>NW_026555334.1:9201584-9868660 GCF_029017545.1 Prosopis cineraria | reverse complement strand
ATTGTATCTATATTGCTTAAATGCTAGCCATCGACTCCTGTTTGCCCCTTGTGACTATAAATTTGATATTATATGTTGATGGAAAATATCTACATGTTGACCATAAGACTCCTGTTTACCCCTTATGGCCTTAGAGTGTTAATGAGTATATAATTATGTAGTGATGCCAGGTTTTGGGAATGTATATTGTTTGTGGCATTTATAGAGTAATATGATGATCAAGTACCCCCTATGTGATAGTTTTGTTTGGGTGCTAACTAGTGTTTGAAAAAAGTATTATTTGGGGCCAAGTCGGGTATTGATATCTAAAAAATCTAGTTTGTAAAGTGTTGATTACCTGACCATGGTTTTGTAATTTGGCTAGGGGTGTCTACATGAAGCCTTAATGGATAAATGTTTTGATGGTATTATGTTTTTTGGAACTTGTCACCCTAGGAACCATATTTCTTGTTTCATTTGTGATTTTAAAATGATAAATAGACTTTAAATTTTAGCTTTGAATTGGGATCCCCGAGTATTCTTTATAAAATGACATTTTGATTAAGTGCAATATAAAGTGACTATTTTCCTAATTATCATGATAGAGTAGATTATAACATTTAATCTTTCTGTTATGGTAGATCCTTTCAACTATAGTAGACTATTTTGAAATATTTTTATCTTTTTCTATCATGGTAGGATTTTATAATGAAGTTTATTCTTTATTAGTATGGTAGATTTTTTTTTTACTATGATAAGAGTTCAATGTTATTAAGATGACTATTAAATTATTAATTTATGAAAAATTAGTTTTTAAAATTTTAGATTGTTACAATGTGCTTTCTAAAATGATATCTATACATGCTGAAATTGGTGAAATTAAAGGGGTTAAGCTAGCTAACACTTGTCCCAAACTAATCCAACTGTTTTTGTGTGCTAATGATGCATTTTTTCCTAAAGTTTCTATTATAGAATGTTAAACGTTTAAAATCATACTAAGATGTTTTGCTTAACTTCTGGCAACAAATCAATACTCAAAAATCAAGTGTGTTCTTTTCAACTAATATGCTTGAGGAGCTTAGGGAGGATATTTGTTCTATTTTGGGGATTTCTAATTCAAATGAATGTAAGAAATGTCTTAGTCTACCTCCTATTTGGGGCAAAATTTGCTACTTTAGCTAATGTTCGTGATGGGTGGAAAGAAATACAAGAAGGAAGTGTAATATGTTATCTGATGCTAGCCAAGAAGTCTTTATAAAGGTGGTGGTGAATTCTATTCCCATTTACCCTATGTCTCTATTCAAATCCCTAATAAAACTTATGCTAAACTTGACAGTCATTTTTGGTGGGGGATTAAAAGTGGGGGAAATAAAATTCATTGGAAAAAGTGGAAGGATAAATTAAACCTAAGAAGATAGGAGGGATGGGTTTCAAAGAGCTTAAAGATTTCAACATTGCTCTAATTGCTAAAATGCTTGGTAAGTACTTCATAATCAAAATGATCTTTGGGTTCAAGTCCACAAAAATATTTGTTTCAAGTACATTAATTTTTTACAAGCCAAAAAAAGTTCCAAAACATCTTAAAGATGGTCTAGTCTCCTTAATAACAGAACCTTGCTTTTAAATCACTTATATTAGGAGATTGGTTAAGGCAAAAAAACTAAAATCTTCACTAATCAGTGGATTTGGGGCCTTCTAAGTTTCAAAGTTAATGTTGAAAACTTGACTAATAGTGAGAAAGTAATGAATACTAATCAGATTATAGATGATAGGATTTGGAATCTGGAATCCATATGACCTAGACTCTCTAATAGAGAAATTGTAAAAATTCTAGAAATTCCTATTTATGGGAATAATCAAGAAGACAAAATTGCTTAGACTAAAGCAAAGGATGGCAACTATTATGTTAAATCAGTTATGAAGCAGCAAGGAAAGACTAGGATTTTTTTATTTTACCTAATCCTCACCATTCTTGGAGACCTCTTGATAGCTTATGGGAAAACATTTGGGTTCTAAAAACTCCTACAAAGATTAATCACTTTATGTGCCATCTTTGCTCTAGCTCTTTAGCAACAAAGGAAGCTCTTCACAAGCAAAAATGCTTTCCATCCGAGTCATGTTAGCTGTGTAATTTTAGGTTTGAGTCTTTGGAGTATCTATTCCTCTAGAGCAACTAGGTAGAGGCTATCTAGTATGGATCCCAATACTCTATCAAATTTGATAATTTGCTGCAAATAAGTATTAAAAGATGATTACCAAAGAATATTTTGAATAACACCTCCCTCGAGGACTATGATAGATCTTGAATTATTTTTATTCTTTGGTATATATGGAAATCTAGATGTAATTTCATTTTTTAAAACAAACCTTTCGATTCGGCTTTGACTCTTCGACTTGTGGAGAATGGTTTTCATAAATCTTGGGATGTTGAATATCCAAGATGTTTTGTTAGTAGAGCTTATCTAAAGAAAATTTCTGACATTGCACTCATTCAATCTTCCCACTAGGTCCCTCCTTCTCAAGGACAAATCAAGATTAATGTTGATGGCTCCTTCCTGTCGAATCTAAGATCGATTAGGGTTGTAATCATCTCTCGAAACTCTAATGGAAGTTGGCTTGAGGGATGGGCTGTTATTATGACAGCTAGAACCCCCTAGAGAGGGAAGCTATGGTCATTAAGAAGGCACTTGAAGTTTTAGCTATTGTCCACCCAATGGACACAATACTTGAAACTGATAATCTTATTACTTTTCAAGATGAATCTTCAGAGAGTGGCAGAGTTCTAATGTTCTGATAGATGTTTTGGATCTAAAAAATAGGATGAGTTGGGTCTTTTTCTCTTACACCTATAAATCTAGCATTAGAGTTGCAAATCTTATAGTAGCCCTTGATTCAAACAAGATGGGTCCAGAACTTCTAATTAATCTACCACCCTCTATTTTATCTAAAGATGCTCAAGTTTTTGGTGATGCTAGTAACCCACGTGAACACATTGGCTAACTCCTATTAATTTCTTATTGTCTTGTTTTTTATTTTAGTCTTATTTGTACTTGCACACTGTGCTTGTTTTAGTTTCAATGAAAGCTGCATCTATTGGCCAAAAAAAAATTTTGATTGAATATGTGTGAATATAGGAATTTTTTTAAGATATTAAGATAGCTATATTAAAAAATCAGTATACCTATATTTGACATAGTGCAACCCTTCTTTAATCAATTTTGGCTTGGTTCAAGGTAGGGGATGATTGGATTATCTATGATACGTATGAAAAAATTTTGCATAGACTCCATACACCATATTATCTATATTCGATTTAATAAAAACATGCCATATCATATGACTATAAATACAAATTGGTTATTTCATTGATGATAATAGGAAAAAATGAAATTAAAAAGATACACTATTCAAAAAATAAAGTTATTAAAAATAATGTTGACATCCAAGACTATATTTGATTGAATTAGTGCAAAATGGCATAGTTTTATTAGATAGAATATGGATGATGTGGTGTACTAGCTCATGTAAGAATTTCTCGATACTTACTTGGTTTGAGCTAGAAAATTTTAGTAGGAGGGCTTAGATAACAAAGCATATATAATAATGGAAGGAAAATTAAAAACAACACACACACACATCACTAACATAATATAAATATTTTAACATATATATTTACAGTCAGGATCATCTATGATACTTACGAAAAAAATTTTGCATGGACTCCATACATCATATTATCTATATTCTATTTAATAAAAACATGCCATATTATATGATTATAAATATAAATTGGTTATGTCATTGATGATAATAGGAAAAAAATGAAATTCAAGAGATACACTATTCAAAAAATAAAGTTATTAAAAATAATGTTGACATCCAAGACTATATTTGATTGAATTAGTGCAAAATGGTAGGTTTTTATTGGACAAAATATGGATGATTTAGTATACTGGCTTATGTAAGAATTTCTCGATACTTATTTGGGTTGAGCTTGAAAATTTTAGTAGGAGGGCTGAGATAACAAAGCATATATAATAATAGAAGAAAAATTAAATACACACACATACATCACTAACATAACATAAACATTTTAATATATATATTTATAGTCAATTTTATAAATATATACAAAAAATAAATATAAACCTTTATTTTTTAAGTTTCGCTCAACAATTTTTCATGACATAAGAATAATTAATTATCATGTTTATAATAAAATTTTTAACAATTTCATTGTCAATAAGAACTATCATTCAATTGGCAAAAAGTTATCTTCTCTATGAGCATCGAATGATTTAAAGACATTATGGGGATATAAAGTTTTGTTCAATATAAAAATCTCTATTACTTATGTATTAAATTTACTATTTAATTCTTCCAATTGATAATTATAATAAATAAATATATTGACATGGTATTGATGCTCAGTTGTTGTAAATTCTTTATGTTGATAAGATCTAAGTATATTATAATAAAAATCATTCATATAATAAATTTTAATAGTTTAGTTATTACATAAAAGAATTTTTTTAATAAAAAATATATCTTAATCATAACCTTTTAACTTTGAGATAAGTAATCTTATAATAGATATTAAACAGATAACTTTCAATATATCTTGTAATTTTTGTTTCAATGCTTGACAAAATTTATTAACAATAATTATTATAATTTCTTTTATCAAATATAAAATAAAATTAAAATTAAATAACATCAATGTTTTAAGAGTAAGTATAACATTATCTTGTAAAAAATAAGTGTATTTTATAACAACTATATGCTTATGAAATAATTGAACTATACATTTGTGAAAGAACACATCTAGAATTGCAATGAAAATTTTATCTAGTACACATGTAGAATTGAAATAAAAATTTCATCTAGTGTCTTAAAATTTTTATAATATGTCAACCTTAGAGAGATGAAAATATATAACTCATCTATTTTATTAAAAAAATAAAAGTTAGGAGGGGCCAATAACCCCTACTGGTGCCTTGTCTTTTCCCCTGCTTATCTACAATTAATTGATGATTAGATTTTAAATTTGATACCGATTGATGGGGTTATAAAAACAGGGAAATGAGTCAAGTGGAAGCTGCGGGGATATTTGTCACCCAAGGAGATATATATGAAAGAAAATGTTCGGATGAGAAGAGATCTTAGCAAGTGGCTTTTAATTATATTTTATTTAGCTCATCTCCAACCCATAATTATGCAACTCATACAATTTAATCCGTCAAAATATAACTTATTTTATAATAGCTTTATGTTGTATTTGCATGCAGCTTTTCCTATTTGAAAAGAAATTTTTTGGTTTTTCAAATATTTTTGCCATCAATACTAATGATACTATTCTCTTAAGAAATCTAAGTATCATTTAATAAGGTTATCTTCTCTCAAGAGATGCTTTTCATATACAACTACAAGAATTGAATTCTGAAGTAATATTTAAATAGCATAAATTATTATTACCTACGCCATATCTAGTTGGTATTTGAAAAATAATTTTAACATGCCATCTTAATGTAAATATTATTTGTATTGTGCCCATTTGAAAGTACATTCAAGATCTAAATGAAAATTCATTTGGCGAACATAACTTTGAGTTGTTAACTTCATTCATCATGTTACCTATTATTATTGCTCATGCACCAAGTATCCTACGCTTGCCTCACATTAAGTTGTGGGGACTTAATAATAATCTAAAACTAATCTAGATCAAGTATTGAAAGACCCTTTCAAGTGGCAGGCCTTATTATAAAGTTTTATCATAGTTGTATTTTCAGGACTAAAATTCAAAATTACCAATTAAGTCAAAACACAAACTTCTTACCTATTGATGTATTCATCATATTATTTTATCTTAGGATTGGATGTAAAAAAATAAATTTTGTCTAAAAATAATGTTTTTTTTACTTGTTAATGGAAAAATCTTAACAAATAAAAATACTATAAACAGCTATCTTATACGTCCATTGATTTCTTATTTATGAAGAAATATTTAAGTAAACCGGATACATCATATCATTTATAATTTATCTAATTAAAATACTTCAAATGATCTAAATAAAATTTTGTATGGCATTTTTTTAATTAATTTTATTCTCATAATGAAATCCACATTTGATTTCTTATTTTTTATCTCTCTACTATTATTAATATCATAATTAATTTATATTTAATAACATCTAAATGTTATATTTTTATTGGATAGACTACAAATGATGTGATACACCTAGTCTACATAAAAATTTTTCCTTATATATATATATATATGAAGTGATGCCTTATATGGAATGTTTTTTTTTTTCTATTTCATGTTATCGAGTTAGATTTAAATATTTTTCTAATATGAATTAGGAAAAATGACATTGTTCACAAATATGCAAATAATAATAAAATTTCTTAAAATATCACAATTCTTCTCAAATTTTTAGGGACCTTTTCATATTAATATTTTTTGGTGAAATCACTAAAATACCCATAGTTAAAAATAAAAAAAATTATACAAAAAAGTTGTAATTGCTTATTCTATTTTAGTCATTGTTAGAAGACATTGCTGAAACTAAAATAGTTATGAATATTTACAATACTTAAACTTTTTTTTTTGATAAAGTACAATACTTGAACTTTAATGAATCAAAAATTTGCTCAAGAGAAGTTATAATTACTTATTCTATTTTAATTATTGCTAAAACACAAGTATTTATTTTTTAAACTAAAATAGTCATGGATATTCATAACATTTAAACTTTAGTGAATAACAAAATTTACATAAAGAAAGTTGTAATTGCTTGTTCTGTGTTAGTTATTGTTCGAAGAAAATTAATCATTATTTAAATTAAAGTGGCCATGGATATTTACAACACTTAAATTTCAATTAATCAAAAATTTTCACTGAAAAAGTTATAATTTCTCATGATATTCTCGTTATTACTAAAAAAAATAGTAATTGTTTAAACTAAAATAATTATTAATATTTATTTTTTTGGGTAGGGTGTTATTTTTTATTTTTAAATTAAGAATATTTTAGTCATTTAATCAAAATTAATAATGTCAGGAAAGTCTTTAAAAATTTGAAAAGAATTATATCATTCTGCAGGAGCTCATTATCATTTACATATTGCGGAGATTGTTTTTATCACTATAAATTATCAAATTATATTTGTGTTTATTGTCTTGATGTTAAAAAAAAAAAAAAGACGTCAAAGCTCCTTATCTGAACTTATTTTACGGAAAATTTTCCGGGCAGATGAACTTATCTTATGAAAGTGAAGATTATTTATCCATAATTCTGGGCATTTTTCATGTCGTCACCCCATGGCTGCCACCTATGCGTTTCTACATACTTGTCAATCTGTGATTTAAAATTAATATAAACTTTTAATGCTTTATATTTGGGAAAGTTGATTTTGTTTTATAAATTTAATTTTTATCATATCAATAATCCTTGATGTTTAAATTAACACGATTTATGTAGTTTTTAATCTCATGACAAGAATTAACACGATTAAATTATGCAAAATCAATAAAAATTGATAGAGTTAACTAGGATTTGGCCCATAATTCATTAGGTTATGAGTTTAAATTCCATCATCGATGTGAGAATTATATTACTGGTTGGCGATTTATAAATATCTTATAAGTATTCTTTTTTTTAAATACAATGCCATGGTATAAATACCGTGCAAAAAAATTAAAATTAAGTCATGTTAAAAATTAAAATGTTTCTATAATTTATGAAAGCGTCATCGAATAAAATAGTATTAAAATAATTGCTTGAGGCCTTGTGAGCTTTTTATAAATATTTTTTAAATTTGAAGACATGCTCTAGCTCTTATAACTCCACAAACCTAACTTACTTAAATTTTTTTTCTTAAAAAAAAAAATGCTGACATGGCTATCAGAATGATAATGTAGCAGCCATATAGATTAATAACATGTGAAGCGAAAATGCTGACTTAGATGACAAGAAAAAAGTAAGGGAGAATTTTAACTAAAAACTAAAAAAAAAATATTTATCAGTAGATTTCAAAAAAAAAATCTGAAAATTATTTGTAGGGTTTTTGAACTAAATTGAAATAAAGTTATTAGTTGAAAAGACAAAAGTACTTTTTTGCAAAAAAATAAAAAAGAAAAAAAGAAAAAAAGTAGCTAATCAAAAGATTTATTAATTATATAACTTTATTTGTTAATTATACAATATGACTTGTTAACTGCTTAACTTTATTTGTTAATTTTGTGACTCCCCAGACCTAACTACATTATTTATTAATTTTTTAACTTTACTTGTTAATTTTGTAACAATAATTGTTAATTTCATAATTTAACTTGTTAACATAGTGATAAGACTTGTTTAATCCGTCTGAAAAGCAACTAAATTATTTATTAATTATGTAATTTTACTTGATAATTTCTCAACACATTAGTTAATTGCCCATTGTCACTTGTTAAATTACACTTGACATCTTGTTTAACATCAAATCTATAACAAATTCATTATTTGTAAAATTATTATCTTAAATTATAAATTACATAATATTACTTGTTAACCAAATAACATTACTTAATAACATTTGATAGGGATTAACTAGTAAAATTAAGCAGTTAACAAGTAAAGTTATATGACCAATAGATATTTCGATTAGCAGCATTTTTTTTCTTCTGTAGAAAGATATTTTGGTCCTTTTTGAAATCTATTAGTAAATATTTTTCCTCTTTGATCATTAGCTAAAATTTTCCTAAAAAGTAACATATTAAAAAAGCCATATCGGTTAAAAAAGTCACAAAAATTTAATTAGGAATTATAAAATATTAAAATCAATAACACATCACTCATAAGAATTAGGAGATTTGATTTATGTGGATTAATTAATCCACGTGTATATTTTATGTTAGCAACTTAATTTTCGTATCATCTTTCTTTTAGGGCTAATTTATCTTATAAAATTTAAAGAACTAACTTGATAATTGAAACAAATATTAAGAACTAAAATAATAAAAAATAAATTTGAAAGATCAAATTAATAATTTTTCCAAACATAAAAGACTAAAAGTTACATTATCTCTAACCTATAAAAATTAATATAATTATGTGTTTATTAGTTTCAATTGAAGATTTAATCATCTCCAATTTTTTACTTAAAGGAGTACGGATTGCACCACAATTTTGAGTATTCAATGTGTGACAAATTAATATTCATTATTTTTTTAAAAAATCACATCCAGTCTCTTTAAAAAAAATAAATTATAAATAAGGATTAATATGAAATATATTGTTATTAAAATAAAAAAATAATTTTTTTGGGGGCTGAATGAGATTCTTTCTTATTTTTTTTGGTTAATTTAATTGATAAAATATGGGAAAAAATCCATTAAAATTAAGTAATTAGGAGTACTTCCAAATTTATTGGACTGAAAATGCTTTTTTTGACGTAATTACTAACACATTCAATGAGTGGCCGACAGCTGTCACAGTTAAACAATACCTTTTGGCACGGGATTTATGCTCTCCAATTTGTTTAATCCCATTTGTCATAGATATTTTCTTCTCTCTCCAGGGCATGGCAGTTTCTATGGTAATAATGCCCTTGGTCGCCGTTCAATGACCGAATAAAAAGAAAGAATGATTCTCTCTGCCCGATCGCCGTCGTGCTTCGCTTCTCGTCGGTACGTACACGGCGGTTTGGTTTTCCTCTATGATTTCCGGCGATGATTTCGCACTTCGTAAGCTATCTAATTAAGCCTCTCGTTTTGCATTGCTTTTTCTTTGTACATACAGGCAGGTACTGGCGATTAATGATTCGCTGATCCGTACTGGTAAAGAAATGAGACGTTCGGTGTTCTGATTTTTTATTCTTCACCAGGTAAGAATTGTTACATTATTCTCCTTGTTACACACAGTTTCTCATTCTTCTCTTATTGCTGTGATTTTATAGAACGAAGTTTCTGTTTTGTTTTTGCAAACTTGGTTTGAAAACCCAGGGGAGGTTCCTACGGTGGTAGAAATGCTATTTGTTTCTCACTTTTCTTTTTGATTTTTTGTGTCTGAATGTGGTATGACTTTCTTTGGGTAACAAAACTTGCTTCAGTGCAAGAGAAGTGTACTGACCAGTGACCATTAGAACTAGTTGATTTTCTTGTGTTTCAGCTGGTAGAGTGACATATGATATGACAGTTTCTGATTAGTGCCGGTGTATTTGAATTTGGAATGCTCGTGATAAGATGATGGATGAATGCTCAATTTTCACTTGGATCTTTTACATCTAAATTTTAGGTTTTTTTTTTTTTAAAGAGTTATTTAGGATTTAGGTAGGCTTCAGCTTTGTCTTGTACACCCCGACCTTTACCCATACCCTGAGTTAATACTACATCTTAACATTTTATTTTTAATATTCTGGTATTTTTTTAAATTTTAACAGATATATGATATAAAATTAAAATCATTTCGTAGCTGATGATGTTTCAATTTTTGAAGAGAGTTTCAAATCTCATCTCAAATACGATCGTAAGATGCTCCACCTTTGAGATAAAATACTGCAAGTGCTTTATACATGTATATGTGTATATATATAAAGTCAATTAATTATTGTTTGCATTAAACTGAAACTTATCTGATTAGGGTTAGGTTTGCCCCTCCGAGATGTAGAGGAGAGAGAGAGAGAGATTTTTGTTTTGTTTTGTTGGGTCATAGAGAGATTTTTGTTTTGATCCCTTTAAAACATCTTTCTCCATGAATGTCAATGAGAATTGAACCTTTACAAACAAAAACTTCTATTACATATACCATGTGAGCTTATTAACTAATTAATTAATGAGCTTGGACCAAATGAACACCCCTAAACAAAAAATTATACATGTTACTTTCTGTAAAGTTATATTTAATTTGTGATTAGTTTGGGACAATATTTTCTTTCTTTTTCTTTTTTGCCTATCAAATTGTTCTCAAGAAAGCAATTCCTCAACTTGGCCAGTCTTGCTTTGTTGTCCGCCTAGTTGCTGCTCTGCTTTCCCCCACTTCATATTATGCAAATAAAAGATTAGTTTTATAATTGTTGATTTCATCACACAAATTAAGTAAAAAAATCGGTAATATTCTTTTTAATTTTCTAACATAAATTAATTGCCTCTCCATTATATATTTCTATACAAAACTTATTCCTAAATCAACCAATGTAGTGATTAACACATCTAATATAACTAGCAGTTATCAGTTTCAGGTAAATAATTTTTTTATGTCAACAAAATATTGTGTTAAATTTGGAAAAAATTTATCAGACAGAGAAACAAAACAACTTCATTTAGAAAGATAGGAAGACAGTAATGTTTGTTTTAAAATTTGAGGGACTGTAGTAAAAACTTTGAAACTTAAAAGGACCAGAAGCATATCAAAGTCTTTTCGTATGACCGTGAACGTTTTATTTTTATTTTTATTCAGACAATAAATTTTTTGACGACTTTTTGGTGAAAACATGGGATAAAAGTTTTATTTTTCTAACAAAAAATGTAAACCTTGTACATAATGCAAGGGTTGTTTGGAAATTTAGGTGAGTGATGTCTAATGATGACTGTGATATGAATCAATTTATTTACATAGGCGCATAAGATATGATTGTTAAATAGTCATCCTTGGTATATACAGCGAAACTTCTGTAGGCTTATGAAACAAGCAATCAATAACACAGGCTACAAGTTTATTAAATTGTGTTCTTCATTAATTGGTCCAAACTCCAAACCTATCGTTTGGCATGGATAAAGGTGATTAGTAAATAATTATGTACTAACTTTGTTGGTATTTTCTCTGAAGTGCACTTAGCGAAGAAACCAACAATGTATCAATACGTGTTTGTGCGGTGTGTATTAAAATCTATAACAAGTACGTTATTTACAAATCACGAAAAATGTAACTCATCTCAATTTCTATGCCTTATATGGGGAAACATGTTTGGTTGAGTATAATGAAAGAAAATAAGAGTAGTATAACCTAAGTATACTATTACAATTAGAATTTAATATTTTCCCTTTACTATATGAGAAAAAAATTTCAATAAACACCAATATCAATAGTATCAATCACCATCAATATATCAATACAAAAGAATAAAATCTAAAATAATTATATATAAGAAGCTTATGATGCATTTGGCTTGTTAATAGTATTATAATTTGGGATATTTAACTTATAATTCGGGTTGTTAATATATCAATGCATGTTTTGTTGTTTTGCAGTAATTGAAATTCAATTCAATATATACATTTTGGGACCAATGCACACATGGAAATTTTAGTTTATAAAAATTGTACTATTGAAAGTTTTGAAAATAATAACTCATTTTTAAAATTCTGTACAATGCATATCACTTACCTAATTAGATTCAAATTTCTCTTCCTTTGATTTCTTTTTCATTTTATCAATCAAGATGTTTTCTGAACTTCTTGTGAGAGGGTGCTAGCGTAGGAAGATTCACATCCGAAACATCAGAAGAAAAGAAGAAAGAAACAAGAAAAGAAGAAAGAAAGGTCTTGTCGAGTCCATAATCCAAGACAGTTAACAACAAAACCAAATATAACTAATCAATCCACTCTTTGGATTGCAACATAAATCATAACTAATAAATTTATAATTTATGAATAATATTAATTGAAACATTAAATTTTTAAAAATGTTTTTATCTTTTTATTTATATCCTTATTAAATAATCTAAATAAGAGTGTTAATAATAGTAATTAAAATTTTAATGCATGATTTTTTTTTAATGAGTAATGAATAAGGTAGGAATATAGTTAAAAAAACAAATATAATTTGGACCGGGCAAAATTTTTAAAAAATGTCTCATATTGTGTAGTTATAGAGTATGTTGCTTTGGAATTTGCCAAATTAACCATTTGGAATTCGCCAAATTAGCCCACCTTACAGAAAGGGCTGGAAATGCCCTTTTATTAATGCGCAATGAGGAGTTGGACCACCTGTGCATCCAATCCCCTTTGTATTTCGCTAGGGTTCTTTTGGTTTGGATTGGACTTAACTGTTCTTTTTATGTAAATTAGATTAGATATTCTCTGTTTATACGTCTGAAGAGTAACAAATGAATATAATAATTGCCTAACACATTCACATTTCGCTTCTATGCATTAACTTTCTTTCCGAGGAGAGAAGAGTTTTGGTCATAGATAATGATATTAAATATAAATGAGAGATTTACTTTTATAAACTTTTTAATGATGTAGGAGGATCTTTAATAACTTGGAGGATTTAGTATCTTGTGAAGGAGAATAAAATTTGTTATTCTATTAAAAGATATGCGATAGCGAGGTAAATAAAGCTCTTAAGAAAATGATAAATGCTAGAGCCAATAAATTTGGTTGTATCTTTATTAAAATGAGAAAATGTTTCAGTGAAGAAAGGACGTGGTAGCTAACTAAGTTATTTAATAATATTTTACAGTTTAAGAAAATGCTTGACAATTGAAAGAGAAACACTTTAGTTCCCATTTATAAAAATAAAGGGATATTTAGAATTATGCTAACTATAGAGGGATTAAACTTATAAGTCATATAATGAAATTGTAAGAAAGAGTAATTGAGCATAGGTTAAGAATAGAGATTGATATTTTTGAAATTCAGTTTGGCTTCATGCCATATAAGGGGATTATAAAAATATTAAGGGGATTAATGAAAAAATACTGATGCAAAGGTAAAAATTTATACATGGTTCTCATTGAAAAAGTATATGACCGTGTATTGAGAGCAGTTCTTTCAAAAGCTTTGGAAAAGAAGGGAGTTCGGGTTGCGTATGTTAGAGTTATACAAGATATGTATGAAGCGACAACAACTAATATAAGAACATCTGGTGGTGAAATAAAAGACTTTCATATAATGATTGGATTATATTAGGGATTATCTTCGAATCCTTATTTATTTAACCTAGTCCTACATGTTTTGATTGAGCATATTCAAGAGAAAATTTTCAAATGCATGTTTTTTTGCTGATAATATAGTTCTAATTGTGAAAACAAGAGAAATGATTAAATGTAAATTTGAATTATGGAGGAGGATATTGAAATCAAAGATTTCCGCTTGTAAGAGTAAGATGGAATATTTGCATTATAATTTTGATAAGATGTTGGTTAGTAATAATTTGAAAGTAAAATTGGGTGATTAGATATAATCAAGGGGAAAAGTTTAGATATTTAAGAATTATTAATCAACATGATAGAGAAATTGATAGGGATATTACACATAGGGTATAAGATGGGTGGTTTGATTGGATAAAAGTTAAATAAGTTATTTACAATTGTAAAGTATCTAATAAATTTAAAGGAAGTTTTGTCAAACTACTATAAAATTAGTTATGTTATATAGTAGTAAATGTTAGGTTTTAACGGGATAGAAAGAGCATTCAATTAGAGTAGCAAAGATAAGAATGTTGAGAAGAATATGCATACATACTTGTAAAGATAAAATTTAAAATGAGTATATACGAGAAAAAGTGAGTGTAACACCCATTGAGGAGAAAATGATAGAAAATCGTTTACAGTGGTTTAAGCATGTACAAAGAAGATGATAGAGGGCACCGGTAAAGAGAGTGAAATATATAACTTTAAGCTGTGTTAAGAGGGATAAAAGAAAGTTAAAGAAAACACTTTTAAAAGTTGTTGATTGAGACCTCTCAGTTAATAATATTTTCAAAAATTTGGTAAATAATAAGACACAATGATATTGTATAATTCATATAGGTGACCCTATCTCATGAGATAAAACTTGTTATTGTTAATGTTTAACTCTAATGAAGTATGGAGAAAATTATTATAAGAAATAACAAAAAGTGATACATATTCAACACAATATATAAGAAAGATTGAAGGAATAAGCGTCACACAATATGTATCAACAAAAAGTTATACATAGTCACTTGCAACCATCATAGTAATATGCCTAGTAGGCAATGATTAAAGTATTGATTCAAGGATTAATGATTAAAATTTTGATTAAATTATGATCAAATCGATCATGGATAAAACATTTTATTAAAAATGGTCAATGTATTGGTTTCATGGTTTATGGTTCAGGTGAGTTATATCCAGATTTCTATACTATATTCCTAGGTGATAGTAAATGATCCTTTCTACAATTCTTACAAACATAATATTTGCCTTGGAATTTCTACTTTCTAATAAATAATTCTAGGCATGTCAAGTTATTAATTCACTCTCTTTTTGTTTTTAGATATTTAAATTGTTCAAATTAAATTTAAAATATCATTAAATAAATTACCGGAAATTAAAAATAATAAATCCAGACCTTTGATTCAAGCGATCCGCCAATTTGAAATTTTTCTATGTCCACCTGATCAAGGACCATTTTTTTGTTTTTTAAAATTTATTTGGAAAAATGGTGTAGGCTAAAACTTATGTGCTTAAGTTTATATGCTTATTTACTTGTTTTTAATTAGATCAAAATAAAAAATATTTTACATTTGAAAATAAATTAAAAACATTAATAACAATTTACTTATAATTTACTTCCTTGTTAAAAAATATAAGGTATTTTTAACTAAATTTTATCTACAATAAATTAATTATTTATTTTCAAATGAAACATTTGATTTCACTTTAGAATGACTATAAAGTAATTTATTTATTATTGGCACTTTTGAAGGTAATGATTACATTTTAAAATATTAAAAATGTCTTATATTTTTAAACATCTAACTCCTCAAATATTTTTTTAATAAAGGGAATAAAAGGTAGGCAATATGTTAAAAAAAAATTAGGTGTAAAGATGCTAATTTGGCGTTCAACTATTGATGCAAAATAAATTTTCAATAAAAAATACAGAAATCCATGGGGCCCACACAATTTTTTTTGACAGATGTTTACTTTTCACATGGGGCCCACACAAGTTTTTAATTGAAAATGACACATGGCTTTTCGCATTAGCAAATAAATGTGTAAATTTAGTTATGAATTACTTTTTAAGGAGCACTCAGTAATTTCTATTATAAAAATGGATGATCTAGCATCTTTCCATTTTTTTAATGAAACGCTATTTATTTTTAGAATTATAAGACTTAATGCGCTAATCTCTCCTATTTTTTTTTGTTTTTGTTCTTAGTCTCATCTCAAGAAGAAGAGACTCAAAGGAGATTGAAAATATTGACACATTATAGGTTTTATGAGTTTAAAAATAAGCGGCGTTTCATCAAAATTGGTGGGAAAGTGTTGGATTGTTTGTTTTTTATAGTAAAGGTTATCTAGTGCTCTTCAAAAAGTAGTTCATGGCTAGATTTGCAAATTTATTTGCTGATGAGGCATGTGTCATTTTTAATCAAAAATTTGTGTGGATCTTACATGGAAAGTTAATATCTGTTAAATAAAAATTAACGGATATAACTGGACGCTTCATTTTTAAAAGTTAAAAAATTTATTTTACACCACTTTATAGTTAGGCTACTTAGTGTACTTAAAAAAAATAATTGAAGGTCAAGTTTCTATGTTCACCTATAAAAATTATTTAGTTTCATTTGATCAGGAAAAATGTAATATGTTTATCTTATGTTGTGACTTGGAATTTTATATATCTCGTTTTTTGGCCAACGGTGTAAATTTCCTTCTCAAAATAATATTAGACATTTTTTCGTGCTTGATGTGAGACATTAAATAGTAAAAAGCTCAACATATTTTGGTTAGTAAGAATCTTTTTATAATACAGACTTGCAATATTAGGATAATCACTTTGCCTCAGCTGCAAATCTGGATCTGAAGCTACACTGAAGTATCACTTGACATTGAATAGAGCCTTATTTGGTTTTCGTTTCGCTTCTTTTTATTTCTTGTGTTTTTTGGCTGTCTCTTTTTGTTATTTCTCTGAATTATAAAAAATTAATTATGATTATGTCTGAACACGTCGGCCGACGACTCCCCTGCCAGATACCTTCCCGTTAACGTCCGTCAATTAATTGTGTATTTAGTTTTAAATTTATATCTAGCAAACAGATATTTAGATTGCATTTGAATGGGTGGATTTAAGTTAGAAATTTAAATTTAAAATCTCACATTTAAAATTCATATATTCTACATTTTTTGTTTAGATGATATAACAAATTTCAAATATAATATTGAAATTCTTTGTTTAAATTTAAAGTAAAATTTTAAGTTTTAAATTCTATATTTAAATGTAAGAGAAACTTGGAAGATTGGCTAAAATTGATGGTTTGAATGGCTAGCTTTCACTGAAATCGGATAGTCAAAGTTGACTGGGATTGTAACCGGTGATGATAGGGATGAGATGGCCAACTTTCATTGGATCGAACTAATAACGATGATGAGGATTGGATGATTGACTTCCACAAAGACTGATCACTGCCGACTGCCTGGAAGGGATGATTGACTTTCATCGAGATCGAATTGATGACGACCATCAGGATGGGACGGCCAACTCCCACTGGGATCTAACCGACGACGACCATTGGGATGGGACAGTTGACTTTCACTAGGGTCGAACTGATGGCGACTATCGAGATGGGACGACTGACTTCCAACGGGACCGGATAGACGGCAACCACCTAGACCTGATTGATGGTGACCATTAGGACCGAATAGATGGCAACCACCGAGATCAAACGACGATGAGGGCCTAATAGATGAATTCCATAAGGACAGGACAGATAGCGACAATCAGGACTAGATTGATGGCGACGGTGACCATCGGGACTGAATAGATGGCGACCACCGAGATCAGATGGTCGATTTTCATTGGGATTAGATTGACGGTGATGATTGGGATTGGATGACCGACTTCTACTAGGATCAGATGGCTGACTTCTAGCAAGACTGGACTCAGTAGAAGTGAGTTATTGGGTCCTCCTTGTCTTTGTCAGTGCAGTCTTTGTAGAAGTCAGCTGTCTGATCCCGGTGGTCGCCCTCTGTTCAATCCTAATGGAAGTCGGCCTTTCGGTCTTGGTGGTCATCGTTAGTTCGGTCTCGGGGTAAGTCGATCGTTTAGTCTCGGTGGTTGCCATCTCTTTGGTCTCGATGGTTGCCATCAATTCAATTCATTGGAAGTTTGTTGTCTTTCCTGGTGGTTGGCGTCTGTTCGGTTCTGGTGAAAGTCGGCTGATCGATCCTCGTCATCACCGTCTATCTGGTCCCGATGGAAGTCAGCTGGTTGATCTCCATCATCATCATCGGTCCGGTCCCGATAGAAGTTAGTTGTCTTGCCCTAGTGGTTGCCATTGATGTGGTCCTTATGTAAATCAACTGTTTGGTCGCCATCGTCATCATCAATTTGCTCCCTGTAGAAGTTGGCCATCCGATCTCGATTGAAGTCGACCGTCTAGTCCTGATCATCATCGTCAATCTAGTTCCCATGAAAGTTGACCGTCCGATCCCCATCGTCATCATCGATTTGGTCTCAGTGCAAGTTGGCATTACGGTCTCGGTAGGTATCATCGATCTGGTCTCGTTGGAAGTCAGCTGTCTAGTTCCAGTGAATGGTGGTGATTTGTTTCCTTTAACTTTGGCAGTCCAGTCTAATTATCGTTAGTGGGTTGATCAAGCCTTCATTAATTTGAGTCAAATTATAAAAGAGATTGAGTTAAGATTTGAAATAATAAAGGTTTAAAAAGAATTTTAAATTACAAAAAGATCGAGGTAGAACTTGGATTTGAATTAAGATCAAATCTCAAATTTAAATCCATACATAATTAATTTTCCAAATAATGGATTTTGCTCAAATGCAAATTCAAATCTAAATCTAAATTCATATATATCCAAACATGACATTAAGGAATTTAATTATTTGTTAAATTTGACAAAAAGGACATCCTCAATGTGATTTAAATGTATTTGTAAGAGTTATTCAAACAGTCTATCAGTGAGGGAGCTTGGAAATGCAATTATGCATAGATAATTATTAATTATTTTAATTTAATATTTTAAGGGAGAATGACTGATAAATTTTAAGAGGATTAATTAATTTAAATTAAGTTATAAAATGTTAATTTTTAAAAATTTATAAGTTTGATTTTTAATTTTATAATTTTGTTGTGATGAATTTATAATTTATATTTTAAATTTAATTTTTTTAAATTTATTATAATAAAATTATAGAATAAAAGATAAAATTTTACATTATTGAAATTTGACATTTTAGGACTTAATTTGAAGGACCTATTCTGCCATGTTTTAACGCTGTTATATTTTGGGCAAAAACGCTAATAATACTCCTCTCTTTTTCGCTTTAGTTATTTTCTTCTCCCGACTGCGTGGCCATTTTGTAGTACGATAGCTACTTCTGTTTACAATCGGCCATTCAGCGAAGGATGACCCATTCTCTTCGTCTCCCACGTTCTGTTCTCCCGAGTCCCTTCGTACTCCGTTCCTCTTCCGTGCTTTTGCGGCGGCTGTTACGTAGTTATCCGACTGCGACTTTACATTTTGAGCTTATCGTGCACTGATTCGCCTGCATATAATGAAAAATGAGGCGGAGAAACATCGCGATCGATCTGGCTTATTGATATTCATCAAGTTGACCTCATGTCGCTTTTCCTGTTGCTATGTACTTAAATGGTGGTGAAAGTATGCCTTGTTTTTTACCATTAAATGCGGATTGCGTGAAATTGATTGAGAAATCATGGTAATAGAGAAGTGAGTTGTTTTATCAATTTCTGCTCTACGAAAGCATCTCGGCTTTGTGGTTTAAGGAGAATATTTTTATTTTCAAGTGAAAGTAGTTTTCGCAGGCGCGATTTAGTAGAAATTTTTCTTCCGTTTCTTCCTTCGTTCCAATTTTATCGGACGTCCCCGAAGGAACCTTCCGTTTCTTCCATGTTGCAGCATGATTATAGTTTTTTATGTTGATTTGTTATTTGTTTGCGCTGTTATTAGTGCTTTCTAGCATTAAGACAATCATATATGTTGATGTTAGTAGGAAATCATTGGAGTTAGTAGTTTTGATATTTAGTTACAAAAGTGGATGCAGCTTGATGTCACCGACGAGATCAAGCAGCTGTAATTTTCTTTTGGCAGTGGTGCACTGGTAAAGCTTGTGTAGTGGAGTATTGATTTGAGGACAATTAGTTAGAGAATTGAATATTGAGTAGTTTTCGTATTGATGCTCGCAATTTCTTTGAAAGCAGTGGCCAGGAATCGTCCTTTGTATTTAGATCGATGTTTTGCTCAATTTTATTTGAGTGCTAGCTTTTAACTATGTTAGATTGGACATTTCTAATACTTCTTTCGAATTTTCTAATAATGAGATTTTGCCGTTGGAAGTTACTGAATAACTTGAGGCAAAATAAGTTCAGACACTTTAAAGAAAGAGCCATGCCTGTGTTTGGCAGTTGGGACATGTTGGAAGCTTGTATTGGATTAGACACGACACTATGCAACACTTCTAATTATATGGACTCTTTTAAGTTTTTTGTCATGTCACTGTATTTGTGTTAGTGTCATGTCTGTGTCTTGTGTCCTTGTTAGTATCTATGCTCCCTCAGGGTTGGTCAAAAAATCTATGCTTCCCAGCTCAAAAGTCAAAAGGTACATGTCATTATGTGTCAATGGAAAACTTCGTTCTTAATAATGAGAAAATATAGCTTGTATAGCAAGTCAAATATGATTTGGTGCATCCATCTGATGGATATTTTTAGATCACTTGCAATTGAGACAGTCATATTTTTAAGGAAACATGCGCTTTTGTGCAGCTAGTCTGTGTTAATAACTATTTGTCCTTTACTTTTTTATTATTTTAAAAGGGAATTGTTATAAATATTTGTTTCTTATGTTTTGCCAGTCATGTAGCTCATAGCCAAAATTTGATATCTTTATGCTTCTCTAATCCTAATATCATGTAATGTTTGCTATTAGGAAATGTTTTAGGTGTGAAGTGTATGATGACGTTTTTTTAGAGCCTATGCATTTCAATTAGAGACATGGTGAAAGATCCTCTTCCTTTGAGGTTGGAGAGCAATAATTTGATGTTGTTTAAGTGCTAACTTTATCTCAGGGAGCAAGCCGCTGTTAATGGCTCTGTGAATGGTGTTGCTTTCCCTAGGTTATATGTATATCTTGATGTTGAAGATTTTATGTAATATAGTGCCGGGTAGGTTTTCTGTGATTGGTCGTTTCAATTCTTAATTGTATAATAAGGATATTGCTGTGACACTTTGTCGGGAAGACACTAGCATGGTGTTATTTTCCAGATTGCCTAACACTTAAATTGTTTAGATGAAATAATGAGAAAAAAGTAACATCAATTTAGCTAGGCAGTGATTCTTTTCTCTTACAATTTATTTTTATTCATTGAAAATGTTGCCAGAATCTTTATAATTACTCAAATGGAGTAAACATGCAGTGCTGTAGTCTGTATCATCAAGTCAGTACACAGCTAATAATCTTGTGAGTAAATTTGTTTTATTCTCTCTTATTCTTTGTACATGCTGGTATGGACCTGTGTTTGTGGTCTTAAAAAATGCATGATAGAGTCACCTCCCCTCACAAATTATCTATTTCAAGTGTGTAATTTACATTCCTCCACAAGTAGCATTGGCGTCTGGAAAGAATTCATAAAATGAAAAGAGGGATGATGTCCTACACACGCTCAAACACGATTAAGCACCCTCCTTTTCTTTAAGCAAAATATTATTGTTGGGCTGTGATAGGTGCTCAAAAGTAATAAAAGGAAATAAAAGGAGATAAGAGTAACAAATCCATTAAGATGATATAGAACAAGAATCTCATTTTATATTTCTCTTAATAGCCACATCTAGGAGAATCTCCAAAGGGTTGAAAAGACTGTTTTATTTATGATATGCTAGCTTTTAGGTTATTAGGCATATTTATAAAGCTAAATACAATCCAAAATACTAAATCAAATCTAGATAACAAGATAATTAAATAAAAACTGAATAAAATATCCTAAAATCTGTGTCTGAATAACATACTGATTAAAATCTAAATAAAGTCTAAATATCTAAATAATCTAATAAAATCTCCTGAAATCTATCCTAAATAATTCCAAACCCAAATCAAATAGTAACAATAATAAAATCAGACTTAATTTTGACTTAATTTATCTCTGTCACTTTCTTCTTAAATAAGTCTTTAACGGAATCTTATCTGGAATCTTATTAGGCTGAAATCAAAATTCACCACATGAAGCAAGTAAAATGATGTTTCAATGTGTCTTTGGACTTTCTCTTTTAACCTTTAGATTCTAATGTTTCATAACATCTTAAGGCTTGAATTTGATTCCTGACAAAAATATTTGAACTCTGCAAAACTAGCTGGTGTAATGGCACAATACGATACAAGCAATTATGCATTTTAGGTTGTTCAATTACTAGTATGGGTGTTACCATCATAAACCTAATCATTTATGAATGGCCCGATTGTGGTGACCCTAGCAAATTTTCTAGTTTCATAAAAAAAAAAAACTTGAAAAGCTCAAGAAAATGATGCTTGCTTTGTGGTTTTTCTTGCTAACTTGATTTTTTGTTTTCTTTTCTTTCCTTTTTAGTGTTTTGGACGTATTTATTTTTTGGGGTAGTTTATATATACTACTTATATTTTGCTTTTGATCTTGGCATCGATTAGTTCTCTTAGACTGATTGAATTTATCCCGTGCATGTGATTGTGAAATGAATCATTGAATTTATCCTGTGTTCTGTTTAGAAATACAGATGATTGTAGTTTTATACCATTGAAGTGTTCATATTCAACTAAATATTCATAATTTATTTAATCATATCGGCTACTTAAATCCACAGAGAAATTAGTTATCTGCCTATTTATTTATTTTATAAATTGATCAGCAACTAATACTTTTTTTTGTCACCTTTTAAGTCAAATCCAGAAAAGGTGTTCAATGTTTCAAAGTATTGCCTCAGCTTTGCTGCGCTATCAGAGGTGCCCGAGAGTTACAAATATTTGCCACTATTTCCCAATCATAATGGTATGTAATTTTATTAAGAGCTACTATGTTTGCAGAAGGAAGGAAGGTTATCAAACTAATAAATGCCATCCTCATGCATCATATGTCATTGAGCAGTTATGGCATGAAGTTGGATTTTAGAAGGACGTCATAGAAGTTGTTATACGTGTAAGGTGATATAGTGGATTAAATATTTTCTCATGACATGCTTTAGGATATATGATTCAATGTGAAAACTATGCTTTCATGTGATGTTCATTTTCTCTGGTTATTTGTCAGCATGCATTATAATTCATGCTCTCAAATTTTCTTACACTTGTGAAAGAATCTAGTACCATTGATATCAATTGCCTTATCTTACATTTATCATGTGTAGAATTCTCAGAAGAGTCTGATTCTATTGTATTGTTTCGTAGGAAATTATTACACATATGGTAAAAATAGGCTACAATAACCATCCTGTTATTTCAATAGGTAATCAAGTACCTTCAATCTAAAGTACGTGATAAAAGAAGTGGAAATGTGGGAGAATAAAAACCTAACAGAAATTAGTTGACCAACACAACTAAGGAAAGAAAATAAATAAGAAAAGCTTGGTTTTAGGATTTGCATAGCTTGTGATGTCCAGCACTAGATCAGCCACTTGAAATTGAGAGGGAGTAGGTTTAAGGATCTACACTCTAGAATGAAGCTTCTTCCAATATGTACCATAATGGATTTGTTAGGTAGGAAGGATGATGGAAAATCTCAAATAGCCATTGATATCTCTCAATATCCGCTAGAGGACTTTCTTCCTTGAACCCCAATTTATTAGTGGTTTCCATAGGAGTCTTTGTTAGTTTACATCCAAACCTTTATGTTTCCTCCAAACTATCTGGTGTTTATTTCTTTTGGGAAACGATGCCATTGAATTATCTGCTTCTATTCCTGAGATTTATCATAGATCAACAGGTATATTGGTATCAAATTCTTTAATCTTTAGTTAGAAAAATTTCTAATGCCTAATTTCCTCTATAAAGTCACCTATAAATATAACATTGATGAATGTTGCGAACCACTTATATCGAGTAACATTTTTAAATTTTGAAGATCTCTACACATTACCATGAACGAGAGAGAAAGTTTAGTAAGAAAAGTTATTATGAGCAAGGTAAGAAGATTTAACTTGATTAGAGAAATAGCACACTTCATAGTAAAGGGGAGAAATTTAATTGAATCAAGTTGGATTTAACTTTCTTATATATTCAAAATTGGATGATCTAACCTATAATGTATGATAGCATCTCTAGGATGGGTCCTAATAAATGAAGTTACTTTTCTAAACTTGTTGTCTACTTGAATGAGCCACAAGCCCATTGAATTTGTAGCAATACCGATTGCGTTTTTTGGCTTTAAGTCTTGAAATTTATGGCCACAAAAAGAAATGAAATGGTTTGTTGTGTTCAACAGAGGGGAGAGATTTTAATGACCCCTTGTTTTATATAACTTGAGGGGGAGGGGAGGGATTCTAATGATTTTTTGTTTTTTTGAGGAGGGGAAGGGAGATGAAAATAAGTTGACCAATCTACCCTTGTGATAGTTTAGATATTGTTTTTGTTTTACTTTTTTTTTTCTTTTAGGGGAAAAGTTATAATTCATCATTTCTTGTATGTATTACGCTTTTTAGGAGATAAAAAAATGAATCTTCATTTTCGTTCTTGTACTATGCATGCTTTTGTTTGTTTCTTTTTTAGAAAATGTGAAAACTTGTACTTCAAAAATAATGTTACAATTCATTATTTATTTTATTTTTATTTATGAAAAATAATTATATTGCAAATCATCATCATTATTAATTAAAATTTTTACATTAATGTATTTTTTAGTGGAGAAAATGGAAGTGGGCTGGGGAATGAAAGAAATTACAAATAATCGAGGAGCAAGTCTTCTTTGCTGCGTCCCAAATATCTTTCCAATCTCCCTTGTCATGAAGCTGATCAACCATGATGCTAGCATATATATTCCACCACCCACATCTTATACTTAGTGTCAGCAACGCTGGGTGAAGAAACACTAGGCCACTGTGTATATCCCTTTGATAACAGAAATGAGAATAGGAGGTTTGGTTCACCATAGTTTGATGGCTCAATCCCTTGTCATGGCCATTTATTAAACGAAAATAAATGCTGAATCATAATATGTCAAATCATTAAACACCAGATCAGATATTATATATATAATCAGAATCCGATCAGGTTATATAAGTATTTGATGCACCAAGACTTAACATTGGGAAGGGTAGTTTCCCCAGTGAGATAATCATTTGTATCATTCTTGTATTAGTTGTATGAATGTCATGGCATTTGAGGTCAGCGAGAGATTATTATTGCCATTCAAGTGATGAATAATGATGAACATGAAGGAGAATAAAAAAAGGCCACGATAATCAGTTTGTTATTCCAAGATTACAGGCAATAAAATAATAAATAAATTCCAGAAACTTGATAAAAGCAGTGGATGTCAAGGAGAATGAAAGCCAAACAAAATATTTGACCAATGGAAGGTTTTAACTGGTAAAGAAGTCAATAATGTCATTAATTGAACTACCGTAAAGTGTATTCATTGGCACAACTACTCCCTGGGGGGAATTGATTAAGATTAATGAGGAGCCAAGATTCGCAATCTAATAGAACTCTCTATTCTGATAAACTTAAAACAGACAAAAACCAGAAAATACACTTCAAACGGGACTGAAAATACTATTGCTGGGTATTAAAGTTGGATTACA
Source organism: Prosopis cineraria (assembly GCF_029017545.1). Lineage (NCBI taxonomy): Eukaryota > Viridiplantae > Streptophyta > Magnoliopsida > Fabales > Fabaceae > Prosopis > Prosopis cineraria. The sequence continues at coordinate 9,842,982 of NW_026555334.1, read as the reverse complement.
AGGGAAATAACGATTCAAGCTAACCCCATCCCCTTATACACCCATACACCAAACTGAATATAGTTACTGGGTATAAGGATTGGTACAAAATACACACTACAGAACAACAACCTAGATCATAAGCTACTTACTAACACACTAAAAAGAGAAAATGGTGGAGAAAGATGATCTTCCTCCGCCCAACACACTTGACTTTCGAGGGCCAGTACTCTCCCAAACTTCACTCACCAAAAGATTGAACTCCCCTCTCTCAGCTGAATGGGAGAATTTAAAACCTGAAAAGTTACCAAATCATTGCCCCTACCCTTAGCTGCACCTAATCCCCACTTCTATGTCACTTTGTTTCCCTTTCGGCTAGGACCTATGGTGTAATCTTTTCACCTAGTGGTTTTTTGTTTTAGCCCCATCTATCATTTTCTCCTTAATTGGCTCCTACAGGCTGTAGCAACTCAGCAGCTCTATCACAATCCCACTTGAGTGCCTATCAGAAAATAAATAAGAAAATAATAGGTTCTGGATGAATAGTGTAGCATGTGATCTCCAACTGGGTGTAACGGGCTAGTCACTATTGGTTATTTAAATTATATGGCACAAATTTATAAGTTCTAGAGAGCTAGATTTGTGATATAATCATTTGCTCACTTGTTAAGAATGGAAGTGATATAGCTATTTACCTTTCCAAAATGTAAAGGCCTAAGCCTATTCATTACTTAAAATAGCCTAATAAGGGATGTTCTAAAATTATAAATTACAAAATAAATGTAGTATTGGTGGATGTTCTTTTTGTTTTTTGTTTTGATCATATCTTACTTTTGATTGAATTTAATAATCAATTTTATGATTATGGATGATTTTTTTTAAGAATATATTATTCAAAATGCATTAATTTATTAATAATTGGTATGACAACGCTTCAACCACATTCGACCATTGAACTGTGAATGGGTGCCTCAATCGGTTCAATGTTTGGTTCGGTTTCTATAAAATTCATATTGAGAGTTGTTATTGGTATAGTGCTATGTATATATATTGAGATCTTTCTTGATTTAAATAAACTGTGAAAACTTGTTGGGATTCTTAAATAGAGTGTTAGGGGTTTATAATTGGAGCTCGAGGCAAGGATTTTATCAGTGCTTTCAGCTGTGTGGTTTTCTCAGCGATAGAGTTTTGTTCCATGTATCTAACCTGTATGGGATTGTGGTCAAGGCTCATGGCTCTTTTGGAAAGCTTCCAATTGTTCTGTTTCAAAGGGGTTGAGTTGATTGTATGCATGGAATTATTTTCTCTCTGCTTCATTCTGTTTGGTTCCTTTTGCAACTCTAGAATAATTTATTTTCTACCATTGCTATTTACTTTCTAATGGCATTTTCTCCTTGTATTTTACCCAAGAAGAGATTTTTATTGCTTTAAGTACTATGCATATTTGAGATCCAACCAAAGCAACTGTTCTAACCTAAGCTAAGATGGACCATATTTTTTGCAACACTTTCTGAATTAGGGTTGAGATGCTTGGCAGGAGGTGGGATGGGGCAGTGTCTTAGTTGGAATTTGGAAAATCAATGTTTTCAGTGGAAAGCACAAGCCTACATAGAACTAGTTTAGGTGCTAAAGCAATGCCTTATCTTAACTCCTGAGCGTAAAATATAAGTCAGGGCTTTTTCAAAATAAGTCCAGATTTGTTGGGTCAGCTCTGCTTGATCCATGTCATGCCTCCACTGCTTTAGTAAAGAGAATTATGGTGTTGAATTATACTTAACACTTAACAGTATCCAACTAGACTAAATAAATTAATCATTTTAGAACTTAGTGCATGGGTTTAGTTCTTTCTAACTTGCTATCAATAAGTGGGAGGTTTTCTTTATCAAACAGTTGGTGGTGACAGACATTGATTTACTCTGTCTACTTCTAGTTTAAATTCTTGAGATTTTGAGTGTAGTCATGCAATTAAATGTCACAATGGAATATTTAGCATTTGTGTATTTATGTACAGTTGGTGTTGTTTGATCCATGTAGCTGGCCTTACTTAGATTAAGCCTTTTTTTCTGTTGTTTGCACCTTCCCCCTCCCCATATGGGCTTACTATTTTTTTCTTACTCTTTCAAAATCATTGTGATTAATTTTAGAGAAGCACAAAAGGTTAGAGGCTTGGAATTTACAGTTTTGTAGTGCATAGACTTTGCTCATCTAAAAGCATTCTCCTATGCTTCACATTCTAGATATGATACAGTGTAATAACATTACAGAATAATAATATTTCACATTCTAAAGTGCGTTTTCCAGTATTAGTAGTAGTAGTAGTATTAATATTGTTGCAGGCATACATGTTTATAAAAATTGATAAAATGAGTTTGAAATTTGACAGTCATGGGTCCTAGTTGCTGCCAAAACTGGCTCTTAATAGTTGAGTTACTCATTTTTGAGTTCCTTTGATAAAATCATCTCTCACACAGTATGCATGTGACTACACCGACATTGATTCAGCTTTATAGCCATCTAGGCTTGATGAATCATATGATTGAAATTCTGTTGAACCTTGAGATGTCTGCTTTGCATGTCTGATTTTTATTACAAGATATGTGGTTTCTGATTTCTCATGGAAACCTCACATTATTTTGATGTCCAAATATATATCAATCTATGAGTCATGAGCATTTCTTGCCGTTGCTTTTTGATTTTTTTTTTCTCATTTATAAATGAATACATCCTTTGATGTGATGCTTACGAGCTCAGATATGTCTTTGGAAGGTCATGTCCTCTTTGTCCAGCCCAAACTACTGCTTCTGTGGCACAGTACGAGGACAACCATCAAAATGAGGGGTCCATGTCCGTTGGATGCTTGACTGTATAATTATTATGTGAAACATTTGGATCTAGTAATTAGCATATCTTAATTATAGAACTAAACTAAGTTGAGGCATGGCACCCTTATGGAACTACGCATCTGATTTGTCTGAACATAGATGAGATTAGAAAAAAAATCTCTGCAATGAAAAAAAAAAAGAAAAAAAAATCTCTGCATTTAACAAAAACACCTGTCATACAGACTGTCGCCCATCCCCCCACCCAAAAAAAAAAGAAAAAGCATGCACATCTTTCTTGTCAGATATGATTTATTTTGTTGTCACTTGTGGTCCATAAACATCGGTATATGCAATGTGTGTTTATTACAGTTTCTTTTGTCTGTAAAGCATTTTATATTATGTTATAACTGATGGACAACTTGGTCTGGAATCTTTGATTCTTTAATTGCGTAAATATATTTGATGGAGTTGTTTGCTCGCAATATGAAGATTCTCTTATAATGTGGGAGATGCCTTCTGTTGATGCTGCATGTTCATTTGTGTATGTATGCTAAGCATGCACCAGTTTCTGTATGGCTGAGATTTCCTTTATGCTCGAGTTAGGTTAAATAATTCCTTCAGCACTATGGCTCAAAATTTTTATTTCCAGATTCCTTACCAGCAGTTGCTTCAATAGTTAGAGGTTGAAGCTCAAATTAACTTATATTTTTTAGGGAATTTTTTTGGAAATGAAATTAATATTAATATAAATTCTATTTCATTTTTTTTCTTATTTCATTTTTCACTGCACATGTGATAAGAAAGGAAGTAAATAATAAATAAATATGTTGAAATTATTTTACCAAAAAAATAAAATAAAAAGTGTGTTGAAAGTAATGAATAATTTAGTTATTATTTACTGTTTTTCTGTTTATGTTGTGTTATTATTCTGTAATTATTATCCTCCTTTGTCTTAGGAATATCTATAAAAACATGGGAGTTTGGATTTACCTAGATTTTATTTGAGGGATTTGAGCATTTTGTTATGATAAACCGGTCTTCTAGAATTTACTAAGCATTTTCTTATCAATAGTAGATGATGGAATAAAATGTGAATCCCCTTTATTCCACAAGGTATTTGAGCCATGTTAACTATGTTCCGGCTGTGATTAAATTCAGAATCTAGAACAATAAATGAGGAATAATCAGACCAAACATTAGGTGCTTCTTATGATGCCATGATCAGTCCTTTGATCACCTATATCCTTCACAAATTTGAGGATCAATGGGCTTTGATGTTTTTCATCAGCGGTGACAAGGAGTACTTTATAGGGGAGGCCACTAAACTTGTTATCATAGTACACTTGATGGGAAATGCAAGACATCCAATTCTGAGGTCATCAATTTTGTGTGAGTGCCTGCGGTGTGGTTGGGCTTCACCGTCATTAAGGGTGGTGTTTTTTTGTCCCCACATCGGTGAGAAGTGTGTGTGCATGAGTGCAGATAAGTTCATCCCATCGCTTGGCTACCACCTGTGTTAGGTGGTTTTTCCATTTGGTATTGATCGCAATAAAAATAATGAGTGCTACTGAACCTACACTTGGTAATTTTGTTCCTAATTTTTAAAAGTTGTATATCACTGTTTCTGATGGCTCTAATGCTGAAGTTAAGGGTAAAGGAGTGGCTTTGAACATCTGAATTTATGATTGTGGAACATGTTTTTCCTCTACCATCATTAGAGTGCAATTTTTAAGCTTACCAACAAATCTCAAATGTTAAGCTAACCCTGCTGCTTATCAGTGTTCTGTTCTTTTTAGGATGTTGGAGACAAGGAAGATGTTTGGTAATGAGAATTGTGCTACTGCTTTGTTACCAAGGATAAATATGAAGTTACAAGTATCATTTGATAGTTTCCACAAATTAATTTGGAATCAGTTTGGAGGTAATATTCAGATTTTTCGAAGTGACAGTGGAAGAGAATTGGTTAACCCAAATGATAAAATTATGGAACTATATATCAGAGCACCTGTTTCAATATCCCCACAACAACATAAGATGTAACAGAAAAATTGAATTGACACCTCTTAGAGGTGGCTAGGTCCCTATTTCTTGCTTCAATTGCTTCAAACGACTGTTGGGGACAAGCTGTGTTGAAGACAACGTATCTAACCAATACAATGCCCTCAAGGGTTTTGTTATTCCATAGCAAAAACTGAAGGAAGCCTTTCCGTCAACTAAGTATGTGAACTCCCTTCAGGTAGCGTTTGGACAAGAATTTTAGATCTAAAATCCCATTTAACATTCATGTATTTAAAATTTTTTGGATAGTATGAAAAAAGGAGATGGGAAATAGAAAATGGAAAGAAATAAGAGGGTTAGAGTAGCTAGCAATTTTTTTTTTAAACCAAAGAGTAGCTGGCATTTCAAATAACTAGGGAGTAGGTGAGGTTTGAAATTACATGGAATTATGATAAAATACCATAATTATTTTTTTTTTTTGGGATCTAAATGGTGGATTTGGCTCATCAAATACCCTACATCTAAACGCAACATCAAGGTATTTTGGTTATACAGCCTTTGTCCATAACAGATTTAAGGGGGAAACTTTAACCTCAATCCATTGCATGTATCTTGGTTTTTCCTCAACACAAAAAGGTCGTAAATGTTTCTGTCCATCCTCAAAATGGATTTATACCACCCTTGATGTCACATTTTTAAAACATACACCCTTTTATAGCCAGAAATCCATTGAGAGGGAGACATCTAATACCAAAAATCTTAATGAATGGCTGTCTTGGAACCTTTTCAACCCTCTGCAACCCTTCCCTTTGCTACCTACATCTAAGATACCCAAAACAACATGCCCTGAAGTGCAGCATGACAACATAATCCATGATTTACTCACAAATTGCGCACAACCTGAGCCTACTCCTGGAGCTGAGCTTTGTTCAAGTGCCAAACAGCAGCAGAAGCTACTTAGAGCAGAAGAAGAAAAGCAGTGACTAAAAAGGGAAGAAGTGTCTGAAAAGGAACCTGATGATGCAGAACAACCACTGAATTGACAAATATATAGTGAAAAAACACACTCCAAGAAGAACCAATCAACTTGTCCTTGAAATTTTGAAGGAAATAAGGCAAGTGAAAACTTGGATGTGCCTATTGCCTTGCTGAAATGGGTGAGGCAGTGTTCTGACCACCCAATCAATAAATTTGTTGCTTAAGCTTTCTCCTAAGTTGTAGACATTTGTGCAAATCTTTCTGAGGAGGAACGTCAAACAAATGTTTATGAAGCTTCAAAGAAGCAGGAATGTAGTGAGGCAATTCAAGAAAAGTTGAGGGTCTTTCAAAAGAATTTAAACTTGAGAAATTGCTGATCTTCCATCTAGAAAGACTCCAATAAGGTTTAAATGGGTTTTCATCATAAAACATATTCTTGGTGGAAGTATCACTTGTCATAAAGCATGGTTGGTGGCTAAGGGTTTCACACAAACCCATGGCATAGACCATGAAGAAACATTTGCTTTTATAGTTACACCATCAAAGTTCTACTCTCTTAGTTGACCTGGAGTGGCTATCACTTTAACTAGATGTCAAGTACACCTGTCTAAATGGTTTAACGGGAATCACTAGGTTTGGAGGTTTAAGTTTGTGGCAATAACGTATGCAAACGAGTTTCCATATGCACTCAAACAGTACCCTTTGGTGTGGTTTAAGAAGTTTACTAATGCTGTCAAGATGACCATACTATATTAGTCAAATGTAGTTCAAATGGAAAACCAGCCATTTTAGTTTTCCATTGGAAAAAGCTTATGACCGTATACCAAGAGAAGTGCTTTGGAAAGCATTAGAAAAAAAGGGAGTACAGATTGCTTATATTAAAGCCATACAAGATATGTATGAGGGGGTAAAAACTAGTATAAGAACGCCTAGTGATCAAACAAAGGATTTTCCTATAAAGATTGGACTACATCAGGAATCATCTCTGAGTCCTTATTTGTTCCACTTGATCTTAAATGTTTTGACGGAACATATTCAAGGGGAAATTCCGAAATGTATGCTCTTCGCGGATGATATAGTTCTTATAGCAGAAACAAGAGAAGAGTTTAATTGTAAACTTGAGTTATGGAGGAGACATTGGAGTTGAAAGGTTTTCGTCTGAGTAGAAGTAAGACAGAATATTTATATTTTAAATTTGGTAAAGGACTATTCGACAATAATTTGGAAGTGAAATTGGGAGATCAAATTATATCTCAAGTGGAAAAGTTTAGATATTTGGGAGCCATTATTCAAAATGATGGCGAAATCAGTGGAGATATTTCACATAGAATTCAAGCTGGGTGGTTTAATTGGAGAAAAGCTAAAGGAGTTATTTGCGACCGTAAGGTGCCTTACAAACTTAAAGGAAAGTTTTATCGCGCTGCTATCAGACCGGTAATGTTATATAGTAGTGAATGCTGGGTTCTAACGGGACAGCAAGAGCATAAAGTTGGAGTAGCAGAGATGAGAATGTTACGATGGATGTGCGGACATACACGTAAAGATAAAATTCGAAATGAGCACGTACGCGAAAAAGTGAGGGTGGCACCTATTGAGGAAAAAATGGTAGAAAATCGGTTGAGATGGTTTGGGCATGTACAAAGAAGACCAAGGGAGGCACCAGTGAGAAGAGTGGAACATATAACTTTGAGTCCGATTAAGAGAGGTAGAGGAAGGCCTAAGAGAACACTTTTGGAATTATTGAACGCGATCTGTTAATTAATAATATTCCTAAAAGCTTGATAAATGATAGAGCACAATGGCGTCTTGCAATCCATGTAGCCGACCCCACCTAGTGGGATAAAGGCTTGTTGTTGTTGTTGTTTAGTTTTCCATGTGTAGATGATGTTGTTGTTGCATGAGACTAGTGTGTTGAGATTGATAAGCTGATGAGAACTCTTGTGAAAGAATTACAAATTAAAAGCATTGGCCAACTGAGGTGTTTTCTAGGGATGTGGGTTGTGTGATACAACAAAGGCGCATGTATATCTTGGAGAAAGAACATCATACATCTCCTTAAAGAGATTGGAATGCTAGGGTGTAAACTAGTTGACACATCAGATTATAAGGTATGACTCCAGACGGAGAGACCCTTGGTTGATATTGGTATGTATCAAAAGCTTGTGGGAAAGCTAATTCATTACTAATAGGAGATCCACTACCTGGTACTTGAAATTTGTGTGGGGAAATCTAGTGCCATGGTGAAGCAAACAAAAAAGAAAAAACATGTAGATAGATGCATTGTTGATGTAGACTTGTGAGGGTTAGCTCTTAGCATATAAGGTGGGATATGGTTGATGAGACTTCTCAAGGAATTAAGACTAGGTGAGGAACCGCCAATGATAGTGATATGTGACATGGCTTCCATTAGAATAACCAAAAATCTTGCACATCATGATATGACAAGGCATGTGGAGATAGATCGCCATTTTATTTGGGAGAAGACTGACTCTGGTTTAATTGAAGTTTGTTCCTACTAGTGCCCAAGTTGTTGATCTGATGTCTTATTGCTCATGTTAAGTTTGAAGAATTTAGATCCAAGCAAGGAATGATTGAATGATTAACATCTACTCTCCTTGAGGGAGAGCATTGAAAGTAGTGACTAATGTAGTTATTATTTATTGTTTTACTGTTTATATTGTGTTATTATTCTTTTGTTCTTATCCTGCTTTATTATAGGAAGATCTAAAAAGAGTCAAGATTTGGCTAGATTTTATTCTCAGCTAGAGGGATCTGATCAATATGCTATGATCAAAACTCTTCTTATAAAATATACTAAGAATTTTCTGATCTATTAGAGGAAATGTAATGAAATTTTAATCCCATTTATTCCACTATCTGCATACTCGTCTTTCATGTGGCAATAGCTTGTTAAAGGTTTACACAATGGTTGCGGTTCTGAATTCCATCCAATTTATCACAAAAGATGTAGAAATTGTAACAGAAGGCACATTATTGCCCCCTCCTCCTAAAAAAAAGAAAGAAAGAAAGAAAGAAACAGAACCCACATTTGATAATATCATTATTTCATGAAATTTACACAGGCAGCTGGTATGTCAGAAGCTTAATTGTAACTACCATGCTTCATGATAGAACATCTCATACCAGTTGTTGAAGATTTGGACTATGACTAGCAGAACTTTGCTTTTTTTGTCAGGGCCTGGTTGTTGACAGCTTGTTGTCAGACAACCATCCTTGGTTGTCAACTGGCTTGGGCTTATGCTGGTGTAATCTGCTACAGAAAATAGGTGATTAGTATATACCATTATACGAGGAGAAATAGGATGGATGCAAGGTGCATATTCTATATTATCTGTTTGAGTGAGTACCCCAGTTTCATTGTTTTGGTTGGTTGTTCATTGTATTGAGACTGCGGCTGGCTTAGCTGGAGGCTGATAGGTGCGTGTAAGTCATATCCGTTGCTTAGAGTGCATGTCGGATCAGATGTCCCATTTTCTTCATTCATGCTTTGTGCTTCATAAGCCTATGATTTAAGACTTCTATTTAGGCTTCTGAAGGAAACATGAAAATTTTATCTTTTAAATAAACAGCACTGGCCTAATGCATTAGTAAAACCTGATCGATGTAGTTCTTGTGAGTGCATACTTGGTGATCATACATGCATTTCCTCGAGACGTGCTTATATATTATAAAAACATGTATAACAGTTCTGATAACTATATTTGATATGATTTTGATCAGATACCTTCTTTCTCAGTTCTGCATTTTCTTTCTGGATGATGTCTATCTTTTTGTGAAGTTGTACATTTTCTTCATGAATGAGATTTCCCTGCAATATCAATAGTTGGTCAGAACCTGCAGAGACGCCTTAGTTGGGACTTTGAAGGAACAATACAAAACCCTATAAAATAGAAACCTTTTGGTGTAGTTCTTTAATCTCGTCATTTAAAAGTTGATCCTGCAGGGAAATGAATGTACGTGTCAGGGTCATGCTTAAATTTTGATTTGAATTGATCTCTCATACCTTCCTCATTCGGACACCCTTCAAACTCATCTCTAGTTGGTTTTCCAGATTTTGTAGTTCTTTAATTCCCAAACCAGAAAGCTCTTCACCCATCAGTTGCCTGCATTTAAGAAAAGTATCAAAAGCTTTCCGGATTTTAATTTGGGGTGTTTGAAGACTTAAACATTATAGAATTTTCATCCATAGTTCTATTGTTATTTTTGCAGTTGTGTTTTTGTTGGAGCTCCACATTGGATCTGCAAATAATTCTTTTGTATTTATGTGGCTTAGTTTGTCTTCCTTTAAACCCAGTTTTTAAGGATTTAGATCCCCTCCATACACTCTCTCAACACCTCCCTCCATGCCCAATTACATGTCCATTTAAATATTTATTTGATTTAATAGTATAAGATTGCTAATTGTTGCGTTGAGATAAATATATTATTTATTTAATAATTATTATATAGAGAAGCATTATTATCGTATTTTTAAAAGCATTTTAGTAATGATAATGAATAAATGCTTTTGAAAATAAAATTATAATGTTTTTTTATATGGTAATTATTAAATGAATAATATATTTATTTTAATACCGTAGTTAGCAATCTTACACCATTAAACCAAATAAATAATTAAAATGGACGGATAATATTGAGTACGGCAAAATGTATTGAGGGAAAGCATGGAAAGGATCCAAATCCAGTTTCTAAAGTGTGGATTTTCCAGGCTTCCACAAGTCTCCTTCAATAGGTATCATAGCTGGACTACCTTTTACAAAAAAGGGCTACAGGCTACCTACTAATGGTCTGGTCTAGCAGGTGGAGTGAACACCTTGGTGTGCAGTCTTCAAGGATTTGAGCTCCTACAGGCAGTGCTATGATGGAGTCCCACATTGGATAATAAGCAATTTTTGTAGTACTAAGTCGCATGGTTCTTCTCCCTTACAAACCTGTTTTTAAAAAGGTGAGTTCCTCATGTTTGCTGAGGTTTTCTTTGGTTTCAAGAGCTATAGTTCTGCACTTTACAGTTTTTTAACCCATTGGTAAATTTTTGAGTGGTGAGATTTACAATGCAATTAACGCTTTCTCATGGGGCAGCGAGTGTCAAATTGCATTATTTTACATACAGGGCAATTTAATGTTAGTTTGGTCTTGATAGTGCTCATAATATGAAATAATATTCAAAGATAAGAACTTTTATGCATCATTTTTTATATTATATTTTTCAAACTAGTTAATATGATATTGAATAGATTCACTGTTACTCTGATCATGGGTGAGAACAATTTCATGTAGGAAAGGAAAGAGATTGGGATTATTTTGTTGTGTTGGTATTATATTGGTAGGATATCTTTGTTGGGTGCTATTTTAGATCGTTTCCTGGTTGTTGTCTTCTTATATCCTGACCCTTTATTCTGTGGCATCTCTTGCCATGCGCCATCTTTTGGAACCTCATTCTTTGAGTGATGAAGAAAAAATGTATATCCTTGGAATCGATATCTGTAACTCATTTTTTGAAATTTTCTTTGTTGGGAACCTCACTCTCATTAAAACAATCTTTTAGGACCTAACTGTCATTCTCCCATCAATAGGGGATGGATTAGGTTTTTGCCCTCCAGTTATTTGGCCTGCATGGTGTTTGGCTTGGAAGCATAGATTATGGCATGGACATGAGACATGACACTGGCACTGCAACAGAATAATTGAATTATTTGCATTTAATTTTGGGAGAATGACAGTAAGGCCCCTACGGACCAAATGAAAGATAGCGAGGTCCTTGACAAAATAATTTGAAAAATAAGTTACTACTCATTTTTCAAAAGATTTTGTTAGGGGCCTAACTGTCACTAATTGAATCTTTTGGGAACTTAAATGCCATTCTCCCTTTAATTTGATGTGTCAAGTTGTGTCTTGTGTCTTTTACAAGTGGCTGGTATGTGTTGGACATTGGACGTAGTTCTTTTTTCAAGTTTCTGTGCTCCATAGGTGCTGGAGCTGCTGCATTTGCAGTTAGTTCAGTTATGGATGAGGAGGAACAAGAACAAAAAGTTGGGATAATAGAGATGAGGATGTTGAGATGGATGCATAGCTTTTTTGGAAAATAGGTAAGATTTTTTTTTTTTTTTTTAAGTTATGGTGCATTAAAGGCAAATAATTGCAGACTTAAGGCAGCCATCAGCTGATCTAAAGAGGTCTCTTCTGCTTTTCTTGTTATTTGGGAATGCTAGATGTGCCTACTCCAGTTTTTTTCCTTTTGGAATTCAAGGCATTGATCGAATGCTACAATGAGTATTTTTCCTATTCTCATGTTACTATATTTTCTTTTTATTTGTTGTTCAGTTCAACCTTTTAGGGCTGCTAAATCACTGTCATTACCTACCAAATGGATAATTTCATTCTTTTCTTTTTTTTTTTTTTTACTTTTGGTTTTACAGTCAGGTGACAGTTCGGTGTTCAAGTCTTTTTACCTGTGATAATCTTGCAAGTACTGTAGTTGTTGCCTCAAGCTTGCTACTTCTCTCTGCCAAAGCTAGCAAATACAAATAATCATATTAGATAATATAAAAATTAACCTTGTTTAATTAATTGCTGGTAGTGAAAAGAGTTACAAACTAGTAAGGTTTGATTCCAACACTTCGCCAAGAACTTGCGTGATGTAGGTCTAAAATTTTTCATTAGATAGTGTATGCTGTAAATGTGTAGTTTCATTTTGGCTTGGTTTGGATGGAGATTAAAGTGGGAAGAAAATGAGGAGAGAAAATTAGAGGAAAATTTTTCCAAAAATATATATTATTTTTTACTATTTTAGAAGTTTTTCCTTTTAGTTTTCCCTGCTCCCTGTTTTTCTCCCCCTCTAAATCAAGGGTTAATGTCATTTCACATACGTGTGTCCTATTCTATTGAGAACTTATCTAGGTCAAATTCATCATGGATGATGGGAGCTCTCTCTTATTTAGAGTTTAAATTTTGTAATGACTATGTTGCCGGATGATAAGTCTAGGATTAGTTATTCTGTTTCTGCCTTCATTTTTTTATCCTTCTCTCAAGCTTAGATTGCCAATGTAACCCCTGAAAAACAAAAACAGAAAAAAAAAAAGGCAAGTTTTATGCTCCCTTTGATCCTATTTATAAGTTACTTACTGCATTTTTATTGAAATCAACAAAAATTTAAATCTTATTAACTCTGTTTAAAAGATCAATAAGTTTTCAATTTTTCCCTTACTAAATATACACACTTTAAAAATAAAATACTTTGCCATTTAATAATCTTCTCAACATTTATTAGAGGCAAAAGGGTAAAGGTGAACACTACTCATTGGTGCTTACAAATGGAATTAAAACAAATATTCTCTCTCTTTGCCTATAAATAAGATTAGAGTAGTATTATCCAGCATTCAAGGCCTTGGTTCGGCATAGTTATGGAAAATACGGAAGCATCTCATTCAACTGAACTTGTTGAAGTTTACTTCGAAAACTGTGCATCAGAATTTAAGACTTATGCCCTGAATTGGTATGGGCTGGCCCGACTTTGTGTCATCTATGCACTAATATCCTCCTAGGCCCGTCGACTTGTGTCCCTCAGTTTTGAGCGCCAAACTTGTATTTATGTGATTCAAATGTACAAGGTACGGAATGGGCAAAAAAGCCAATGCATTTTTTCCCCCTCTGTTCGAGCTATTCAAAACATGGAAGTGAAGCTTGATTCCAGATGGCAACTAAACTCACAAACATAGAATCAAGACTAACAGACAAGAGAATGTTGGTTTTCGTGTAACCCTATCTTAACCCATCCTATAAACCTTGATATTACATCTGACCAGCAAACAAACATCACTCCAGCACCTAATCCTACTCCTACAACCACTGAAACCAGACCTAAAAGTGATCCTACCATTGAAACTAGACCTGAATCTAGTCCAGACTGACCCGGCAGATCTGAAATCTGACCCATTCCAGGCAAACCAGACAATGTCCGGCGGCTGAATGTGCATGAACAGCAGCATATTGAAGGACAGGTGCAGAGTAGTGATGGACGTATAGGTCCAGAAGCAGCTCAAGGTAATCACTGACGTCAATTCCAAATTACGATTTAGCATCGCCCAATAGCTTTAAGGAAAGGGGTAAAGATCTTGTACTAGACATTCAATGAGTAAATATATTTGCTATGATAGATTGTCTACTGTATTGAGAACATTTGTTACTAATGTTACTCTTGATCAGATGCCCAAGAATGTCTATGAAGCACTTCAAATTCTTGAATGGAAAGATGCTATTCATGAGGAGATGAATGCCTTAAAGAAGAATGATACTTAGGAAATCGTATAGCTGCCAAAGGGTAGGTCTACAGTTGGGTGTTAATGGATCCTCACTATTGAGTATATCCCAAATGGAAGTATCGACAAATATAAAGCCAGGCTGGTTGTCAAAAGGTTTGCTTAAATATATGGCATTGATTATCAGGAGACTTTTGTTCCGGTGACTAAGTTCAATACCATTAGGGTATTTATATTGCTTGCTTGTAACCTTGATTGGCCTCTTTATTGATAAATTGAAGGAGGAAGTTTATATGGACACGCCTTAAACGGTAAATTGGAGGAGGAAGCTTACACGGACATACCTTAAGGATTTGAATCTAAGGAACTTCCAAATAAGGTTTGTAGGTTAAAAGGATCATTGTATGGTTTGAAAGTCACGACATGCTTTATTTGAAAGATTTACTATGATGATCGAAAGGAATGGTTTTAATCAATGTCAAATAGATGACACTTTTGTGAAGCATGCATTAAATGGAAAACTCTGTTGATGGTTTATAGTGATAACATTGTAATCATAGATTCATGGGTGATGACAAAGAAGGAATTTACAACTTGAAGAAGCTGTTAGCCTCATAATTTGAAGTAAAGGATCTAAGGGGTTTGAGATACTTCCTAGAAAATAAAGTTACTAGAAGACAAAAAGTTGGTTGAAAAGAATTTATTTGAAAAGCTTTGATCAAAGACTTGTTTTGCAAAATTATTAAAGTTATATCATATCAGAACATCGCATAGCGAAAGACGAAAAGTTGCATTCATAACGTTCAATGCATGCATTAAAAATTACAAAATCAGGTTGAAAAGTGGGCCATGTGTTATGGTGTGTAGTATGTGGGCTGCGGCATGTGGCATAGAGCCACATGCTTGATTCTCTGACATGCGCTAGTTTGAAATTTTTGCTGTCATTTTAATAATAAAATGATGAACTTTTGATGTACGTCGTTTTTATATATGACGTTTGATTAGAGTGATTCAAGTGGCTACATGAATTTTATCTCATAAGTTAGTTAATAAGATAGGTTTAGACACAATTTAATAGTCCAATAAAAATTTGGACACTCAGATATAAAAAGTCAATTTTTTTGAAAATTTTGCACACCTAAGTGCTCAAATCAATTCCTTTCTTTCATTAGATCACATAAGGCCTTGAATCAAAACTAAGGATGGAATTTCAATCTCACAAGAGAAATATGCATTAGTAGGTACCAATCTCTAGTTGGAAAACTTATATACCTCAGTCAAACAAGGCAAGACATTTTATTCTCAGTTAGTATAGTGAATCAACTAATGCACTAGCGTAATGTAGAACATTGAAAGTCAGCTTAAAAAAATCCCAGGATGCTTAAAGGCTGCTCTGGGAGTGTACTCGTATAAGAGTCTCATGAAGTAATATATGTGTATTCAAATGTAGGTTGGGTTGGATCAGTGTATGGGCGTTCCATTACTAGATGCTTGCTGTGTGTTTGTGAACGTATGTGGATATGTATATTGTTAAAGGAACTGAAATTGGACTTTAAGGTTATGTTTGGTACATAGCATTAGGAGGGTGGGATTGGGATTGGTATTAGGCAATCCCACCTTTTCATGTTTGCTATGGGGTAATGGAAAATTTAATTCCAATCCTAATCCCTTTAAAGTGGGATTACTCAATACCACCCACCCCCTTAGTATTAGAAAATCAATCCTGGGATTGATTATTTTTTGGCCAAAATGCCCTCCACCCCATCCCTCTCTCGTCTCTCCCTCTACCTTCTAACCTCCACCCTACCTCACAGCCATAACGAGGGCATCGACGGCAGCCACACATAAGCACAACGCCGATGGCAACACACATAGGCACAACGCTAACGGCAGCCACACACAGACATAATGGTGATTGAACGACGTCTCTCAGTTCCCATCTCACTTTGTCAATCTCCATCACTTTATCGATCTCCATCACTTCGTCGATCTACATCACCAATGAATAAGTGGCCTTCATCCATCGAAAACCAGAAACCCATTTGCGCCTCTGGTCACTAGTAAGTAGATCTTTATGACTCCATTGATCTACATGAAAACCAGAAAAGGAATAGCAAGAAGAAGAAGAAGATTGAGTGTGGCAGAGAGAGCTCTGGGGGGCGTGCTCTCTGTGGAAGAAGGGGAGTAATTGCAGACGCGCCGTCGTGCTCTTTAGGGAGGAGGGTAATGCATTAGCTAGGTTATAACTTTTTCTTTTTATTATTTTAAGGGTATTATAGTCTTTTTATGATTTATATTTAATTGTAAAATAAAATATAGGTAAGTATTCCTTATAAATATTACTCCATACCAAATATAATTTTAAAACCTCATTTCCAATCTCAATCTCAATCTCAATCCTAATTCCAATCTCAATTCCAGTCCCAGTCTTTTTAAATTAAAGTTGTGTACCAAATAGGGCCTAAGGGTCCTGTGAAAGTGATGTGTGACAATATGGAAGCCGTTGGGTTGGTTAAAATTCTCGCCCACCATGAGCGAACTAAGCACACAAAATTGATTGTCACTCCATTAAAGAAAAGGTTGGCGCTGGATTTTTGAAGGTGACACGCACGGATAAGCAAGTGGCTTATGTCTTGACCAAAGCCCTTCCAACTAAACAATTTCAAGATTAAACAGCAAGGTAGGCATGATTAGCATCTGTAGCCCAACTTGAAAGGGTTGAAGGTTTTACTGGCTCTTCTTTTCATGGGCCTGTAGCACAACAAAGCCCATTAGGGCTCTCTTATTTTTAGCACCTTTTGACTTCTTTTTTACAGTGTATTTCTGATTTATTATGTATTCTTTTTTTTTTCCCTGATGTTTTTATTTATAATATTATAGGGCAGAACTTGTTTAGGGGATATCTGAATTGAATGATAAGATCTACCATAGTTTTGAAGCTAGAGAAGGCAGGCTTGCTGCCTTCACATTGTAGATGTGGCCGCCTAGCTGTATAAATTTTATTTATCTTGCTGAATAAAACAGTTCAGTCGATATTCTTCATTGATCACGCCTACAAAGTGTGCAAACTCTCTAATCTCTTTGTTGATTAATCTCCTGGGAGTTGGCTTGTTAAATTCATCAAGGTTGCTAAAATAATAAAGACGTGTTATATATATAATAGAAAAAATATAAATGTTACAAACACAGATACAAATTCAAATTTCGATATAAGTAATGACTGTTATCTAAAAATTTAAATATAGGCGTTAAGATGTAAAACAGCAAATAGCTAAAGGATGGAAAGATAATTGCATTTCCTCTGTAGATGTAGTAGATGTTGTAATGAATCAACAAATAAGCATGTTAGTATGTTTCACTCTGAAGCTTAATGTAATTGATATGTTCCCTTTATAGTGAACAATGAACTTTTGCTTCCCCTCAATCTGAGGTGTTGGTTTGGAAGGATAGATGACCAACCTCAGTTTTTTTTTTTTTTTTTTTCATTTTGCCTAAAATAAAAACAAAAGTAATCTACGAAACAGAAGAATCACTCGACCTCCCCTATTCACTTGCACCCCCTAAACAAAACAAAAAAATCTATCAGCAAGCTTTTTCCCTTGAAATTTGTTGGGCAATGAGTTGCTTTCTTCTGCACAACCCACTAATCCAAGTTCCAGAACGGTCATGAATCCTGCATAACCCTGGTGTCCTTTCCCCTCACAATTGCCCTCCAGATTCCTCAGGTTTAACTATACTCCGGAAGAAATCTATGGCACATCTGCTCCATTCAGGTGGCTCATCTTCACTAAAATGTCTACTATGCCTTCTTTTCCATAGTAGCCAACATGTTACCCCAAAATTCAACCTCCATGAGATCCCTAGACATTCATGTTCTTGGCGTTATCTAAATGATTTAGTTGAAAAAACGTACTCCCACTAATCCTAAATATTGGAGTTAGATAACTAATTTACGGAAAGTTAGCTATTTGTAAACTACAATTGATGAAGCTCCCTTGTACAATAAATAGGGATAGATTGAGCAAAAAAAAAATCAAAAATCAAAAATTTGAGAGAAAAAATAGATTGAGATCTTATATTTTGGACCAGAGGGAGGACTTCTTCTATCACCAAGTAGCAACTTACACC
Source organism: Prosopis cineraria (assembly GCF_029017545.1). Taxonomy (NCBI): domain Eukaryota; kingdom Viridiplantae; phylum Streptophyta; class Magnoliopsida; order Fabales; family Fabaceae; genus Prosopis; species Prosopis cineraria. Next base: position 9,824,801 of record NW_026555334.1, on the reverse strand, counting down.
AACCTCTCAAGGAGAAACAAAGCACTTCTTAGCATTATCATCTTCTATTTAGTTCGCCTTCATGATTAAAGCAAAATCGGATAAACAGTTAACAGGTTTATGTGTGGTTCTTCAATGGCTATTGTGAACGCAAGAGCCTCTTAACCTGTTGATCCTATTATAACGGCCTTCTTTTCAGCTTTATCTCCTAATTCTACTAATTTTCTTTCCCTTTTGTTCTCTAAGGTGATGATAACACAGTCATGCATGCTACTGCCTAGTGCCAGCATATTACACAATATTATTCATGCAACCAATTATTCGTAATCAACAATGTAATTGGATAGTAATTCTTGAATGAGAATCGGCCACTTCTTTAATTTTCTATTTCTTCGGGGCTAGTTACTTGCATTTTAGTTTAAAATGCACCCAGAATTGCATCTTGGAAAAATAGGGTTTTACAATGTCAGTATGTTATGCATTGTCATGAAAGAGAATATAAATGTTGCTGAAAACTATAAAGGCTAATTTATGAAACTATGAAATATGATGAAGTGGCTACATATTAATTTGCAGGTAAGCTAGATGATATATATACATACATAATAGTGGTGCATGAATGGCGTTACCTTGACCTCTGAAGCAGGATTCATAAGCATCAGGTGTTCCTCTTTAAGCTTGCTGTATCGCTCAATAACAGATTTCATGCTGCTTGCACAAGTGTAAGCTCATGGTTAATGAGATTTACATCAACTTTCATATGCCAATTCTACATTAGTGAAGCATATTGATATCATACAACAACAACAATAAGCCTTATCCTTCTAGTTGGGTGATATCATACATGGTGTATGAATTTTATACAATCTTCAGCACCATACACTAGGGTAGGGTTGGTTGATTCTTAATTATATACAAGACCAACGTTAATCAATAAAATCAAACTGATGATCACTACTGGATCCTCCTAAATATATCCATCACTATTTTCAGCAAACTTGACCACCTACATGAAGCCTTCTGATCCTTTTTATCGTCAAGGAAATCAAGACACAGGATCCACTAATATCTCTCTACTAATTATCTCTGAGAGGAATTCCTACTTTTATCCTTTCATGAGCCTGTTTCCAATTCTGTCTGTTTCATGTGTTATGGCTTCATTTTTGGAATTTTCACATGGTACTAGTGTTCCAAGGTACCTATTAGAATATTGTGTCATTGATTCCTAGAGTTTCTTCCCTCAGGCAATATTAGAATATTTAGAAAGGAAATAGAAATGTACCTAGATAGAAAACTGAATAGGTGCATTTCTCATTTCCTTTATAGAAAATACTTTTCTACCTACCGAACATTGTATCACTTTTGCCCTGGCTCAAAGGATGTGTTCTCCAAGTTAGAATGTTGACAAGAAGCTTCAGAATACAATCTCAACAAATTTTACTGTACATTAAATTACTCCTCCCTTGCATTCATGAGCATCAATGCATCATCTGCAACTGGGCAAAAAAACGAAAAAAAAAAAACCAGAGAGAGAAGGAATTTGTGCATGGAACTTCACAGGATTCACAAATCCTATGACCCACCATCCTCACTTTTTGCAAAACCTCATCCTCAACAGGTTTAATTTGTGCTTTGTTCACATACCCATGTCCACTGTTTATTCATGCTTGTTTCTCGCCTTCTCATGCTTTGCAAAATGAAATGCTTCATGAGTCATGATGATCAAAATGTTTTGTATATTAATCTTCTCAGCTGGAACAAATTCTTTTAAGTTAAAGTTATGATTCTAAGCTAGTCTGTGCTTCATTTTGTTTGTGAATACACACACACACACACACACCCCCTTGAGATCTCCTTTTGTGCACAAAACTACGTACACAAGCTGATTTACCTGACTTTGTCAAATACTTTGTCATTTGAAAATATTCACTGCACATGCATGTTCTCAAGTCTTCTAACTTTTTGGAGCTTTTCAGCAACCTATGAGCATCAGATTATGATCTGATCCCATCTATAGGCCCTAAGTGGACAAAACTAATTTATTATACTGAATCAGTATCCAGTCAATAGTGGAAATTAAACACACGTCCCTGAATATCGGAAATGTCAATATAAATTTACAGTGTTATGAAAGTCCACGTATATATAATCACACAGGTTGTGAATGTTTTTCTTTTCCTAATTTTATTAGGAGATTAAAAAACAACATACTTATGCTTTGACATATTTTCTCTTTTGATCATTAAGTTCGACGTGTTTTTTTTTTTTTGCGTCACTTGATTAATACACAAGAAAATAAAAATATCAACAGTTGAAATATGATACTTCTAATTTTTAGAAGGCCAAAACTCAGAATGATCATATTGTTGGAAGAGTTATCCTCCATAATTCGGTCAATCTATAATATTTGAATTAATTTGAATTATTCAGTAGTAACAGACACTAAATAGATGTCAATAAAGTATATAAAATTATTTTTGAAATTAAATTCAAGGTCTATTCAAATTGTGTGTGTGCGCGTGTGTCCGTGTCAGGTGAGCCATAACATCTGGTTTTTTATTTTGGTCATGATAATATTGTGTGTGTGTGTGTGTGTGAAGTGAGTGCCATTACTTTTTTTCCCTCCGAAATAAATAGAATAATAACATTTTGTGTGCGCGCGCATTGTCATTTTCTCATAAAACATTGTTGTATATTAAAGTTTTTTTCTCATCCTTTCTACTCTCTATTCTAGCTAATCTAAAGCATCATTGTAGTCACTTTCACCATGCACATTGTATTCTGTTCTCAGTCACACTTGATATCCTAACAATCACACAAATATGTTTCCCCTTTCTGTCATTTCGATGATTGTCCTATTAAAGGCACTCATTAGACCCACGTTTTACCATAGACTTTTCCTTAAGGAATCGGTTTCGATGCTTATCATTTAGGTCATGTTTGGTTACTAGAATAGAATGAATGGAATGGATTGAAAAAATAAAGATAAAAATAAATTAAATTGCACTTTTCTTATGAAAAGCATGATAAAAATTATTAATATATACTATAAATATAAAAATTATCACTCTTTAAAAATTTTATAAATCATGATTCCAAATCCTATAAACTAAATTATTCTCCATTTATGAGTTTGATCACTTATCTCCTTTAATTATTTTATTTTTACCTTTATTTTTTCAATTCATTCCATTCCATTACTCTCTAATAACCAAACAGGACCTTAATGATGAGCACAGAATATGGACCATCTAGATTGATTTTAATTTCAATGCTCATTACTAGAGGTGACTCTTCAAAACTATTGTCAACTTATAGGCAGTCAACTGCCACTATAGCCAACATACTATATGAAGGCAAAGGCAATTAAGCGCTTAACCATCATTGTAGTTTTAATTTTATGTGTTCTAATAGCAATTTGGTTGTAATAATTGCCATTATAATGATGTTTTACAGGCCAATGGCATCAGTACAACACTGCTATTAAAACTTACCAATAATAGTTTATTGTAATTAATTGTTGTTACATTAAAACATGTTATTTTGTAGTGATAGGCCCTTTTATAGTACATTATAAGATAAGATTGAGAAAAATAATTGATCCCTTGTATATCTTGATTTCTACCAGTAGATCTATTCAATGGAATGTAACTTTTTTGGTGCAACCTTCACAAAATCAATAGTATAGGTATACACGCCCACCTATAATATTAATCACAACCAATAATTACACATAAAAACTAAAGGGAAAAACTTATATACTTGGCCTTAGGGAAAGATTTAGGTACTCAGCCTTATATACTTAATAGACTTTTACTTAATCAAATCAAAATAATAAAATTTTAATGTGTTAATGATATTAATGACAAGATCTTGTTAAATATTTAAGGCTAAGTATATAAGTTTTTTCTTTAGTCTTATATATTTAATACACTTGTTTTTAATTAAATCAAGACATACATATCTTTTATAGATTATTTATTTTATAACAAGTTCTTGTTATTAATATTATTAACACACTAAAATTCAAATGTCTTAATTTGATTATATAAAAATATATTAAGTATATATGACTAAGTACATAAGTCTTGCCTAAAATTGGAAAGTATAACTATATTAAGGTATTAATTAGCTTTATGACACTGATGTGCTTTTGAAGTTCATTAATTAGCTTGTTTTATTTGTTCAAAAATATGACAATATTACGGTTATACTCTTATTATTTGGGGAAAAAAAAAGAAGCATTGCCCATTATTTGATCATATAATTACTAGACATACTTTATAATTTATACAACCTTTTTTCTTTTTTTGGAAGGCTCATTATATATGTAAGGGTCTAGAGGGAGTATATTGGTTTTATAGAAGTAGTTAATTAAGGTTTTTGTTTCCAGTACAATGGCCATAAGAATATGAGAGGAAGCAAAAGGTATCTCTAGATACTCGTGCTGAAACTTTAATCTAAGACTCCTTAATATTTTTTAATACGCATGCGTGGTTAGTTCAGTTCAACCACACATATATATATAGCTTTCGACATGGTAAATTTAAACATATTACTTTTTGAAGCTGATGAATGATCAATATATTGAAATATAAATAACTGATGAGAAGCTCAGTAACTACGCACATATTTGTAACCCTAAATTAGTTTATCATGGATTTTGGATTCTAAATGTTCATAAGTCGAAGTTGTTATTAAAAAAAATTAATGTCTCTATTGTTGACACACATATAAATAAAAGGAAGAAGGAGGCGAGGACAGGGTGGGGGGTGTGTGTGTGTGTTCTTGATTTTAGACGCTGGCGCACACACATATTGATTAATCATAATTAGCTTTTCTATTATACATTTCATTGCACCTAGATGTTTATCGTTGCAGACGCACAGAGAAATGAAGAAAAAGAACAGCATGCATACACAGTTTATATATATATATATATATATGCATGCATGGACTTTCATTCAAGACTTAAGCAACAGAGAGAGAGAATCTCACACACACACACATGCACAGATATACACTAAAATGCAAGTGGGAATATATAAACATGTTAATTAGCACCTACCACGAAGCATACTGGAATGGCAATATCAGTCTCTACATATTTGGCGGAAAGAGAAAAAGATGTGTACAAATATATAATTAATAATTGGGCAAAACCAGGCAAAAAGAAAAAAGAAAAAAGAAAAAGTGAGAGAATATATAGATCGATCAAAAGAAAATATTACAGAGAGAGAATCTGGAGATTGAATTTATCTGATAGAAATTAAAGAAGAAGGAGAAGGAGAAGGAGAAGGAGAAGCAGAGATAATTGAAGTACCTGGTGCTTGCAAAGTCATAAAGCTTGCCAGTGCTGGAGAAGACAATCAATCCAACTTCTGCATCGCAAAGAACTGATAGTTCTCTGGCTTTCTTCAGCAATCCATTTCGTCTCTTAGAGAAAGTCACTTGTCTGCTCGTTGAATTCTCGATCCTTCTAATCGCAATCTTCCCTCTTCCCATGATAGATCTACCACCTAGGGTTTTTCTCTCACCTGCCACCCACATCAATTCCCCCAAATATCATATACTCATCGCAAAATACAACGCCGATCCGTGATTCATACTTATTTCCAACACAGTCAGAGACCAAAATAGTGACAGATAATAGTCAAAATCTGATAGATGGATGAAGATGACCAACTTACTGAAACTGATAATGTACTGTTCAGTCAAGAAGAGATAGAGAGAGAGGGAGAGAGAAAGAGAGAGGCTGAAGATTGAAGAAGAGGATGAAGAAGAAATAGTCCGTGAAGACCCAACCTGGTAGTGCAATTTCTATTTTCTATACTTTATATGGAAAGTTAAAGGGATTTAAGTGCAAAGGTCACAACTATTACCCTCTTCTTCTGGCAAAACCTAAAAGCGGTTTTGTGCACAACCAAAACCACTACTGGATTTTAAGGTTGTCTCGGTCTCGGTCTAATCCACGCGCTCCATCATCGGTTTGTGTACAGATTATAGAAGACAGAGCTCCATGGGGTACAGACCATTATAATGGAATCAGAGAAGATTGCGAGGACACGTGTCGCTCAGGGAGAAGGGCGTGGAGGAAAGTGAATAAGTGCAAGTCGGGAAATCTGACCCCTCGGAGGGTTTCCTAGTCCAGGAATCGCGGGGACAAAACTGTGACGTATGAGGAAGTGACACGTAAGCAAAAGAAACCCAGGGGCGCTTGTACCTTTTGGGCTTGCTGTCCAGGGAAAAGTGGCGAAATGGCCATTGACTCTGAGTACTTTCCATTAATGACAAGTGTGTCCAGTGGAAGTAAGCCATCAGTTTTGGACCATAAAAAGAAAACAACTGAGAATGGCTATGAATTAATTAACGTGATTCCTTATTTTGTCAGTTTTTTTAAAAATAGAAACACGCAATTATTCAGCCGCCATTAGCAAAAGCTACCAAAAGGTAATCACTTGATAACCCAAACATGTCAATGATTTATGACATTTTTTTCGTTTATATGAGGTGAAATTTAGTCAAATGAAATGTCAATTTTTTTTTTACACCAACACCAAATGCCAAAAAAAATCACGTAACATTTTTGTTTTCACAGTTGATGAAGCCATTATCAATTGCGGCATCCAATAACATCAAATTCCATGGATATATTACCAAGTTAAAGCGCAAGCTAGATGTGTGATTAAAGCGATCTAATTTTGAATTAAGATTGCATGGGAATTTAATTACCAAAATCTTTTAATTTAGGCTCAAATAAATTTATTTCAATCAAATTATTGTTTGTCTCAATTTTGATACTACTATTTATGTGATGATCTATCCTAAGATGTAGAAACTTGTTATTAGTCAATCTGATTAACATAAACTGCTTTTAATTTTGCACGGTACCATGTCTTCTGTATTAAAAAAGAAACAAAAAGAATAGGAAGTAATTAATAGTAAACAGAAATGGAAGTCCTTGGTATGCCCATGAAATACTTGATATGTGTATTTTTAATATAAAAAGATGAAAAATACCCTTATGTTAAAGGATAAAGGTAAATTTTTGCCCTTAAATTATTTTTTATTATAGCAATTATACCTTTAAAGTTATTAAAACGAAATATTTTTATTCTTTCCGTTAAATTTTTGATGTTGATTTCAAATGTTGACTGTTAAAAAATTTAACAAAAAGAGCAAAAATGCTCTATTTTAATAACTTTAACTGTAAAATTTTTCCAACAAAAATATTAGGGTGCTAGGTGTGCTCCTTAAAAATACTTTAGAAGTAAAATTACACATTTACCCTATTTTAAAAGCCATATCTCTTCAACACCAGAAAAATCTATTGTCATCCACCATTTTCACATAAAGAGCACCCAATCAACACAATTGCATAAATTACAAACCATGAACCGATAAATCAAAAATTAGAAGAAAAAAAAATGGGGCAAACAACTAAGCAACTGGAACTGATCAAACCTCAAAGCAAAAATTGATATCAGAAGTCTATGCCATGATAGAACCATTTTCAAATATTACTAGCAAAAATAGACAAATCATGTATTAAATACATGCAATAGGTCAACATTATGTTCTTACATGGAAGTCTAATTAAGTGGTTCTATGCCCAAAGGATGTAACTTGATTTAATTAGGCCATCGATCTTTTGATGGAATTAAACTTTCTTAGAGACCTTTTGGGGAATGATTTATCTGAAGAGTTAATTGAATTGATAGAGCATGACAGCATATTGCAATCCAAGTAGCCTCCCTCAATTAATGAGATAAAGCTTGTTGTTTTTGTTAGGCTTGCTAAGAATTGAAGCTTAATTCTGGATAACGAACATGCACATCCATGGAATCTATTTCCAATAATATCACTTAATCTGTATCCAGCAAATTACCAAACAAGGCACAAGTGTTATTTCGGTCAAAACGACGTCATTTATAAATTTCCCAAAGCATTTGGTGAAGCCAGTGGTACATATATATTTAGGTAACATATTGTGTACTCTCATGTCACTATAGAAATAAGTCAAATATAGAGATATAAGATGGAAAGAGAAATATATTAATAAAGGAAATACACACACACACACACACATGTAAGTATTGAAAGAATAAAAATGTTAATTGATCAAGAGACTTTGCCTTTAGCGGACTGAAATAAGATTAAAAAAAAAATTAGGGACCAAGCATTTTATTTTAGGCATACTGGGGACCATGCCATTTTATTTACTCTGCCAATTAGCAAAATTCAAAGTGATATATATGATGTGAGATCTAATTAACGGGGTTAATTTGTCATCTCCGATAACGATAACAAACGTGTGAATTTTTTTTTTTGACCAAATACAAACGTGTGAATTTAGTGTTGGGAAAAAAAATACAAATATCTTGAATGTCGTACAAAATCGGAGATACAGTCTGGTGTTCTATGTGTGTATAAATTATAAAATTGTTGCTAGCAAAAATAATAATAATAACATTATTGAAAGCTTGACCTTTTGAGAAATTAGGCTCTTTCATCATTATTATATTTCCATCCGCACACATTGAAGTTCTCACTAATACAGTATTTCAGTAAAAATCTAAAATCTAAAAAGTTAGCTTCTTTGCATAATTAATTACCATATATTATATTCTTTTTGGTCTTATTTATAAATTTTCAACATTTTTATTGAAATCAAAGAGAGCTTAAAACTAAAGAAATTTCCAAGTTCACCCATATTAAATTCATTTTTTAAAAAAGATAATTGTTGCGGAAATATATATATTTAATTGAGGCAAAATGGGAAAAGGGTAATAAATAACTCACTAAGTGTATTATAAAAAGGACTAATTTTTCTTTTTCATTTTGTAACTTATAAATGAGATCAAATGATTGTTAATTTAAAATGAGTACTCCATGAAATTCAAATAAATGATCTCAAACTTAATATCTTTGGGTTTTTATTTATTTGCCATATTGGCATGACACAAGTATAATTTCAGATCAACCTCAGGATGTTTCAGAAAACCATGCAAGAACCAAAAGATCAACATGATATTATGTTTAGTATGTTAGGGGAAAAAAAGGAATGGAAAGCAAAATATTTTCCCTAAGTGATGTGTTGGTATGATAGAAATAGAAAAAATTAAGGTAAGACTTAGATACTTAATCTTATATATATCTATATATGCTTAATGTATTTTTATCTAATCAAATCAAAACAAATAAATTTTAATATGTGAATAGTATTAAGAACAAGAGTTTGTTGTGAGATACATAATCAATAAAAGATTGACATGTTTTGATTTAATTGAAAACAAATATTTTAGGTATATAAAGGTAAGTATGTAAGTTTTTCTCAAAAAATCAAACATCAAAATAACCTCACTTAAAAAAATAATAAATAAAAATAAAAGAAGTTCTCCGTTGGTTTTTCTGTATGTGGAATAAAGTAGCAAGGAAGATGGTTTTTGTAGTACCAAACGTACCTGTTTGCTAATTTCCATATCCTCTTTTTTTTTTTCATTTTTTTCATTCAATCCGAACACAACTTGAGGGTATAATAATATTGATTAAGTTGAGAGAGTTGATTAAACTCTTTGTGGTTGTTAGACAAAACCGTGACCTAGATTCAAAATAAAAATCAATTAATAAAATTTTAGTTTACCCAAAGTGTCTTATATTTTGAGATGAAGAAATTTTTTCAAAAGTGACCTATAATTTGAGATAAAAAGAGTATTATATTCCTTTCGGTCTTATTTATAAATTTTCAACATTTTTATTGAAGTCAAGGAGAGCTTAAAATTAGAGAAATTTTTAAGTTTACCCATATTAAATTCATTTTTTAAAAAAGGTAATTGTTGCAGAATATATATATATATAATTGAGGCAAAATGGGAAAAGGGTAATAAATAACTCATTTAGTGCTTTTTAAAAGGACTATTTTTTTTTCATTTTGTAAGTCATAAATGAGATCAAAGGAGTATTAATCTAAAATCAGTACTCAACGAAATTCAAATAATATCAAATCTAATATCTTTGGTTTTTATTTATTTACCATATTGGCATGACACAAGTACAATTTTAAATCAACCTCAGGATGTTTCAGAAAACCATGCAAGAACCAAAAGATCAACATGATATTATATTTAGTATGTTAGGAAAAAAAAAGGAATGGAAAGCAAAATATTTTCCCTAAGTGATGTCTTGGTATGATAGAAATAGAAAAAATTAAGGTAAGACTTAGATGCTTAATCTTATATATATCTATATATGCTTAATGTATTTTTATCTAATCAAATCAAAACAAATAAATTTTAATATGTGAATAGTATTAAGAACAAGAGTTTGTTGTGAGATACATAATCAATAAAAGATTGATATGTTTTGATTTAATTGAAAACAAATATTTTAGGTATATAAAGCTAAGTATGTAAGTTTTTCTTAAAAAATCAAAATGATCAAAATAACCTCACTTAAAAAAATAATAAACAAAAAATAAAAGAAGTTCTCCGTTGGTTTTTCTGTATGTGGAATAAAGTAGAAAGGAAGATGGTTTTTGTAGTACCAAACGTATCTGTTCGCTAATTCCATATCCTCTTTTTTTTTTTTCATTTTTTCAATGAATCCGAACACAACTTGAGGGTATAATAATATTAATTAAGTTGAGAGAGTTGATTAAACTCTTTGTGGTTGTTCGACAAAACCGTGACCTAGGTTCAAAATAAAAATTAATTAATGCCCATCCAAATATTGACAATATTATATTTATATATAGTAGCTAGTTCCTAGCGAGTAAATGGTTTTTGTTCAGTTTGGCTGTAATATTTAGTTTTCAAGACAGCCAAATGTATAGAGTATAGACAACGTAACAGAAAAGCTCCATAATCAATGAATCTTTGTAATTAACTTATATGAGACACATATGTAATTATATTATTGATATTGCTTGGCCAAATTAAACAAATTTTATTTGTCAAGAGTATATAATTTATTTGATCATTATACCAACTTTAGGCACTATACACCGTGCGAAAAAAATGAGCAATTAAAGTTTATGCCTATGGTATATTATTGATATATTAGTGACCGTTAATTGAATTCATGATAAATGCTCAGAAATTTCACATTTCAAATTTCACATAAGATAAGAATAAACTTATGAAATTGAAATATACATAGAGAGAATCTTTGCTTGGTCCAACATAGAGGGAATCTTTCTAACTTAACATAAATATTTTTAAAATTGGACTAGTAATTCAAATAACAGTGCAAACAATAGGTTAAGATTCATGGACTTATAGACTTAATTGTGGTTGAATCAATTATACAGTTAACACATTTTAAATTTTATATTTAAAAATCATAGTGGACCCCATGAATTATTGTACGGAAACTCAAGATAAATCACATCAGGGGAAATTATGACGTTTACAGGCCACTTAAAAACATCAATTGCAGTTAGGGTCCGTGAATTTTTGAAGTCCCATAAAAGGACCAAGATTCTTAAATGAATTTTTTAGAAAAAAAAGTGGTTGTGTGGACAAAAACACCCCTTCTCCATCGACGTATAGTACAAAATTACAATGGACATTGAGCATAAACAAATTAAGCCATGACAGCGATTTCGTAAACATTGAGAGTTGGGGTTTGAGGTTGACCACGTCAAGCGATATTTCATCTCTTATAAATAAGACACTAATGGCTCGTTTGATGGTGAGAAATTAGGAAGAGAGAAGTAATGATTAAAAAATCAGACCGAACTAGACGGTTGAATTGGTCAAACCATTGACCGGTTAGGCTAATGGTTCAGTCAAGCCAAAAAAACAGTTTGGAGAGTTGAACTAGATTGAGCCGCTTTGGACTGACGGTTGTCCAGTTTTAAAAAACTGAACTATTCAAAAAAAATGTCATTTTTCTTTTTTCTTTTAAATTTTTTATTAATTTTTTTTAAAAAATGATTAATTTTTTTAATCATTTGATGTTATATTATATCATATGGCTTGTTAAGTTATGATAAATTTAAAATATTTAGTTTTATTTTTAAGTTAAGGTGTAATTTCATATTTATTTTTCACATTTAAATTATTAAATACATATATAATTTTTTTAATTTAATTATTATGTCATCGGTTCGATTATTGGTCTAACTTAATTAGACCATGCAAACCGTGAACCACTACCCTTTTGGTTCAATATTCAATCTAGTTTTAAAAACATTGGAGAGAAGTGAAAGTAAAAGTAGAACCAATATTTTTATCTATTTGGCATGATAGAAATCGATTCTCCATGAAACCCCGTTCTATCAAAATCAATGGAAGTGGGTTTCTTACCTAAACCAATTCCATTTCAGACTCCTTTACCCTTGCCTTCTCTTTCCCTCTTCCACGTTCTTTCACTGACTCTACCAACGATGGCGACTGTCCTCCAGCAGCAATGATGATGACGACCCTGCAACTGCAATAATGACGGCGATAGTCCTCCACTGGGCACGACAATACTTGGTTCGATTTCTCGAACAGCGTCTTCACCTTATTCGAATTCGACACAGCCACTTGATTTGAGTCGATGTTCTGGCTCCGACTCAAATAGCAACGGCTCAAAGCTTTGGCTCTGATTTTACGAATAGCAATGGCTCAACTAGAGTCAAACATAGAATGGCTATGGCTGTGTCTTCTTCTTCAGCGTCGCAAATCGAGTTCAAATCTGGGTTGCAAATCTGTGTTTGGATGTTATTTTCATATCTTGTTTTATGAAATATGATCTTTTTAGTTTTTGTTTGAATGCTTTGCTGATATGTGTTAATTTTCTCTAACAACTTTGCATGATTTAGTTCCCACGAGGTTTTTTCGTGATTTATTTTCCATCATTTTCTCCAACGATTTTCCGGGATCTGGTTCCATGGGATTTTTCCATGATTTTCTCCAATGATGCAGGCAATTGTATTCGCTTCATGTGTGTTGAAGGTTCAATGGTTTTTTTTATTTATTTATTTCCAAAGGTATTTTGGTCTTTTCAAAATATAAATATAATTTTAAATAAAATTTTTATCCTACTTTCATATGCATATCAAACATACTTTTACACTTCATTTGCATTTTTATTTCTACTTTCACTTCCATAAAAAATAATTTTTTATACCAAATGGAGTCTAAGTCATGATTCGATGAGTTTGGTTTCATCATGCATGCTGTTTAGAGATGAGTATATGTAATGCTTATTTTTTTTTTAATTGGATGATTCAATATTTTTTATATTTTAGAGTAAAATATCATGACCTCCAATTCATTTTGCTAAAATTATATAGACTCTCCATATATTTTTAAAATATACACTTTGTTCCAAGTTTTAATACCGTTAACAATATTCCATTAAAGATTACAAAATACATAATTTTTATTTGTAATTATGTGAAAATTTTTAAAATTATTAATTTGCCTTTATGATCTAATTGTCTACTCTCTCCCAATTTAAAAAAAACTTTAAATACTTAAGTATGCCGGTATTTAAATAAATAATTTGAAATTTTGCATTAAAATTAATGAAATTTTAAAAAATAAGCATAATTATGTTGAGTAACTTATTATATTAAGTTTTTATTTCATAAATTTTGTAATTGCATGTCTAAATATTATATTAGGCAAGTACTTAATTTTTTAAAAAAGTACTAAATAAATACATTTACATAATTAAAAATTTTAAAAAATATATAAAAAATTAATTAATTTTTTGAGTAATATGAATTATTTTTAAATAACATTTATAATTAAACAGGAGCATTTCAATGTAATATACATGACTTCATGGTTAACTAACTATTGGGTGGACAGAAATAAAATCTTAAAAGTAAAGAATATGTCTGTGTTTTATAATTATTCATATTATGGGAGGTTGATGTAGGTTTTCAAAATAAAAGAGATATTTTTAGTTAAAATAAAACAGCAGGGAAATCAAATGATTTTACTCTATATTTTATAGTTAATATTTTAATACTAAATATTTTTAATTGTTGTTTTAAAAAAATGTTTCAAAAATAAGACAAAAAAACTTGGATCATTTAAATTTGAACTAGATCATCTTACTCTAATATTAAGAATGAGCACATGCAATGATCAAGGAATCCAAATTTAAATGAACGAAGCGAATTAATTAACATTAACATTATAAGTATACGTATATAAATTTGAAATTTTGATGCAGTTTATTATCAAATTTCAAGCTCTTGGTCATTTTAGATAGAAATTCCCTCCGAAATCAAAATATAGGACATGAATAACTAATTCATGATTCTCAAAAAATGTTAACAAAAACCTTAATTTTTTAAAAATTGTTACATCTTTTCATTTATACTTACATTAAATACCTTATATAAAAGCCTTGATAATATTAATTAAAATCTGAATGAAAAAATAATAAATGAAGTAAGGATATAGTTAGAAAAACTAATGCCTTCTATTTTAAACCAAACACGACTTCTAAAAGATATTTTATGTTGTAGTTTGAAGGAATTACAAAATAAGCACCCAATGGCATATGGCTTAATTTGAGTGATAGGATATGCAATTACATTAAAATTAAATAAAAATATTATCAAAGGCGTCATCCAAATACCTATGAGATAAAATGAATCAAACAAACCGTAATCTTATTTATACAAGGAAGAAGGATAACAGAAAAGTTCTGGAAGAGAAAGTTAATAACAATTAGATTCTTGACACAATTTTTTGAAAATGAATTACAAATATTGATTTAAACAATTGCAAACATAAATTTCAATTGTAAACTTATATATATATATATATATATATATAATTGAAGATATATATATATATATATAATTGAAGATCCAACATTTACAATTTATCATTTAAATAGATATATCTGATTTGTAAGGGACCTATTATTAACTTCTTCTTCTTTTTTTTAAGTCTTACTCTGGCTGGACTGAACTATAATATAAAACATCTTCAAAAAGCCTTGTTTGATTCAAAATAGAGGGCATTATAATTATTTTTTAAAAAATATAACTTTAAATCCTTATACTTTGCTCGAATTTTGTTATAAGTTTCTGCACTTTTATTTTTTGATGTTCTTGATTACTCTATGAGTAATGTTATAAGGACCTAAAATACTATAAAATAAAAGTGCAGTGACCTAGAACATCAAAAAAAGTGCAGGGAATTATAGCAAAACTTGAGCAAAGTTTAGAGACTTAAAGTTATGTTTTTCTTTATTTTTTCAACTATACCCCTATTTCATTTATTATTATTTTTTGAAAAAATATTGAATTAAAATTTTAATTGTCATTATCAAGACTTATATATAATATTTAATAATGGTCTAATTGAAAAATCATAAATTTTTTTTAAAAAAATTTAGATTTCAACAAATATTTTTTTAGAATCGTTAATTAATTATCAATATTCTATATTGTGATTTACAAAGTATATGTCATTTTCCCCCATACAAGGTTGGAAATCCAAAGTTTGATATAATTTACTAATTTTTATTATTTAATTATTTTAGTAATTAAGTCCTTATCTCTTTGGTTAGGGAGCTAGCCAGCCCATCAGACTGACAACGAAAGTAGGACAAAGTCCGTAAAAACTAAAAAGTGAATACAACTACTCCCTCTTGTCTTATTTATAAGACAGAGAGAGAGAATTTTTTTTAGCCTTATTTATAAGTCGCGTTATTAAATTTTTATCATAAATTTTCTCTTCTACCCTCTATTAAATGTTGAAGAGAGAAAATATGTTATTGAAATATGTATATTAAAGTTAAGAACTTATTAAATTTTAAGACAGAGTTAATGAGTTTTAAGATTTTCTTTAGTACTGGTAAAGCATGTTAGAAGTAACTTATGAATAAAACCAGAGGAGTACCAACTATTTTTTTTTTATGTTTCTTATTTTCTTATTCAATAAGGTTTTCAAAACAGGAAATTTATTTTTATATTTAATATTATATTGATGATATCGATTAAAGGGAAAGCAATGAAAAAATAACTACACAATATTTTCTTATATTAAACCATTTTAGTGAGTTGAATCTAAAGGCTTACCATTGTTACTTAGAACAAATGTTATATATAATACACAAATTGTCTATGGAAATAATGACTTCTTATAATTAGAAGATTCTGAGGTCAAAAAATCTAAAATTAGAATTCCAACATAATACACACACGCTTGTGAGAATAAAATCGCAGATATTTTACTAATTAGAACTAACATATTTAAAATCAACGTTGATCACCATCATTATAGCTGTAACATGACTTAATTGGTTATTACAGCTATACATTTGAGGTCCACGAAACCCCACAACAATGTAAGATTCTTTAACTTGTTCAAACATAAAATAATCCACCAAATATTCAATGAAACAAAAACATAAACAAATAAATCCTTCAACGGACACAAAAAATTTCTTTTTTCATACTTGACGGTATGTCAAATGAAAAAAAAAAAAAAAAGACTACAAGGTTTTCCGATCTGCTACCGAATACGGATCATCCAACATAATAAAAATAAAACGATGATGTGAGAAGAAAACGAGAAAAGGTCAAAGGAGCTAGCCTCTTAAAATGTGATGAAGGAATTAATGTTTGAATTTCATTTGAAGACACGTATATAAGCTTTTAGTTCCGAACATTAATGATTTAAATAAAATTGTTTTTAATAGAAGGACATTTATATGTAATAAAAAACGAAAGGAGATAGATTAAGATATTCTTCACTTATATATATATATATATATATATTGATTGTAATGTTTGAATTAATTAAAATTTGCAGGATTCGAATTTAAATCAAATCTCTCAATATATAGGAATTTATGAATATTCATTTCTTAAATTCTCTCCTTACCTTAATTATTTAAAATTTGTCATTTTAATCATTTTGTTCTCTTCATATTTTTACTGTAGGTGTTTCTGTCACTCTCATAGTGTGACCTCTTCTCTTATCCCACGTTTTTGTTTCTCATTGATTAAAGAATATATAGGCAAACCCATCACTTATAATCTTTTGTTTTCATTTCAAATTTCAACCTGTACCTATTTTTTCTTTGAAATTTATTACACTGTCCCTACAAAATATTTTAAATACATGAATTTTAAAAATAAAGTTTTAAATTTAAGGGTGAAAATATATTTTTATCCTTGAAATATTTCCTATGAGCATCCAACATCATAAACTATTTGTTAGAGTAATTTTGCTCTTAAAATTATTAAAACGGAGCATTTTTACTCTTTTCATTAAATTTTTTAATAGTTGATGTTTGAGTCCTGGTTAATAATTTTAATGGTCAATGTTGAAAATTTGATAACAAGGGCAAAAATACTTCATTTTAATTATTTTAAAGATAAAATTGTTTTAACAAATAGTTTTAAGTGTTAGGTGTTCCTTGAAATACTTTGGGGCACCTTTACCCTAAATTTAATATCTATATCCAAATCTATCCATGAACTTAACATAAAAGTCTCTACTTAAACAAACTTGATAGATTTTTGTAATTGTATAATTTAATCAATTTAATAACGAGAATAATATATTAATGTAAGTGGAGGATGACCCCATGGGAACAAATTAAACGCCTGGATATGGCCCCAGACCACGTGATAAAAGATATTGTATATCCAATCAATGATATTTTGTTTCATTAAACCAAAGATTCCTGAGCTATACATAATTAAACTATGTAACTAATTAAACATCGTTTCTCTTAAAGAATGTATTTTAATTATCATGTCACCAACTAGCTAGAGCCTATCCAAGTGTCAATCATCAACAAAATGAAGGGTATGTATGATCAATGGTGGAGGAAGGGGGACTGGCAGAGACCATCACTCTCAAAATTTCAATTTTTCTTAGTATTATATAATATATTTTCATGGCTTTCAAGTTTTTTTGAAAATTTTATATAATATATATGTTTTTAAATATTTGCACCTCTTATACATCAATCCTATCGCCACTAAAAAAAAAAAAAAATTGATGATGGGATCATAGAAGTTCCAAAGTACATCTCCTAATTTAT
The DNA here is from genome assembly GCF_029017545.1 of Prosopis cineraria. Classification (NCBI taxonomy): domain Eukaryota; kingdom Viridiplantae; phylum Streptophyta; class Magnoliopsida; order Fabales; family Fabaceae; genus Prosopis; species Prosopis cineraria. The sequence continues at coordinate 9,806,804 of NW_026555334.1, read as the reverse complement.
TAACTTATCTTTTAAGTTTCTCTGTTTTATGCCAGATCTTAAGTCTAACCCTAGCTGAATACCTTTTAAAATACAAGAAAGGAAAGTCTCGAAAGAGAAAAGTTAATGACAATTAGGTTTTTCTAGCATCTTTTTATTTGAAAAATAAATTATCAATATCAATTCATATAGTTTCAATTTACAAACAATAATTCTAGTTGCAAACTAAAAATTACATTTAGAATTTAGATGTCTTATTTGTAATTATAACTCCTAAATTTTGTATAACTATCATTCTTCCTAAAATACATTTGTATTTAGTTATAATAACTGTTGAATACTTGTGTAATTATAAACCTCCTCTAATAAAACTGCTTTATTTGTTGCCATAGGACGGGTTCTGAATTCAAATTCAACAACCAAGATGGTCAAACAAAAAAATCAACAACCAAAAAACAATATCGTTTGTTAGGTTTTGAAGGCTAACCTGGTCATTAGATTGATCCAACAACCTCGAACACGAGACGGGCTGTAGATCTGGATCCATTGAGTTGAATTACACAATATATGACGTGATAAAAAATAAGCCGTAATTTTCACCATAAATCAAGTCCTATATTCAATTTCACAATTAATTTATTTATTTTGCTTTTTCAGGTGAACAACTTTCTCATCAATTCATTAAGTCAAAACTAACATCCATTATTCAATTTGTTATTGAATGTAAAAGTCTAAAAGAGGTAATATCTACTTGTAATTAATCTGCATGCACTTCAGAGTACCTTTTTTCTTTAAAAAAAAAAAAAGCAATGTACTATGAATAAAGTTGGTGATCAACTAGAAAATATAGGAATTGATGATGTAGAAGTGTGAATGCGAGTTGTATAAATATTCGCAATTCCAGATATATATGATTCTTCGCAATAAATAATTTATTGTATAAATTAATATATATATATATATATATATATATATATATAAAAGACACAGCTTAGAGAGGGAAAAAAAAGTAGTATCGTGTGTGATTACGCAGATTAAATAAATGGGTCTAGAAACTTCTATTTTTCCTTATCATTATCTGGCTTTATAGTTACAGATTTAAATAATATAGTTTTGTAGGTATAAAATTATAAATATAGGTAATCCCCAAAAACGTAATGGGTATAGCCGTATAGGTGTGTGAGCCGTGTATCCTAACTAACATTCTGCTGTTGAGTATCTCATCATCTTTAATGATAAGATTTTGCAGCCAATTTTTCCTTCAAATGGAATAAGTTAGGGGCGATCTGTTATCTCCTTACCTCCTTATTATTGATGCTAATGTGTTTTCTGGCCTCTTGATTCACAAGGAGCAAAAAGATGACTTCAAAGGAATTAGAATAAGTTAAAACTCTTATCCAATTTCACACTTGTTTTATGCTAACGACTCGTCTATCTTCTTTGAATATACGAGCGGTGGATTGGCCTCTATCAAAGAAGCCATTAAAAAATATAGCTTATGATATGGACTTCAAGTAAACTTGCAGAAATCTTCTATTCTTTTGAGTCCGAATGTTCCTCCTCAGTTGTAGCATGAAATTTCCATTGAACTTGAGATACAGCTTTCTGATTCCTTTGGGAAATATTTGGTGCCTAGATTGATGCCAAAAATGATAAATTCAAAATCTATGAACACATCCTAGAATTTGTTGATAGAAGAATTTCCTCTTGGAAGGCTAAACTTCTCTCCCAAGCCTCTAGACTCACCCTAATAAGATCTGTGCTCTGTGCCTCTAATATATATATATATATATATATATTCTTTCTTGTGTCAGATTACCACAGCACATTTGCAACACTATTGATGCTAAATTAGTGGGTTTCTTTTGGGGCTCAAATGAAGGAAAGAAACACATACATCTTGCCAAAATAGATCTATTGTTTAGCTTAATCAAAGTTGGACGATTACGTTCAAGATATATTAAAAATATGAATTTGGCACTTTTGGCTAAACAAATTTGGACGGTCATCTTAGCTAAAGAGCACTCTCTACTAATAAAAATTATCAAACTAAAATATCTTAACCAAAGGGATGGTTACTTCATTAAATTTCCTCATAATGCTTCTTGGCTTTGGAAAGGGATTTCTAAGGTCTGAAGATCTCATTAGGAAAATGTAACATCCTGATTTTTTATATAATAAAGAAATTGTGGAATTTAGGTTTTGAGAAAAAATGATAATAATAGGAATTTATATTATTTGAGGTTATTTAGAAATAATATTATGGTTAGGTATTTAATTATGAATTTAAAAATTTAAATTTAAAATCACATAAGAAATATTTAGTTAAGATATAATACATAAATAATTTTTTTTATGTATGTGTTAAAAAAAAGAGAAGGTAGAAGGAACAAAAAAAAAGGGGTGGAAGGTTATTGTTTCTAAGTCCCACGTTGGTTAGATGAGGGAAGAGAAGAGGTGCCTTCATGTATAAAAAGGAGGGGGTGTGTGCATTAGGAAGCATGAGAGGCTAAGATGCAATTTAGAGAAAATTGCAAATTTTGGCCCAAAGGTTTGAATAATTAAATTCAAACCTATAGTTTTTTTTAATATAATTTTGAGACTCACAATCCCATTTTTATATTATTTTTCTCTCTTCCTCTCACGTTGCTCGGCGTTTTCTCGCAAGGGGGGATTATTTTCTTTTTCTTCAGGTATGTTCTAACTTTCCTGTTTAGATTAGCATTTAAAAATTTATTTAATTACAAAATTAATTTTATAGTTATTTTCTAAATAATATTAGCTTTCTAGTGATATGATTATTTTGTAGGATAGAGTAAATATTTTGATTAGGATTTTTTTTATAAGATAGTTAATCTGATGATATGATAGATTAAAATATAGGTTAAAACTCTTAGGGATATAATAAATATTATAGAATATTTTCTTGAGGTTGAAACTCATGTTTAAGAATTTTTGAGTTAAAATCTAGATCTATATGGTTGAATTTATGTGGAATCTGAGATGTAGGGATAAACCTCTGATTATTAAATATTTATTTAAGTATGAATAGGTATTTTTGAGGTTATAGAAAGGTGATTTGAGGTTTCAGGATAATTCTAAAATTTTTAATTTATTTTTGAACGAATTTTTAGAATATAGAATGATGAAATTGTGATACTAGAAGTGATTTGAGGATAAAAAAAATAGTTTATTAGGGTACGAGAATTTTAGAAAAGAATTTAGAAAGTTAAATGAGGCATAAATCTTAAATTAGTATTAATATGGATTATAGATCTAAGACTTTCTAATTCTTTAAATTAGAGTTATTTATTTTAATGTAAAATTAATATATAGTATTGTGAAATAATTATGTAGATTATATTGACAAAGATAGTGGTGAAAAAGGAGTTGTGAAGGGGAACTTGTTATTCAAGACACAAGGTAACCATTATTAATGTGTTGTGATGAGTGTGTTTGTGAATGGTTATGTGTTGTTTTGTTGTTTGGAAAAATTATGAATTATTGAAAATAAATACTGTATATACTTGTTTGAAATTATTGCCAAGTGGGTTAAAAATTTATTTTTGTTTATCATGATGAGATATTATTGTTCGGATATATTCCTGTTTGGATATTTGAATGATGCATGACTTGTCAGGGTATTTTAATGTATGGTGTTAATGGGAATTTCTGTTCGGTTAATTATTACCACGTGGTAAGCCCTCATTGGACCCAATGAGTGGCGTGTCGCTTGGTCCAACTCACCTTTGGCCGGGTGATTTGGCGTCCGAGCATGGTGAAAGGAGGATATAAGGTGCAGTCATGCAATTAAATACTTGTTCGGTTTGTTTGAAAATATTGTTCGGTTAAATGTTTTGTGTGCCCACTTAGCAATCGCATGATTAGTTACATCCGCATGCATCATTACATATTAATTTTTGGTTACTGAGACTTTTAAGTCTCATTCCCCGTGGTTAATATTTTTACAGGAGCGAATCCGGCCGAGAAAGCACCAGAGGTGTAATTATGGTGTATGAGACACCATCTTTTACGTTGCCTCTTATTTTGGATTATACAATGTATCTTGTGCCAACTTAGGACATATCTTGTCTATGGAGCATGTAAACTCTAATCCTTTTTATTAAATGCATTTATATGTCCAAGAGGATTATGTCTGTCCCTTTTGATTCATGACCTAATTTAAATAACATGCTATGAGGATCATGTCTGTCCCTCATGGTTCTAATTGCTTTTTGAGATATTTTAAGACCTGTGGTATATTGTCTTGGATGTATCATGGTAGAAATTTTTCTACCATGATAAGGGTATGATAAGGGTTCAATGAAAAAAAAAATGATTTCTTGAATTAATAACTTGCGAAAAATCGGTTTGTAAATTTTAGGGTGTTACAGAAAAACCTTTATTGGCAAGTTGCTAACGGGAAATCCATCTTTGTCTTACATAATTTGTGATGGAAAATATCTATCTTAATTGCTCAATAGCATTGGACTAGTTTCCAAAGTTTTTGATTTAATCATCCCAAGTCCAAACACTTGGACAATGGCTAAATGGAGTATGCCTCTAATCAAGTCTCTATTTGATGCTAACTTTGCCAGAGCAATTTTAAAGACTCCAATTTATTTCTCTGAGAACTCTAACAAGATTATATGGGGAAAAGGTACATATTCTGTTCACTTGGGTTATTCTTGACTAACTTAGGATATTAAGGTTAGCCTTTATACTAATGAAGAGATTTGAAGTTTTCTTCAGAGATTCAATTTACCTTACAAAACTCTTCTGTTTATTTTCAAGTTAATCCACAAGGCAATCCCTACAAGTGACATTCTTTAGAATTATCATTTATGGACAAATATTCTTTGTGCCTTTGATTGTGACTATCCTAAGACCTTGAATCACATATTTTGTCATTGCCCTTTTTCTAAAGCTGTTTGGTTTGGAGCTTTATCTATCAACTCCATGAACATATCAAAATATGCTTTCATCAATAAATTGGATTCCAAGGGTCTCTAAGACTGTTTTTATTAAGCACAATTTTATCACCTTGGAGGGCATCTTCACTCTATTTCATCTTATTTGGCTCAAAAGGAATTTGCTCATGCACTATGGAGCCAACTGTTCAGTTTAGCAAGTCATTAGGGAATGTAATGAAAATTTTAATTTCCTCAAGAATGCATGTAGCTGGGAATCTAAACATACAAGCAGGACTCCTTCCACATTCTGTATGAAACTCTTTAATTTGAACAAGTCTTAAATCTACCCAAGATCTGTATCCTCATTGCTAACATGGGGGATTAAGATGATTTAGAAATTCAAAAGAAAAAGGGTATCTTGCTATCAACGTAATACCCTGTACAATGAAGAAGAAATCCAAGGTTTGATGGTCCAAAAGTCTGCTTCCCTCCCACCAGATCAATTAATCTAGATCAGAAACTTCAACTAATTACTTGAGAGATCAGGGATCAACATTGCGCTCTTAAAATTTGCTTCAACAAATTAAAGGGCTTAGTTTTGAAATCTAGAACATGTAGTGAGACATCAATTCCTTCTCGAAGCTTTTTAACAGCTGTGTCTTTATGAAGACCAATCATAATCACACACATATCACAATAATTCCCTATTTTTCTCCATTAGTTTAATTTTCCTGTTATTATTTTGCCTTTTTGACTGTGTTTTTATTTTTTCCCTATTACTGCTTATAAAAAAAGGTGTGTGAAAACAAGTGGTACATAGTGAGGATTGATAACGGTTTAGATTTAGAATTTATAATTCTTCATATAAAAAATTATTTTTTATCAAAGTGGCATTTATAAAATTGTTTTTTATTTTAAATTGTTAAAATTTTATAAAATCAGGACTATTTAAATTAGATATAAAAAAATGTACATTAATGCTCATCACTTTTATTAAAGTTTTGATAATTATGAGGACCAAAACTATATCTGGGTTGGCATTACCCAAATATGAAAAATAATTTGAAAGGATCATTGTGGTGTTCATAATAATCATCAATATATAATTTTTTAATGTCTTGATAGTACGAGGATCTATGTCCAACACGTCATTCTAATTTTAATTTTACATGTCAGACCACTTCTGGCGTGCGAAGCTGTAAAGGTCCGTGCGAAGCTGTAAAGCTCTAATTAGTTAATTTAATTCAGATATTTTTCTTTAATTAGGAAAGGAGCCTTTATTTGTTTGTGAAAGACCAAACATTATCGGATGCCTCGAAAAATAATTATGAAAAGGTAAATTATGTTAATTATCTGTGTTTTTCTTCGATGATTGTTATAATTTCACCTCACGGGGAAGAAAGAAAAGGTACCATACTTTATCTGTTTTATATACATGCAAGTGAATTCTGTTCATACTTTCTTTTAATGCATCTCTCCACATGCCATATCCTCTTTTAATTGTTTACTTGGTTTAGCTAATTATATTATTACTGGCCAAAAAAAGCTAATTATATTATTAAATTAAATGTATTAATTATTTATTTAATTATTATCATAAAAAACTATTATGATCTTATTTTTAAAAATATTTAAATGATACTAATAAATGAAATGGATAATCAAATAGACAAATGAGATTACATATGAAAAAATAGAGAAAATATAATTGTTAGTTCATGTACTTTTATCGTGTTTTAGTATTAGTTCCAATGTTTTTTTTTCTTGCTCCAAGTCCCTTATTTGTCTGCAACTTAAAAAACTTGGTTTGGAGGGAGGGAAAAAGGGGAAGTAAATAGGGGATGGAGAAAATTAAGAGAAACTATTATTTCCTACGATTCCTAGTTACTTGATGCAATTTACTCTTTTATCTAATGCTATATTTGGATATACATGGATTTGAATTTAAATTTGAGCCAAATTCATTGTTTGGATAATAAAAAATGTATATATTTAGATTTGATCCAAATCCAAATTTAAGTTCTCCTATAATCTCTTTGTAATTTAAAATTCTTTCTAAATTCCTATTATTTTAAATCTTAACTCAAATTCTTTTGTAAGTTGATCCAAATGCATAAAGGCTTGATCGACTTGCCAACAGTAATTGGACCAAACCACTGAAGTTGACAGAAACAAGCTGCCACCATTAACCATGACGAGACAACAGGCTTCTATCGGGATCGAATTGACGGCAACAATGGGGATCGGATGGCCGATGTCCACTAGGACTGGACCGACATTGACGACGGGGACTAGACGGCTAACTTTCACTGAGATTGAACTAAAGACGTTTATGAGGAATGGAGGACTAACTTCCATTAGGATTGAACTGATGGTAATGATGAGGATTGAAAGTCCAACTTCCATCAGGTAGATGGCCGCCTTCGATTGCCATCACCTATAGTCTGGTTGTTGCTATCAGTCCAATCCCCATCATTATTGGTTCAATCCCCATCATCGTCAGTTTGGTCTGGTCCTTGTAGAAATTAGCCGCTTGGTCCCCATTGTTGTAGTTTGTCTAGTCCTGATGGCAGTCGACCTTGTGGTCCCTATCGTCATTATCAATTCGATCCTGGTGGAAGTCAGCTATCCAGTCCATGTCATCACCATCAGTCTGATCTTAGTAGAAGCTAGTCATTCAGTCCTTATTATCAGAGTTGGTCCAGTCTAAGTGAAAGTCAGCCATTTGGTCCCCATCATTGCCATCGATTCGATCCCAGTGGAATTTGGCTGTCCAATCCCTGTTGTCGCAATGGTCTAGTCTTGGTGAAAGTCAAAGGTCTTGTCCCTATCATCACTGGTGCCATAGTCCTAGTCGGCTTTGTTTGTCTGATCCCATTGAAAGTTGGCTATTCAAATCATCGAGTTTAACCAATCTTCCAAGTTTCTTATAAATTCAAATATAGAATTTAGAATTTAAAATTTTACTTTAGATATAAACAAAAGATTTTAATATTGTAATTTAAAATTTTGTATATCATCCAAATAAAAAATTTAGAATTCATGAATTGCAAATGTGAGATTTTAAATTCAAATTTTCAACTTAAATCCACCTATCCAAACACAACCTAAGGGAATTTTGAATGACATTGAAAAAATTAGTAGGAATTTCTGTTGAAACCAAGGTGAAGAGAGTAGGAAAATGCATCTTATTAACTACAAAACCATCAAGAATGAAAAGATGGAAGGGGGGTTGGTTTTTAAGGAATTATACCATAAAAACTTGGCTTTTATTATGAAACTGTATGGGAGATTATTGACCAAGCTTGATGCTCTTTAGGTTAGAGTTTTAAAAGCTAAATATCTTTGTGGTAATGATGTTTATCCTTTTGTAGTGGAGAAAAAGGAATTCATATGTGATTTGGAAGAGCATTGCTACTACTTATAATGGATTCCCATTACAAACGTTGTTGGAAGAGCATTACCAACCATGCATGGTTGGTATGAAGTTTGTAATGGATGTAATATCAAAGTTTGGTGGGAATTGTGGTCCCTTCTGGAGAAACATCTAATCCAGTATATGGACAGAAACCATCATTTGTTAGACCTAAGAGCCTCTATGGCTACTTTTCTTCATAACAATGGTGACTATAATTGTAGGGAGATGATTAAATTTCTTCCTCTTTGGGATGTGAAAAAAATTATGATGATTAAACGATGCAGTGGTAATCAAGATGACTATTTTTGCTAGAAAGCATCTCCTGATGGGAATTTAAGCATTAAATCGGCAATCTTTTTCTTTGAAAAAAGTAGGGATCAACTTATGGAGCTGGTTTGGTGGAAGCTATGGAAGTGGCCTGTTTTTGAAAAAAAAAATTAAACACTTTTTTTGGCAAGTGTTCCATGAGAGACTTCCCACTAACTCACTTAAAGCCATGAGAGGTGATTCTATAAGCTCTAATTATCCTTTTGAGTGTCATAGTGAGGAAATAGTTATTCACATACTTCGTGACTATAAGGTTGCCCAACAAGTGTGGTCTTATATTACTAACCCTATATATATGCAAACTTTTTTCTCTTCTGATTTGCAAGTATGGCTAGGGAGAAATATTTAGAGCAACTTTGGCTTTGAAAAAAGAAACAACTAGGAATGGCTGACTATATTTTGTACTATTAGTTGGTCTCTTTGGCAAAATAGATGCAAGGGAGCTATAGAAGGGAAATGACTTGAAGCTATGGAAATCCTACACAAGATTAAAATGCAACTAGTCAAAGTAGTGGAAAATGGAAGACTCAAGCACAAGTTTTTTCAAAGGATGGACACAAGGAAAGGAAGATGGAGTCCACCATCAAAGGGCTATCTTCACTTAGATGTCGATGGTTTAGTGAATTGTCAAGGATTTACAACATGCAGGGCAGTCTTTTAGGATGCTTGAGGTAATTAGGTATTTGGCTTTCAGAATAGACTCAAGTATATTCATCCCACTACAGTTGAATTACCTGCATTACATGTGGGTGTTACACTTGCTGAGCAATACCACATGAAGAAAATTTAGTGTCACTCTAACTCACTGGAAGCTATCCACTTATTATAGATTGGTGGGGGTTTGAATCATCCTTTACATTTAGATATTACTGAGACACATAAATTGATTTTTTTTTTATTGGTGAAGTGGAGATTTTCTATTCCAATCGCAAGAATATAAATGTGGCTGACTTCCTAGCTAAGGATGCTCATAATAGGAATGCTGGCTTATGTATTTTGAATGAACCTATTGATGGATGTATGGCCTATTTGTGGGTTGATCAATAGCATGTAATTAACTAAGCTTTGTACCTTTAGGTCATTTGACCCGTCTTTCAATTTCAAAAAAGAAAAATAGAACAGAAAATTAAGAGAAAAATATTCCAAAAATAATAACTTTTTACTATTTTCAGGAATATTTTCCTCCTAATTTTCCTTTCTCTCTATTTTTTAGTAATGGTTAGCCTCTACATTTTTAAATATAACTATAAGGACTTAACTGTAGCTAATGTAATCATAAACTTTGTTATTTATTATGTTGACTTGTTAAAATTATAATGAGTTATATAAAAAATGAATAAAAAATTTGAAAAAAAAGTAGGACATTAAATCATAATTTTTAAATGTGTAGCGGATGAAACTTTAGAAGGAAGAAGATATGATAGTTAGGGCAGAAAATGTTAGGGGCTATTTTGCTCATATAATATCTAACACATTATAATGACTAACGTTCCAAACAAATGAAACTCATGAGGCTTGGAACAATAACAAAAAATATCAAAACTAATATCAAAACACGTTAAAAATATGGTGATTAATAGTTGTATTTAAAAAAAAAAATACATGGAAGGGATTTATATTTATTAATGTACCCTTGTGCAATATAACCACGTAGAGTCCATGTTCAAGTTCCCAAACCCAACGTTTGAGGCTACGGTAACGAGACAACCCAACCCAGTAATGCATCACAATTAAATATCTAAGTCCATCTTTTTTCCCGGATACATCCCACGATCCATCTTTTAATTTAAAAGTGATCTCTCAGCCAGGATAAGAAGGATCAAGAAGATCGGTAGATACTACCAAAAAAAAGAAGAAGAAGAAGAAGAGAAGATCAGTAGACTATATTGTTCTCATGATGATACAAATCCAAAACAAACAAGTTTTTACAATAGTAAGAGCTTAATATTTTACAATTGCAGACTAATGCTTGCTGGCTTTTCCAAACAACTCAAGAATCAGATCTCTGTGTTCTACTTCTTCGCGTTGGTGTTGTGTTGGATCCGTTGATCTAGTTACAGCGCATCACGTGCTAAAGCCCAAAGGCTAATTCAATGGTCTAGTAGCGTCGGATTGGATATAGCAATTACTAACCGGTACGAAAAGTCCGCTCATTCTGTCCACTAAGCATTAAAAAAAAAAAGTCCACTTGTCGACTAACACAACTTCGTACAGTTCACAGATCACAATGCTGCCAGCCAATATTGTCTGCCTCGGAGGAAGCTTTTTCATCACCGAAACTTCGGACAGAGTGATCAATCTGTGGAAAGCCAAACACCAAGGACAAGCCCCAATCTTAATTAAAAGTTAAAACCCATCAACCAATTGAATTCCTAGATAAGAAGAGTTCACTCATGCATGTAACTCGAGATCGATGGCTTCTTCTCACTCTCACACTAGGCTTCACGCGCCACCACTCTTCTTCTTCTTTCTGCTCCTGCAAACAACAATCCCTGCTGTAAATCCAATCTCCTTCTACTTCAAGGGATTCAAGGAAGGCGATTTGAAGTGCGAAGGAGAGGCCCAAGTCATGCGTTCTGAAATCCAAGTGACAGCCCACTCAAGGGACCGAATTTATAAGAACAGCGTCGAACGAGTGACGTGGCCACAGCCGGTGGGCCTTTAGAACACCTCCGCACCGTCCAGGACCCTCACCGACTTCGCCACCACCTTCACCTTCATCATCTACTCCGACCAAGCCGTTTTCGCCGACGGCCTCACCTTCCTAGCCGATCCTGACCTCCTGCCTCTCACCAACGTCACTCGAGGCGGCGGCCTCGGCATCATCGACGGCACCGGTGACCAAGTCCTTAACTCCACCAAACACCCTTCGTTGCCGTCGAGTTCGACACTTGGCAGAATTCCTGGGACCCACATGGAACCCACGTGGCCATCAACGTCAATTCCATGGAGTCTGTAGTAACTAGGCCGCGGTTCCCAGATATTTCAAAGAGAAAGAGCTACAGCTGTAGTGTGAAGTACAATTCTAGGACTCTCTCATATTCTCCAGTCATGGTCGTTTAACTCAACCCTAGATTTCAATAACGAGGAACAAGATTCCAATTCCAAGCAAAGGAAGATTTTGTCACTCGTGGGGCTAGGATCTGGTATAGGCTTGTCTCTCACTTTCTTAAGCTTCATCTGTGCTCTTCTATGAAGGAGAATAAGAGCCAAAAAAGATCAATCAAAAGGCTATGGTCAGAGCAGTTTTACTCTACTTTCAAATTGGTAAACGTAAATGGAAAAGCAATTGGAAGTTAAATGGACTTCTTAAATGAGCTTTTAACTTTTTAAACAAAAATAAACAACTTTGGCAGTTTTTTTTTTTTTTAACCAGCAAACAAGTTTGACATTTAAAAATCTTTAAAAGCACTTTGCAAGTGTAAAAAGTTTATTATCCAAACACATAGTAGTTTATTATCCAAACACATAGTTACATTTATTAAGTGATTGATGATGATGGTGATGGTGGTGGGGATGGTATTAGGGGCATAGAAAGAGTTTTTTTTTTTTTTTGGGCAATGACATAGAAAAAGTTAAAGTAACACGAAATCTCCAAATGCATTTATTATAGCAATGTGAATTTGGACAAAACGAAGACAGTGAGAATGAATGGTGATTGGGGATCGAGAAAATCTTATCAATAAAATGAATAGTGGAGGGATTAATGACAATTGGAAATCGTGAAAATTTTAAAATCAGTAATTAATATCTTTAAAAAATTTTAATATCTGTGCTCTATGCCTCTAATATATATATATATATATATATATTCTTTCTTGTGTCAGATTACCACAGCACATTTGCAACACAATTGATGCTAAATTAGTGGATTTCTTTTGGGGCTCAAATGAAGGAAAGAAACACATATATCTTGCCAAAGTAGATCTATGGTTTAGCTTAATCAAAGTTGGATGATTAGGTTTGAGAGATATTAAAAATATGAATTTGGCACTTTTAGCTAAACAAATTTGGGCGGTCATCTCAGCTAAAGAGAACTCTCTACTAAGAAATACTGTCAAACTAAAATATCTTGATCAAAGGGATGGTTACTTCATTAAACTTCCTCATAATGCTTCTTGGCTTTGGAAAGGGATTTCTAAGGTCTGAAAATCTCATCGAGAAAACCTTCATTGGCAAGTTGCTAACGGGGAATCAATCTCTGTCTTCCATGATTTTTGGTGAAAAATATCTACCTCAATTTCTCAACAGCATTGGACATTTTCCAAGGTTTCTAATTTAGTCATCCCAAGTCCAAACGCTTGGACAATAGCTAAATGATATATGCCCCCAATCAAGTCTCTATTTTATGCTAACTCTATTAGAGCAATTTTAAAGACTCCAATTTCTTTATCTGAGAACTCTGACAAGATCATGTGGGGAAAAGGTATTTATTCTGTTTACTTGAGTTACTCTTGGCTGATGTAGAATATTAAGATTAGTCCTTAAGCTAACAATAAGATTTGGAGTTTTTTTTTTTAGAAATTCAATTTACCTTATAAAACTCTTCTGTTTATCCAGAAGTTAATCCACAGGGCAATCTACATTGGTGAAATTCTTCAAAATAATCATTTATAGACAACTATTCTGTGCCTTTGGTTGTGATCGACTATCCTAAGACTTTGAATCACGTTTTGTCATTGTCTTTTTTCTAGAGTTGTTTGATTTGGGGCTTTATTTATCTACTTGATGAACATATCATACTATGGTTTGATAAATTGGATTCTAATGGCCTCTAAGACCTTATTTATTAAGTACAATATCATCACCTTAGAGAGCATCTTCACTCTATTTCATCTTAGTTGGCTCAAGGAATTTTGTCATTCAATATGGAGCCAAGTGTTTAGTTTAGCAAGTCATTAGGGAATGTAATGAAAATTTTACTTTTCTCAAGAATGCATGGACTGCAAATCTAAACATCTAAGTAGGACTCCTTCCACATTCTGCATGAAACTGTGTTATTTGAATAGGCCTTCAACCTACCCAAGACCCGTATCCTTATTGCTGACATGGGAGATAAAGATATAGAAATTTAAAAGAAAAAGGGTATCTTATTGTCAATGTAACATCCTCTACAATGAAGAAGAAATTCAAGGTCAACTCATTGCCGACACGAGAGATTAAGGTATAGAAATTCAAAAAAAAAAAAAACAAAACAAAAGAGTATCTTACTGTTAAGGTAATATCCTCTGCTTTCCTCCCATCAGATCAATTCATGGAATCATGTCTTACAAGTTTATTAATGTAGGTCAAAATCTTCAACTAATCACTTGGGAGATCAAGAGATGAACATTAAGCTCTTGAAATTTGCTTCAACAAAGGGCTTAGTTTTGGAATCTAGAACATCGTGCAGCAAGATGGCAATTCCTTCCTGAAGCTTTTTAACACTGTTTTTATGAAGACCAATCATAATCACATATGTCACAATAATTCCCTATCTTTCTCCCTTGGCTTTTCTATTATTACTTTGACTTTCTGACTTTGTTTTTCTTTTTCTTTTTTCTATTAATATAAGTTGATCTTCTTTATACAAAAAAGGGTATGTGAAAAGAAGTGGCACAGGGTGAGGATTAATAACGGTTTAGATTTAAAATTCATAATTCTTCATATTTTTTTTATCAAAGTGACATTTATAAAATTATTTTTTATTTTAAATTCTATACCTATCAAAATAATAATTTATTAAAAAATATAAAATAAAATTTTGCAAACTCAGGTCTACTTAGATTAAATATAAAAAAATCTAGATTAGTGCTCATCATTTTTATCAACGTTTTGACATTATGAGGACCAAAACTATATGTGGGTTGGCATTACCCAAATATGAAAAATAATTTTGAAAGGATCATTGTGGATTTGTAGTGTTCATAATAATCATCAATACATTTTTTTTTTTAAATGTTTTGATAGTCCGAGGATCTGTGCCCAACGTGTCAGATCACTTTTCCGAGAAGCTGTATAGGTCTTTGGGTTTGCTTTTCCCAATTAACTAATTTTTAATTAGTTAATTTAATTCAGATCTTTTTTTTTTAATTCGAAAAGGAGCCTTTATTTGTTTGTGAAAGGCCAAACATTATCGGATGCCTCAAAAAATCATTATGAAAAGGTTAATTAGGTTAATTATTTGTGTTTTTCTTCTATGATTGTTATAATTTCACCTTGCGGGGAAGAAAAGAAAAGGAATCATGCTTTATCTGTTTTATATACATGCAAATGAATTTGTTCATACTTTCTTTTAATGCATCTCTCCATGTGTCATATCCTCTTTTTAATTGTTTACTTGATTTAGCCAATTCTAGTATTACTGGCCAAAAAAAGCTAATTATATTATTAAATTAAATGTATTATTTATCTAATTGTTATCATAAAAAACAATTATGATCTTATTTTTTAAAATATTTATATGATACTAAAAAATGAAATGGATAATCAAACTGACAAATGAGATTACATATGACAAAATAGAGAAAATATAATTGTTAGTTCCTGTACTTTTAACATATTTCGGTATTAGTTTCAATGTTTTTTCCCCTTGCTCCATGTCCCTTATTTGGCTGAAACTTCAAAAATTTGGTTGGGAGGGAGGGAAAAAGGGGAAGTAAAGAGGGGTAGAGAAAACTAAGAGGAAAATATTCCAAAAATAATAATTTTTTATGATTTTTAGGAATTTTTCCTGCTAATTTTCCTCTCTCTCTATTTTTTAATAAGAGTTAGTCTCTATATTTTTAAATATGACCATAAGGACTTACTGTAGCTAATGTGTTGATAAACTTAGTTATTTATTATGTTGACTTGTTAAAATTATGATAAGCTGTATAAAAAATGAATAAAAGAAAAAAAAAAGCAAGATATTAAATCATAACTTTTAAATGTGTATTGGATGAAACTTTAGAAGGAAGAAGACAGGACAGTTAGGACGTAAAAAGTTAGGGCCTATTTTGCTTATATAATGTTTAACATATCATAATTTTACCAACTCAATAATAGAATTAAAAAAAATCATGCATATATTTGCAAATTTAACTCTGTCAATGATGATAATGACTAACATTGCAAATAAATGAAACTTAAGAGGCTTAGAATAATGAAAAAAAATATAAAAACTAATATCAAGTTAAAAGTATAGAGAGAAATAGTTGTATTTTTTAAAACATACATGGAAAGGATTCATATTTATAAATGTACCCTTGTGCAATATAAGCCATGCAGAGTCCATGTTCAGACTTCCAGGCCCAACGTTTGAAGCTATGGTAACGAGACAACCCAGCCCAGTAATGCATCACAATTAATATCTAAGGCCATCTTTTTTTCCCGGATATACATCCCACAATCCATCTATTAATTGTTTTTTGGTTTTGGTTTGACCCTGAGAATCCATCTTTTAATTTAAAAGTGATCCCTCAGATAGGAGAAGAAGGATCAAGAAGATCAGTAGACAAGATATTGTTCTCATGATGATACAAATCCAAACAAACAAGTTTTTACAGTAGTAAGATCTTAATCTTTTATAATTGCAGACTAATGCTTGTTGGCTTTTGCAAACCAATTCCAAACAAATCAAGAATCTGATCTCTCTGTTCTTCTTCTCGTTCGTGTTGCGTTGGATCCATTGATTTGGTTACAGCGTGTCACGCGCCGAAGCTCAAAGGCTAATTCAATGGTCTAGTAGCGTTGGATTGGATATTGCTACTTTTACTATTAGCAATTACAAGCCCGTACGAAAAGCCCACTCATTGTTTCCACTAAGCCCAAAAATACGTCCACTCGTTGACTAACATAACTTCGTACAGTTCACTGATCACAGTGCCGCCGGCCAATGTTGTGCGCCTCAGAGGAAGCTTTTCATCAGTGAAACTTCGAACAAAGTGATCAATCTGTGAAAAACCAAACATCAAGGAGAAACACCGACCTTAATTAAAACCGAGATAAGACAAATTCCAAAACCGATTACTTTGGAGTATTATTTCGTTACATTAGCCATGCATGGATTAAAACTGTCTCACTTCACTCATGAAACTCAAGAGATGGCTTCTTCTCACTCTCACACGGGGCTTCAAGCGCCACCACTCTTCTTCTTCTTCCTTCTCCTGCAAACGACAATCCCTTCTGTAAATCCAATCTTCTTCGACTTTAAGGGATTCAAGGAAGGAGATTTGAAGTGCGAAGGAGAGGCCCAAGTCATGCGTTCGGAAATCCAAGTGACGGCCAACTCAAGGAATCGAATTTACAACAAAAGCGTCGGACGAGTGACGTGGCCTCGGCCAGTGCGCTTTTGGGACGTTGCCGCACCGTCCAGAACGCTCACCGACTTCGCCACCACCTTTGCCTTCGTCATCTACTCCGACCAGGACGTTTTCGCCCACGGCCTCGCCTTCTTCCTTGCCGATCCCGACCTGGCCACTCAACAAAGTAACACAAGGCGGAGGCCTCGGCATCATCGACGGAGACGGCAACCAAGTCCTCAACTCCACCAAACACCGCTGTTGAGATTCGACACTTGTCAGGATTCCCGCGACCCACGTGGAATCCACGTGGACATCAACGTCAATTCCATGGAGTCTGTAGTAACCAGGCCGAGGTTCCCGGATATTTCGAAGAGAAAGAGTTACAACTGTACTGTGAAGTACGATTCTAGTACTCTCAACCTCACCGTTTCTTTCATTGCCAGAAAAAACCGGACAAAATCAGGTGACGCCTGTGAGAAAAGCTTTTCTTACAAGGTTGACCTGAGAGATCATTTACCGGAATCAGTTATTATCGGGTTCTCCGCCGCCACTGGTAATTTATTTGAGGTTCACATTCTCCAGTCATGGCTCTTTAACTCAACCCTAGATTTCAATAACGAGAAAGAAGGTCATTCCAATTCCAAACCTCAAAAGCGAAGGAATATTTTGCTGTTCGTTGGTCTAGGATCTGGCATGGGCTTGTCTCCCACTTTCTTAAGCTTCACCTTTGTTCTTCTATGGAGGAGAATCAGAGCCAGAAAAGATCAATCAAAAGGTTCAGTTTATGATACTAACAAAATGGAGGAGGAGTTCAAAAAAGGTGCTGGACCCAAGAGTGTCTGCTACAATGCTTTAAAAGTAGCAACACACAATTTCTCAGAGTCCAAAAAGCTAGGACAAGGTGGATTTGGAGAAGTATACAAAGGCCACTTAAAAGAGTTAGACTGCCACGTGGCCATCAAGAGAATATCAAGAGAGTCAGCACAAGGAATAAAAGAATAGTCCACAGAAGTAAAAGTCATAAGCCAACTAACGCACAGAAGCTTGGTGCAACTATTAGCGTGGTGCCACAAGAAGAATGACCTCCTCCTCGTGTACGAGTACATGCCAAAGGGAAGCTTAGATTCTTACCTCTGCAACAACAACGACAAGAACAATAGACTAAAACCTGGTAAACTGACGTGGCAAGCGAGGTACAATATAGCCCTAGGATTAGCCTCGGCCTTACTATACCTTCACGAAGAATGGTCACAATGTGTTCTTCACAGAGACATAAAATCAAGCAACGTAATGCTAGACTCAAGCTTCAATGCGAAGCTAGGAGATTTCGGGCTAGCCCGTTTAGTGTCCCATGAAAAAGGTTCTAGAACAACCTTACTTGCAGGGACAAGAGGATACATAGCACCAGAGTGTGTTTTCACAGGAAAGACGTACAAGGAATCAGACATATACAGCTTCAGGGTGGTGTTGCTAGAGATAGCAAGTGGAAGAAAGGCGGTGGATATTCATGACAAGGCGACGGAGAGTGGGACGGTGGTTATCTACGTGGTGGAGTGGGTGTGGGGGTTGTACGGTAAGGGGATGGTGGGGGAAGCAGCGGATCGGAGCCCGGCGGGGGAGTACGAGGAGGAGGAGATGGAGAGCATGTTGGGTGTTGGGCTTTGGTGTACTTATCCGGACCATTCAATGAGGCCCAATTTGAGGGAAGTGATTAGAGTGCTCAACTTTGAAGCTAATATTTCCTACAAAAAAAAAAAGTTTGAAGATAATAGGCCTGTGATTGCTTTGATCATGCCTGTGCCTGTGTATCTTCCTCCTGCTATTAAAGCAATGTTCTCTTCTCTTGAGGCCTCTTTTTGGGCCACATGTTCAAGTTCCCATCATGAGTTTTTGGAGACTCTTTTTTTTTTTTTTTAAATCTGTAAATAGAAACTGGAATTTAGAAATTCATTCTTTGAAAGGCTCCCCCACCTTGATAATGAAGGATGTTATTAGTTATTACTACCCATTACTAGCTGCCCTTTTTTTTTTTGGTTAGTCATTGTTTATTGTTCATTTGTCGTCAAAATTTAAAAGAAAGGTGGAGACAGCAAGAGCCTTGCATGACACTTAAGAAACACTGGCAACATATAGGATCCAACCTCAAAAGAATTATTTCATCTTCTCGAGCTTTGGATTATATACACACACGGCACTGAATCTTTTGTCATGAATTTGCAAGTATTTGATCCATGATAAGTCTTTGGAGAAAAAGAAGAGGAACGTGGGTTCAAAAGTCTATTATTATAATGTATACATATGTACTGAAATAAAATATAGAGTACCAATGATCTATTCACTATGAGATGGAATTTACCTGATTCTTAACTCATTCTGTACTGCAACAAGTAACAACTGTTGGAAATATCTTCATGATGCACATTTATGTTTTTTAATAAAAATCTTAAATTAAATAAATTTATTTTTTTTGTAACTTGATATCCATATATTTTTCTGTTTATCAAAATTTTTTTTATTGAAATGAATGTGCAGAAATAACTTTTGGTCAAAAAGTCAAAACAACTTTAGGATCGAGGTATTCAAACATATAAGTATTTTTTGTGGCATGATAACAATAGTTCAGTTTAATCAAATAAAATATTGAATCTTAATTTTTTTTCAAGGAATAACATGTGTGATGAGTATTACGATTGTGAGGGTTACTTTAAATTTTTAAAATGATATATTTTGATAATTTATTAATAAAATATAATGGTTATACCTAAGGCAGATTGTGTGAGTAAATTTAAGTCACTCATTGAGTTCAAAGTTTAAACTTTATTAAATCAACATTCTAGTTTAAGTGCATTTCTAGAAGTCGAGCCAAATAAATTTTATCCCTCCAATTAATTCTAGTTATAAAGCATAGAAAGGAATTTCTTTTATTTTATTTATAAAACTTGTGATTGACTTTTTATCATAATTTTTCTAATTTTTTTTGTTAAATAGTGGTAAGAGAAAATATATTATTAAAATATATATATTTGATACACATAAAGTTATAAATTTAATAAATTTTTAGACGAAATCAATAAGTTTCAAAATTTTCCTTTACTCAAGTAAAATGTATTGAGAATGACTGAAAGATAGAACCAGAAAATATTATTTAATATTTGTCATTTTTTTCGAATGACTTATATATAGATATATATATGTATATATATATTCAATGAAATAGGGGAAAATTAAGAAGCCATTTCTTATATATATATATATATATATAAGAAATGGCTTCTTAATTTTCCTTTTTAACTATTGTCTCCACTCAGTGAAATAGGGAAAAATTTTCTAGTTCTATTTTTCAATCATTCTCAATACATTTTACTAGAGTAAAAGAAAATTTTAAAACTTATTAATTTTGTTTAAAAATTTATTAAATTTTTAACTTTATGTGTATTATATATATATATATATAATATATTTTCTCTTTATATATAAGAAATGGCTTCTTAATTTTCCCCCATTTCACTGAGTGGAGACAAGACGATACGTGATTTGTTGCCAGCAAACCGGAGAATGGTCTCTAAGGGGATCTAATATATATATATATATATATATATATATATATTTGGTCAGGTGATCTAATGTAGCCGTTAGCACATAATTAAACTATTAAATTAGTCATACATGACTGCCCCCAAAAAAAAAAAAAAAGTCATATGCATATACTATTTCCAAGTTCCAAGGCCACTTTTTATGTGTGCAAGCCACCAAATTAATTCTAAAATCCATATTCATATTGGGTTTATTTTATAAAAAGTTGGAATTTTTTATAGAAAATTTAGTTTATTATTATTAGTATTTATAAAGTAATTCTTCCCTTATTATTGAAATTGAGAAAAACTTTTGTTAACAAGGTTAAACAATATTAAAAATTTAATGAACATTTAATATTATGCTTACAAAAATATCACTTATAATTATCCATTCATCAATCTATTTATTACCCAACTATTCTGTACTACACCTATTTATTGTGCCCAAAATAGGAGAGAGAATTTTTTTTTTTAAGGAGGAGGACAAAAAAGAACTTTTGAAAAAATATCAAGGACCTTTTACAATTAAAATATTAAGAATTTACAGCTGAAATATCATGATGTACAACTCAAAAGTCTTTATTTGCTATTAATTTCCTTACATGTCCTTATTTGTCATTCTCTTTTTTTTTTTTAAATTAAAATTAATTAAGCTATTCCATAATCATATTATACGTGTCTAGCCATATCAATATATAGGGTAAGTAGGTGACGGATGGAGCGTACCATATGTGTGATGTATAAAGTACATCCATTATTATTATTAATAACGCCATTGATTGTGACATTGAATATTCTAGAATTTTAGGCATAGCCTCTTTTAGAATTTTAAACATATAAACATTTTGATTTAAATTGGTCTGAAAAGTTTATTTTCTTTAAAATATTCATATATGATTTTTTAAAAAAATAAATAATTTTTATATGTTAGATCCTAGGAATGTTAGTTGACTTTTCACTAGAAATGATATGCCATCCACTTGATCTCCTCCTCCCCCCACCTCACGTATTTTTTTTTTATCAATATTTTATCCCTAAAAATATTCAATGTACATTAATTCAAGTTTAATTATATAACATAATAAAAAAAATCTCAAGTGCTTTTAGTTTTTTAAATTTTACACAAATTTCATTTAAATCTCTTACTTTTATAAAGTAATTTTTTAATCCTTTAATCAAAAAACAATTAGTTTTATCATAAAAAAATTTCTAAATCAAACACTTAAATATTAACAAAATATTTTTAATATTTACATATTAAATTTAATTTTTTAAAAATAATTGACCCAAAAAAAAATCATTTGAAACTGTTAGTATCAAAAGATTAAAAAGATAATTCATAAAATTATGTGATCAAATTGAAATCTTCTATATAAAGTTAGGAGAGCAAAAATACATTTTAGCCTAATAAAAAATATTTTTAATTATATAAACTTTTTACAAATAATATATAACTTTTACAGGTTAACATCACATAACTAAACTTTTTAAAATTTTTGAAATTTTTTGAAAAATTACGATGCCAACAAATGTAAGAAAACAAAAAGGTATTTTATTGTAGTATTTAACAAAACTACAAATGAATAGTTTTAAAATTAAGGTACAATTTTAACCTTTTAATTTTAATTGCCTCCACTTATTATTACTAATATCATTTGTGCATAACTGCACACTTTGTTAAAAATATCAGTATGTCAATATAACATCGAAGTATAAAAATTTAGAGTAAGCCAACTTACTCTTCGAGTTCCAAGGAGAATTGATACTGTTTGGTGATCGCAGATCAAATTGTTACTAATATGGTCCCTGTTTAATATTATAAAATATTTTTAAAATATCCTGTTAACAAATAAAACATTTTAGGTCTTTCAATATAATTAATAATTTTTTAAAAAATATTCGTAATTAGAGGAAAGTGTGTGTAATCAACAAGTTTTTATGACAAAGACATCCTATTAAATAAGGGTAAATATAAAAAATATAATTTTTAAAATAATTAATTAACTTATTAGAGATGTCAATTAATAACTCTCTCATCTCTATTGTAAGAAGCTTTCATTTATTTTACTAAAAGTAAGGTGATAATTAATTCATTAAATGCCTTAA
Organism: Prosopis cineraria; assembly: GCF_029017545.1. Classification (NCBI taxonomy): domain Eukaryota; kingdom Viridiplantae; phylum Streptophyta; class Magnoliopsida; order Fabales; family Fabaceae; genus Prosopis; species Prosopis cineraria. The sequence continues at coordinate 9,784,222 of NW_026555334.1, read as the reverse complement.
AATGAAAAGAAATTATAATTTTACCCTTATTAAAATTATTAAGAGATAATAGAAATACACAACATACAATTAGCCATATAATTAAATTTATAAAAATGTAAAATTAGAAAATGATAATAAATAATTTTCCATGTAATATTAAGAATGAAAAATTTTCTAGAAAGTGCTATATGATAAGGACAAGAAAGAGTAATGCTTATATATAATATATAGATATATAATATATACAAAATGACTGCACGTTTTAGTTTCCATGTTCCCATACTTCATATCAATTATTGACTCTTACATTCTATAATTTTAGGGAGAATGTCAATAGAGTCAAAAAAAAGAAAATTTATGATAGTAAAGTACCTTTTAGATGTGTAATACTAAAAATATATTACTTTTATTATAAATAATTTTTGTTATGCAAATCTTGATATATTGAAAAAAATTAATTTACAAATATAATTTATAAATAACACACTTTTCCAAAATTTTTATAAGTATATTGAGTTATATAAATAAAAAATTTATAAAAAAATACATTTTAAAAATAAATGATTTCACCAAAAAAAGTATGGAAATAAAATAAAATTAAGATTATTTCACTAAAAATATATCAAAAATAATACAGGAAATACCTGTTTAATATTATAAAATATTTTTAAAATATCTGTTAACAAATAAAACATTTTAGGTCTTTCAATATATAATAATAATTTTTAAAAATATTCGTAATTAGAGGAAAGTGTGTGAATCAACAAGGTTTTATAACAAAAACATCCTATTAAATAATGGTAAATATAAAAAAAATATAATTTAAAAAATAATTAATTAACTTATTAGAGATGTCATTAATAACTCTCTTGATCTCTATGTAAGAAGCTTTCATTTATTTCACTAAAAGTAAGATGATAATAATTCATTAAATGGCCTTAAAATGAAAAAAAATTATAATTTTACCCTTATTAAAATTATTAAGAGATAATAGAAATACACAATATACAATTAGCCATATAATTAAATTTATAAAAATGTAAAATTAGAAAATGATAATAAATAATTTCCATGTAATATTAAGGATGAAAAATTTGCTAGAAAGTGCTATATGATAAGGACAAGAAAGAGTAATGCTTATATATTTAATAGAGTCAAAAAAAAATTAAAATTTATAATAGTTAAGTTCTCAATAATAAAAGTACCTTTTAGATGTGTAATTATTAAAAAATATTACTTTTATTATAAATAATTTTTGTTATGCAAATCTTGATATATTGAAAAAATTAATTTACAAATAATTTATAAATAACACAACTTTTCCAAAATTTTTATAAGTATATTGAGTTATATAAATTTAAAAAATTTATAAAAAAATACATTTTAAAAATAATGATTTCACAAAAAAAAGTATGGAAATAAAATAAAATTAAGATTATTTCACTAAAAATATATCAAAAATAATACAGGAAATATCAAATAAAAGAAAAAATAATTTTATAAAAAAATAAATAAATATAATTGAATAATTCTGTTCAAAATATATAAGTAGGGTAAGAAAATAAGCTACACAAGGGTATTTGGTCAGACTAGTTTTACTCCACTTTCAAATTGGAAAACGTAAATGGAAAAGCAATTGGAAGTTAAATGGACTCCCTAAATGGACTTTGAACTTTGAACTTTTTAAACAAAACCAAATAACTTCGACATTTAAAAATCTTCAAAAGCACTCTGCAAATATAACAAGTTTATTACCCAAACACATACTTACATTTATTAAGTGATGGTTGATGATGACGGTATTAGGGGCATAGAAAGAGTTAAAGCAACAGGAGTCTCCAAATACCCTTATTATGGCAATGTGAATTAGAACAAAAAGAAGACGGGGAGAATGAATGGTGATTGGGGATCGAGAAAATCTTATTAATAAAATAAGTAGTGAAGGAATTAATGACATTCGGGAGTCGAGAAAATTTTTAATATCAATAATTAAATGAAATGAATTATGAATTATTAAATATCATTTGAAGAAACCTTATTCAACTTATGTTACTACTCCCTCCAACCTAAATTATAAGGCACTTTTTAAAAGAGTTTTTTCATTTTAAAATATAAAATATTTTAGATAGATTAATATTTTATTAAATGTATCAATTTTAATTTTACCCTTTCTCTCTCTATAATTAATTTTTGTCTCTTCCTTTTTCAATATATTAAATTATGAATATTTTTGAAAGTTTATATTTTTATTTTGAAAATATAAAATTGTTAGGTGTATTTAATAAGATTTATTAATATATAAATTTTATTTAAAAGTATTTTATAATTTAAAACGGAGGGAGTATATGTTTCTATTTCTAATCATGGTTTTGATCTCCATGCAGATTTAAATTTTTTGTGGAGATTTTTCGAGACAAGATTTTAAATTGCTAGTGATTATTTTACCCACTAGAAATGAATAGAGCATGCAATGCCACGCGAGAGTGACTTTCTTAAATAATTGCTTTTTTGTACCTGAACAAGAAATCCAAAATTAAAAGGTGAATGATGGACAAACATGTATAATGCTTGGGACTTAAAGTTTGAATCATGATTTAGGGCCAAAATTGGCTGAGCACAAGTATGGGTTAGCCCAGCTCGTATTATGCAAAACAAGATGCCCTTCGAGTTAGCTTATCGCACCCATTGCACAACCTTAATTATGAAAATGAGTGATATGCGATATTTAACATGTGGAGTATGTCGGAGTGGAGAAAATATGGTTATGGATAATATATGATATGATTGTTGGTTGAATTACATAATATGTGCAAATATGTGCATAGCATAATTATTGACGGGAGTTTGCCTAGAGAGAGGAGTAGATTGATAAATCTACATAACATGGCAGCTTATCATTAGAATCAGGAAGTTTGCGTTGGTATTGACTATTGAAATTGGGAGGTAGCCATTATTTCATGATTGATTCAGGACTGTCTCACTTATTCTTCGAGGAATTCAAACTTAATTCGTCTCCACCAATTCATGAGGAGGCTATATTAGGGATACGACCCTCATGATTGTTAGTATTGAGGGAAACCATGATACACAAGTGAGTGACTTAACCTTGACATGATAGCTCCTCACAAGTGAAAGCTTAAGCTAGTCCAAGTTATGAAGTAGCCACTTATAGCCACTAGTCTCATATCAGAGGTAACAGGAGGGTATAAAATTGACATTGATTATACATTTAGCTCCAACTACATAGTTGTTATTATTGTGATCTAATATGTTTTAGAGGTGTGTGGTTGTTATTTTTGTGACCTCAAGATGTATATGATTGTAATATCTAATGATATGAGTCACATGCTCAGTCACATGGTTGTTATAATTGTGGTCGAGGCTATAATTGCCATATGTCAACCTTGGTTGACCTTGCATCTATTTTTAATTGATATGTAGCTGTATAAACTTGGTTGATGTTGGTTACTAAATAGTTGTGCTCATCTCTTATCCTTTAATATTTTTGAGGTCTGACTCATTAAATCAAAATTAGGGAAAACAAATAGAGGCATAGGATTATGAATAAATTCATTTATAGGCATCTTAATTTTATTTATGTGTATTTTGATGGTTAATTTTCAATTAGGACTTATACCATTATTTTGACCTCTTTCATTGTAAATGAAAAATGCTGTGTGTATTTCATGTCTTGAATTGTTTGACATATGGCTATAAGGCTTGTATAGAGCCAAAATATTAGTGCAAATAGAGTAAAGTATATTTTGATTGTTTTGAATTATTATTGATGATTTAATGTGAAGTTTACCTCCCCTTGTACTTTTGTGAATTGAAGGGTTGCGGTTGTGTTGAATTTATAATGTATGTGTATTTGGTTGATTGTGGTATGTTGCATGAATTCTAAATGGTCTATTGAATGTGATTTAAGAGTTGGTGTAACACTTGTGGCACATTTGTTGGAGTTTGGGCACCCTAAATATGAGTTGATGTGAAAAAAGAGTGAAATTTGTATGAGTGTCTAACTTTTGATAGAAAAATTTTTTGGTTGTAAAACTTGTGCCATTAATTAGGAGAAGCTTGCTGTAACTATTAAAATTACCTCAATTGGACGTCGGGACGAAGGTTTTGTAATGTCAAAAGTTTGTCCTTGTGCTGTCAATTTGACAGCAAAATGCTGTTAAATTCGTGCAATACACTACGGTGCATGACATAGAGACATGCATGACACGGCGCAGGAGTAATTAGCTGCAGCGCATGTGCAGTTTTTTGCATAGTTCACTATTTTGAGTTACATGTAAATATTTTGATTTTTTCTTCAATTCTTGTGCTTCCACATCTATTTTAAACTTTGATTTGAATATATTAAAAGTGTATGAAAGTATTTTAAATCTTCAAATCTTGAGATCCCATTTGTATAATTTGACAAATTTATCATTCTTACTTTGAGATAATCTCTTATGCACTTGACATTTAGGTTAATTGGGTAATAGTGAGTGAGATTTTACAAAAAATTCTATCTTTTACCCAAAAAAAAATCAATTGGAAAATGAAATTATAAGTGAATGGGAAATGAAGAGAGAAAAACACAATGATAACATCAACAATTGAAACTAATACAAGAATTAAGTCAGATTGATGATTGATGATTGAAAATGTGATAATGAATTTAATCAATCAATTTGACCAATGAGGCAAAAATGTGATATGATCATGATGAAAATTTTTATTGTGATAACAAATTTAATTGATTATTCAGATTTTCCATAAAAATGTGATAACAAATTTAATTCACCAATCAAGTTTCAATCCTTAAGATTTGAGGATATAAATTGGCCAATTAAATTTCATCCATAATTTGAGTATATAGAACATACACTCACAAAAGTTGAAGATATAGATATGCAGACAGGTAGACTAAATGATTTCAATGAACTACTCCCTCTCCTAAATTTTAAAATAATTTTAAATAAAATCTCACATATTAATAAAGTTATTAAATATATTTAACAACTTTATTTTTTAAAAAAAATAAAACTTTCAAAATATCAATCATTTAATATATTGACGAAAGAATGGACGGAAATTAATTATAGAAAAAAAAAATAATATTTAAAATTGATGCATTTAATGAAATCTTAACCTATCTAAATGTCTTAGTGAAAATTTTTTTAAAAAAATATCCGATGGATATAGTATTATATTTTCAGATATATTTACATCATATCATACATAAAATGTTAGTACCCCGTAGTAATATTTTAATTTAATTTACGTAGTAAATGGGACAACCGGTCCCGAATCCATGAAATGGTTGGTTCGTCCGAGTCATGACTCCTCGTAACAGACGATGGACCCAACCTCTATTTCTATATTCGTCCTTCTCTTCCGCCTCCAGATCTCCTTTTCTTCACTGTCCTCTTTCTTCTTGTCTTCGCTTCTGATTCCCCATTTCATGGTTAGTTTAGTCTACTTCTTCTTCATTTTTCTACTTTCATTTTGTCTTTCTTTTTTGTGTGTTCTTACACTAGGCAAATTAATCACATCACTGTGAGCCCTTACCCGTTTTCTTCACTTACACATCCATTGCTTGTTTTCACTCACATTCTTTCTTTTACGCTAAGATTCGGTGTTCGGTCAAAATCTTTCACCCCCAGATGCAGACTCTGGGTCGTTTTTGTCTGTTGGTTGTTACTTACTCTGTTCTCGAGTTGTACCACAGGTTTCTTCGGATTTTTCTTGGCTTGTTTGTTATGGATTTTTCTTCCACTTTCAAGTTCTTTACTCAGGCAAGTGAGATTGGATGTGTTTTTCTGCTTCTCGGGTCTTCCTCTCGGGTTTTCAATGTTTTGGGGATGATTTTGATTCTCGGTTCTGTTTGAAGATCTTTACATCTCGGTTGGCATCCTGAAGGTTGATTCGCTATCTGTTGAATTTGGAGGAAAACCCAGAAACCGATTTCCTCTGAAAAATTGCGTCGGTTGAAGAATTTGTGTCCCTCAAGTATAGCCCGTTGAAATCGTCTCAGAACCCAATTCACCAACCAAAATCAACTTTAAAGATAGTCATAATTCAACGGCGATGTTGGCCCCCAAGGTTCTGGGAAGAAAAAATGATCATGATAGAGAAGTTCATGATGAAGATGAGGTGTTCGACGTGATGATTCTGAGAAAGTTAGTGAAGATTGAAAGGCGGCGAGCAAATGCAGCCTACACAGAAACTGAAAAGGAAAGAACAGCATCATCATCGGCAGCAGATGAAGCAATGGCCATGATTCTTCGTCTTCAGAGTGAGAAGAGTTCAGTGGAGATCCAATCCAATCAATACCGTAGAGTTGCAGAGCAGAAGCAAGACTATGATCAAAGTGTCATTGAATCACTGCGCTTGATAATCAGGGAACAGGAATCTGAGAGGGTTTTGTTGCAAGATCGATTAAGGATGTATAGGAGAAACTGAGTCAACTTATAAGGGAAGATGAAATAGATCAATTGGACAGGATCCATGAGCATAGAGTCTTGTTGGATGTTTCTGCAGAAGATGATGGTGATGATCCAGATTGTTCACATTCACTAATTAGCTCTCTTCAAATGGATTCACAAAAAGACCTTGCAAGTTCTGAATGTTGCTAGTTTGCTTTGCAGAAATGCATTCACATGTATTTTTCCCTCTTCTAATACGCTTTTGTTCAAAATTGTATATTGTAATTAACTTGTTATCCATAAATCTAATTAATAATATCAAAGGCTGATATGATACACGCACACATATAATCTGTTTTCTCCTTTATCTGTTCTTATGGATTTACCTTAGCATTCAAATTTGCAATTTATAGTGTAATGTGTGAATGTAAAATATTGGAAAAACTGAAATTTCAAAGATCTTAGGATGACATTAATGCAATTTAGAATTTCTGTGGCTGGAGATTATGATGCCAACTTTTAGTCTTAACCCAGGATTTTGATCCTTCACGACATTCCAAAAATCAGCCGACCTTTGGTCTTGGCCCTTGTGTAGTATTTTAATTTTGAAGCCAAGTAAGATCTGCTGATCTTTGCATTTTCAATACTCATGCAGGGATGTGGTAAGGCACTTTAAATTACCTTCGAACACTATAGCTCTGTGTGAATACTTTTCTCGAGTGCTATCATATGCACATTTATCAGGTAAAAACGAAAAACTTTAATTTTTTTCATTATATGCTTGTGCATCGATATCTTGGGCTCGTTTTGCGTGCACTTGAGCTGACTTAATGAGGGCTTAAACCTTAAACTGATCCAGATTGAACATTAAAACTCTTCAGGAGGCAAGTTCTTAACGCCACTGTATCTTAAGACTTGAAATCATTAGTTAAGTTTAAACATCCCTTACCAATTGATCCCATCACTTATGCATGTGCACAAATATATCAATTGAAAAATTTGGAACCAGGACCTATTCAAGCGAGGAAATGATGATACTATTAAGAGGTTTTAGTCGACAGTTGATCCGATCCAGGCATTTAGTGGTTCAAGACTTTAATTTCTAATGCATACACAACTACATTTGCAATTTGAGTATGAGTTAGGTAAGTTGTGTGAAGGTTGAATGGTGATTGAGATGAGACAATCTATCTGACAAGTGTAACTGCGCCACCTCGCCTATTTAAAAGAGGATATTATGGCAATGCCTGCAATCCACAGAAAGCCCAACATCTCACGTTCTTATCTGGTGAGTAACTGTGTCTGATAATCTGAATCCCATCAAGATAAGCAATAATTCTTCTTTGGAGATGCAAATAGCATTTGTGGAACGAGTTAGGAAATTCCTTTTTCACTTTGCTTCCATGTGTTGATCAGAAAAAAAAAATCATTGAATAATTTAATTGGCTCGTGTTTTTTTAATAGAAAAAACTGGATCCTTTATTTAAATCATCAGAATTTGGTGTCTTAACAAAATTATTTAAGGGCAAAAAAATTTTGAAGCCAAGTAAGATCTGCTGATCTTTGCATTTTCAATACTCATGCAGATGTGGTAAGGCACTTTAAATTACCTTCGAACACTATAGCTCTGTGTGAATACTTTCTCGAGTGAGTGATATCATATGCACATTTATCAGGTAAAAACGAAAAACTTTAATTTCTTTTCATATATTGCTTGTGCATCGATATCTTGGGCTCGTTTTGCGTGCACTTGAGCTGACTTAATGAGGGCTTAAACCTTAAACTGATCCAGATTGAACATTAATAACTCTTCAGAGGCAAGTTCTTAACGCCACTGTATTCTTAAGACTTGAAATCATTAGTTAAGTTTAAATGATCCCTTACCAATTGATCCCATCACTTATGCATGTGCACAAATATATCAATTGACAAATTTGGAACCAGGACCTATTCAAGCGAGGAAATGATGATACTATTAAGAGGTTTTAGTCGACAGTTGATCCGATCCAGGCATTTAGTGGTTCAAGACTTTAATTTCTAATGCATACACAACTACATTTGCAATTTGAGTATGAGTTAGGTAAGTTGTGTGAAGGTTGAATGGTGATTGAGATGAGACAATCTATCTGACAATGTGTAACTGCCCACCTCGCCTATTTAAAAGAGGATATTATGGCAATGCCTGCAATCCACAGAAAGCCCAACATCTCACTGTTCTTATCTGGTGAGTAACTGTGTCTGATAATCTGAATCCCATCAAGATAAGCAATATTCTTCTTTGGAGATGCAAATAGCATTTGTGGAACTGAGTTAGGAAACTTTCCTTTTTCTCTTTTGATTTCCATGTGTTGATCAGAAAAAAAAAATCATTGAATAATTTAATTGGCTCGTGTTTTTTAATAGAAAAAACTGGATCCTTTATTTAAATCATCAGAATTTGGTGTCTTAACAAAATTATTTAAGGGCAAAAAAAGGAGCCTGTCAACTGCTCCCTCCAATCTGATATATAAAATACATTTTAAAAGTAATTTTTGTTCAAAATGCAAGACATTATTAATTAAATCACTTTTTTTTTTAATTTTATCCTATCTTGATTAATGTAAAAATATTTAATATAGTTGTATTATTTGTTTAAAATTAAAGGTAAATATGAAAGTATATCTCATTTTTTATAATATTAAAAAAAAAACTAATTTTTTTTAATATATATGAAATGGTTAAAAATGTCTTGCAAGAAGAATCAGGAGGAGTATGTCACAAAAGATTGAATTCGTGGCTGTTATGTTTGAGTAAAATTTTCTGAAAAAAGTTAAAAAATATCAATTCATATAAACAATTGGATTTCAATAACAGATAAGGCATTTGAGTTTCAAATACATTTTTATATTATAATTAAAATAAAAATATTTATGTATAACTTTTTGAATTCATATTTGCAAACCTTTTTTTTTAAAATAAAACTTGTCAATAACCTAACTATTATTAATTTAATTTTTTGAAACCTAACAATCATTTTTTCTATCAAACAAGAACTACTAGGGCCATGAATTCTTTTTTATTTTTTTGTTTTTAAATAAAGTTCAAGTTAATTGGGTTCCAGAAGTTCATCAAGATAGAGAGTATACCTTTAAATTAAAAAAAAAAGCTTATAAATTATCTACCAATAAGGTTTTACATTAAAAGTAAGATTTAATTCCATGACCTTATAAATTATAAGTCAAATTCTTACCAAATTGGCCAATCTTCATTGAGTCCATAAATAATATTAAAGTATTCAATGTAGCATGTGTCTTTCTTTTTTAAACCTAGTTGGGGTTCATAGTTTTGCAAGCCCTTTAATTAAAAAAAGGCTATATTTTTTGTTCATTTTTAATAATTCATAATATTGTAAGAGGATTATTGAAAAATTATTATATTTATTTTAAAAAAGCCAATGGGGCTCTATTTCATTCAAAACAACTCAACAATTCCAACGTGATATAAGACCGTCGAAAGCAATATTTTTATATTTTGCGATGACGCTAAATTAATATCGTGTTTGCATTAGAGTTTCTTTTACTGTTTTCACGCATCAAATGCATATACGATCAACAATGATATTTTTGTATTCTTACTTAATTAGACCTCTTATTATATATGCTTCTCCCTTCTTATTTATAAGAGATTTTTCTAGAAACTTTTCATAATTTTATTTATAATTATTTTGTAAAATTTATAATGAAATTATTATTATTTTTTCAATTGTGCTGATAGTATAGATATTATTGGATTATCATGGTGGAGAGACGAAATGAGAGACAAATAAAATTAGGTTATGATTTATTGCAATTAATTTAATATATATTTATAAGACAGAGAAATAAGATTTTTTGGTCATATTTATAAGTCACCTTATTAAATTTTCAACACAAGTTCTCCTTTTTACCTCCATTGAATATTGGAGAGAAAAAAAATATGTTGTTAAGATATATAAAATTATAATGAAATTATTATTATTTTTTCAATTGTGCTGATAGTATAGATATTATTGAATTATCATGGTGGAGAGGCAAAATGAGAGACAAATAAAATTAGGTTATGATTTATTGCAATTAATTTAAATACACTCATTCTGATCCTATTTATAAGATAGAGAGAGAAGTTTTTTTGATCATATTTATAAGTCACCTCATTAAATTTTCAATATAAATTTTTCTTTTTACCCTTCATTGAATATTGGAGAGAAAAAATAAAATGTTGTTAAGATATGTATATTTAACATAGATAAAGTTGATACCTTATTGAATTTTAAGATAGAGTTAATGAGTTTTATTTTTTTTTATTTTAATAAAATATGTTAAAAGGGATTTATAAATAAGACAAGAGAAGTATTATTTAGAAAAATGAGATAATTTTAAAAATCAACTAATTCTAACTGACTTTTTTCTTTTGTTTTTCTTTTTGGTTTGTGTGAATTTGTTAAAGATGATTCGTAAATAGATAAGGGGGAGTAGAAATAACTATTAATTACTTGGTAACCAATACTTTAATTTAAGTTTGAGACCAAAAAATTTCAAAATTCAAGTAGAGGACCTTTGGCCTTTGACAATCATAGTAAGGAAATGTACTGTAGTATAATTTTAGTTTCTTGTATATATTTAGTTAGGAACTACTATTATACCAAAAGATATTGGTTGCAGTAAAAGAAGTTATAATCATTTAAAAATGATTCCTTAAATTTTTTTTTTTGGGTCAGGATTCTTTGAATTTGAATCTACATAAAACAAAAAATACATTTTAAAAAAGTTAGAACTAAGATGACCCAAAATCGACTGCGTTTGAGCCAAGTGCTTTTGCTCCCCTTAAGTGAGAAGTCATGTCAACTTCCAGTTTCTTGTATATATTTAGTTAGGAACTACTATTATACCAAAAGATATTGGTTGCAGTAAAAGAAGTTATAATCATTTAAAAATGATTCCTTAAATTTTTTTTTTTTTTGGGTCAGGATTCTTTGAATTTGAATCTACATAAAAACAAAAATACATTTTAAAAAAGTTAGAACTAAGATGACCCAAAATCGACTGCGTTTGAGCCAAGTGCTTTTGCTCCCCTTAAGTGAGAAGTCATGTCAACTTCCTTATTCGCTACTATAATTCATATCACATCACATCTTAATCTGGGATTATTCCTCCCAACTGACATTCCACAGTTCTTCTGCGGTACTGGCTCCTTGGGATTAGCAAGAACACCTTTGGTTATGCTTCCCCGATCTGCTGCAGCCCTCTTCGGCCTATAATAATATTTTTGCCCATTTACAATTCCCACATCCTCCTTCTCTATTCTTGGATCATGACAGGTTTTGATCTTCTTTTCTAACGAATTCAAAGTATTGATCATCTTCTCTGGTTCTCCATCATTCTTCTTCACCAAAACTTTCACTGCAACAGACTGGTTTTTGGCTTTCAGTGCTTCGCAAGCAGCCTTATGCAACGTCCCATGCAAGTGGAAATTCAAATCAGCCTCGGAAGTAGTTGTTATCTAGCATATGGCACAAGTCCACTCTTTCTGAAATTTCTCAGATGCAGAAATCTGAGGAGATGCACCACTTTCTGCATATTTTCCCGCCATTCTTTCAGTTTTTGCTATGGTAGATGATGTGTTCTCATTGGATTTGAGGCTGCACAGCGCTGTATTAGCCTGCAATATGTTGAAGACTTGGCAGAAAGAAAGCAAAAACATTCTAAGCAAGGAACACAGTGAGATGTTTGATTTTCAAGACTACTATACGTTGACTATACTTCTTGGGAAGTTAACTTTATCAGGAAGTAGGATTATTGAACCAAGAGAGGCCCTGGCCCTTTCTATTGTAGTCTTAAAACTGAGTATTGGTGCTCGTGCATAAAAGGAAAAGGGCATTTATAACCAAGTACACTTTTTAAGCTAGATACAAGTATACAAGAGTGACGCAGGCCTCCACTGAGTTTTGCTGTAACTATATAGACTTTTCTTCTAATTCCAAAATCGATATAGAATTTCTCTTAAAATCAAAAGGAAAAATACACAAACCTCTCTGAGCTTTGCAAAAATTACGTAGATGTCTCTTTCACTTTCAAGGAGTTTTGTATATTTTGAAAACAAATTAGACTTTCATGTAAATTCAAAAAATCCAAGAGAAATATATATGATTTACTCTCTGTTTCAGGGAAAGCGTGCGTAAATTTTGATCAGAAAAAGAAAGTTTATGTAATTTTAGCAAAAGTCAGGAGCTTTATATAACTTCTTGCTAATTACTCACTCTTCACGACTTCTATGGCATAGAGATAGAGGGCAGGAAGTAGAGCCTTGAATCTAAAACCTCTTGCTAATAACTCAACATACGTCATTACTTGATCACATCCTGTGGTTTTTTTTTTTTTTTTCAATAATATTTGTTAATTGTTCGTTATCACATTGTTTCCACTTATTTCAATTATTTTTCTGGCAATCATAAGGAACACTCCCCACCCCCTCAAAAAAAAAAAAAAAAACCCACCCACCCGCCCACCAAATATACTTATTAAGAGACCTAATTTATTTGCAAATAGCCAACTTTAGCATTGTAAAAAATATATCTTTCCATAGGGAAAAGCAACCCTGCATCTTTTAATTGAAAGATACAAGAAATCTTGCTTGCCATCAGGGACCTCCTCTTTTTCAATCATCTCCAAAACTTTGATGTCTTTCTGTTCCAAGGGAAGCCTTACTTTATTTGTCTGCACAAGGACAATAAGGTTGGAAGACACACTCCTTCACAAAATAATAAATGATTTTCTACCACAACTATAACAGAGAAAATATCACCCAGAAAAGCGTTTCATTTCTTTCATGTTTAAAACTGGCAATAATATGACAAGAATTGCATGAGAAATTTAACTCAAACAACACATATATAGACTAAAACAAGTGAACAGCCCTTGTTTTCCTGAAACACGTTTTAGAATTTAGCTGTGTTAATAAATGCATAACAAGAATCACATGAAAAAATTCACCTGCTGCATTTCATTCTTCTCTGTAATTGGAACTCGTTTTTCGTTTCTGCATCAAGGTTTTTCTCATTGTTCTACAGTCCAAGGCAAGGATAAATTGCCTCAACCATTCAGTTATCAAGATTTACAAATTAAGTATGCAAATGGAGTGACAGTAGTGGTGAGCAATTCTTCACTCAAGCTACCCATTTATAGATTAAACCGGCTTTCCTGAGGCACTTTTAGGTGGGATCTATGATGTTGGTGCTTTCGTATGCTAGTGTCAAAATGATATGAGGCATAGAAAGACACCATTTAAAATCATACCACTTTTAGCTGTCTTATCTTATAAAATAATAAAATACTAATTGTATGATTTTCTTGAAAAATTTATATTGTCATATCTAACACAAAAAATATTAAATGGCAATGTACCAAACATCTAACTCTATGTTATAGCAGAGAATACCTTTTAGCCTTTGTACTCCTATCCATCTATACACCTAATATATATGTGTGTGTGTGTGTGTGTGTGTGTGTGTATGGTTATTTATACCATGCTAGCCATGAGTTTCTCTAAGGCTTCAGTTCCATTCTCTGTTATATATTTCTCAGCCAGCATTAGAAAGTCTTCTTTCTCCACAAAGACCTTCTTCCAGTTCCTGAATTTGCTTGTGAGTACATATGGATTGATGCAGATGCACAACTGAATGAGCTGACTGTATAAGTGAGAAGCTCTTCCAAAGTCCGGTATCACGAGGAAAAGAATGATCATTAGCTTCATGTAATGCCAATACTGGAACCTGATGTTGAACATGAGGATGCAAAAGTAAGATTATAAAGAATATTCATCTAATATCAGTTAACGCAATTTTAACCTTAGATGATGCGACAAAACCTGTAAAATATAGTCAAGGAAGAGCTTCAACCTCTCTGTTCAGCTATTAATTTTAGATTTACTTGAAAAAGCTTAACTTTAATTGAAAACTAACAATTGTTAGGGGGATTAAAACTGTGGGACCAAGAGAGAAAATAAATGCCAATAAAGGACCAAATCATTTAGAAGTAGTAAAATACCACTTAATGACCAAGACTTGAATTCCAAAGTTAATTTACTATAATACCCTTACTAAGCTTTTTCCCCTTCAAATGTTTCATGTTAAATTTTAAAAGTTCAATCGCACATTGTAAATTTAAGAAAATTTCAAATTCTTACAACGTAATCAATGAATTTACAAAGCTTTTTCAATGATCCATATTAAATTTTAGAAGATCATATGTAAATCATGCTATAATAAAAAAGATGAGTGTCAAATCTATGCAACTTAATGGAAGAATTAATTTTTTTTTCAATCTTCCAAAATTTACAACTAACCATAGAATGATTTGCAATTGAATTTCAACATTTTAACAAAAAACATTGAAAATTTTTTCATTCATTCATTTATTTTTAGTTGTAGGAATTTGGGACCATCTTTTTAAATTTACAACTAACCTTGCAACATTTAACACAGAACATTTGGGGAAAACCTTTCGTAAGGGCGTCTAAGTAAATTACCTTGGAAATTTTGATATTTAGTCCTTGAAAGATATTTGAAACTGTTCGGTCCTTCCTTGACAATATTTGACTCATTTGGTCCAAAGTGACATTATCCATTCCCTATATTCTATGCATGTAGATTTTTGGCAAATGATACACAGATACAGAATAGAGCATTTACCATTGGAAAAGCTTGAGAGAAGCATACTCAAAGAGGTATATCAATAAGAGTAGTATCCAATAAGAGATCAATTTTCGAGCGTCTGAATTGTTATCATTCTCAATTGGTTGAACGGAAGCACATCTTCAACCACATAACACCATCATCCTAAGCAACAAAAACAGTATAACCATAACTATCACTAAAACAATGATCTGGAGGAAAAGCTATGGTACATTTTTTCGGTACATGCAATTAGATCGTTTACTAGAATCATGAAAATGCAAGAACGTTTTTAGAAGTCAATAATTGATACTGCATTGTAAAACATATCCACGGGCTATACTTTTTATTAAAGAACTTTGATCATAAACCCTAAACCATTTTTTAAGTAGATTGGGTTTACCGAATTAATCTGAAAATTACACATAATCATGTCAGAACAGAAACTCCACTAAAAAATTATATTTATGCGAACATTCTATCTATTAGCTGCTGCCATTTTTATTTAAATTGATTAGCAAAGGGATTGATTATGGAGACTGTTTTCCCCCCAAACACTCACACACAGAGCGAGCAAGCAAAAGATACTTACAAGGGATAATCTAAAGCAAGAACGAGCCTGTATATAAAAACATCAAAGAGTTACTTTCCATTGTAAGAGAGACCATCAAGTATTTAGGATGTTGAACTGCTAATGTTAAGGTAGGGGAAAAAGCTAAAACAGATGATCAAATGTGATCAGAAGAAGAAAGTTGGCGTCTCTAGCAACGAACCAAGTGAGAGGGATGTATAAGAAGATATATATAATGCATATAAAACAAGCATGCCATGAAAGAAAATGAATGCATTTAAGGAGGAGTCTGAGAAGCCACAAAGAAGACATATAATGTGGTTTAAAGTGTGGGGAGGTTGAAGCTTGAGAGAGGTGAATTGAAGAATTGTGAAGAAGACTTGACCGAGAAGGAAACGGCGGAAAGGGAGAGAGAGAGTCCGCGTGGGAAGAGGGAAACGTCAAGGACGAGCCATTAGGCGTTGGCGGGAAGTGTACAAGTGGGCTTGGCCCATGTTGTGGGCCCGGATGCTAAGTCGGGTACTAGCAATCCGCCTTACTTATTATCCAATTTAATAAAAAATAATATTATATTTATAAGTTATTTTTTACATATTATTAAAGTTAAAAATTTTTAAATCTTATTAATTCTATTTAAAAATTCAACAAGTTTTTAATTTCACTCTGTTAAACATACACACTTTAAAATAAGATATTCTAACATTTAATATACACAAAATGGAAAAATAGATACAAAAATTATTGAGATGTTATGTAAATATGAGCAAAACAAATACTCTATCTGTCCTATGAATAGTACCATTGAAGTAATGTATAATTTTTTATCTTTAATACTTATTGAAAATCTAGTCAGCCTCATCAATTAAATCAATAAATCATTGAATTAATGTCTTAATTAATTTAATAAAATATTTTATTTATGATTGGTTTGATTTTGATTCAACCAAGATTTTAACAATTAACCAATTTAATAATTTTTCTAATTTTCAGTACCTTAAATTCTATTTGCATGTGGAGGAAAGTTAAGAGGAAATAAAATGGAGGAAAGAGACAACTAGAAAAATAATGTTGCCACTGCAGGTGTTAGGATGAATCAAAGAAAACACAAAAGAAAGAAAAATGAGATGTCACAATGACAATAATACTTGTATGTCAAAATATATTATTCCCAATCCTATATAACTCTCATTTTAGAGGGAATTCATTATTTTTTTTACAATTTACGTTGCATAAAAAGATGAATCATTAATTAATTCCTTTCAATTTTATCTCTTCACAATATTCAATTAATAGAGTAAAAAGCTACAAGAGAAAGAAAATATTTTTAAAGATGATATATTTGATAAGGGTAAATTGAGAATTTCTTTTAAGACATTAATAATTTAACTATTTCTCCTTAATACAATCTTATAAATAAAATTAGAGGGAGTATGTTTTGTATAATTATCTCCATAGCAATTTTAAAATTAACATCATCAAAAAATTTTAAAATTATCATTTAAATATTGATAACATGCCAACCGCATCAAAAGATTCAGACTAATGTCAAGTAAAATTCTCCTTTGCAGGCATCGCAAGAGAGAGTGCTCTTGAGCAAAATACCAAAGAATCCTGTATCTTATGCATATAACATTTGCTAGCCACTCATGAACATGATCAAGTGCCTGGTAAGTTAATGGCAGAGGCCAAAAAAAAAAAAAAAATCTTCTACATTCTGACACAACATAAGAAAGTTTATGGTATCAAAACTTCAACAACGTCCATGCACAGAAACTCTATAGCCCCCATATAAATAAATATACTGGAAAAAGCAGAATTCTGAAGCAGATGACTCTTACTAACTAGGACCACTAAGAATTTGACTCTGAGCCAAGTGTTTCCTGCCCCGGAAGTGAGAAGCCAAGTCAACTTCACTAGTGCACTTTACATTACACATATCACATCTTAATCTGGAACTGTTTATTTCAATTGATGTTCCAGTGCTCTTCTGCAATTCTTGCACCTTGGTTTTGGGATCAAAACCTTTGCTTTTATTCCCCTGAATGATGTTTACAGTTTGAACATTTTTATGCTCCATTTTTGGATGATGACTGGTCGTAATATTCTGTTCTGATGCATTTGAAGTATTCATTATCTTCTCTTGTTCTCCATTGGACTTGTCATTCTTCTTCAGCAAAACTTTCTCAGCAACATTCAGGCTTTTCGCTTTCTGTGCTTCAAAAGCAGCCTTATGCTGCTTTCCTTGCAGGTGGGCATTCAAATTAGCTTCGGAAGTAGTTCTAACCTGGCATATGTTACAAGTCCACTCTTTCTGTACATTAGACAAACAACTCTGATGAGATGCTCCGTTTCCTGTGCCAGTCGCCGCGGCATTTCCTTCTGTTTTCTTTGCTTTCAGTGCTTCACAAGCCATCTTATGCTTCCTTCCTTGTAGGTGGGAATTCAAATTAGCTTCAGAAGGCATTGTCAACTGACATATGGCACAAGTCCACTCTTTTTGTACATTCTCAAGTGCAGAAATCTGAGGATATGCTCCTCCCTCTTTGTCTGCCGCCATTTTTTGGGTTTTCACTGTGGAAGATGATGTGCTTTCATTTGATTCGAGGCTGCACAAGGCTGTATTAGCCTGAAATGTTGAAAACTTCGCATCGAGGTGAAAATTAGTATAAAAAATGGACATAACAAGATAGAAAGTGTACACATTTAGTCTATTTTTAGTATAGTCTTCAAAACTGAGTAATGGTTACTCATGCATGCAAAAGAAGAGGAATATATAACCAAGTACTCTTCCAAATCTAGAAATATAAGTGGAAAATAATAAATCATGAAGACTTTCCATTTGGTTTCAAAACCTACACAAATTCACTAAAAACAAAATGTAAATTATAAGGACCTCCCCTGAATTTTGCTACAGTCATAAAGACTTCATTTCTATTTTTGGAACACTTTGCTTACATTTGAAAATAATTGCATATCTGTGCAGTTTCTACAAAACTCAAGAGAGGTTTGCGTGAGTTCTGAAAATAGAAAGGATATATGTGTAATTTTAGCGAAATTCATGAAAAGTTTGTGATTTTTGAAAATTGATGGGTGTTTTATAAAACTTAAGCAAAATTAAGGGACGTTTGTGTAGCCTACTCAATATGCAATTCAATTTGTGTAGCCCACTGAAATTGAATCATATTCTTGTCAAACATTCTTTTTCATAAATGAAGAAGCAGAGAATAAAATCTAAAACACCTTGAAAATTGCTCTAACTCCTCAGCACATAATCACAGCTTCATTGGTTTCTTCCGATATTATCAGTCATTGTTCATATCATATATCACTTTGTTTTCCACTTTTTTTTCCCCTAATTTCTTTTCTGGCAATCACAAGGAATGGGGAAGTGAAAAGTTCCAGCAACTACGAGTATTAACAGAACTAAGCCATGTGCAAATAAAAAACTCCAGGATTACTTAGTATTGGAGAAAACTCTTTTGTTTTTACTTGAAAATGATAAGAAATCTTACTTGCTTGACTTCGGAAACTTCCTCTTTTTCAATCATCTCCAAATCTTTGATATCTTTCTGTTCCATGTGAAGCCTTCCTCTATTTGTCTGTATAGAGGCAATTAGGTTGAAAATAAAGCTCTTCAGACAATTGTAAATGATCTTCTACCGCTATTAAAAGATGGGGAAGAAAAACAACATTCTTGCTCTTCATTTATCGAACACTTCAACCCAGAAAAGGTTTCATCTTTTTCATGTTTGAAACTGGCAATGAAAAGACAAGAATTACATAAGAAATTCATCTGCTGCATTTCATTCTTCCCAGTAGTTGGAACTGCTCTTATTGTTCCTGTATTAAGATTTTGTGTTGTGTTCTTCAATAGAAGTAAAGGTTAACTGGCTTAATTCTTCAGCAATCAAAATTCACATAAAGATAAAATAAGCGGGCAATTTAAATGAAGGAGGGAGTGAGTAAATTCAAACTAAACCCACACATCTATAGACTGAAATTAGTTTGCAACTTTTTCGCTCCTAAAATACATTTAAGAATATGTTTGATATGCTCATTTCGACCCAAGGATCTTGAATTTCAAGTGACATCTAAGATGCATGTGTATCGATATATTTATTTCTGCGATGCTCCAAGTCATGCACTAACAATAGGCATAAGAAGACACCATTTCAAACTACACTTTAAGCTATGTTATGTTTTACAAAATGCCAAAATGGATGACAAGAATGAGAAAAAATCACCTTCAGGATTTCATTCTTCTCAGTACTTGGCACTGCTTTTCTTGTTTCTGCATTAGGACTTTTCTCTGTGCTCTGCAATAAAAGGAAATGATAATTTGCTTAATTCCCCAGTAGTCAAGATTCACAAACCAAGTAGACAGCTTGAATGAGACTGGTGGTGAGTACTTTTGAACCCAAACATGCCATTTATAGATTAACAATCAGCATGCATCCCTATTATGAAGGCATTTGGCGTACTCATTTGGTATCCAAATTAAACAACCTGAGTATCCATAATATCAAGAGGCATAGGATGATCCCATCTCACATCACACCACTTTTAGCTTTGGCATCTTTCATAAAATAAAATACATATTGTACTATGATTACCATGAACACTTTCAATTTCCATGCTTAACTTGACAATCTTCAATAATGACTAGACAGGGATCCCATGCATTGCACAGAGTTTGAGGAATGAGCCACACTGTTCACAGCTAATAAACTGAATAGCTTGTTAAAGTCTGATATTTCACATCGATGTACCAAACATCTCTTAAACCTAAGTTATAGCAGAGAAAACTTTTTTCTTTTGTACTCCACTACACATATATATACCAGATATATATATATATATATATGGTAATTTATACCTTGCTAACAATGAGTTTCTCTAAGCCTTCAGTTCCATTCTGTGTTATGTACTTCTCAGCCTGCATTAGAAAGTCTTCTTTCTCGACAAATATCTTCTTCCAGTCGCTGAATCTGCTTATGACTGCCTGTGGATTCATGTAGAGACATGAACGAATGAGGTGATTATAGACATAAGCAGCTCTTCCAAAGTCCGGCATCACAAGGTAGACAACAATCGCTAGCTTCACGTAATGCCAGTACGGAATCCTGATGTTGAAGATGAGGAGGCAAATTAAAAGTAAGATTGGTGCAGAACCTTGATCTGATATCATAATTAAAGCATTTCTAACTACAAATGATATGATAAAACCAGTAAATTAGTAAAGTGAAGCTTTTTGTCAAATGGTAGAGAGTAAAAATGATTTACCATTGAAGAAGCTGGAGAAAAGCATACTCAAAGAGGTATATCAGTGAGAGAAGTATCCAATAAGAGATCAAATTCCGAGTGTCTGAATGGCTATCATTCTCAATTGCTTCAACGGAAGCGCATCTTTCACCAAATCATAAACAACAAAAACAGCATCACTTATCACTGACATAATAATAAATCAAAGGAAATGTTCAGATAATCCTTAACTGTATATTCATTATTAGCATATTCTGGGCATTTTACACCAACACATACACACAAACAGATAGATAAAGAGACTTACAGAGGATAAACCAAAGCAAGAACGGGCCTGTAAATGAGAACAACAGAGTCAATAATCAACAAGTGAGGGGCTAAAGAGAAGATTAAGTATTTAGAACATTGAACTGCAAAAGTGAGGACATATAAATAGGCAAAGATTACAGATTAAGAAATCTGAGCGGAAGCAGAAAGTATACACTATATATGCAGGCATATAGAAGAGCATACCATGAAAGAAAATCAATGCATTTAAGGAGGAGTTCGAGGGACCAGAAAGAAGCCATATAGGATCGGAGCTACAATCTTGTGTGACAGGTGACGAGGTCGAATCTGCAGAGGGATGAAATGAAGAATTGTGAAGACGACTTCGTCAAGAAGGAAAAGGCAGAGAGAGAGAGAGAGAGGGAAGAAAACAAAGTCGTCGTCGTCCTGGAAAAGGAGAGAGTCAATCAAGATCAAGAGTAGCAGCTAGCCAGGAACCTTTATTTTATAATTAAGGTTACCGTGCATTTGTTTAACTGGCTAATACATGTATTAATAAGTGAAGTATTTCTTTTTTTTTTAAATTATTTTTATAGGAGTAGAAATCTTCTTTTAGTAATGATCCGTTAACTGAAGAGAATTTTCACCCTTTTAAAAAATAGTTTTGGAAAAAAATGTTACAATACAAATGTCCAACACTTCTAAAATATATATATATATATATATATAAAAATATATTTTAACCCTAACAACAATAATAATAATAATATTTTTAAATAAGTTTTAAAAAAGAATCTTATAAAAAAATTAATAATGATTAAGTATTTTAAATATAATGGTCATTATGTGTATTTTTTATCAACTAATGATCTTTTTTTTTAAAATATTGTTTCATCCAAATTTAATATGTTGATATTTTGTCACTTTATATTAAAAAGGAAGGAATTGTCTTGCTATAATTAATATTGTCTTGCTAAATTTTCAACTTTCCCAATTTTAAAATTAGAAGCATATTTCATTATATGAAAATATTAATTAAAAATAAGTCACACTTAAATTTTAAATATTTATTAATTTGATCGTTTGTTGATCAAAAAAGTACAAAGAGTGACCTAGAAAATTTAAAAAATTTAATTAATATTAATTTTCTCAAAATATCATTCTATTAATAAATATTAAATAGTTTAACAATATTTATTAAATTTTATTTTAATAAAAATTTATGGTATCCAACACTCCTAAAAAAAATATTTAAGAATAAATTAGCATTAAAAGACATGCTAAGTTAGAAGAAAATGACATAGTAAATGGATTCCTAATAGAGGAGGATTTTTGTTCTTTAAAAAAAAACCTCAGGGGTAAAAAATGCACCTAACCATATAATTTATTTTGGAGTGGTGGTGAGTTGAATCAGGTTCAAGCTCTACAAAGTTATTAGCTTAGCTAAATGTATAAATAACACCTTTCCTTGTGACACTTAAATAGTTAAATACTTATAAATAGATGTCATGTATAAAATGAATAAAATATACTTTCTTGTTTTCTCTTGCAATTCTTCTTATCTTATTATTCACTTTTTATACTCTCTTTCTATTTGTTTTCGCAAAATGTTATCAGCACGTAAAGTTTTATACATTGATCAATTTATGTTGTTAGTGTAATTTGATTTATTTATTAATATCGTGTGAATTATTTACTTTATTGATGAATTTATTTGCTTTATTGTGTTTCTTTATCTTTATTGTGCTATAATTGTTTAATAAGTTTGTTTGTTTATATTTATATTCTTTATATCACACTTCATTATGAATTATATTTTATGATTTATTTACGGTTATTTATTTTTTATAAAATGGTTATTTATTATTTTAATGCTTATGTGTGAAGAATTTTTTTACTATAATATTTATTTATTTATTATGCTTTATTTTATTAATTTTATCATAATTCTAATTATTATTATTATTTTAATTTGGATCATGTCAAATCTTATCAAACTTGAATTTATAGCTCTTAATGAAAAATAGTTATCTTTATTGAGTTTTATATGTTACAATTCACATAAATGTTAAAGGTTTATGAAATGTAATTTTTCCTAGAAATGAAGCAATTGATCAAGATATGGTCAAGATAATGATTTTATTCTGTCATCATCTTCATGAAGGGTGAAGAGTTAAATACCTAAAGGTAAAAAATTCACTAGAATTGTGCAATAATTGGAAAGAAAAGCATGATCACTACAAAACAATAATTTTATCTAAAGCCCGATATGATTGGATGTATTTGAGTTGTAAGATTTTATAAATATAAGTGAATATAATTTAATAGTTTTTAAAATAGGTTCTCAATTGAAATTATATGGTGAGAAAACAACTAATGAAGACTTATTAGTAAAATATATTTTCAACTTTGCATGCTTCAAATATATCCCTACAACAATAATATTGTGAAAAAGGTTTTAAAAAATATTTTGAATTAATCTCAATAACTTTTTATGGTTGAAAAAAATAATGAGTTGATAAAAAATCATGAAATGTGTCTTACTAAATCAGCTTCAATCCTTGAAGAGTATCTTAATTGGTTTAATAAGAATTTTTATTTATAATTGGTTTGATCATGATTGAATCATATTTTAACTATTAACTCTTAAATTGTATCTCAACTGATTTAACAATTGATCTAATTTTCAATACTTTAATGATTGGTTTGCATGTAAAGAAGAGTTGAAAGGGAAGAAAATAGAGAGAAGAGACAAGTAGAAAAATTAACGTCATCACTGTTAGGATGAACGGAATAAGATGCAGAAGAGAGAAAAATGAGATGTCACAATGACCACAATACTTACCTGTCAAAATATATTATTCCCTCCAATCCTATATATTAAAAAAAGATGAATCATCAACTAATTCCTTTCAATTTTATCTTTTCACAATATTTAATTAATAGAGAGTAAAAAGTTAGAAGAGGAAAAAAAAATATTTTTAAAAATAATATAATCAATAAGGGTAAATTGAGTATTGCATTTAAAACATTAATAATTTAACAACTTCTCCTTTAATAGCATTGTATAAATAGAATTAAAGAGCGTATGTCTCATATAATTATCTCTATAACAATTTTAAATATAGCATCATGAAAATATTTTAAAATTATCGCTTGAAAATTGATAAGATACGAACCGTATTAAAAAAAGATTCACACCAATGTCAAGTAAAATTCTCCTTTGCAGGCATCACAAAGAGAGTGCTCTTAAGCAAAATGCCAGAGAATCTTGTCTCTTGTGCATATAACATTTGCTGGTCACTCTTGATCAAGTGCCTGGTGCGTCAATGGCAGAGGGGGGCAAAAAAAAAAAAAAAAAAACACTCACACACACACACACACACTCCCCACGTACATTCTGACAAAACAGAAATTTCATAGTATCATAACTTTAACAATGTCCACGTACAGAACTCTACAGCCCCCATATATATGCTGCTGGAAAAAGCAGGATTCTAAGGCAGTTGACTTCTTTTACTAGCTAGGCCTGTAACATGTTTGGTTGGAGGAAAGCGGAGGGCATGAGAAGGAGTTTAATGAAGGGGAGGGGAAGGGAGGGAAGGGGAGGGGAAGCGAGGGGGAGGAATCCCACCAAATCTCTCTGATGGGGAGGTGAGGGTTTGGAGAGGAGGGGAGGGAAGGGGCTCGCTCCATCCAGCCAAGGGGAGGGAAGGGGAGGGGAGGGGAGCCCAAACAGGAGGCAGGAATTTGACTCTGGGCCAAGTGATTGGTTGTGATCTTCTGTTCTAATGCATATGAAGTATTGATTATCTTCTCTTGTTCTCCATTGGACTTGTCATTCTTCTTCAGCAAAACTTTCTCAGCAACATGAAGGCCTTTTGCTTTCTGTGCTTCAAAAGCAGCCTTATGCTTCTTTCCTTGCAGGTGGGAATTCAAATTAGCTTCGGAAGCAGTTCTCAACTGGCATATGTCACGAGTCCACTCTTTCTGCACATTATTAGACACACAACTCTGGTGAGATGCTCCGTTTCCTGCATCAGTTGCCGCGGCCTTTGCTTCGGTTTTCTTCGCTTTCAGTGCTTCACAAGCTGCCTTATGCTTCCTTCCTTGTAGGTGGGAATTCAAATTAGCTTCAGAATGCATTGTCAACAGGCAAATGGCACAAGTCCACTCCTTTTGTACATTCTCAAACGCATGAAGATCAGGATATGCTCCTCGTTCTGTGTCTGCCGCGATTTTTTGGGTTTTCGCAGTGGAAGATGATGTACTTTCATTTGAGTCGACGCTGCACAAGGCTGTATTAGCCTGCAATGTTGCAAATTTGGAATAAAGGTGAAAATTACTGAAAATAAAGGACCTAATAAGATAGAAAGTGTACACATTTAGTCTATTTTTAGTATAGTCTTCAAAACTGAGTAATAATTATTACTCATGCATGCAAAAGAAGAGGAATACAAGTGGAAAATAATAAATTATGTAGACTTTCCTTTTGTTTTCAGAGCCTAAACAAATTCACTAAAAACAAAATGTAAATTATAAGGATCTCCCCCTGAATTTTGCTACAATCATAAAGACTTCATTTCTATTTTTGGGAGGGTTTGCTTACATTTGAAAATAAAGGGTAGATCAGTGTAGTTTCAACAAAACTCAAGAGAGGTTTGTGTAAGTTTTGAAAATAGAAAGGATATATGTGTGATTTTAGCAAAATTCATGAAAAGTTTGTGATAGTTTTGAAAATTGATGGGAGGTTTATTTTATTTCACAAAATAAAATACCAATTGTAGTATGCTTTCCACGAACACTTTCAATTAACATGCTTGACATGAAAGTCTTCAATAACAACTACATGTGTATCCCATGCATTGCGTAGAGTTTGAGGAATGAGTCGCACTATCCACAGCCAATAAAAAGAATAGCTTGTTAGAGTCTTATATTTTACATTGATGTACCAAACATCTCTTAACAAGAACTTTTTCTTTGGCACTCCAAGACACACATATATACCTCATATATGTGTGTGTGTGTGTGTGTGTGTGTGTGGTAATTTATACCTTGCTAGCAATGAGTTTCTCTAAGCCTTCAGTTCCATTCTGTGTTATGTACTTCTCGGCCTGCATTAGAAAGTCTTCTTTCTCGACAAATATCTTCTTCCAGTCGCTGAATCTGCTTATGACAGCCTGTGGATTCATGTAGAGACATGAACGAATGAGGTAATTATAGACATAAGCAGCTCTTCCAAAGTCCGGCGTCATGAGGCAAACAACAATCATTAGCTTCATGTAATGCCAGTACGGAAACCTGATGTTGAAGATGAGGAGCCAAATTAAAAGTAAGATTGGTGCAAAACCCTAACCTGATATCATAATTAAAGCATTTCTAACTACAGATGACATGATAAAACCAGTAAATTCTGATCAATTAGAGAAGAACATCGACTGATATTGAGTAAAGTGAAGCTTTTTGTCAAATGGTAGAGTAAAAATGATTTACCATTGCAGAAGCTGGAGAAAAGCATACTCAAAGATATATATCAGTGAGAGAAGTATCCAATAAGAGATCAAATTCCGAGTGTCTGAATAGCTATCATTCTCAATTGCTTCAACGGAAGCACATCTTTCACCACACAACACCATCATCATAAACAACAAAAACAGCGTCACTTATCACTGGCATGATAATTCAAAGGAAATATACAGATAATGCTCATCTTTATATTCACCAATTAGCATATTCTGGGTATTTTTCTTATTAGCAAATTGTGGGTTTGGCAGAGAGAGAAACTTACAGAGGATAACCCCAAGCAAGAACGGGCCTGTAATTGAGAACAACAGAGAGTCAATGATTAAAAAAAAAAAAAAGTGTGCGGGTAGAGAGACGATTAAGTATTTAGAACATTGAACTGCAAAAGTGAGGATATATAAATGGGCAAAGATTAAAGATTGAGAAATCCGAACGGAAGCAGAAAGCATATATGCAGGCATATAGAAAGATGCATACCACGAAAGAAAATCAACGCATTTAAGGAGTTTGAGGGGCAAGAGAGAAGCCATATGTGATCGGAGCTATAATCTTGTTTGAGGGTGACTAGGTTGAATCTGCAGAGGATTTAGTGAAGAATTGCGAAGAAAACTTCCTCAAGAAGGAAAAGGCAGAGAGAGGGAAGAAGTGAAAGTCGTCGTCGTCTTGAAAAGTCGGTGAGTCGTTCAAATACAGTAGCTAGCCATAACCAGCGGCATTTATTTTTCAAAATAACAAAATTTACATCTAACTCCCATAAAAAAAAAATAATCATAGATAGTTATATGGGGTGAATTGTTGTTAAAATAAAAATATAATTTTTTAAAAATAAAATTTGTTATTAATTTTTATTTATAATTAATTTCTTGAATTTAATTCTTCTTTAAAAATATAATAATTTTTATTTAATTAATTTTGACTTAAAATATAAATAAATTAATACTTGTAAAAAATGTTTTATTTTATCTTTTATATTTATGTAAAGTTATTTCTTACTTGTTAGAAAATACTTTAATAATCAATATATCATATAAAACGACGAAGTCAAATTTAAAAGATGGCTTATAAAGCTCCTCACTCATGTCACTATTCATAAAGCTATATTTTATGAATGGACAAAATGGTACTGGCTTTGTGTTGGGCTGCATGAAAACCTATGGAAAGCCCTTGCCATTATAATCTCGAGTTTCGTGTCGATGTCTTTTCAGATTGACCTCTCCCTTATCCTCTCCTTTTTTATCTCGAAGAAGAAACCCGTGCCGCTGCTCTCAAAAATAAAATATCTTGGGACCAATGATTCTTGTTTAAGTAACATATCTCACCCCTTTCATTAAAAAACATTGTAATTACTATGACCATAGAAAGCGATAGTTAGATTGAAAAGAATGATCTCATAAATGCTTCTCTAAATGTACTTAACTACAAAGCATTTTTGTCTAGATGTATGCTACTTGCTTGTAGCATTTATTCGATAAATACATTATAATAAACTATATGTTGTCCCCCCCCTAAAATTAAGACAATAACATTATGCTATGGTAGTCTCAAGATTTTAAATCAAGACAACATAACAATATGCTAAAGTCAATTGCCACTAATGTTATATACAAATAAATAATTTGAGGCTTGGAATATAGTTTCTTATGATTTGTTAACTTTTCACATTGTAAATTTTGCACTGGGAAAAATGAATTTGGTTTAGCATGTTGAACACTGCAAATAGCTTTGTCAACATAAATTTGTTATTATTTAATTTTATGCATTTTGTCTCTATGCAAGTTTGTTATCTTGAAATAATATTAAGACATCTAAAAGACTTCTATACCTATTTTGTTTTGTTGCAAGTGATATTTTTTATTCGTACAAGCAATAAAGAGAGAATTATTTCATCATTGAGAAAATTGCATAACTTAATGTTAGTTTTTTAATATAATTTATTTACTAATAATTTTTTAACTTTCCTTTCTTTTCATATTTACAGTTCATTTTTTAGTTCCTTCATATTTATTTATAATGCTATTTTTGTAACATTTATCTGATAAATTCTTTTAATTGAGTACAATTTAAGTGTACGTTTCTTGGACAGTACATGGGAGCAAATTTTTAAGGGTAGGAATAGAAGATTTTTTTTTTTTATAAGTTACATTATTAACTTTTTATTAAAAATTTTTACTTTTTCCTTGCTTTCATTGAATGTTGTTAGGAGATAATATATTATTAGAATATGTATATTTAATAAGAGTAAAATTAAAACTTATTAAATTTTTGGATTAAGTTAATCTGTTTTAATATTTTTTTTTTAATTTCAATCAAATATGTTAGACGTGATTTTTAATTAAGACTAAAAGAGTATTTCCTCAAATAATTTTCTATGAAGTTAGTCATTACTCACATATATAATGATATTTATATTTCATGCTTCCCATGTAATGCAGGGGGACTTAGTGCTAGTTGAATTAATGGTAAAAAAAAATGATATATATTTTTATGAGAATTGAGACTTTATTAGTATGTAGATTTTACTTAAAAATTGCTTATATTTTAGATAAGATAAAGTATTCACCTTCCAAAATACAAGAAATTTGGATAAAAATAATATTTATTAATTATTATTTTTCATTATGTTTTCTTTTTTAAATATTTTTATATAAATAGAGTATTAAATAAAGTATATTTTTAAAATTTATATTTTTTTCAAAAAATGGAAGTCACAAGGTATATTTATTAAGCTTTATTAGTACTTATAATTTTGTATAAAAATATCTTATAATTTAGAAGAGAGTAATTAGTTTGAATTGGTGCCAACTGCAAAATAGCTTCAAGCTCAATAATGTAATTAGCTAAACGTATATAAAGAAGATCCTCCTTGTAATAAAGAAAAATTTTTAAATTCTTATTTTATTTTAAATATAGAGTAAATATAAAGTACTCACTTCATCTCAAATTATACAATACTTTTAGGGAAGATTTAACATTTTAAAATATAAAACACTTTGATAAAAATAAAGTTTTATTAATAATACTTTTTTAATATCACTCTTTCAATAAATTCTCTCTCTTTAATATTATTTCATCATTCGAGTATTAAATGAAGGATATTTTTAAAAATTTATATTTTTATCTTGAAAAAGTAAGATTGTAAAGTGTATTTAATAAGTTTTATTGGTATATAATATTTTGTCTAAAAGTACCTTATAATTAGGGATGCGGAAAGTGTTTACATTTTTTTTAGCCGTTTTTTTTACCAGCAATTTTTGTCTTAACCTTACTTCTCCTTAATTGTACTAACAAATTGTTAGCATGCTTTTAATTTCTTTGTAACATTTTAATATGTTCATTAATTTCAATAAAAAATATTGGAAAGTTATTCATTTTTCACATGTTTAAGGTATATTAACTATCGTTACTTAAGAATATAAAAATTTGTTAATTTTTTGATGTAATTGAGAGCGAAGGTGTACATGTTATTAACATATTCAAACAAAAATAAGTAATATAAATTACAAATTCACTAATATGATTTGTTATAGATTAATATTTCCTTTAAAATGTTCTATAATCACGCATAATATAATTTAATATTTTTAAAGTTATTAAAAATTATGATAAATGTTAAAACAAGTAAATTAACAATTGAAAATATGGCGCTCTAGTGATGAGGCTGGTCTTAATAATCACTAAAATAGTAAAAGGAAAGGAAAAATAGGATGTGTGTGTGTAATTCAAATATATCTTAAAACTAATTTACATTTTAAATATTTAAAAAATTATAACTCCTTAAACACACAGCCCATGATCTTTGGTTGAATTTGTTTGAATCCAAGCATGGCCTCTAGGTAGAGCATAAGAGTTTATACCTATGAGCTTGCATACTTTAAATTGATCATAAGTTTTAAACCCGATTTTCATTGACAATGCTTACTTGCTTGGGATTGGACCCAAAATCTCACATAACTTTTTATTTATTTTTTTATTAAGATTTCTAGCTATATCAATACATAAGTTAAAAAATTATGTCATTTTTATATATTAATTCAACAATAAAATAAAATGAAAAATTTTAATTATATTATTATACAAGATTAATAACTTCACCCATATATTTTTTTAACAATTTTAACCACCTGTCAACAACTCTATGTGCAAGATGGCTCATGCATCTCATCCTTTTTAGGGGACAGGCTGAACTAGCCATTTCTAATGACAAACCTATTTTGCCAGCATAGCCCGCCAAAATGGACTGGCTTATTATGTATTTATAATTATAATAGCAAAGTACAGTAATGCCCTTTCTCTTCTCACGCCGAAAAAGAAAAATCATTCTAGTTTCAGAAGAAGAAATCAAGAGCGTGAAGACAATAGTGAGAGCAAATCTGAACCCTACAGGCTAGAAGTGAGAGCCCTTCGGACCTGAACTCACCACAAGCCAAAATCCCAAAATCTTGAACCGTTATTTACTCATCTTCTCAATATTCCGGTCACCGTAGTAAGATCGTAAAGGAAGCCAAGGGAGAGAGTGTGTGTCACCATCCATTATCAAGAGTAAAAAAAAACATTGAAGGGCTAAAAATTCTGTTGCCTTTGAGCCAGCATGACAAAAAAAGTACAACAAACTAATGTTGTTTGCACGGAGATATTTTGAAACTTGTAGTGATTCTAATTGTTGCATTAGTAGTTTGTGACATTTGAATTAATGAGTTTAGTTGTCTTTGAAGAGCTTATGTCCTAATAATACTTTTACATTTCACATTGGAAAAGGCTATATTTTATTTAAGAGCTATAGAATCAATTCGAATGAAGGACTTTCTTGATGTGAGAAAGTCAAGTTTGAATTAATTTTAATAGCATAGCAATGAAATGTGATTTATCTAATTATAAAGCCATTAATAAAAGCTCCCTTGCAATGCACGCGATAATAAAAGCTAATTAATGAAAAAAAGTGCTTCGTTAAAGTTTGTAACCTTTGGGTTTGGATCTAGAGATGTAGCTAGTCCCATGGAATAATAATTAATCATGATTTAAATGTAAAATTGTTTCTAATAAAAAAATTTATATGAGAAATAAAAAGTATATATATTTAATAAAGATAAAGTTAAAAACTTAATAAAGTTTTAAAGAGTTAGTGAATTTTAATTTTTTTTAATTGTGATGATGTTTGTTAAAAATAATTTATAAATATACTAGAAAGGAATATACGTATGTTAATATATCATAGATAGCTCTTTCTTTTTCTTCTTATTTTTTTTTAACTTTTTTTGTCAATTAAATCTCTTTGTTTCCTGCTTTTATTCTCCCATGGGAGCTAGCAGTTATTATCAACATACAGAGTGTAAACATGGAAGTTTAATTTGTTTGGTAGATTTGTTTGGATATGGATCTTCTCACTTGCTCAAGTGCTGTGTAAAAGAGAATGATGAATATGAATTTTATATTTGTATTGATTTTATAATAAATTCAATCATTGCCTTTGAGATTGTACTGCTCAGGCAATTATGGGATTCCAATCCAATTTGTTTTATATAAAGAATTTTTTTTTATAGAATTAGGTATTAAGTGATCATGGAATCAGACACGAGAAACCAAAACCTGATACCTATATACAATAAACTTCACGCTTCCAAATGAACTAAAATAGTAATTTAAGTGTCAAATAACAAAAGGGGAAGAGATAGAAGAATTATTGAAAGTATTGGTCAATGTCTTAAGTGATGTTGAAAAAGCAAAGATTAGAAGACCATCCCTTGACATAGCTGCTGCTGACCATGTGGCTGAAATAAAACAAAGAATCCTTGTAATTTTTTAGAAATAATGCAAATTGATTATTTAAAAGATTTAGACTACTTTAATAACATAAGGACTTAAAATTAATGTTCTTCAAGTCTTACACTTTTTATTTATACTAATTCAATAAAAAAAATATTAAACCACTTTAAAAAATTTCAAACAAAGTTTAAAATTATTCTACATAATTACATAAAAAAGTTAAAAAAATTTTAATAACATAACGGCTCAAAATCAATGTTTATTGAGCCTTATGCCTTTTATTTATATTAATTTAACCAAACAAAATATTAAAATACTTTAAAGAATTTCAAACAAAGCTTGAAGTTATTTTTTACAAGGGCAAAACCAAAACTTGAAAAAAATTTTAACAATACAACGATACAAAATTGAGTTTAAGCCCTCCTTTCACAAATTCAATATTAAACTAACAATAATTTCCAAACAACATTCACATAAAGCAATTTCAGAACACAAATGCCAACTAGAAGTAAAAGGATAACCAACCATGTAATACAACGATTGTAATCTATGAAGGAACAAATCTAATTCCAAACTCGATAGCAAATAAAGGAATCAAACTCTCAGAAAAATGCAATATCAAAGAACAAAAAAATTTAGAAACTCAAGGAAGATATTCCTCCTCCGACCAGCATGTCAAATTTGCTTTTGCACTAGTCACATGGCTGAATGCTATTATTTTAGGTTTGATCACTCATATAATCATGTTCTTGGATTTGATAATCTTAACTACTATCCCTCTATTCCTACACCAACTCCTATTGCTTATTATGTTGCACTTGACTATAGTTACATGGTGCCTAATTGTGATTCATCATTTTCATGAGCTTATGTTCTTGCACCTACTTCCTCTATTCCTACTAACTCTTCTAGTCTTGTAAAAGATTTGAAGGGTAATTCGAATTGTATTCATCCCCAAACAAGCACGGGCGCGCGCGCGCGTGCACTCACACAAAAGCAATGTATCTCACGATTAACGAAAATCTCTTTACACCAAATAATATGATTTTATCTACTCGAGTATCTCTGCTATAATCACGGCATATACATATTTACAAGATTACAACATATCAAATTCTAACACTCCCCTTCAAGTTGGCGTGTGTAAATCCACAACACCTAACTTGCCTATTAACATCTGCAATCTATCTTTTCCAAGAGCTTTGGTGAACAGGTCTGTTAGTTGGTTCTTTATCCATCTCTTGCATGGCTCTATCTCCTGATTGAACTCTTTCTTGGATAAAATAATAGTCTATTTCCACATGTTTGGTTTGCTCATGGAAGACTGGGTTCATTGCTATATGTAGCGTAGCTTGATTATCTAATGTAGTGGTGTAGCTTTCTTTTGCGGTACTTGTAGTTCTTGCATCAGTCACCTTAACCATACTAATTCACCCACAATTGATGTCATGGCTCTATATTTGTAACTTCCCTAATGTTAAACCACAAATTAACTTTAATCTCATAATTATCTAAGGTACTAAAAAGAATTTCAAAAAAATTATTTCACAGGAATCCTAATTTGTCATTTCAAATCCCATACATAAATTTAAGAGCTCTAAATCAGAGTCTTAAAAACAAAGTGGAAGCTTGAAAATTAATTGGGACCCAAATAATGAGTGTTAGAACTCAAAAACTATTTTTGTACAGAAAGTGACACGTGTGCCGTGGTTTATAACTCGTGCACCGTAGCGTATCTTATTTGTGCCATATGCCACAGCGCAGAGCACGAAATTTGATAAATCAATGCTGTCATTTAACAGCACAAGGAGTGAACTTTTAATGTGTCCCAAATCTTTGTTCGACATCCGATTGAGGTAGTTTCAGTGTTTACATTGAGCTTTCTCCTAGCTCTAGCTAATGGCATCTATTTCACACTCAAATTCATTTTCCATCAAAAGTTGGACACCAAAACTCATTTTAATACATTTTCACAAAATTTTCTAAATGGGATGTCTCAACTCAATCACATGTGCCAATAGCCTACACCAACCTTCCGACCATACTCAATGGACTCTTGCGGACTCATGCAACACACCACATGCAATCAAGTACACTTATTTCACAAAATCACTACTCAATCCTAATTTTTACAAAACATAGAGGGGGGAAAAATTGCACAAATTTAACCATTTTATTCATATTTTTCAAAAATACACATGTTCCTACTTGCACAAATATTTTAGCCCTATCCATGGGTTCACAACAAAAAATCACTAATTTAGGGCATAAAATACACTAGTTAAATACAAAATCATGCAAGTAGTACACCAATCATGACAATTAATTTTAGTTGGCAATTACATTAACAATACACATATAAATAGCAAAAGAGAGGCATATAAAGGATTTACTCCACCAATCCTAAGTATTAGTATATTTTTCCCGACTTGGATCCGATGATTTAGGTCTTGAAATAGTCAAGATTGAGGGGTGAGTACAACCACTCAGTAATCAAGTTTCACTTAACCCTTACAGTTACATATTAATTGTAAATAGATGCAAATAGGCACATAAACACATATATCATATAGTACTAGGCCACGGTTCACAAAACTAACAACCATGTGATCGGGCATGCTACAAAATACTATAGCATATTATTTTCAAAAACATAACTCAGGGTCATAAAAATAACAACCATGCACCTTTAACACATGCCAGACTACAAAACTAACAGCCATGTGGCTGGACTTTTATGCATAATCATATGCCAACCTTATATCCTCATGTTACCTTCGATATGAAATTGGTGGCTATCACGTGGCTTTGTCCTTCACAGATTAACCCAGCCTTTCACTTGTGAGGAGCTACTAGGCCATGGTTAACTCACTTACTTATGTAATCTAATTTTCCCTAATACTAACAACCATGGGGTGTCGTACCCTTAATCTAGCATCCTTATGAACTGGTGGAGACTAATTAGGTTCGAGTCCCTCGTAGAACAAGTGGGACAGTCTTGAATCAACCATGGGATAAGGGCTACCTCTCGATTCCAACGGTCGGTGCCAAGGCTAGTTTTCGATTCCAACGGTCACTACTAATACCACGTGGATTTCAACTAATCTACTCCTCTCTTTATGCTAACTCCTACCAATGATCATGCTATGTACATTTCACACATAATATGCATTTTAACAATCATTTCTTAACACAATGAACTCATATAACACATATGCTCATAATTAACTCATATTTCATCACAATTCTCCACCTATAGTAATAAATCACAAGTAATTTCATAAAACATTAAGGGTAGTAGAATCAAGTTTTTCTCTTCTCCAAAACCATTTCACAAATAAGTATTTGCCAATATGCATCATCAATTTAACTCACAAATTACATTTTACAACACAATTAACATTAACTATAAAAATTAAGTTTCCCTCGGTTACCTCAAATCTTTAAGAGGTCAAAGGTTTACCCCTCACTATAGCAACTTCCTTAAGCTTCAACAGGCTCGAATTATGCCAAAACAAACCTCTCTATAATCATATCACAAGAATATCATCATTACTTAACTCTTGAACATAAAACTCTACAAACATTATTTTAACCTACTCATAATCATTACCCATTCATACTCAATGGGCTCATTAGATTTCATTAATGTATATCATTATTAATAACACCTTAAACCATCATTAATGCACATTAACATCTCCCAACTATCTCATAAATACCAATTTTCAAACATTCAATGTTCCCATGAACCAACCGCTTGTAAAATCATCAATGTGATATTTCAATAAATTAAATCACTCTCATTAATCTCACTTTAACCAATAGAATCAGACCCATACTCTTATGGATCGAAAATCAATCTCTTAACTTAAACCTTACCATAAATAATCATAAATGAGGGAGAGAAACGAAGAAGAAAGCACTATAACTTTACCTTAGGTGTTTGGGAGCTTTAATCTATCAACAATAGGACCAAATGTCATGCCCTAGTAAAGCCAAAACTAGGCTCTTCATTTTCCTTCTCTTTCTTTCTTCTATTTTCACACAGTTCATGAGCTAATTTATTTGATTCTTGGAAGTGTCGCGGTACACGCTGCCTTCCACCATGTCACATGGCACAAAAGAGCCCGTTACATTTAAATTGTGTCTGTGCACTGTGGCAAACCAACCACGTGCCTCGGCGTGTGGCACAGAACACAACTTTTTCACTTTTTTATTCTCTTTCCTTACTCGGGTGGCCCACCATCAATCCAGACCCACTTCTAGGGCTGAAATCACATCAATTATATCAAGTTAAGCCCCTCTAGCCACACACTTTATTAACTCACTAACTGCTTTAATTAGGTTAATAAATCAGGGTTAAAATTTTTTAAATGTTACAATATTCAGCTTCGGCAGATGACCTTGCTACCATGCTTTGCTTCTTCAATCTCCAAAATACTAGTGACCCTCTAACTTTAATGAGATGCCCCATACATGAATGCTGTGTTAAGGGGCATCCGGCCCAATCCATATCACAATAAGCTTCTAGATCTAGAGACCCACTTGCCGTAAGTAATATGCCCTATCTAATGGTGTTCTTAAGATAGCGCAAGACTCTCTTTGCTACTATAATATAAGTATGCCTTGGTAAAGCTACGAACTGATTAAGAAAATTCATAGCATATACTACATCAGGTCATGTCACTATTAAATATTGAAGCTTTCCCAGCATTCGTCTATATTACGTTGTATCAATAAGTGGATCATCCTCATTCTCTTGCAACTTGCAATGCTGTTCTATGGGAAATTTACTTGGCCTACATGCTTCTGTACGTGCCTTTCTCAAAATGTCCAGAGTGTATTTTTGTTGACTCAATACTATACCATGTAGAGAACGTGCCGCTTTAATCCCAAGGAAGTAGTTCAACTTCCTCAAGTCTTTTATGTTGAACCTTCTATCTAAATGTAATTTGATTTCACATATCTTATTTAGGTCATCTCTTGCTAGCAGCACATCATCAACATAAACTAGACAAGCCACATAAGATGTTTTGGTTCAGTATACATGTAGGGAGTGATCGACTCTACTTTTCCAGAGCCCAATTTCTGTTAATGCTTGAGTAAGATTTTGATGCCAATTTCTTAAAGCCTATTTCAAACCATACAGTGACTTCTTCAACTTACACACTTTAGTCTCCCCTTCACGAGCTAACCCTTGAGGTATACGCATGTATATATCCTCATCAAGATCACCATAGAGGAAAGCGTTGGTGATGTTGAGTTGATGAACGATCCAACGACGCTTGGCAACCACAGTAAGTAACGTACGAACTGTGACAAGCTTGGCCATGGGTGTAAAAGTATTATGAAAATCTTTTCCCTCAATTTTTGTAAAACCAAAGCCACTAAATGAGCCTGATGATAAGCAATGGAACCGTCAGGTTTTAATTTTGTCTTATAAACCCATTTTGAGTTAATCACATGTTTCTTAAATGGTAGGGGCACTAAAGACCAAGTTTGGTTTGCTTCAAGAGCTGTAATCTCTTTCTTTATGGCTTCACACCAGTGCATATGTCAATTGGCTTGGAAGAATGTCTTTGGCTCATTGACAGAGGTGAGGGCAGTGAGTTATGCCCTATGAGTAGGAGAAAATTTATCATAATAGAGATAATGGCACAAAGGATACCTAACTGAATGACAAGATGGAGGGGAGATGCATGAAGGCACAGCAGGGGGTGCAATAAAAGGCAACAGATCTATAATAAAGTCATCGAGATGTTTAAGAGCAATATGATGACGCTGACTATGGTGAGTAGCAGCAACAGGTAATGGCTCGGTGATGACAACACTATCAAGAATCATGAAAGAGTCATGTGCATGAGCATCCCTCGACTCGGTATGTGGTTCAAGAGAAGAAATTAGGATGAGAGGCTCATCATCATCATGTATAGGTGCTAAGGATGGAGAGGATAAGGGAGTAATATCATCGAATGATCTTGAGCAAAAAGGAAAGATGATTCATAAAGATCACATCTCGTGAAATAAAACACTCACGCCTGGAAAGGTCATACAGCATGTACCCTTTTTGCCTATAGTGGTAACCTACAAAAACACAGCCCTCCCCCTTTTTGCAAACTTGTCTATCGGTTTAGTGGTCTTAGCATATGCTAAGCAGCTAAAAATCCTCATATGGTTAAGAGGTGGTTGCTTCCCATATAACATCTCATAAGGGCTCTTGTCATGAAGCACCTTAAAGGGTAACCAATTAATGATATAAGCTACAGTAAGAACACATTCACCCTATAAGTATAAAGGTAAGGAAGCATGAAAACGCAAGGCTTAAGCAACTTCAAATAAGTGACGATGCTTGCATTCGACGACACCATTCTACTGAGGCATATAGATACAAGGTGGTTTGTAAGAGAATGCCTCGCTCTTCATAAAAGCTCATCATGGGTCCAGATTGAAATTTTGAACCATTATCCACACGAACCTATTTGATTTTATGTCCAAACTAGATTTCAATCATTTTGACGAATATGGGCAAGTAGTAACCTACATAGATTTGTGTTTCATCAAATATACCCAAGTTCCTCTGCTATAGTCATCCACGATGGTTAGAAAATAGTGAGCACCTGTGAGTGAAGCAATCTTATATCTACCCCGTATATCATAATGAATTAAATCAAAATAGGATTTAAATTTTATTGAACTAGTGCTAAAAGGAAAATGAGTTTGCTTAGCTCATATATAAGAATCACAATGCATAGCCTCTTTACTAGTAGCAGAACATAAAGAAAGATATTTTAACTTTTCAACAAATGTATGACCTAGTCGAAGATGCCACAAATCACAAGCTTTATTGTTTGTCACTGTCAATATACATCCCCCTTGCCATACCGGTGTCAAGAAATATAAGCCTTCCATGCATTTACCCACTCCAATCAGGCTCCTCATACTTAAGTCCTGAATGACAAAAAAGTCAGCAAGAAATATCATGGCACAGTTAAAATCTTTTATAAATTTTCTCACTAAAAATAGAATGCACTTGAACTCTGGGATATATAGTATGTTATCAATCTTTAGTGTAGGGGAGATCATGATACTTCTTATCCCTTTGACTGGCACAAATTCACCATTGGGAATCCTCATGAATGGCAATATAGAGGCCTTGAAATTAATTATTTTAGCTTGTTCATGAGTGATGTAAACCGAGGCTCCTATATCAATAATCCATGACCCATCACCTAAATACATACCTACTATATTAACTCAGGGTTGAGCCTGATCATTCCCATTAATATTCAAACATTGTAACAGCTTGGAGTATTGGTTTGCTATGAGTCCTGTATTGGGCAATTCTCTCCACTTACCTAGGCTGCCCTTGGTCCAAATATCTTTTCTCACTTATCTCAATTTCCCTTCTTCCAATCTAATGGGTATCTTATTAGCTTGTAGCATTTATCTTTTATGTGTCCTTACTTGTTACAATAGTTGCAGTGAGGTCTCTCTTGTCGGCCATCTCTGTGATCTCCTCACCTATTCTATACCTGAAAGGCTAAACCTAAAATTTCAGGTTGCCACGCCACCGAGATCTGCCTCTACTGTTCATCTTTTGCCACTAAATGATATGCTACTCCAAGTCTAGGCATAGGTTTCATGCTAAGTACTTGCATTTTTATTGTTATTCCTTCAAGCCCATGAGGAAATCATAGAGATGTTCTCTCTCTTTTATTTTCATCAACTGTTTTTGCAAGTCGCACTTGCAACCTCTACAAGAGCATTTTGGCCATGGCATGATTGACTTTAACTCATCCCAATAGCTCTTTAGCTTTGTGAAATATGCAGCACCAAAAGTTTCTCCTGTTTGGTATGCGCCACCACCCTTCATAGTTTGTATAATTATGGTGCACTACCTTTCCAAAATGCTCTTTGAGGTTTGACCAAATTTCTTGCACCATCTTTATATAACACGTGCTACTTCAGATCTCCTTATCCATTACACTTTTCAACCATCCTTTCACCATAGTATTGCAATGCATCCAGTGATTCAGGCTTGGTAAATCTATTGCAGAATAGATCCATCCATAAAACCAATCTTATTTTTGGCAAACAAGTATTGCTTATGTCATTCACCCATTTCCCATAGTTCCTTTCATGAAGGAGTTCCCCGACATATACTTGTCATGGATTATCAAACATATGAATATAGTATGGCGATAGCACATCTATACTACTAGTCTCATTAGAAGCACTCTGCTCATCCTTTAACATTTGTGTGGCTCATTATCCTAAGCTCTGCTAAATGTAATTAGGGCCAATGCTATGATACCATAAAAGATTTGAAGGGTAATTTGAATTGTATTCATCCCCAAATAAACATATATATACACAAGCAATGTATCTCGCGATTACAAAAATCTCTCTACATTAAATAATGATTCCATCTACCCGAGTATCTCTCCTATGATTACGGCATATACATATTTACAAGATTACAGCATATCAAATTCTAACATGTAGCTCCTACTGCCTTGCCTTTTACTATTACTTCTTTACCACAAGTTCTATCTTTATGCTTGTTACCTCTACTCCATAGGCCTATATTGCTACTTTAGAGATTGTTAGTGATGACACTTGGTATAAGGATTATGGTGCTAGACAACATATTACTAAATCCTCATATCACTTTTTATAAGTTCAGCCTTATATTGGCTTAAGAAAAGTCTGTGTAGGTGAACCCATCAGTGCTATGGGTAAATTTTCTTTTCACTCTCCTACTACTCATTTGAATTTATCTCGAGTTTTATGTATTCCAACCATAAAAAAAACATGTGCTCAGTTTTACAATTTACTGAGGAAATGGAGTTTCTATTAAGTACTTTCCTCTATTATGTTGGTAAAGGATTTGCAAACATGCTATCTACTTTTACACGGACTTGAAATCAATGGAATGTATCTCATGAGTAGAGCTACTCCACTACTCATTCATCTTAACATTGCTTTCTTGCTACTACAAAGTAGTCTCTTAATCTTTGGCATCATTGGCTTGGTCATTCATCTTCTGAAGTTCTTTTGTAAGTTCTTTGCTTATATAACATTCCACATTTATCTTCATCTATAACTTTCACCTTGTTTAGCTTGTTGTCTAGGGAAGAGTCATAAACTTCCTTTTTTTGCTTTTTCTACTGTATACGACAAATCTTTTTAGCTTGTAATAATAGATCTTTATGGTCCTACTCCTATTGTTTCCAATGGGTATTGCTATTATATTGCTTTTGTTGATGCCTGTACTCATTTTACTTGGATATGTTTGTGAAAAAAAAGAAGTCTAATGCCCTTACTGTATTTAGTACTTTTAAGGTCACTATTGAGCTTCAATTTAATACTAGAATCTAACAATTACAAAGTGATAATGGAGGATAATTTATCACTTTCTCTCGTTTCTTAACTACAAGTGAAATTCAATATTATTTTTCATGTCCTCACACATTTGAATAGAACAGAATGGTTGAACAAGAACATCGACAAATTGTTGAAGTTGGTCTTTCTTTACTTGCTCATGTTTCTTTTCCTTTATTCTACTAGCCTGATGTATTTATTACTATTGGATGTAATGACTTGTAATATTATGTGTTAGCTTAAGTTTTGATGACAACAAATATAGATGAGTTAACTATACCTATTGTGAACACCTCATTTTGTCTAGGCCCCCACAAAAATAAAGGAATAAAATAAAAAAAATTGAAGAGCCTTTTTTTAATAAAATAATAAAAAAATGTAATTAATAAATAAGAATTAAATGAAAAATTCCAAAATTTGTGCTTGAATATGAGTTTTCAATTAGGAAAAGTCAAATGAAAATTCAATCCCTAAAATTGTGCCTTGATTTAAAATAGTAAAAGTCAAATAAAATTAATCAAAAATTGTAATTTGATCAGATTCAACTATTAAAGTGGGAAGCCCAAATTTTCATCTATAAAAAGATGGTGATCAAGGCAAAAGGAGGAGGAAAAAAGAGGAGGCAACAAATAAAGGAGCTTGAGAGAATTTATTGTAAAGGTAGAGAATATTTGTCCTCTTGCGTCATCTCCTCCCATTATAATATGATGTTAGGATTGGGTTGGGATGCTCTAGATAAAGTAATACCAATTACTCATTATTTTAATACCCTAAGAAAAGTCAATTCTCTCATTTGAGATCATATGTATGATCTTTAAAAATATTGAAAGCTGAAGGGTACAAGATTTGTAATGATTTTGATGATCCTTTTGGTTTTCATTTTTTTCCCTTCAAAAATTGTTGTGTGTGTATTTGTTCATATATTCGTATGGATCCCTTATATCGCGTTTCCTTTCTCCTCTTCCTGACTTACTCTTTTCTTTTCTTTTTTGTTTTATTTTGTTTTTCTTCTTTGCTTCACCACCTCATTCTGAATGTCATTTTTAAAAGTGTATCAATTTTTTTTTGTCTTATATGTCCTATACGTGAAGCATCCTTTTTACATGTATATATGTGTGTTTTTTCATTCTTCTCTCCCTTTGATTTTAAGTCAACATGGC
This sequence comes from Prosopis cineraria, assembly GCF_029017545.1. NCBI lineage: Eukaryota > Viridiplantae > Streptophyta > Magnoliopsida > Fabales > Fabaceae > Prosopis > Prosopis cineraria. Next base: position 9,741,208 of record NW_026555334.1, on the reverse strand, counting down.
CTTTCTTTGACTCCATTTCCTTTATTTATTTTTTTTCTCTCGTTTCCTTTTCTTTTTTTTCTCTTCTTCTTTTGCCTCTCAATTATGTGAACCATCAGTATCATTTTTTTATTTTATCCCAAGTATCACTTTTCATTCGTGTACATAAAATATGTGTGTGTGTGTGTGTGATTTTATTCTAACAAACATACATGAACATATATGCTCAAAACACATGTGTTGGTTGGCTATTTCTTTTGTTAGAAGATGGAGATGATTGAAATAATTATATAAGTTGCGACAAGTAATAAAGTCCCAAAGGTTTGATCTTGATTGTTTTTTTTACAAGCTATTTATATTATTATACCCTTCTCTCGCACACACTACACTACATGATTTGAGACTTTTGTGTTTGTATTGTATTTTTTTATATCGTTTTAGATTTTTAAAGTCTTCGTAGGTAACTAGTTTATTGGTATGCCATGTGTGGCAATGGGCCATCACAGGCACACTAATCATGATTTTTAATTGATTTGCTTTTTGAAAAAAAAAACAAGAAGACCCTATTTTCTTTCCATAAATATAGGTATGCTGAAAAATAATTTCTATGTCATGCGAGATTTTGAAATCTCTGTAGGTATAAAATAAATTAATTTTTGTGTTAGATTTTTATGAATCTCTACAGGAATTTTGATCTATTTTCTTTTGTTAAAAAAATCCTTTATCAAATAAGGAAATAAGTTTTTTTTAATTAAAAGATACCAATCTAATTAATTTTTTTTAAATGAAAAATTCTTTTTCTAAAATATATTAACAAACCAACACACATTTTTAATCTTGAACTATGTGAACTTTGATTCTTCTAAAGGGTACATAGGCTCTAGGGTTTTATCCTAGGTAAAGTCCAACTTATAAATAAATAATTTTTTAATTATAATTTTCTTCTTTTTTATTAGTTAAGGGTAATTAAATTTCATTTAAGGTCATATTAATTTTGTTTAGTTAACTTAAGGTGACTGTTCCCACGGATGGGTGATGTAGGGTGCCTAACACCTTTCCCATGTACAATCAACCCCCAAACCTTATTCTGGTTATTGTAGGCCATTTTATTTTTTTAAAGTTTTTTAAAATTATCTTTTTAAAATTTTGATAGCGACTCCTACATTTATTGATTTTCCTTTCTTGGGAGATCAAGATTCAGGCGCGACACCTATGCTTAATTGCTTTCATATATATAGTAGTTAACTATAACTATGGAACAAGTGCTTTAAAATATTTTTACCTATGTTTTTCCATATTACATAAGATTTGGAAAAAATGATTTATGTGCATCAAAGTTATTTTTTACTATCATATTTTTTTTATCTTAAATTAATTGTATATCTAAGAGTATTCATAGTATTATCTTTCATAACTTGGATATATGCATATTAACACTTGGACTAATCATTTTGTTCATGATCTATCAGTTAAGGTTGTCCAAAGTGAAGATAAGAGTAAGCATGAAGAGGAACAAAGTTGAAGTCATTATTTGCATGCTACACCCATTATTAAAGAACATAAAGATAAAGAGAAAGATGATCCAAGAAGAACCTAAGAAGAATAAAGATATTCATACAAGCTTGGATATGCCTTGGTAGCCTTGGACTTTATAGGTATAATATCATTAAATTAAAAGTATTTATGTTAAGCTCATTGATTTAGATATGAAGTATTGGCTCAAGATATCTTAAATTAAAACATGCATTTTAGCTATTAAGAGAAAGTGTGAGATACAATCATGGTTTTCATCTTTCATCACATATGTCTCATAAAGGTTGAAATGTTTTGTTTACTGATTCCATAAATTTTTTAAAGTTGTTCTATTTACTCAAACGGAGTTAAGTTAAAAAAATCATGAAAACTTAAAGTTTGAGCTTTAAAAAGGAAATTGTGCAGAAAATCAGTTTTAACCTTTGGTCATGTTTCATATCATATCTCTCACTACATAGATCATTTCAATGTGAAACATATATGATTTGAAAATAGACTCTAACAGATTTTCAATTATAGTTTATTTATTCAAAATAAAGTGTGATATAAACTTTAGAATTTGAGTGCTGAGATATTGTTTCTGCACAGCTTTTAGTCTTAACCTTTGTCCACTCTTTTGATCATATCCAAAACTATATGTTAAATTTAAATATGAAACTTATTTTATTGAAGACTATACTTCAAGAGCTTTTTAATGATATATAATTTGTTAAATTTAGAATTGAACTGAGTAAGTATATATATCATGGATGAATTAAAGTTGCAACAAGCTCATATATTCAAGGAAAAGAGATTTCTTTAGCAATGTGACAGCCTATAAGAAAGAAGTAAAGCTTGAGAATATACAATAACATCTAGCATTATCACACTACTCCTATAAACTACTAGAGAAGTAACATCTAAAAGCTTGAAGTAGATGATCCCATGATCAAATTTCAAGAACTTCTTGAGCACCCAAACAACTCACTTGAAATCTAATGATTAGCCCATTAAGACTTAAATTTGAGACTGAAGTGAATGATAAGGAAAGGAAATGACATTTGAACTTGGAAGGATTAAGTAGCATCAAATTCATTAATCATTATCAAGCCATTAGATTCATAAAGTACTTGGATGAAAGGACAAAGGTAGATTTAATGGTGAAATTATGAAAATCATAATGCTACTAATGAATTATTAAAGCTATCAAAAATTGAGTATCCATGTAATCAACATGTGCCAACTTGAAAAAGGTGGATCACCTTAGCAAAATAATGAGTTCAAGTGGTTTGAAGCTGGAAATGATCAAAAGGCATCAAGCTTCCTTAGAATTGTTAGACAATTGCATCAAATTTAAAGAAATTCAACAATGGTGTCTATGAGCTTCCAACTAGAGGAATAAGCAGGAGTAGAAAAAGGAAGGAAGAATTCAAGGAGTAATAATTGGCAGCAATCTTTATGAAATCTACATCAACCTAGAAAGCCTTCAAATGAGCATTTCTAAACCTTACCTTTTTAAATTTGAATTATATGCATTCATTAAGGGGGAGTATTGTATGATTGAAAAGTTTTGATGATGAAAACTATCTTTAAAAACTTTCATACCTTGCTATGAGTTCTATTTAATTTTGAAAGACATCTTTTGAGCTTCAAATTTAGCTTAATTAAAGTCTCTTTTATATACTTTAAAGCTCATCTAGTATATTCAAGCTTGCAAACAATGTCTTTCTTGCATGTTGATATTCATAAAAGCTATTTACAATGTGAGAAGCAATATCACGCGTGATTTTGCAGGTCACTCACGAGATTTTATAGGTTAGGCACACTGACTGCTAAATCACGCAAGAGTCAGGAAGTGATTCATGCGTGATTTATCACTTGTGTTATGTATTGCCTTAAGCTTTGTTTTTATAAGAAAAATCACGCATGAGAGCCATTGTTGTCTACACAAGTTTTAGCAACTATACTTCAATACATTGTGTTAAAGTGTTGTTTCACGCATGCGTCTGATAGTAGCCACGTATGATTTGTCACTTGCTACTTAAACACATATTGCTATATTGACTTTTAAATCATCTCAAGCCAAGTTCAATTTGCTAACTTGTATGATCAATAATTCACACATTCACATCTCTTGATCATGCAAAATTTTGCTTGAGTGCATTGCATTTCCATGCATGATACGTACCTAGGCTAGTTTTGGCCTTATTGCCTGCTATTTCATGAGTGAGTCATGTTATGTTCCATGCATGATTTATCCTCCCAAATAGACTAAATCTAGAGCTGGTCATTTCACGCGTGATAGTCTTTTGCTTCCACACGATTTTTGTTCACAAGTATTGGCTTTGGCATTCTACTACCCATTTCACATGTGAGAGGAAAGAAATTCCACATATGATTTGTCACACAGAACTAATGATGGTTTCTCATGTGCAAAACCATATAAGAGAGCAAATAGGTATCACATGAATTTTGGCACACAGAACTAAATGCTTATTTATAAGTGCAAAACCATGCGTGAGAGTTCATTGAGTTCATGTGTGATTTATTACATATACAATTCTGGAACAAGTCAAGTGCAATTTCATGCGTGATGACAAGTTGTTCACATGCAAGATTTGTCACACAAAATGATTTACACATTCATATTTGTTATCTATGTGTTATAAGCATATCTTGATACATTTCCATCTTGACACTATATTTGCTAATTGATTTCTTTATGTTATTAATGTTCAATTCAAGCACAGAGAAGAATCAATACTTAACAACAAGCAATTCCTCCAAATCCCCATGTAAAATCAAAATCTATCCCTTAAGAATAATTAAGCTAGTGCACCAAGTACTTCATCAGCTTATCACAAAATGGTGTCACTAAGGGAGAGAAATCATCTTCAAGGAGCACTTCTCAGATCAAGAACATCAAAAAGCCTTATGATCATATTTCTCTAATGAAAGAAAGAAAATTATGTAACAAGAAAACTACCATTGATTCTTCAAAACTCTTCTAGCTTAAACCTAGTGAAGTTTTTGGATACATCATCATAACTTTTAAAATATTCATCCTTGGGAATAATTTTCATGTTGATATTAATTGATCCCAACTTACACAATAAGAATTTCATCCACTTTAAACCAACCCCTTCTTTCGTACTCCTTTTTTGGGGCTATGCACATCTACCTTAAAATAGTATGATTCATGCATGAAAGTCAAGAATATAGACCTTTGCTCAAACTTGAAGTCCGTATATAGCTAATCTAAAAATGTAAGAATTTAGGCTCAAATGTAATCCCATGCTTTAAGTTAGAACTATCTTGCTCTTGCAATTCATAAAGACCAAGAGTAAAATACCATGATAAAATCCTTTCCATAAATTAGGTCCTTTTGTGCATCCATAAATTGCTAGATATTGAATGACAAAAACAAGCCAAGTCGATGAATCTACTAAACCCTAATCATTACACCTACAAGTACATTTTCAAAGTTAAGTGTCTATATATGGTTGGCTATACATGAAGCACAATACTGAATTTTGAGATGATGAGTCCATCAAGACATGCATCTTTAAATATTGCAATTAGATTAGGGTAAGGAATTCAAAATGGATAGGAAGTAGTAGTAGTAGTACAAGTAGTATGCCTTATTGCTTTAGTTAAAGGTGATCTCCCTTAAATGTCTCCCCTATAAGAGAAAATAAAATTAAAACCAAAAGTTGTGTTTCTCATCAATAAAAAGCACAATTGATAAAGTACTTGTACAATGAATGTCTATCAGTTGGAAAGTTTAATTATAAATAATGATGCAACAAGAAAAAAACATCAAATTCAAAAGTAAGGAGAGAATCACCCCAAGCATTTTGATGTAAATCCTTGAAGTTTAATTAGGGGGAGCAAATGCACCCCTGGACTTAGAAAAAATTACAAGAAAGGTTTATATGTTCCAATATTTTTCACCCCTTAATCCAAATATTTTGCACCCCTTAATCCAACTTTAAATATGTTTAGATTTAGAAAAGTTTTAGTGCCCATTTGGTTCACTGAATCAAAGGGAATGTAATGGTAAGGAACAGAATGTAATGTAATGATGATTACATGAGTTTTTTGGGTATGCCATTAGGAATGGAGAAATAAATTTATTATTTTATATTTAATTAAATATAAATAAAAGTGAAATAACGAAAATGCCCTTAGAAAAAAAAACCATTTCTTCCTTCTCTGTGTAGCATCATTTGCTGACAACCATGTTCACTGTTGCCTTTCTTCCTTCCTCCTCCTCCTTCCTTATACCTGTAACATCTACAACCTTTTTTTTCCTCACCATCCTACCATAATCAATTTTGTTCATAGAAAAAGGAAATAGATTTGAAACAAGCTACATGAGCAGATATGTGGAAGACAGCAAGAAGACGAACAAGTGAGAGAACCATTGACTTGGGGGTGTGAATGATTGGAGAAGATAAGATCAACTGAAAATAAAAAAAAAACCCCCCAACCTTCCTCCTTTCCCATCATCTACGAACAAGATTGCAATATTAGCGAGGGCATCTGAGATTTGTGGGCAACAATGATGGTTAAAGAGGGAGACAATAGCAGCGGCAGATCAAAGATGGAGAAGGGCACTACTCTTTCTCGACAACAGTAAAGGTTAAAGAGAGAGATGACATAAGAACGCAACATCGAAGGAGGAGGAGGAAGTTGAGGATGGAGAAAAGGGAGTGATGTGGGTAAAGGGTAAATATGTCTATAAGTGGATTCAGGGTAACGGTAATCCCTATTACATAGGTTTTTGAGTGTAATGAGGATGCATGAGTTTAATGTAATCTGGATTATAGAGGTAATGGGGATGCAGGGATAAAAGAGCAACCAAACAACCTAAATCATTTAAATGAATGAGGATTACAAGGAGTCATAATTTAGAGAATCCAACCAAATAGGCCATTAGGCTCTCTTGAAATTAGGAATGATATTACCAGGTTTCATAACAACAGTAGAAAAAGCCTTTTCCATTGTGAAATTTGTGAAAAATCGGCTGCAAAATGTAAGGAAGATCTAATGATGAATAGTTGTCTAGTGACTTATATTAAAATGATATTTTCCTTGACATTGATAGTGAGATGACTACTTAATGATTCTAAAACATGAAGCCACGTAGGGTACAATATATTCTTTTTAAATTATTAAAATATTTTTAAGTTATTAATTTTTGAAATGTTGCATCCCATAACTCAAAATCCTGGCACCGCCACTGCCTTAGTGCGTGGATAAGTAAATTATGCATTGAATCAAATAAAGTATTTGAAACCTAGCAGTTAAGAGAACCAACAAAATCATCCAATAATATTCTATAGCACCATAATCCAAAGCATACAAACAATAAGAAGAGGTGAGAAGTATAATGGCCAATTAAACACCATGCAAGCAAAAACTAGCAATCAAAGTTAATAAATTTAAACTCAAGCTGTAAATCCATGAGCAAACTTGTAGTACATGAGCCACTATAACAAGTCATATAATTTCACTTAATACTTCAGAAAATATTTAGGCAGCATCATTTGCAAACAATGCAAGTGATCTTACTACTAATAGAGTAATGGACATAAAAAGTATATGGCATTTGGTAACATTGAAATCAAAGTTCAATAAAGAAAAAAAAAACTTTCAAAATGCAATTAGCTTCTTACTCCTTCCCATTGTAAAAAGCCAAAAACGCTAATAAGACGCGTTGGATTCAGGGGTCGATGAAGGATGATGATGAAATAAGGAGAGGAAAACAATAGTAGCAGCAAAGATGATGAAGGATGATGATGAAATAAGGAAAGGAAAATAATAATAATAGCAATAGGATAATGAAGGATGATGATTAGAGAAGAAGGAGCGACAATGATGAACGTAGTGGGGAGAAGTGATTTGATGAATGGATTTTAAGGTTCATTATTTAGTGTCGGCAGTGCACAATTGAGATAAGAATAAAAAAAGGTAGGGTGTGTGAGAATCTCCACTCATAATCTCCATCACCGGTGGAATCACAACGAGCTAGAATGATATGCTAGAAGAAATCTCATAAGTTTGGTGAGAATAATTTAATCATTTAACTCTTCAAACATTTTATATAAAGTTATTTTTAATCTTTTGATCATTCCATTTAATGTCACCACAAGACCTTAGTGCTTCCTCAAATTCCAAGGATTTATGGCCAATAAAAATCCTAATCAGGTCTTTTTGAACAATTTTCTCTAACTTTATTCAACATGTAGATCCTTACCATTTTTATTATTTTTGAATTATAGCCCTTATAATTCATTTTGTTTGAATTGAATCCTTATAATTTGATCCATTAGACTTGTTAATTTTAAAAGTTAAAATTTGTAAGTTTCTCTTTTTTAAAAAAATAAAATTAAACGCTTTTATATTTTTGTTAAAATATTATATAATTTTAGAATTAATTAAATAATTTTTACAACACAAAATTTATATGCTTAAGTTATGTAATCCAAATAATTTTTCTACACAGAATTTTCATAAAAAATTAAGAAAAAATTAACACTGAGTTAAGTCAATTTGTTTAGAAAAACATATTAGATCAAATTTTAAATAAACTTTAAAAGTATTTTTATTTTGAGAAAATTAATCTTTCAATAATAATTTTAACTCTCAAATAATAACATATTTAATAGATAAAATTATAATGACACAATTTAAATAAGATACACTACAAAGACTAATTTAAAATTGAGAAAAACTATAAATTAATCCAAAACAAAACTTAAAATTTTGATTTCACATTGTCAAGTTCCTTTCTGTTTTGGACTGAGGTGGGGTTCTTAGTTTTGCAAGCCCTTCTATACTTTGTATTGCTGTATTGAACTTCTACGTTCAGCTTTTAAACGCCATATTTTTTTCCTTCATTTTTAATAATTCAAATATTATAAGATGACAATTGAAAAATTATTATATTTATTGAAAAAGCCACTGCGGCTCTAATTCATTAAAAAAAAACTCAAAAGTTGCAATGTGATATGAGACCGTTGAAAGCATATTTTAATAGTTTGCGATGATGCCAAATTAATATCGTATTTGATGCGAAGGGGGAAAAAACTTATTCTTTTCGTTAAACATAGAAATATTATTAATTAACAAATACTACAAACAGAAAATAAGACACATTGCAATAGTTGCTACTGCTATGGTTTTTGTAGTTATCCGTCTAAAAAGCAATTAAATGAAGTTTTTAGTAAACGGATACCAACAGGAAAAGAACAAACAGAAAATATAAAAACTTGCTTAAAGAGAAAGTGGAGAGTTTGTTGCAAAGCCAGCAGTTGTAGCTGAAGCTTTTCATTCTTCCTTGCAGGACGAAAACACCAGGAATGAACCAAACTTGAGTGCCAACTGATCAAAGTTGTAACCACAAGATGATATAAAATCCGAGTAACTAAATAAGTTACACTATCTACTAGTAAGTCAAAACATAAACGAGCATGCAAAGTGAGATATAAAAATAAGTCATGTGCTCACAGCACAATATAATATCATATATAGGTATCACAAGTCACAATATGCATGATCTACAGTTCCAACTGAACTTCATTAACATCGGTCACTGAATCCATGGACCAATAATACGACTAGGTCACGTCTATATGACTAGACCAATTTGACCTCACCAAAGTGCGTGTAAATTTTGATCACAAAAAAAGAAAGTTTATGTAATTTTAGCAAAAGTAAGGTCACACTCTTCATGACTTTTCTCACTCAAGAGGGTAGGAACTAGAGCATTGAATCTATAACCTAATTACTCAACACTCCTCATTAATTAATCACGTCCTGTGGTGTTTTTTCATTAATATCTGTTAGTTCGTTATCACATTGTTTCCACTTATTTCAATTACCGTCCAGGCAATCAAAGGGACACCCCCCCAAAAAAAAAAAAACAAAGAAAAGAAACAAATATACGTATTAAGAGATCTAATTTATTTGGAAATAGCCAATTTTAGCATGACTTGGTGTAAATATATATATATATATATATATATATCTCTTTCCATAGGGACAAACAACTCTGCTTCTTTTAATTGAAAGTGTTAAGAAATCTTACCCGCTTGCCATCAGGGACCTCCTCTTTTTCAATCATCTCCCAAACTTTGATGCCTTTCTGTTCAAAGGGAAGCCTTACTTTATTTGTCTGCACAAGGACGATAAGATTGGAAGATACGCTCCTTCACAAAATTATAAATAATCTTCTACCCCCACTATAATAGAGAAAATATCACCCACAAAAGCGTTTTGTTCCTTTCAAGTTTAAAACTGGCCATAACATGACAAGAATTGTATGAGAAATTCACCTGCTGTCCTTCATTCTTCTCTATGGTAGGAACTACTTTTCTTGTTTCTGTGTCAAGATTTTGTGCTGGGTTCTTCAAAAAAATAAAAAAACAAAAGAAAAGAAAAGGATAACTAGCTTAATTCTTCAGTAATCCAGATGCAGATGAAACAAAATAATTAGGCATTCAAATGAAAAGGATAGTGAGTGCAATTTAACTCAAACCACACATTCAAATACTAAAACAAGTAAACAACCCTTGTTTTCCTGAAGCTGAAACACATTTTAGAATTACTTAAATATACTCATTTTAACCCAAGTATCTCGAATTTCAGGAGACATATAAGAAGCCTGTGTTCTCAGCACCGGTGCCTGTAATGCTTGGAATCTTTTAAAATAACAAGAGGCATAACAAGACAGCATTTTACAAACACCTCTTCTTGTTATGTTTTACAAGATATCAATAAATGCATAACAAGAATCACATGAAAAATTCACCTGCTGCATTTCACTCTTCTCTGTAATTGGAACTGCGTTTTTCGTTTCTGCATCAAGGTTTTGCTCTTTGTTCTACAGTACAAGGAAAGGATAAATTGCCTCAACTAATCAAGATTTACAAATTAAGTATGCAAATGGAGTGACAGTGGTGGCGAGCAAGTCTTAACTCAAACTACCCATTTATAGATTAAACCAGAATCATGCATATACAGACAAAAACTGGCTTTCCTGAAGCACTTTTAGGTGGGGTCTATGATGTTAAAGTTTTAGTATGCTAGTATCAAAATGATGTGAGGCATAGAAAGACACCATTTAAAATAATACCACTTTTAGCTGTGTTATCTTATAAAATAATTGAATATTAATATTATGATTTTCTTGAAAACTTTCTACTGTCATATCTAACACAAAAAATACTAAATGACAATGTACCAAACATCTAACTCTATGTTATAGCAGAGAAGACCTTTTAGCCTTTGTACTCCTATCCATCTATACACCTAATTTGTGTGTGTGTGTGTGTGGTTATTTATACCTTGCTAGCCATGAGTTTCTCTAAGGCTTCAGCTCCATTCTCTGTTATATATTTCTCAGCCAGCATTAGAAAGTCTTCTTTCTCCACAAAGACCCTCTTCCAGTTCCTGAATTTGCTTATGACTACATATAGATTGGTGCAGATGCACAACTGAATGAGCTGACTATATATAAGAGAAGCTCTTCCAAAGTCCGGTATCACAAGGAAAAGAACGATCATTAGCTTCATGTAATGCCAATACTGAAACCTGATGTTGAACATGAGAATGCAAAAGTAAGATTATAAACAATATTATTCTAATATCAGTTCACGCAATTTTAATCTCAGATGATGTGATAAAACCGGTAAAATATAGTCAAGGAAGACCCTCAACCTTTCTGTTTAGTTCTTTATTTTGGATTTACTTGAAAAAGCTTCACTTCAATTAAATTAACAATTGCTAGGGGATTGAACTTTGGGACCAAAAGAGCAAATAAATGCAATAAAGGACCAAATCATTTATAAATAATAAAATACCACTTAATGACCAAGATTTGAATTTCAAAGTTAATTTACTAAAATACCCTTACTAAGGTTTTTTTTTTCTCTCTCAAATATTTCATGTTAAATTTTGAAAGTTCAATTGCAAATCATTCTATAATTAGTTGTAAATTCAAGAAAATAAGCGTCAAATTCTTGCAACGTGATCAATGAATTTACAAAAAAATTTCAAATGATCCACATTAAATTTTGGAAGCTTATAAACAAATCATGCTTTAATAAAAAAGACGAGTAGTGTCAAGTCATAGAATGATTTGCAATTGAACTTCAAAATTTTAACATAAAACATTGAAAACTTTTTTTATTCATTCATTAAGTTGTAGGAATTTGGTACCATCTTTCTAAATTTACCACTAATCTTCCAACATTTAACACAGAACGTTGGGGAAAAAATCTTTAGCAAGGGCATCCAAGTAAATTACCTTAATCTGATATCATAATTAAAGCATTTCTAACTACACATGATTTGATACAACCAGTAAATTCTAACTAATTAAAGAAGAACCTCGACTGATAGAGAGTAAAGTGAAGCTTATTGTCAAATGGTGGAGTAAAATTGATTTACCATTGAAGAAGCTTGAGAAAAGCTTGAGAAAAGCATACTCAAAGAGGTATATCAGTGAGAGAAGTATCCAGTAAGAGATCAAATTCCGAGTGTCTGAATGGCTATCATTCTCAATTGCTTCAACGGAAGCACATCTTTGACCACATAACACCATCATCATAAACAATACAAACAGCATCACTCGTCACTGACATAATAATTCAGAGGAAATATACATATAATGCTTATCTTTATACTCATCATTAGCATATTCTGGGTATTTTTCTTACTAGCAAATTGTGGGTTTGACAGAGAGCGAGAGAGAGAGAGAGAGAGAGAGAGAGAGAGAGACTTACAGGGGATAACCCAAAGCAAGAACGGGCCTGCAAATGAGAACAACAGTAAGCAATAATAAAAAAGTGTGGGGTTAGAAAGACGATTAAATATTTAGAACATTGAACTGCAAAAGTGAGGACATATAAATTGGTAAAGATTTCAGATTAAGAAATCTGAGCGGAAGCAGAAAGTATAAATGCAGGCATATTGAATGATGCATACCATGAAAGAAAATCAATGCACTTAAGGAGGAGTTTAAGGGACAAGAAAGAAGCCATGTGTTATCGGAGCTATAGTCTTGTTTTAGGGTGACGAGGTTGAATCTGCAGAGGATTTTTTTTCCCCCCCAGAAATCTGCAGCGTACTCGATGAAGAATTGTGAAGAAGACTTCCTCAAGAAGTAAAAGGCAGACAGGGAAAAGATTCGAAAGGGACTTGGGAGAATGACAGAGACATTTAAAAGGATCCATTAATTTAAATTAAATATAAATATTTAATTTTAATAATTTATAATTTAATTTTTTTAATTTTATAATTTTACTGTAATGAATTTATAATTTTTATTTTAAATTTTAATAAAAAATAATTTTTTTATTTTTCAATCATATTAAAATTTAAAAAATTTGTAAATTTATTATAACATAATTGTAAAATTAAAAAATTGAGTTATAAATTTTTAAAATTTAACATTTGAAATTTAATTTGAATTAATTGATCCTTTTAAAATCTTTTTATTATTCTCCCAAAGGGACTTAGCATCTAGCCACTTATCACCCATTCACTTTCTCTCCATTTTCAAATCTATTTTTGAATTTATTTGTCATAAATTTCACATTTTAATAATAATTTTATGAATATTAAATCTTCATTATTTAAAAATAAATCCAAGAGTTAGGATGGAAAATGGGAAGGAAGTGAAGAGTGGAGAAATAGAAAGAAGCCAAAATTTAGTGGAAAGTAAGTAAGTTGTTCAAGTACAATAACTAATCATAGCTAGGAACAGGATAAACAAAGAACGGATAAAATAGGATTTCGACTTAACTCGCATTCTAGTATCTTTCATGGAAAGGACTAGTTAGGTAACTCATAACTTGATCATATCTAAGCTTAATCCGAAATTGAATAGAACTAGACTTGATCTATAAAATTAGAAAACTGGTCTCGATAATCTAATATTTCTCTTCTTTTTTTCTTTCGTTTCTTTAATGAAGAGAAACAATTTATTTTAACATGATAAATTTAATTAAGATAATAAAAATACTTATAATTATATGAAATTTTGTCACAAAGCATAAAAAATAATTATAATAAATCTATAACCATTTTCAATAACAACAAAAAGTATTCAATTATAATCCATAACAATATTTAGTAGCTTTTAACATGTCTAAAATACATTACAACAACAAATTGACAACAAACTTCAACTGATTTTCACACAATCATCACATTTAGCATCAACTACACTTGATGTATCTATAAAAAAAAAAATTATATACGCATATATAAAGAGGATGAAGAGAAGAGAAGTAGGAAATTAAAAAATGAGCTACGTCTAACAATTAGGTTTCAAGCTTTGCATTCAATTATATTAAAAAATAAAAATAATTATAATTAAATTTAAATAATTTTATAGAATTAGACCAAACCAAGTGATCTAAAAACTCAATCCCCTATTTTGTTCAACTTGAAGATGAAGTCTAATCTTATTAGTATTTTTATCCTTTAAGTCTCATATAAAAGTTTCATTTTAAGTCACTTTGCATGAAAAGGAGAATCATTATTTACTTCCTTTCAATTAAGGGCATTGTGTCAAATTTATTTAAGGAAAATATATATAGTTTGATCAAATCAAATATTGAAACATTTGAGATGCTTTTAAGTTGATTATAATTTGAGCCTACTGAAATCTTATGAGAGATTATGTAGATATGTGTAGATTTAAAAAGTTGTGTGAGTTTCAGTGGCTCCCTTCTTTTATAGGCATTAAGTGGCATTTTTTTTTTTCATGGTACATGCTTCGCTTTTTAAGGCTAATAGCTGCAGTTTTTTTCCATGTTTTTTCACTTTTGTCTCCTTATAAAAGTGATACATGCTTAATAGGGGTATTCAACCTCATATTTTTTCCAGTCATATTGGGATTGATCTTTTCCAACCTAAAAAAAAATTGGGATAACCGTCTCATCTCAAATATTATATATGTATATATATATATATATATATTATTTTTATTTTAAAAATATATATTAAATACATTAATTATATTAATATAATTGGACTAAAATACATAAAACTTTCATAAGCTTTGAAATAATTGCATATAAACCCCCTCACCTTTAAAATTTTAAAATTAATCTCATCAACCTTTAATTTAATTTTTTCAAATCCTCAAATCCCTATATAAAATTTAAATTATTTACATTTATATTAGTTTTATGCATTTTGTTTCTAATCAATAGTGCATAATTTTATTGTTTTAAATGATAAATTTTTATTTATATTTTCAAGTTAGATTAATGTAATTCACATGGCTAAAATATTTAAAATTTTAAATATTATCAAGTTAGATTAATATATCCTTTTATATAAGAAAATTATACACCATTGATAACAAAAAAATGAATAAAACTGATATAAAAGTAAATATTTAAAATTTTATATGATAATAATTATTTATTTCCTTTTTTTGCTATCAATGGCTTAACTATCCAAAAAATATAAGAAATTTTTTTGGGTACAACTATTCGATGTCCAAAGCTGACAGGACTAATCTAAATTTGAGCTCTATGGGCCCTAAATGGGGTAGCTCTCCCAAATATATTTTTTCCATTTCTATCATTAGTCATAGTTCTACAACATAATACTCCCCGCGTTTTAAATTATAAGACACTTTTAAAGAAAATTTAACGTTTCAAAATATAAGATATTTTGATGAAAATAAAGTTTCATTAATGATACTTTTTCAATATTATCCTTCTTATATATTCTTTCTCTTCAATATTCTTTCATGAATATAGTATTAAATGAAGTATATTTTTAAAAGTTTATATTTTTATTTTGAAAAAGTAAGATTGTAAAGTATATTTAATAAGCTTTATTGGAATGTGAGATTTTATCTAAAAATATCTTATAATTTGGGATAGAGTAAGTATTTTGTTTAATAACATTTTTTATTTAAATAAAATTTTAACCCTTACGAAAAAAGGCTTTGAAAAACAAAATTAAGATTATGGGGGTTAATTTTAAACATTTAAAGGTGAGAGGAATTACAAACAACTGCTTCAAAGTTTAAGGAAGTTTTATACATTTTAGTCATATAATTTATACTTACATTAATTATAATTTCGAACTAAAAACTTTTTATATTGATAATTTTAAGGAAAAACATAACTTTGGATCATTGCATTTTGCTCGAGTTTTGCTATAAATTTCTACACTTTTTATTCGTATTTTAGGTCTCTACACTTTTGTTTTTCAGTGTTTCAACTTCAAAAAATAAAAGTGTAGGAATCTAAAATATTGAAAAAAAGTGCAAGAACCTATAACAAAACTTGAGTAAAATACAATGACTCAAAGTTATATTTTCTTAATTTTAATGATACAGAGTAAGCAATACAAGACTACAAGGTAATCTCTTTCTTTATAATATATTAATTATATTAATATAATTTATTCTTATATATTTATATTTAATAATTTTTATTTACATCGTATTTCTTGCTTTATTTTGGCAAGAGTCATTAACTTAACACATCTCAACTAAAAAAAAGAACAATAAGTTGATTTGTGCCTAACTTATTTGTTGCTGTTGCTTTTACTGTTGTAGCCTTAATATTACTTGTAATTGCTATCATAATATATTATGTCTCATGCATACTTAACTTTAAATTTTACACTTACAGTTATGATTGATATAATTCAATAATTGATTTGAAATTATTATGGTTTTTGGAATTCCTAATGAGAAGGGATAACTTTCAAAATGTGACAAGACGGGAACCAAAATTTGATCCTAGTTATTTTTCAGGATGAGGCACAATACAATGGTGTTCTGGTTTTGGTCTCATTCTATGGACACTCCTAATGCTTGATCAAGTTTTTTATAACTTCCTTCCCTTTAGAAGACATTGATAGACTTATGACAAAATTATTATTATTTTTTTATAGTTCAAATAGTTGTGCTTGAGGCACAAATTATGTTTTTAACCCGAACAAAGGCACATTAAACTAATAGAAGATATATTTTCGTGGGAATAATTCAGCAACTCCAAACTTTTTGGAAAAATTAATTTTTTGATCCTTATACTTTTAGCAAATTTTGAAACAAGCCCATCTATTTTATTTCATTTTAAGTGGCTCCGTCTGTTTTCTGCGTTAAGGAGTGGAAGTTCATCCTTAAATCTGTCACAGCAAGGTGATAAGAACTAATGTGACATAATTTGATGAGAGGAAATATATTATAAAAGATATGATTTTGTCAAACAATAATCTAGCTACGATTTTTATAATTATAGTTAACTACAGATGATTGTTTAATTAATGATACGGGATTGTTTAATTACAAGTAAAAGTGTAAAAGACTAAAACTCAATTTTCGAACAATTGTAATCAAGATAGTCTTAACTAAATTTCCATTTTTAAAACCATTGCGGCTCAACCACAATTTTAAAGTTGTGTAGAACAAATAATTCCTCTAATATCAATTTTTAAAAAAAAAGTACGACATTTTAAATTTTTTAAACTATTTTAACTTCCAAATTTTTTTATTTTTAAATATTTTTTTTTCTAACTCCGAACCTGCTAGCATGCATGAAATAGTGAATGGACGAAGCACAGATTGAATATTATGTTTTAAAAAATAATTGAGCAATAAATATATATATTAAACGTCATATACATTGTAAATTGTGTTAATTTTCACAGAATATAGAATAATTTCGGAATGTAAAGAAAATTTAATCAGTTGATTATAATATCCCTTGGTTGATTAAGAATAATGTTTTCATGAACAAGAATTTGAATGTGAATGAGAATAAAATTGTGAATGAGTTTTATAAAATGAAATAATTGTATATCATAAGTCAGAAAAGTATAAACAAATTGAAATAATAATTCTTATATGGCAACCAAAAAAAATCTTATATCAAAATGATTTAATATATTTATTTTATTCTGCTTATAATTTAAAATATCTTATAATTTATTTTTTTTTTTTTAAAAAAAAAGACATGATGGATGTAACGTGCATTCATGTGAAAGGAATATCGATGCTTGGATGGAATAAAGATTGCTATGTGAAAGGAATAAATAATTTACTGGTGAGAATAAGATAATTTCTTATGAATAAAACTAGAAGGAGTATATCTCATATAATTATCTCCATAAAAATAATTTGAAGGAAAAAAAATTAAAATTAACATCATAAAAATATTTTAAAATTATCATTTGAAAATTGATAAGATCCCAAGTGTGTCAAAAAAGATTCAGACTAATATCAAGTAAAATTCTCCTTTGCTGGCATCACAAGAGAGAGTGCTCTTGAGCAAAATACCAAAGAATCTTGTATCTTACGTATATAACATTTGCTAGCCACTCATGATCAAGTGCCTGGAGGGTTAATGGCAGAGGCCCCCAAAAAAAATAAAAAAAATAAATCTTTCTGACAAAACATAAGAAATTTTGCAGTATCATAACTTTAACAATGTCCATGTACAGAACTCTATAGCCCCCATATAAATATGCTGGAAAAAGAAGAATTCTGAAGCAGATGACTCTTTTACTAGCTCGGATCACCAAGAATTTGGCTTTGAGCCAAGTGTTTCTTGCCCCGCAAGTGAGAAGCCAAGTCGACTTCACTTGTGCACTTTACATTACACGTGTAACATCTTAATCTGGAACTGTTCATTCCAACTGAAGTTCCAGTGTTCTTCTGACAATTCCACTCTTTCTGTACATTCTTGGACCTGGAACTCTGATGAGATGCTTTGTCTCCTGTGTCAGTTGCCGCCGCTTTTCCTCTGGTTTTCTTCGCTTTCAGTGCTTCGCAAGCAGCCCTATGCTGCTTTCCTTGCAGGTGGGAATTCAAATTTGCTTCGCAAGTAGTTCTAACCTGGCACATATCACAAGTCCACTTTTTCTGTACATCAGACACAGAACTCTGATCAGATACTCTGTTTCCTGAGTCAGTCGCCGCTGCCTTTCCTTCAGTTTTCTTCGCTTTCAGTGCTTCGCAAGCAGCCTTATGCTTCCATCCTTGCAGGTGGGAATTCAAATTAGCTTCAGAAGGCATTGTCAACTGACATATGGCACAAGTCCACTCTTTTTGTACATTCTCAAGTGCAGAAATCTGAGGATATGCTCCTCCTTCTGTGTCTGCCGCCATTTTTTGGGTTTTCACTGTGGAAGATGACGTACTTTCATTTGATTTGAGGCTGCACAAGGCTGTATTAGCCTGCAATGTTGAAAACTTGGCATAGAGGTGAAAATTAGGGAAGATAATGAACCTAAAAAGATAGAAAGTATACACATTTAGTCTATTTTTAGTACAGTCTTTAAAACTGAGTAATGGTTACTCATGCATGCAAGAGAAGGGGAATATATAACCAAGTAATCTTCCCAATCTAGAAATATAAGTGGAAAATAATAAAATTATGTAAACATTCCATTTGTTTTCAGAACCTCCGCAAATTCACTAAAAACAAAAAGTAAAGTATAAGGACCTCCCCTGAATTTTGCTACAATTATACAGACTTCATTTGATAGAGTACAATGACGTCTTGCAATCTATATAGCCGACCCCACCTAGTGGGATAAAAACTTGTTGTTGTTGTTGTTGTTGTATATAGACTTCATTTTTATTTTTAGAAGAGTTTGCTTACATTTGACAATAAATGGGAGACCTATCTAGTTCCAACAAAACTTGTGAGAGGTTTGTGTAAGTTTTAAAAATAGAACGGATATATGAGTAAAGTTACCAAAACTCATGAAAAGTTTGTAAGAGTTTTGAGAATTGATGGGAGGTTTATAAAATTTCAGCAAAACTACGGAATGTTTTTGTAACCTACCCAATAGTCAATCCATCAGTGTTCCATAGATAACAAATTTTAAGAATAAATTGAATCATATTCGTGTCAAACATTCTTTTTTGTACATGAAGAAGCAGAGCATTGAATCTAAAACACGTTGAAAATTGCTCTAACTCCTCAGCACGTAATCACAACTTGATTGGTTTCTTCCAATAATATTAATCATTGTTCATATCATTATCACTTGTTTTCCACTTTTTTATTCCCAACTCCTTTTCCAGCAAGCACAAAGAAGGAGGAAAACTGCCAGCAACTACAAGTATTGACAGACCTAAGCTATTTGCAAATAAGCAACTCCAGAATTACCTAGCATTGGGGAAAACTCTTTCTTTTACTTGAAAATGATAAGAAATCTTACTTGTTTGACTTCAGAAACTTCCTCTTCTTCAATCATCTCCAAATCTTTGATATCTTCCTGTTCCATGTGAAGCATCCCTATATTTGTCTGTGCAAAGGCAATTAAGTAGAAAAATAAGATCTTTCAGACAATTGTAAATGATCTCCTAGCACTACTAAAAGATGGGGAAGAAAAGCAACATTCTTGCTCTTCATTTATCAAACACTTCAACCCAGTAAAGGTTTCATATTTGTCATGTTTGAAACTGGCAATAAAAAGACAAGAATTACACAAGAAATTCATCTGTTGCATTTCATTCTTTCCAATGGTTGGAACTGTTCTTCTTGTTTCTGTATCAAGATTTTGTGCTGTGTTCATCAGTAGAAGAAAAGGTTAACTGGCTTAATTCTTCAGCAATCAAGATTCACATAAAATAAGTAGGCAACTTAGATGAAAGGAAATGAGTAAATTCAAATTCAACCCACACATCTACAGATTGGAATTGGTTTGCAACTTTTTCTTTCCTAAAACTCTTAAAAGAACTTGTTTTATATCCGAGATGCTCCAAGTCATCCACAATAACAAGAGGCATAAGAAGACACCATTGCAAACCACACTTTATTAATGTTCTATAAAATACCAATGAATGGATGACAAGAATGACATAAAAACTTCACCTTCAGGATTTCATTCTTCTCAGTAGTTGGAACTGCTTTTTTTGCTTCTGCATTAAGACTTTGCTCTGTGCTCTGCAGTAAAAGAAAATGATGATTGTCTTAATTCCTCAGTAGTCAAGACTCAAACCAAGTAGGCAACTTGAATAAGACTGGCGGTGAGTACTTTTGAACTCAACCATGCCAACTATGGATTAAAAACCAGCATGCATCCCTTTTATGAAGGCATTTGGTTCACTCATTTCAACTCAAGTATCTCAAATATTAGGTGGTATCTACGATGCCCATGCTTTGGTATACTGTTGTCCAAATTGAGTAACCTGAGTATCCAAAATATCAAGAGGCATAGGATAATCCCATTTCAATAACACCACTTTTAGCTTTGTCATCTTTCATAAAATAAAATACCAATTGTTCTATGCTTTCCATGAAAATCTTCAATAACAACTAGATGTGTATCCCATGCATTGCTGAGAGTTTGAGGAATGAGTCGTACTATACATAGCTAATAAATAGAATAGCTTGTTGGAGTCTTATATTTTACATTGATGTACCAAACCTCTCTTAACCCTAAGTAATAGCAGAGAAGACTTGTTTCATTTGTACTCCAATACACATACATATACCTGATGTGTGTGTGTGTGTGTGTGTGTGTGTGTGTGTGTGTGGTGATTTATACCTTGCTAGCAATGAGTTTCTCTAACGCTTCAGTTCCATTCTGTGTCATGTACTTCTCAGCCTGCATTATAAAGTCTTCTTTCTCGACAAATATCTTCTTCCAGTTGTTGAATCTGCTTATGATGACACATGAACGAATGAGGTGATTATAGACATAAGCAGCTTTTCCAAAGTCCGGCGTCATGAGGCAGACAACAATCATTAGCTTCATGTAATGCCAGTACTGAAACCTGATGTTGAAGATGAGGAAGGCAAATTGAAAGTAAGATTGGTTCAGAACCGTAATCTGATATCATAATTAAAGCATTTCTTACTACAGATGATATGATAAAACCAGTAAATTCTGATCAATTAAAGAAGATTATCAACTGATAGATAGAAAAGTGAAGCTTTTTGTCAAATGGTAGAGAGTAAAAATGATTTACCATTGAAGAAGCTGGAGAAAAGCATACTCAAAGAGGTATATCAGTGAGAGAAGTATCCAATAGGACATCAAATTCCGAGTGTCTGAATGGCTATCATTCTCAATTGCTTCAATGGAAGCACATCTTTCACCACATAACACCATCATCATAAACAACAAAAACAGCATCACTTATCACTGGCATGATAATTCAAAGGAAATATACAGATAATGCTCATCTTTATATTCATCAATTGGCATATTCTGGGTATTTTTCTTATTAGCAAATTGCAGGTTTGACAGAGAGAGAAACTTACAGGGGATAAGCCAAAGCAAGAACGGGCCTATAAATGAGAACAACAGAGAGTCAACAATCAAAAAGTGGGGGGTTAGAGAGACGATTAAGTATTTAAGAACATGGAACTGCAAAAGCGAGGATATATAAATGGGCAAAGAATACAGATTAAGAAGCAGAAAGTATATACCATAAATGCAGGCATATAGAAAGAGCATACCATGAAAGAAAATCAATGCATCTAAGGAGGAGTTTGAGGCACCAGAAAGAAGCCATATAGGATCGGAGCTACAATCTTGTTTGACGGTGACGAGGTCGAATCTGCAGAGGATTTAATGAAGAATTGTGAAGAAGACTTCGTCGAGAAGGAAAAGGCCGAGGGGGAAGAAGAGAAGTGTCGTCGTGTAGACTGTATAGTGGGTTAGTCATCTACTGTCTTTAGTCAAATCATCAACTGTCTTTATTCAAAGTCCGTAGCTTGCGATTGATTGGCCAACATTTTCCTTATTTTTCATTGGTTGATTTCAATTTTATTTTAAATTTGATTGGTCACAAATCTGTATGTTTAAATCCCCTTGCGTTCAAACCTAAAGAAACGTTGTGTTCACATTGCTTTCTTCTGTTTTTGGGCTATTTTTTCCAACTCCTTCTGTTATTTTCCCTAGGCACCGAATGGGTTATTAAATACTTCTTTATCTAATTCCTTTTAACAGACGTTCTATTCGGTTCACTATGCTTTCTCTTAGGCCCGTTTGGTATCCAAGGATTGAGAGTAAGGAAATGGAACCAGACATGGAATCCTGGCCAATGCTGGTTTGGTATGACATATTTAGGATTCTTAAGAATCTTAAATTCTACCAAAATTCTTGGAATCAGATTCCCTCCTCACTCCTAAGAATCGGATTCTTTTCCATGGAATCCCATTTTGCCCTCTCCAACACCTTCATCGTCACCATCGCCCTTCAACCTCCAGCTTTTGACAAACCATCACCGACAACACCACAAAAAGCTTCTCCAAGTTCGATCTTGTTAGTCGCTATAGTTTTGTTTCAATTTCTTTGTTCCGCCGCTACCTGGTTCTAATCTTCCTTGACCTTGGTTCTGATCTTCGCTGACGGCATCTCAGGGTCCTTTAGGTTTGAACTTCTCCACCTCTGTTCCAGCAAAAGGTTGAGCAGTCCATGGTGGTGACCGGTCTTCCACCGACCACTTGATTTGCTTAACTCCGCCACACCTCATGAGATTACGAATCGCTAGCTCCTCTTGATGAGTTTTTTTTCCCCTGGCTTTTTCTGTCTTGCTTGTGATGCTGCTATTGTTAGAGCCAAGGCTGAGACTTTATGGCAATCTTGCGGTCTGGTAACGCTTCGGGAAAGTGGGTCTCTCCACGTCCTTTTCCTCCATTTCCCTCCACTTTTTTCCATCTCCACCATTCATTAATTTTTTTCATTTAAAAAAATTATTTAATAAAAAATTTGAATGGTGGAGATGAGGGAAGTGGAGGGAAAGGGAAGAAAAGAAAAAGAGAGACCCTGGTCGGCTTCGGAGTAAGGCTTCATGAAGATGATCGGAGATGGTGGAGTTTTGATGACTCTTGCCAGCTTTATGCAGGGTTCCTTGAACAAGGGTCGAACAGATGGTGGAGTTAAAAAGAAAAAAGAAAAAGCACTTTTGCAATGAATATTTTTATGAGAGTTATTTTAAATCATTATAGATAAATATACATATTAAATAATAAATAATGCATGAATTTAGTATATCAAAAAATTTATAATTTAATTCTATTTTATTTTTATTCTTTTTTTAATTTAAATTTGTTAAAAAAATTTTAATTATATAAAAAAGAATTTTTTGTGTGTATTTAATTTTTTATTTATTAAAATTAATTTAGTAAAAATTCATTTGATAAAAATTAATTATTGTAAATACATTTATATTTAAATATATTTTTTAAAAGTCAGTTTAACAAATTAAAAATTAAATTTATATTTAAATATATTTTTAAAGTCCATTTAATAAATTAAAAATTATTTAAATTATATATAGTGAAATATCTATTTTAAATGTATAATTATAAAAAAAGATATTAATTTTTCTTTCTTATCCTTTTTATTATCTAAATGCTTCATCTTCAATTAAAATGTCTTATAAAAAATTCCCTTATAAATTCTATTTAATGAATTGGTTTATATGTGTAATTTTATAAAGAAAAAAAAAGAATGTTTTGTAAATTTAGATGGAGAGATTATTCCTTACCGTATTTCTCTATATTAGGTATAAATCAGTAATGTCCATATATAACAAAATAATTATTAATAATTTATTTTCCTTAATTTTAATAACCTTATCACTTAATAAGGAGAACTTAATGTAAAAAGAAATAACGGATGAGATGAAAAAAAAAAAACTCATTGACCCAGGGAAAAAAGAAAGGAAAATAAAAAAATAATTTTGCTCTAAAAGAAAAGTCCTCGAATGGAAGCAAAATAATTTGATACAAAAAAAATCCCCCCTTATTAGAATGGAAGCATCGTAAAAAAAACTGCTGCCAAATAATTTTGCTTGTGTAGTGCCGTGTAATTGAACAAAACAATCATCAAATCACATGCAAATAGGTCATTTTTCTGGAATGTTTCAAAGCAATTTGACAAAAGAAAATGTCAATGTGCTTTTGAAAAGCTTTGCTAAGTTACATTAACAAATTCACAATTTTAATTGCTTTTGAATGTACTTTTAGAAAGTCATTTTGGGAGAGTTTTAAAATAATCAAACAACATTTGACTTTTTAAATATAAAAAAAAAATTACTTCAAAAAGTTAAATGTGATGAATCTAAATGGACTCTTAATTGTTTAGAATTTAAAATATTGGTCTTCCATCCACAAGGGTGGAACCAGTAATTTAAATTTTTTATTTAATAAATATTATTAATTTAAGTAATTTAAAACTAATCATTAAATACTAATAAAAAATTTAATATTAAAACTTATATTAATTATATGCTGGCATGAATCAAATAAAAGATGGTGTTGATGTTTTCTTTTTATATAGTTCATTGTTAATGTTTTATATATATATATATATATATATATATTCTTATATATTGAGCGTGTGATGGTTCAAGGGGAGCGAGATGAGGAGAGGGGAGGATAATATTTTTATGTTATCTTATTTGCTTTTATTGAAAGGGAGAAGAGGTGAGAGGTTTTAATGATCATTTGTTTGGTTTAAGAGAAGAAGAAAGAAGAGGTAATGATTAAGTTATCATTATACTCTTATGCAAAAAGATTTAATTTTTTTTAACTTTTATCATACAAATTAATTTTATATATATAATTATTTTAAAAAAGGCATCTTATCAATTTTTTAAACTTTTTCTTACTTCTTATGCCAAGATAAGTGACACACAAACAATTATATACAAAAATTAACACCTTATATATGTTGGCCATTGAAAATAAATTCATTTTCTTATGTCAAAGAATCAATCATAAAAAGCTTTCAATAAGGAATATTATAAAACTTAGAATTAATAGAAAAATTTTAAATATATATATATATATATTATATGAGAGATATTAAAAAAATGAAAAGAAAGGGAGCAAAATCACCAGGGATGCAAATAGGAAAATAGGAGAAAGGAGAGAGAGTTTAAGAGAGAGGATAGTAGGAGATAATATAGTTCTGTTTTAGCATCCATTTAGAGAATTTTTGGCCTTTCAATCTCTTAAGTAAAATTCCATTCTCCCCTTCTCTTCTCCTTTTATGCATTTACTCAAGTTTTTTTAGGTTGTGAGTGAAACCTAAAATTCTAGATAAGTTATACCCAGTTTAATGAGGCTCAATGGAGTTTATAGGTGTTATTAAATAGTTTTAATCATGGATATGAATGGTTGGTAGCATTAAAAGCCATTAATAGGGGTTTAGATTTAACTTTAATGTTAAATAATTAAGTTTAAGCTAATCATGTTTGTTAGCAATGTGTTTAAGCTTAATGGGAGTTAAATCAACTTATATAAGTAAGTTTTGGGATTGATTATAATTAATATTGTTTAATGAGAGTGTTAACCCTTAATCATGATTAAAGGTTAATTAATTAATGATAATTATCAATCCTTGATTGTAGAGTATTGTTTCTGTAGCTTAAGTTGGTAAGAAGCTCTCTCAGAAATCCAAATTAAACTTTTGGGATGGTAGCTTGAAAGCGAAAGATAATTAAAAATTTAATTTTATATATAACCAGATATTAGCCCTGTGTGATGCATGGAGTCTAATGTTTTATTTGATTTGAAGACAATGAAAAAAAAGTAAGAGAAAGATTTTTATAACATTAAAAAATAAAATAAATAACAATATATTGCATTGTAATTGTTAAGGTTCTTTTGTGATTAAATAATGATCAAAGTTGACTCTTGTTATAATAATAAGAGTAAGATTTTATTGTTTCAAAAATTAAAATAAAATACTCCATAAAAGATGAGTTCATCTAATAATTTTTTCTTATATTTATATTTTTTATAATTTGATGTCCATATCAAGTAGAATATTTTATTTTCAAATTTATTATATATGCATATATAAAATTTAAAATTATATTTAAAACTCCAAAATTTATTATCTTATAAACCTTTTGGTTCTATTTCTAGAACATATTTTAAATAATTTTTAAAAGTAATATGAAATTCTTTGTATATCACACATGCACTTTTTTTATTGAGCCCTACAACTATATTTACAAAATAAATATTAACATCAAAAAATTATTTTAGTATTCTTAAAGTAAAAGTAGGAAGTGAGATGGTAGACAAATGGATTATAAAGGTAAATTAATAATTTAATTTTTTTTACCATAAATACAAATAAAAAATTAAATATTTTAGAATATTTAACATAATATTCCTATTCCTAATAGTGTTAAAAATGATAGTAAAGTATAGGTTTAAAAATAACAAAAATTATTTATAACTCTAATAAAACAAAAGGGATGCCAATATATTTTACTTTCTAATTTATTAATTTATGCAAATTAAAATATAAAGAATATTTTATTTTAAAATTTGTTATGTTCATACACATAAGAATATAAATAATAACTTATTCTATTTTAGAATGTCTAGTTTTGTGTAAATTAAATTTTAAGGAAAGACTTTTGTTTTGTTTCCCAAGTTATCCTTATAGTCGTTACATGTGAGATTAAAATTTTAATAGAAGGATACCACACCATCCCCGTATAAATATACATAAATTATTTTTGTCTAAACCATGTCATCCCCATGTAAATATGCCCTATGCAATGCGTGGGAATGTTTTAATTTTTAAGAATAAAAATAAATGTAAATATTAAAAATTATTTTAGTATCCTTAAAATAAAATATATTACTTTCCCCCTTTATTTTATCTAATTATAAAGATTTTTTTATAACCTATGTGAATCCCTATTAAAATCAATAGTTAAGAGTTATAAAATATAAATATGCCTTCTATTTTTAAAATTTTATTTTCACCAATTCAATTATTAGTTGATGGTTGCATATATGTTGGATTAAAATACCATTCGCACTAGTACAAAATATAAAATTTACGGGATATTTTTTACATCAGTTGGAAGGCAAACAATGAAAAAATAAAGGCGGTGGCATTTTTGTAATTATATTAAATTATTTGACACTTTTTATACCGGGTGGCCGAGCACCCGATGTAAAAAGATCACTCTTTACACCTGCACTTGGTGTAAAAAGTCTACTGTTTACACCAGGTGGCCAAGCACTCGGTGTAAAAAGTGATCTTTTTACAACGAGTTCTCGACCACCCGGTGTAAAAAGTGTTTTTTAAATTCCTACTCTCCTTCCTCCATTTAGTTCCTCTCCTCCCTCTCGCTCCCTCCCCCTCGTCTCCCCTTCCCTCGCCGCCCTTTCCCCCTCATCAGCCCAGTCCCCTCCCCCTCCCTTGGCTGCCCCCCTTCCCTCCCCTTTGTCCCCTCGCCCGCCCCTTCCCCCTCCCCCTCCCCCTCCCTTAGTCGCCCCCCTTTGTCCCCTCCCTTAAACCCTCCCTCACTGCCCCCTCCCCCTCTCCCTCCCTCTTGCCCCCTCCTCAGTGCCTCTACCTTGCCACCACTCCTTCTCCCTTTCTCACTATCTTAGTGTTGAGCCATTGTTGCAGCTGTCGCCACCCAGGTATGTGTTGAATATGAATTTTTAAATTTTATAATGCTTAAATTTAGTTTTTAATGATATTGATTGTTGTTGGGAGTGCTGTAAGTGGCTTCATAAGGCCTCAGGTGTTGCATATGATCATTTATTTAGTTTAAAATTATTAATTTTTCATGTAAAATTTTCTAAAACTTTTGAAAAGTCCAATTTTTAGAGGAGACTCTATCGAAATTTTTTTTGAATTCATTCTTTCCTCTAATTTGCTTAAATTTAGTTTTTAATAATATTGATTGTTACTGGAAGTGCTGTTAGTGGCTTCATAAGGCCTCAGGATGTTACATGTGATTATTTATTTAGTTTAAAATTATTAATTTTCTCTTGTAAATTTTTTTAAAAGTTTTGGGAGATCCAATTTTCAGGGAAGATTCTATCGAAATTTTTTCAAATCTTAATTTAATTAGGAACTTAATTTCTTGAAATAGTTTGAAGGTAATAACATTAGTTATATTCTTTAAGAGGTGACACCTGGATCGTAGTTGGATGAATGCTAGATGGACGAGTGACAAGTATGATAATGGGGTGAAGGAATTTTTGAAATTTGCTAAGAAAAATGCTGTTGACAATAGTGAAAGGTTCTATTGTCCTTATGTTAATTGTTTGAATGAGAGGAGACTAGGTGTTGTTGAAATAAGAGAGTACTTAGTTTGTGATGGGATTTGTAAAAATTATACAATATGAATTTGGCATGGTGAATGATTGAAAAATTATAGTAACATATCTCAATGTGTGGGAGTTGATAATCTTGATGATGGAGTAGAAATGAATGAAGATCGGTTAGAGGACATGATCCGTGATGTTAGGGAAGAGGCTTTTGAACGAGCACATGTGTATGATAACTTATGCACTGACACAGAGAAGCCTCTATACCTGAGGTGCACTGATTTTAGTTTGTTATCTGGGGTTTTAAAACCAGTTACCTTAAAGGCAAGAGCTGGGTGGAGTGACCAAAGTTTCACATGGTTATTAGAGTTACTTCAAATAATGTTTTCGAAAGGCAATGCACTACTAAATTGTTATTATAATGCCAAGAAGATCTTGTGTCCAATGGGTATAAAGTATAAAAAATACACACATATCCTAATGATTGTGTGTTGTACAGAAAAGAGCTTGAAAGGGAGGAGAAGTGTCCGAAATGTAAGGCACCACGGTACAAAGAGAAGGGGGCTCCTACAAAGGTCTTATGGTATCTTTCAATTACATCAAGATTCAAGCGTTTGTTTGCAAATACTAATGATGCAAAGAACTTGATGTGGCATATAAATGAGAGGATATCTAATGGAAAACTTCAACATCCAGTCGATTCTCCTGAATGAAAGAAAATTGATCAATTATTTTTCAAATTTAGCAATGAGCCAAGGAACTTGAGGCTTGGACTTTCTATCGATGGAATGAATCCTTATAGTAGTCTTAGTAGTATACATAGTTCATGACCTGTTCTTTTGGTGATTTACAATCTATCACCTAGGTTGTGCATGAAACGGAAGTACATGATGCTATCTATATTGATTTCGGGACCAAAACAACCGGAAAATGATATTTATATTTACCTAAGACCTCTGATTGAAGATTTGAAAGTGTTGTGGGAGGTAGGTGTGGAAGTGTTTGATGCAAATCAGAAGGAGAATTTTAAGTTATGTGTTATGATCTTTTGTACTATAAATGATTTTCCTACATAAAAAAATTTGTCTGGTTATAGCATGAAAGGTCATAAAGCTTGTTCAATTTGTGAAGAAAGCACAAACTACCATCAACTTCAACATGGAAGGAAGACAATCTACCTTGGCCATCGAAGGTTTCTTAGACAAGATCACCCATATCGTAGATTGAAGAAAGTTTTTCATGGTCACCAAGAATATAATGATGCTCCGGATGTTTTGACTAGGGATCAAGTGTATGAATGTGTGAAAAATATTAATATTGTTTTCAGTAAGACTAAAAAGAATACTGGTGCAAAAAGCATATGAAAAAAAAAAAGGTCTATCTCTTTTGACCTCCCATATTGGCGCAATCTTCAAGTAAGGCATTGTATTGATGTTATATACGTAGAGAAAAACGTGTGTGATAGTATTTTAGAATGCTTCTGAACATACCAGGTAAGACTAAGGATGGTGTGAATACAAGATTGGATTTAAAAGAAATGGAAATACGGGAAGACTTACCCCCAAGACCAGAAGGTAAATGAATTTATTGTACCCCAACCTCTCATACATTGTGCAAATATGAGAAAACAAGTTTTTATGAGTGTTTACATGGAATCAAAGTTCCTTCGGGGTATTCTTCAAATATTATGAAGCTTGTATCTATGAAAGAGTTGAAACTGGTAGGCTTAAAATCTCATGATTGCCATGTCTTAATGCAACAGCTATTACCTTTGGCTATTCAAGACATATTGAAAGAAGATTTAAGACTTATAATAACTAAACTTTGTTTCTTTTTCAATGCTATATGCAGTAAAGTTATTAATCCCCGTAAACTGAAAGAGTTAGAACAAGAAGCTTGTACTATCTTGTGCCAACTTGAGATGTACTTTCTTCCTACATTTTTGACATTATAGTTCACTTAATAGTGCATCTAGTAAGGGAGGTAAAATTCTGTGGCCCTGTTTATTTGTAATAGATGTACCTAGTTGAGAGATACATGAAAATACTGAAAGGGTATGTCAGAAATTCATTTCGACCTAAAGCATCGATAGTTGAGAAATATTGCTAAAAAAGCTATGGAGTTTTGTTTTGATTACTTGTCGAGTACAGAATCAATTGGACTTCCTAAATCTCATCATGAGAAAGGGCAATATGGTTAAGGCACACGTGGAGTATCAGTGAAGAGCATAAATCATGATGAATTACAAGAAGTACATTTATATATCGTGAATAATATTGATGAAGTTAAAGATTACATAACTTCTCATAAAGAACTTTTAAAGGCAAAAAATTATCGAATGAGAATGACAGAACAAAAGTTGTTAAAAGAGCATAATAGGACTTTTGTGAATTGATTCAAGCAGAAATTTTTGAATGAAAGTGGTGTTTCTAAACAGTTAAATGGTTGGCCAGAGGTCCTAACTTTGATGTTATATGTTGGAGTGCCTATGATTTTAATGGGTATTCCTTTTATACAAAATCCTTGGATGAGAAGAGTACGGTTGCAAAATAGTGGAGTTATGATAATGGCTGAAGCTGTACACTTCTCTAGTTCAAAAGATAATAAACCTAAACTAGCATTCAGGACTTACTTTGGGGTTATTGAAGAGATTTGGGAGGTTGATTATACAAAATTTAAAGTTCTTGTTTTCAAATGTAAGTGGGTTGACGTCAATAGTATTCGTGATGATAAGTTTGGATTTACAATGGTTGATCTTAAAAAACTAACTTTTGAAGATGAGCCATTTATTATGGCAGACCAAGCTAAACAAGCTTTCTATGTCACGAATCCAATAAATAAAAATTGGTCAATAGTGTAACATTCCAAAAATTAACCTAAGGTTAATTAAGTTAATTTAGAGTAAATGAGTAATTTTGGATGAATATGTAGATATAAATAATTTTAGTTAAAAGATTATTATTGAATTTAATTTAAATTAAATCCTAAGTTATGATTTTATAGTAAATAGAAATAATAATAATATTATTATTATAAAAAAAAGAGAAAGAAAGAAAGAAGAAGGAAAAGGAACATAAAATAAATTGAAAATTAAAGAGGGGGGAGAAAAGTAATTTTTTCTTTGAGTGTTGAGGTGTAAATAATGCCAAAAAAAAGAGAAAAGGTGGAGGCGGACCGTGTGTGCATTGAAGAAAACAAAAAGACAAAAGAAAGAGAGAGAGGCGTGAATAAGCGTGGGACTCACATGATTTTTAAAAGCCAACAAGCCTGTTTAGCTTTTCATTTCTTCCTCTTCCTTTTCATTTCTATTTTCGCATAGAGAGAGCGAGTGACGCTGCGACAGTAGGAGCTAATTTAGAAGGTAATGCTTTATAATAGGATATTTCAGATAAGATTTTAAGTATTCTAAGACTAGGTAAGTATTCTAAATATTTTTTTAGTCTTTTTTTTTCCTGAGACTATAGATCCTAAGATTTTAAAAAATCTAGGGTTTGAAAGAGGGATGAATTTTTGGTGAGAAAATCTGGTTGTTGAGGTTGTTGGTAGTGTAATAAATATTTTAGAGTATTATTTTGTTGATAGAATTGGAATTTGAGGCATTTGAGTTTATCCCTAGATCCCTATGAGTAGATTTTTGGTTAAATCTGAAAATATAATTGATTTGTTGATATTTAGATGATTATTTGAGATGAGAAATAAATTATTATGGCTATAGAATAATGATTCTAGGCTTGAAATGAAGTTTGCAATTTTTGGGTATTTTTATGTGTGAATTTTTGGAATAAAAAGGAAAATTTTGATATTAGAAAATTATTTGAATTAATTATTGTGAAGGAGATTATTGAACCAAGTAGATAGATTCAAATACATAAAATTAAATTTTAGAACTCAAGAGGCTAAGACTAAGGTCTTAAAAATAAAATAAAATAAAATAAAATAAATACTTAGGTGTTAGAGTATGAGTGAAAATTGTGTTAATAAAATTATTGACACATTGGGATATGATTAATTGTAGATTAATTTTCTTTTGACACCATTCAAGCTTTGAAAGGTTTGAAAGTGTTGTAACTTGAGGGGTAACCTTTGACCTCTCAAAGGTTGAGGTAACCGGAGGAAATCTATTTTATGCATTTGTATGTTATTTAATTAATTATGTCGGTGAAATAAAAGAATATATATATATATATGTCTAAATTTTGAAATGATTGTTTATAATGCATGTGACTTTGTTGAGACTCTATGACTTGTGACCAAGTTAATTATGACTTGGTGTGAGTAATGAGATTGATGGTTGATGATTATGTGTACATTCTTGGTTATAAGTTGTGGATTATGCACAGTGATGAATTGTATGAGCATGTTGAGTTTTATATGATGCTAATGTGGTTTTATGTGATAATATAAAAATTGATGCAAGAGACATGATTGAAAAATGATAATTCTTGATGTTTGTTGAGCAAGAAAGTTGATGAGCAGTGGGATAATTGTGAATTGTATATATGAATTTTTGAAATGCATTTTCTCATGAGCATTATCATATGGCGAGAGTTTGCCTTAGTGAAGGAGTTAGCGGTTATGCAAAATCCATATGGTACTTGGCTATTAACCAATAATCGTAGGGGTTATAGCCACTACTTACCTTGTAAGGTACTGTAACATTGTTCCTATTAAGGGACTTAACCCTATTAGCCTACCTGAAGTTTTGGGTAGAGCTAGTTTTGGGTATGACACCCCATAGTATGTGATCTGGGGGAAATCGTGTTTATAAGTGAGTAAGGTAACTTTGGCCTGGTAGCCCCTTATGATATGATTAAGGCCTTGGTAGTCTCACCACATGAACGATCTCTTTCGGTTGTTAGCCCACGGATTTCATGTCAGAGGAAATAAGGGGGGATATAATAAAGAGATCGATCATGCATATTATTACTACCATGCCATTTAAGTGATTGATGGCTATTTTGAGAATATGATTATAATTGTAGAAATGAGAACATATAGTAATTATGTGAATAATGTATATGTAGTTATTTGTGCAAATTTTATACTTGACTTTATTCTTGAAATTATTCACATGAGTTAAATGTTCATGTGATTAACATTTTATTAATGTGATTGTTTGAATGGTCACCTTGATAAATTTATTGGCCACTTGCATTCATGATTAATTATCATGCATTTGTATAACTTAGATGTATCTTAGTTACTGAGTGGTTGTACTCATCCCTCTCTTTTAACATATTACAGGAGATAGCTCATCTTAGAAGAACAGAGAAAATGAGCATCAGGCCACGTGATAGTAATCACTTCTGTAGGCCTTTCTCTTTTTATTTTGATATGTGTATTTAGTTTATGATATTGCCAACTAGAATAATATATTCTTGATCCACTTGCATTATGGGTTTTGTGTTGGGGGAAATGTATTTTGGGCCTTAGGGAATGTGATTTGATGCTTGTACTATATTAACGGGCCAAAATATTTGTGCAAGTGGAAATAGTTAATATTTGCCTAATTTGAGAACTTGAATGTTATTATGGTCTCACCTTGTGTTTTTTATGTCCAAGGGTGAGCAGTTGATATTAATTATATATGAATGAAAAGGAAAATTCATGTATATGATAGGCCATTGATGAATAGGTGATATATAGAGTATGATAATTAGGTAATAGTTATTGTGATAAATGTAATTGAGACCTTGGCCCCCCACTGCCAATTATGGAAGGGTTTGAGTGGCCAAATATTATGTCGTAAATATGTATATATGTATTGTAGAGTAAGGCATAGAGAAAAAATAAAGGGGAAAGCTCTTGTCCCATGTTGGGTGTTTCCTTTATCATGCTTCCGCATATGTTTAATTGAATGATACGAGTTCTTGAGATATTTTAAAGATTTGGGATCCCTTTATATTGAATTGTTTGTGAAAATACATGTTAAGAATTTGCTTAGGTTAATCTCTTATAGGATAATCTTTTTGGGTTAGTCCTTGATTTACTATAGTTAATCTGATGATTAAGTCCTAATTTAGGACACTCTTTACAAATAGCACTTAAAGGAAAAACGATGATTGATATTAATGATGATCATGAATCAAATTTTAATATTTTTGAAACTCCTAACTTCTCAAGTGGGTTACCAATTTTGGATGTGGTAGATGAAGTAGATGATGAACATGCCATAAGAAGTGATCACCATGAAGGGATATGGTAGAATATCCCTATATGAGTTTAGTTTTGAAATTAAAGTATGTTAATTTAGTTCAATTAAATTTATGTTATGGATTGTTTTTCTAATTATCTTATCTTTGATTATTTTTTTAATTAATTTCATTTATTTGAATTAATAGGAATATGGAGAATCAAGGTGATGACACTCAGAGCCAGCCCACTACAAACCAATCAATTAGTGATGTTGCTCCTAGTGGGGAGCTGAGTCATGGCACCCCTAGTGAGGAGCCGAGTCAGAGCCAGTCTGTGAGGAGAGGGAGACGTGGCACATGATTAAGAGATCTGACTTTAAGTAGAAGTGCTGGGTGTAGGTTATCAGTTCAATT
This sequence comes from Prosopis cineraria, assembly GCF_029017545.1. Classification (NCBI taxonomy): domain Eukaryota; kingdom Viridiplantae; phylum Streptophyta; class Magnoliopsida; order Fabales; family Fabaceae; genus Prosopis; species Prosopis cineraria. The sequence goes on along the minus strand of NW_026555334.1, from coordinate 9,706,116 downwards.
TGATCGGAGATGAAATCCGATAGGGCCACATAAAGACAAGTTTGTTAGTTTTCTTGGCCTCCTATTGCGTACCAAGCCTCCTATTATGTTTAAGGACTGGCCTGATGTGCCAGAATGTGTGAAGGAACAGATTTGGGAAAGTATAAGCTTTCCTCGCCGAATCTCCCAAAGCTTCCACAACCCTCGTTAACTCCACATCAGCGAATGATCTTAATGGTGTATGATTTATCATTCGAATTTAAGAGTTTAGAAATAAATCCAGAGGTTGTGGGTAAGAAAGACATGATAGTGACAATTGAATGGGAAGATTTGGTTCGACTTCTGTCAAATAATCAGCTTACCACACCACACATTGAACTATTTATGATGTAAGTATATTTTTCTTTAATTAATTACATTGTTATAAGTAAACTTAGTCATCAAGTTTATTAAACTAATATAATTGCATTGTTGTAAGTATCTTTATCATTTATGCATTACATCGGGCAAAGGTGATAAGTTTGGATTCCTTTGCCCTCATCACATGACAGAGAAAGGTAATACTCCAGAGTTAAGGGCCGCGTACCTCCAATAGAGAATATGTGAAGTCAAAAGGGACGTTTTTATGGCTCCATGTGTGCACTAGTAAGGATTAATTTATAATTAATAGTTTTTCAATATGATTTATTTTAACTTATATCATATTTAGTAAGGACCATTGGCAGTTATTTGTTCTTTCAATGAAGAGCAACACTATCATCTTTTTATGCTCCTTCCATTACAAACTTGGGAAAGAAATGAAGAAGATGATAGACTTGTAAGAATACTTTTTACTAAACTATTTAATTTAACTTTTTTTTGAATATTTTTACTAACTTGGTAATCTTGATCATAGGCAATGAGAACATATTAAAATGTAGTCTTACAAAAGTATGGACATGAGCTCAAGAATCTCACATGGATTGAGCCAAAGGTAATGCTATACTTTATTAATATGTTCAATTATTAAGATTTCTTACTAATTTTTTATGATTTATTCTTATACAAAGTCATAGACAACCGGTGAGGACAAACTTGTGCGGTCTATATGTCATGAGACACATGCTCAATATTATCACATTAGGCATGACCGAATTTACAAAAGAGGTAAATATATTTTTAAAAGTTTTATTTTATTATGTTATTTGAGATTGATTAATATGCCTATTTTATGAATCAAATTTTAGATGTTCGACAATTCGGATGTATTTTTTAAAGCTGAAATTGACGACATCCGTATACGTTGGGCAACCTATTTTGTGGAGAACTTGTGAAATTTTTTATTACTTTTAGACATGTTTTAATTTTGATAGTTGACACAATTTAGACAATTATTAGTTTTCTAATAGTTAAATAGTTTTGTATAGTTGATAAATACTTGATAAACAATTGTAAATGAATTGAGCTGTTTGATTTGGCAATTTTTATGCATAGGAATGGCAATTTTGATAATTTAAACAATTATTAGTTTTTTTAATAGTTAAATAGCTTTGTATAGTTGATAAATACTTGATAAACAATTGTAAATTAATTGAGCTATCTGCTTTGGCAATTTTTATACATAGGAATGGGTAAAATTAGTAAAATAAATATAGTATAAAAAATAAAATACTTTTTACATCGGTTGGGAGCCCAACTGGTGTTAAAAGTTAAATAAATTTTTTTTATTTTCTTATATAATTTTCAACATCGGCTTTATAACTGATGTAAAAAGAGAGACTTTCTACACCCTCTGGAACAACATTACCTCTTCAATCGCTGTAAAAAGTTATTTTTAACCGTTATAAAAAGTCATTTTCTTTAAAATTTTATTTATATTTTAAAATATTATTCATGATATATTTTAATTTTATTAATTAAATTACAGGTCTCACACCCAGTTTTTCATCATTAGTAATTTCTTTACATATCCAACACTTATTATTTTTACAATAGGCTCCCACTTACATTTTTTAACGGTAGGTCCACACACCACTTTTTTAAACCACACTACTCTAATTTTTAAGAAAATCAACTTTATTAAAATCTCACATTCTTTCCATTCCTATTAGATCCTAAATTCAAATCCATTTTAAAAAATATAAACATAAAAAAAATTTATACCTGAGCCCAACTCTTGACACCTCTAACTTTCAAATTTATTTAAGTTAGTTTAACTACCCCAAATTATTAAAAATTATTTTATTTTATTTTTCTCTTTATTGGATCCATAAACTACGTCTTTGAATATTTTTTTGGCCAATTATATATTTGATTTTTAAAAAATTACAAACTTAATTTTTGGTAATTTAATATCATATTTTAAAAATTAACAAGTGTGTGTGTGTGTGTGTGTGTGTGAAGAAAAATTCAGATGTCTGATGGTTGCTCACCTAAAAAAGTTAACAAAAAAATAAAAAAGAAAAAAGAAAGACAAGGTTGGATGGCAGGCTGCCCAGCTCACAGGGGAATCAATAAAACAAAATGGGCCACTATTCATTCAATGTAGATGAAAGATCCCAAATTGATATATATATATATAGAGAGAGAGAGAGAGATTGTTTTTACCAATTGTAATTCTATAATATTGGAATAAGTGATAGAAGTTTGAGTATGGTTATGTTGTCTTAGTAGTTGTCACTTGAGTAGTGAAACTTGTCCCATTATGTTGAAGTTATTATTTGTGAGAATATGTGTCTCATGATTATATGATTATGGATATGATGAGTTTGAATTGAGTATGCATGGATTACGTGAACATGAAGTTATAAGTTCAAATTAAGCATGATGAAAGACGTAATGATTAATGCATTCAAGTTCTTGAATTATTGAAATATTGAGATGTGGATATGAGTATGCCTATGCATATATATTTTGAACTTGCATGCTCATGGATGAGTGGGAGTTTAGCTGAGAGATAATAAAGGGTACTATTGGAAATCCATGTGGTGTAACCTCCACTGAGTTTACACACAGTGGTTGACAAAACTATTAGATATATGTGCTTAGTATTGTCATTAACTTATGAGTATGACATGGGTCGAACATGATACTTAGTATCATCGAGTCCTACAGGGGATGATGTAAGTCTGGCAATTATAACACCCATTAATTTGAGAAGGAGGAATCTATAGTTTGAGAATGAGTATAAAAACCTTTGGCCCAATAACCCTTTACATTATAAAGCAAGGCTAGTCTAGTCACATAGAGTGGTCCTACATGAGTAGTAGTCTATAGATTCAATCAGATGATATAAGGAGAGAAATAAGGCTATTCAATTTGATCATGCAAATTATTTCTTAATGATGAATTGTTAGCATGAGAATTTCCATATGTGATATTATGCTTTTCTTGTTGTGAATGTCACACTTTAATATATTTTAATTATTAGTTACTGAGATTGTATAATCTTACTCTCGTTTGTTAACACTTTTTCAAGAGACAATAAGACTAAAGGGAGAGGGGAAGCTATAGAAGCGAGAAACTAGAGCTTGCTATCATAAAGTCTTTAGTTTTATTTATGTGTAATTGAATATATGTTTCTCCAATGATAGGGATTATTGTCATTTGTTAACTATATGTTATTTACATGTGGCCCTTAGTGTTTGAGTTGAGCATTTTGATTGTTAACCTTCTATGTTTTTGGTGCAAGGTCAATGATGTAAATGTGTGAAATTTATTGAGGATTATATGTAATGGCATAATTGGTATTATATTATGCATGTTTATGCATGAATTCGGTTAATGCATGTGGATTGTCTTTGCTAATGACTAGTTGAAGGGGAGACACTTGGTTGTGGCATTATAAGTGTAAATTCATGTTATGGCAACAAGTGTTCTACAATTCTCACTTGGTATTAGGATGAGGTAAAACTAGAGCCATTAGTTAGTGTATTTAATTACCCGCGTGTGGATTCATGGATCATCTTAATTGGATGTTTGAACTAGAAATTAGGTATCTTGGAAGTTAAATTTAATTGTTGTCATTTATGTGCTATACTATTACATGCAGTGTGATGCGTTGTGTGTAGTGGGCTTTATGCCACAAGTTATAGCAAATGAACCCTCTATTGCTTAAATGACTTTTCTACCCTTATTTAATTTGTTTTCAATGCTCACCATTTTTTCATACTTCTGCAATCACTTTTACTTTGATTTGGAATATTTTTAGGGGTTTTGACTTATGGTTTTCATATTCAAGTTATTTTGGGATCCTAATTGTCAAAATGTTTTAAAATAATCTTTTTAATTTTCCTTTTTGCTAAGCTTGATCCTTGTATCCTTGCTTAACCTTTTAATTGAGTTAACTGGTTTAATTAGTTGAGCTTACATGTGAATAATGACAAAGGTCATTACAGATCACATTGACTTGATGAAATCTAGCGTCGTTTGTTGCGACGCACTATGCTTCTATTGCAACAGGTGACTTAGCAACCCAACTCAAAAAGTTAAGCCTTCACTTGGGCTTAGTTGGTCCAATTAGCATCTTAACCCATTCCAAAACTGTCCAAATGATTCAATAGGTCCATTATAATTCAAAAATATAATTAAATTAATTAATTCATCAATTGTACTAATTTATCCTTAATTAGCTTATAAGTTCCAGCTTAAAAATTTAGGATATTGAATTCAAGACTTTAATTTGTAATCCATACACAACTACATGTGTAATTTTAGTATGGGTTAGGTAAGTTGAGTGAAGGATGAAGAGTGATTAAGGTGAGCCAATCTATCTAACAATGTGTAATTGCCTACCTCACTTATTTAAAAGAATATATTATAGCAAGGCTATGTAAGAAACTTGAAAACCTAAAGTTCCATACTTGACTTGATGAATTTTGGCCCTATCCATGCCCTAAAAAAGCTTCCCAAAAACATATAGGCATTGTTGAACTGAGCCTGAAACTCAGGTTGGGCAAGGTTTAAGGTTGGGGTATCTAACCATTTAACCCTGCTAGACCTAAGGATATATTTTTTAAAAAATAAATAAATAAAACAACATAATTTTTATAGTTAGAAAAATTGAAAAGAACCCTTGCTCTTCCTTAGTCCTCTAAGTCTCTCACTCCATTAGACCTATCTTCAACTCTTCTCCTCAGTTCTCTTAAGTCTTAGCCATCACTCTCCTAGCAAGCAGTTTGTTGCTTATACTCCGTTTGCCACCCAAACCGTGAGAGTTCTTTGTCTATCAAGAGTCAAACCATGAGAGCTTCTCTTGTTCTAAGTTCTGACCTCCATCTTAGCTTTGCCTATTTGATGCTCCAAGTATGAGAGGTTCACTATTCTCTTCTCCTCTCCTTTTGCCTTTCATCATTCTCTTCTTTGTTACTCTCTTTCATATATTGAAATGGTGAATAGTCCTAAGATGCTTGATTGCTTGGGTTCATCTCTTATATTAAAAAATGACTTTACTAAGCTTGTTTATTTGTTTGAAATTTTAAATGTTCCAATGCAACTGAGTTATTTTTTGTTGATATGAATTTCAGAATGGTCTTAAAATGCTTATATCATATTATTAGCTATCTCTGTTCCCCTGCCCCTCCTCTTTTGTGTACAATCTTCTTTGAGTATTTTTTTCGGTTATTAACAAAAACTTGAGCATTTTTGTTTATATGAATGTTGCGTTTTTTTTATTGCTGAAATGTTATTTTTTGTTGACTAAACTTTGAGTATACTTATTTGAAATGTTGGAATGCTTGTTTTTCTTATATCACAATGTTTATAGGATTGATAGGTTGAAATGGAAGAAACTAATTCTACTTCAATTCCTTCTCAACATGTGTTATAAGACAATCCTGGTGAAACACCTACTTATATAGGTCCTAATCCCAATGGTAGTCCTAGTCCATTCAAACAATAAATCCTGATGTTCTTGTGCCTAGCTCACAAATAGACTCGTAATGAAGAAAATATCATGCCCTTTGGGTGTCATGCTTGTTATCTTTGAGTCTCGTCCTAATACCCTTTTTCAAGTAGATCCTTCCTCCAACTTTTAACAAAACTGTTGAAAATGTTTTAGATATGAGCAAGATGTTAAACTATGTTTTAACAAGCTTGTCATTGTTCTACAATACTATTAAATTTGGGTTTTCATGAGTGTGTGTCATTTTTTATGAAACAAGCATTTGATATGGCTCTCAATGTTAATGCTTTGTCATTATTGTAGATCATTACTTCCACCATTCCAAAAAAATGTTGGTGAAAAACTTATTGGACTTGTGACTTTAAGAGAAGAAATTCCAAATGGGTTTACTATATAACTTGATATATTATAAACCATTTTTGTGTTTTAATAGCTCTTTGTGAGAGAGAGAGTACTTGAGATGTATGCTTGATATATATGTATTTCTTGGATTGTTTGTAATATAAACATATTGTTGTTTAAATAGGGGTGTTTTTTTGGATACATATACAAAAAACTACCCCTATTTTTTTTAAAAATTGTCACATATCTACACTGGTTATGATCCATAACCAGTGTAGATATGTGACATTAAAAAAAAATTCCTATTCTTTAATTATAATCTACACCAATTAACCATCCGATGATGTAACCATCCGATGTAAATATGATCAATATTCATACCAGTTATATAACCGGTGTAGATATGGATAGAGTTTTTACACTAATTAAAGTTGGTGTAGATACTTAATTTTAACCGATATAGATATCTCCTTCTGTACTAGTTATCTACCACAATCCAAAGCACACAAATAGTAAGAAGAGGTAAAAAGTATAATGGCCAATTAAACACCATGCAAGCAAAAACTAGCAATCAAAGTTAATTAATTTAAATTCAAGCTGTAAATCCATTAGCAAACTTGTAGTACATGAGCCACTATAATACGTCATATAATTTCACTTAGTACTTTAGAAAATATTTAGGCAGCATCATTTGTAAGCAATGCAAGTGATCTCATTGCTAATGGATCAATAGACATCAAAATATATGGCATATGGTAAGGAAATCAAAATTTGGTAGAGAGAAAAACTTTTAAAAGGCGGATGGGCGCTTACTCCTCCCCATTGTGAAAATTCGAAAATGTTAATAGGATACATTTGATTCAAATGCCAATTTATTTTGTTTGAATTGAGCCCTTATAATTTGACCTATTAAATTTGTTAATTTTAAAAGTTAAAATTCGTAACGTTCTCTTCTTAAGAAAATAAAAGTAAGTGCTTTTATATTTTTATTAATATATTATATAATTTTATGATTAATTAAATTTTTATAACACAAAATTTACATGCTTGGGTTATGCAATCTAAATAATTTTTATACATAGAATTTTCATAAAAAAAATTAATATATATATACACACACATTGTATTAAGTCAATTTGTTTAGAAAAAATATTAAATCAAATTTTAAATAAACTTTAAAAGTATTTTTGTTTTGAGAAAATTAATCTTTCAATAATAATTTCAACTCTTGAAGATTAAAATATTTAATAGATAAAATTTTAAGGACTCAAATTAAATAAGATACACTACAAAGCCTAATTTAAAATTGAGAAAAACTATAACTACATGTAGAATAATTTTTCCAAAACAAAAATTAGAATTTTGAATTCACATTGTCCAGTTCATTTCTTTTTTAGACTTAGGTGAGGTTCTTAGTTTTTTAAGCCCTTCTGTATTTTGTATTTTTGTTTTAAACTTCTACTTTCAACTTTCAAGCGCTACATTTTTTTCTTCATTTTTAATAATTCATAATATTATAAGAGAATAATTGAAAAAATATTTATTGAAAAAGCCACTGTGGCTCTATTTCATTAAAAAAACACTCAAAAATTCCATTGTGGAAGACCGTCGAAAGGAAAATTTTAATAGTTTGCGATGATGCCAAATTAATATCATATTTGACTCAATAGCTTTAGTGATAAAAATTTATATTTTTATTTTTGATATTTATTATTTTATAATTTTGTCTTTAAAATATCTTCTAATAACTTAACCTTTGTTATGTTAAATGAATGGTGAAGATATTTTAAAAGTAGTTGTCCAAATATTAAAGACTTGGCTATTAAAATATTAAGCCAAAGTGTATTTTTCTCGAGTTATATAAAGAATTGAAGAGTCTTTGAAAGAATACATTCTAAAAAAAAGGAGTAGATTGGATGATAAAAGATTAAATGATCTTATCTATATTCATTACAATTTTCAGTTGAGGAATAGATAAATTATTCAAAACTTTGCTTTAATTTGTAGTTATAAAAAAAATAAATTACATGAGTTCTTATACTTTGTTATTACTATCATGTGTTTTTATTAGAGTTGTTAATAAAAAGAAAAAATGAGACCCTCTTGATTATGAAAGTATTGGTAAGATTGATTATTGAGTAATGAAAGAAGATGATTGTTCTTTTACTTAATGTTGATGAGATAGAAGATCATTTCATTTTTGATAACACAATACTACCAAAAGTTGTCATTCCTCAAAAAGATAGGGAAGGTTTAATGTTTTTGGAACTTTATTATAGGTTATCACTTTTATTATATAGTTATCATTAATTTAATTATACACATTGAATATTAGCTTATGAAAATTAAAACTTATAATATTGTGAATTTTATAATGATTTTACCGTGATATATTACTTTGTTGACATTTTTATATATTTTGGCTTTGTGGTATTACTTGATTTATTATGATTTTTTTGACAAATTAATATTTTATTTATTTATATGTGTATATAAATATTAATTTTTATGTCACCGATTTGATTACTAATTAATTTAATTAGTTGAACTATGAAAATTATAACTTATTATTTTTTTTGATTTGACAGCAAGCTTGGGTTTTAAAATATTGCTTTCAATAGCGTTGTCATTTTCTTTCTTTTACTTTAAGGCCCAAACCCAATAGTTGCTTCTTAAATTTGAGATTGAAGATTGCATGTGATTGGGTCATCCTCCTTTCATAAATTAAAAGGCTATTGAGCTTGAAAGAGTTACCATTATTTAATATTGGGCTTCCGTAGTAAGTAAGTAACCTAACCCTATTCAGCCTCTCCGTTCCCCACTCCTCCTGGCCGTCAACCTCCTCTGCCTTTATCTTGTCTCTTCCTGGCTATTTCTCCACTGTTGCCCTTAAACCCTCTCAGCATCCATCCTTTCTCCATCCCCTATCCAATTCCTCTACTTGGACATATTCTTGTTGGACTACTCTCAGAATGTTTGGTACTGTTTGGGCTTGAAAAACTTCTGGTTTCACCTCTTCTTTCACTGTTACCAGAGACTCGTTGAAACTTTTCTGCTGCTAAAAATAAGTTATAACTTTAATTGATGTCCAACCTTAAATTCTTGCTCTACTACTTTCATAGTGGTTGTCTTCTCCACGCATACAACACCACTTCCTTCTCTAGAATATTCTTCTTCAGCCTCGGATTTCTTCTCAGCTTCAACACATATCTTCTTTTCCATCTCCCTTCTTAATTCTTCCCTTTTATAATTCTCCTTTTGGTCTAATAGTTTCCCCAATGTTATTTGCATTCCCTCCATTCTTTCTCCCATATCTTTCAGCATTTTTAACATTCAACATCTTGTCTGCTGTTATTACGAGTCCTACTAGTGAGTTTTCCATACTTTTTTTCCCCCTCAAATCAACCACGCCAAATGATGGGACTTTCTATTCTAACAAGCTTAAAACAAGCAAAAACCAGAAAAATTAATGATTGAATTTTTCACTCGTACACTCGAATTATAGTTACAAAGAAACATAACAAAATACACTCAGAACAGAATCACCAAAAAAAAAAAAAAAGAAGAAGGTAAAGCAAACACAAGCCACTTACTAACACACTAAAATAAGTAGGGAAAATGATGACAAAAGATAGTCTTCTTCCACCCCTAACCTGAAAGTCGACAGGTCAGAGCTCTCCTCATACTCACAACTTCAAAATACTCCACACCTCCTTGTGCACAAAAAATACAAATTTAAAGTGCCAAAAAGTAGTCATCACCGTTACCGACACTACCTAGCTTTACTCCTCTACTTTTTTGTTTCATCTGGTCCTAACCCATTGTATTTTCTTCTAATCCAATAGTCCCATATTTTCTGCCCCTTTTCCATTCTTTCTACGTCTCCTTCTGCGAGATTTAACAGTGATAAGTAATGGGGTATCATCAGATGCTCCGTTTCCTGTGTCAGTTGCCGCAGCCTTTCCTTCGGTTTTCTTCGCTTTCAGTGCTTCGCAAGCAGCCTTATGCATATGCTCCCATCCTTGCAGGTGGGAATTCAAATGAGCTTCAGAAGGCATTGTCAACTGGCATATAGCACAAGCCCACTCTTTCTGTACATTCTCAAATGAAGAAATCTGAGGATATGCTCCTCCTCCTCTGTCTGCCACCATTTTTTGGGTTTTCTCCGAGGAAGACGATGCGCTTTCATTTGATTTGAGTCTCCCCAAGGCTGTATTAGCCTGCAAAGTTGAAAACTTGGCAGAGGTGAAAATTAGTGAAAATAATGATCCTAAAAAAATAGAAACTATAGTATAGTCTCCAAAACTGAGTAATGGTTGCTCATGCATGCAAAAGAAGAGGAAGATATAACCAAGTACTCTTCCTAATCTAGAAATATAAGTGGAAAATAATAAATTGTGTAGACTTTCCATTTGTTTTCAGAACCAACACAAATTCACTAAAAACAAAATGTAAATTATAAGGACCTCCCTTGAATTTTGCTACAATCATAAAGACTACATTTCTATTTTTTGGAAGAGTTTGCTTACATTTGAAGATAATGGTAGATTCGTGTAGTTTCAACAAAACTCAAGAGAGGTTTGTGCAAGTGTTGAAAATAGAAAGGATATATGCGTAATTTTAGCATAATTCATCAAAAGTTTGCAACAGTCTTGAGAATTGATGGGAGGTTTTTAAAATTTCAGCAAAACTAAAGGGATGTTTCTGTAATCTATCTACTCAATATTCAATCCATCAGTGCTCCGTAGATAGCAAATTTTAAGAACAAATTGAATCATATTCTTGTCAAACACTCTTTTTTGTACATGAAGAAGCAGAGCATTAAATCTAAAACATGTTGAAAATTGCTCTAACTCCTCTGCAACCAAATCACACCTTGATCGGTTTCTTCCAATAATATTAGTCATTGTTCTTATCGTTAACACGTTGTTTTCCCCCTTTTTCCTAACTTCTTTTGTGGCAATCACAAGGAAGGAGGGAAAGCTCCCAGCAACTACAAGTATTGACAGACCAAAGCAATTTGCAAATACGCAACTCCAGAATTACTTAGTATTGGGGAAAATTCTTCTTTTAACTTGAAAATGACAAGAAATCTCACTTGCTTGACTTCAGAAACTTCCTCTTTTTCAATCATCTCCAAATCTTTGATGCCTTTCTGTTCCATGTGAAGCCTTCCTCTATTTGTCTGAACAAAGACAGTTAGGTTGAAAGATAAGCTCTTTCAGACTACTCTAAATGATCTTCTACCACTACTGCAGGAGGGGGCAGAAAAACAGCATTCTTGCTCTTCATTTATCAAACACTTTAACCCAGAAAATGTTTTATCTTTTTCATGTTTGAAACTGGCCAGAAAAGGACAAGAATTACATAAGAAATTCATTTGTTGCATTTCATTCTTCCCAATGGTTGGAACTGTTCTTGTTGTTTCTGTATCAAGATTTTGTGCTGTGTTCATCAATTCAAGAAAAGGTTAATTGGCTTTACTCTCCAGCAATCAAGATTCACATAAATATAAAATAAGCAGGCAATCTTTACCTATTGTAATTGCTGTTTGACATTTTTTCAGTTTTTTTTTTAATTTATATAGTTAGAAGAGGTGGGAGTTGTGGGGTCTACATTAAAAAAAAACATGGGGTCTGGGCCATAGTAAAAAATGAACATGCAAAAATTTTTAATTTATATTCCTCTCCAACCATAATATATGGTATTTTCTAAAAATTTGCTTGGTCTAAAATTAAAAAATTAGGTGTATTTTATATTTTTTTTTTCAATTATACCATTATTTTGCACTCGCTCCTATCTCAATTATAGAGCACCTTCTAAAAGAATTTGTTCGTCTTTAACATAAGGCACTTGATGGGGTATTAATTACATTTTTATAAAATTATTTCTATTTAAACTCATTAATTATAAGAGAAGATATAATGCAAATTTAAAAATTTTTATTTAAAATTTTATAACACTATTTGTCTATCTTTTTTTTTTTATCAAAATCATTAAAATATCTCCTCCATTCTATTGTCATCCATTTCCCTAAAATCAAGAAAAAATTAATGTCATGTACATCGCACGGGTGTAATATCTAGCCTAAATGAAGGAAGGAGAGAGTAATTCAAACCAAAACCACACATCTATAGACTGAAATTAGTTTGCAACTTTCTATTTAAGAATACGTTTGATATGCTCATTTCAACCCAAGTATATAGAATTTCAAGTGACACCTAAGATGGCTGTGTTTCGGTGTATTTATATCCGAGATTCTCCAAGTCATCCAAAAATAGCAAGAGGCATAAGATGACACCATCTCAAACCACACTTTCAGCTATGTTAATGTTCTATAGAATACCAATGAATGGATGGCAAGAATGACATAAAAAAATTCACCTTCAGGATTTCATTCTTCTCAGTAGCTGGAACTGCTTTTTTTGTTTCTGCATTAGGACTTTGCTCTGTGCTCTGCAATAAAAGAAAATGATAATTGGCTTAATTCCTCAGTAGTCAAGATTCACAAACCAAGTTGGCAACTTGAATGAGACTGGTGGTGAGTACTTTTGAACTCAAACAATGCATCTTATAGATTAAAAACCAGCATGCATCCCCTTCATGAAGGCATTTGGTGTACTCATTTCAACTCGAGTATCTCAAATATCAGGGGGTATCTAAGATGCCCATGTTTTGGTATACTGTCATCCATATTAAGTAACCCGAGTATCCAAAATATAAACAGCCATAGGATGATCCCATTTCACATTACACCACTTTTAACTTTGTTATCTTTCATAAAATAAAATACCAATTGTACTATGCTTTCCATGAACACTTTCAATTGCCATGCTTAACATGAAAATCTACAATAACAACTAGATGTGTATCCCATGCGTTGTTAGAGTTTCATATTTTATATTAATGTACCAAAAATCTCTTAACTCTAAGTTATAGCAGAAAAGACTTGTTTCTTTTGTACTCCAATACACACATATATACCTGATATATATATATATATATATATGGTGATTTATACCTTGCTAGCAATGAGTTTCTCTAAGGCTCCAGTTCCATGCTGGGCTATGTACGTCTCAGCCTGCATTAGAAATTCTTCTTTCTCAACAAATATCCTCTTCCAGTTGCGGAATCTGCTCATGACAGCCTGTGGATTCATGTAGAGACATGAACGAATGAGGTGATTATAGACATAAGCAGCTCTTCCGAAGTCCGGCATCATGAGGCAGACAACAATCACTAGCTTCATGTAATGCCAGTACTGAAACCTGATGTTGAAGATAAGGAGGCAAATTAAAAGTAAGATTGGTGCAGAACCTCAATCTGATATCATAATTAAAGCATTTTTAACTACAGATGATATGATAAAACATGTAAATTCTCTTTTATCAACCAAAAAAAAAAAAAGTAAATTCTGACAAATTAAAGATGAACATCAACTGATAGATAGTAAAGTGAAGCTTTTTGTCAAATGGTAGAGAGTAAACATGATTTACCACTGAAGAAGCTCGAGAAAAGCATACTCAAAGAGGTATATCAGTGAGAGAAGTATCCAATAAGAGATCAAATTCCGAGTGTCTGAATGGCTATCATTCTCAATTGCTTCAATGGAAGCACATCTTTCACCACATAACACCATCATTATAAACAACAAAAATAGCATAACTTATCACTGGCATGATAATTCAAAGGAAATACACAGATAGTGCTTATAGCATATTCTGAGTATTTTTCTTATTAGCAAATTGTGGGTTTGACAGAGAGAGAAACTTACAGAGGATAACCCAAAGCAAGAACGGGCCTGTAAATGAGAACAACAGAGAGTCAATAATCAAAAAGTGTGGGGTTAGAGAGACGATTAAGTGTTTAGAACATGGAACTGCAAAAGCGAGGATATATAAATGGGCAAAGATTACAGAATTAAGAAATCTGAACAGAAGCAGAAAGTATATATGCAGTGCAGGCATATGGAAAGATGTATACCATGAAAGAAAATCAATGCATTTAAGGAGGAGTTTGAGGGACCAGAAAGAAGCCATATGTGATCGGAGCTATAATCTTGTTTTAGGGTGACTAGATTGAATCTGCAGAGTTGGTCAAAAAAGAAAAAGATATTTTGATGAAGAATTGTAAAGAAGACTCCGTCAAGAAGATAAAGGCAGAGAGAGTGAAGAAGAGAGAGTCGTCGTCGTCGTCGTGGTAAGTGGGTGAGTCATTGAAAAAAGTACAATAGCTAGCCATATCCAGTCACCTTTTTTTGAATGCCCTCCATCATACTTTTAAATAGATATTCCCGTCCCAAAATAAAATTGGATTAATAAGCAAAACAAATTTTAAAATATTACGTGAAAAATATTATAAACCTTGAATTCTTAAAAGATTAGAAGGTAAAGCTGTTTTAAATTTTTTTTTTCAAGGGCCCTTGGCACCCTGAGTTTTTTTTTAAAATATTTGTCTCGAACTTTTTTAAAAGAAAATATTTTTACCCCACCATTAAAAATTTTAAATGTTGACCATTAACTAAAATTTGACTGCAAAATTAAATAACACATTTGCCCCGAAATTTTTTCTTCAGGAGTGTTAGGTACCCTGAACTTTTGTTTAGAGCTTTTTTACCTTAAAAGTTTCAAAAAAAAGAGTAATTTTTCCCTGTCATCAATATTGACTGTTATTTTGACTTTAATTGCCATATGTAGCCATGCTGCATTTAAACAAAAAAAAAAATCACTTAGATAGCAAGAACACCTCCGTTAATATCAATAATAACAACAAGAACAACTCCATGAACAGCGAGCAATTTCAAATCATCCAAACCCATATCTATACTTGGAAACAATCAACTCTCCGTTAAGTCAATTCATATGAACTTGGCCATGTAGAAGCTCTCTTCTTTTGTATTCAACAATTCCATTATCTCACTCAACTATGATGACTCTGTGGACTCTGACCTTAACTCGGACTCTTTTAAGGACTTCACAACATCAAAATTGACCATAGTGGCAGTAGCGAAAGCAATAGCTTGAATGTTATGCGGGGAGCACGTGGCAATTGTTGAGAGAGAACAAAGGCAATCTAGGGGATGTTGAGAATGGTAGATTTTCCTTTGATGGACAAAGCAACGACGTTGTGGGTTTGAGTGACCATTTCTAAAGGTGATAGTGGCGAGTTAGATGCCAGCTGCCAAACTTCTTGTGAGGCTTATAAATCTCAGACACTTATTTTTTCCAGCTTTACATTTGGACTCCAATCTATGGTAATGTAGGAGCTTGCTAGTGGAAAAGGAGCAGGAGGAAGAAGAGGAGGAAGATGAAGAAGAAGAATGCAGGACAAAATTACTCTTTTTGAAACTTCTAGGGCAAACAAGCTTCAAACAAAAGTTCAAGGTACCCAGTGCCTCTAAAGAAAAAGTTTTGGGGCAGATATGCTATTTAACCCTTGGTCAAACTTTAATTAACGGTCAATGTTCGAAATTTCTAACGGTGGAAAAAAAGTGCTCTCTTTTTGAAAAATCCGAGGCAAAAATGCTCCCAAAAAAAATTTCAAGGTGCCACGAGCCCCTGAAAAAAAAAAATCCAGGGCAGTTTGTCCTTTAACCCATTCTTAAAATGCATAAAATGGATCCTAAATTTTTATATTTATAACAAATTAAATCCCACCATTAATTACTAATTAATTTCGTTATTGTTCACTCATTAAGGTCCGGCCAAAATGCTGATGTGGCAATCTCTTGTTAATATATCATTTTTAATTAGTACCACAAATTTTAAATTATTGTACGAGTAGCATCTTGGATCTTACACTTTGAAATTAAAAGAAAATTACCCCCATCATTTATGTATAGAATGCTAACTATTATGTAGACCAAATTAGCCTCAATATGATTCACCACGATGAATGCATCATTGGCCACAGTGAACAACCCATAATTTTGTGAAATGACTTTTTTGTCCCCTTTTTTGCAATATTTTCCAAACTATTGGTATCTCATGCTTTCATATACTCTATAACTTTGATTTAATCTTATTTTCAATAGTATTTATTTATTTAGTGGTAAAAACTTAGGGTCCCATTTGAAAATAAGTTTAAGTACTAAAGGATTTTATAGACGATGGATGCAAAATTGACAATTTTATCAATAGATATCAAATCCAAATTAACCAGTTAATTAAAATCTTAAACTTATTTTCAAATGAGATCTTAAGTTTTTACCATTAAGTAAATAAACATTATTCAAAATAAGATTAAATTAAAGTTGTAAAGTATATAAAAGCATAAAATACTAATCGTTTGGAAAACATTGCAGGAAAAAAAAGGAGAAATGCCCTTTCAAAAAATTATGGGACATTCGGTGTGGCCAGCAATACATTCACTATAGTATGCTGAAGTTAATTTAATTTACATAATAGTTAGCGTTTTATATATAAATAGTGGAGGATAATTTGTTTTGAATTTCAAAGTTTAGGATTCATGATACTACTCTCACAATGATTTAGGGTATGTGATATTAATTAAAATGACACATCAACAAGGGACTACCACATTAGCATTTTGACTAGGCCCTACTAAGTGAACAGTAATGGCATTAATTAGAAGTTAACAGTGGAGTTTAATTTACTATCAATTTAAAAATTTAGGGTTTACTTTGCACATTTTAAGAATTTAAGGTCCAGGGTGCTTTTTATACAATACTTCATAGTCCATTTTTCTTATTAACCTAATAAAATTTACTACTAATCATATTTTTTTAATATTACTTATCTCATTATATTATTTTATTAATATTTTTTTATAAATAGAATATTAAATGAAAATTTTAAAAATTCATATTTTTGTTTTAAAAAAGTTACAAGATATATTTAATAAATTTTATTGATATGAATAATTTTATCTAAAAGTAAAGTAATTAATTTGGATTGATGGCAATTGCAAAACAGTATATAAAGAGGACGCTCCTTGTAATTTTTTTCCTTCACAAAACTCAAGTCTTAATTATAATATAGAGTTTTAAAATTTTATTTAATTTTAAACATGGAGTAAAGATATGGTATTTACCATTTTTTCCCAACCTTACCTCTCCTTAATTGTACTAACAAATTGTTAGCATTATGCTTTTAATTTCTTTGTAACATTTTGATATGTTCATTAATTTCAATAAAAAATATTGGAAAGTTATTCATTTTTTCAGGTTTAAGGTACATTAACAATTACTACTTAAGAATATTAAAATTATTTGATTTCATGACATAATTAAGAGCAAATGAGTATATGTTATTAACATATTTAAACCAAAATAATTATAAATTACTATTTTACTAAAATGATTTGTTATAGATTAATATTTCCTTTAAAATATTATATAATCATGCATAATATAATTTAATATTTTTAAAGTTATTAAGAAATTATGATAAATGTTAAAACAAGTAAATTGACAATTAAAAATCTGGCCCCCTATGAATATCAAATAAAAATAAAAATAAAATAAAAATCTGGCCCCTTGTGGTGAGGCTAGTGCGCCTTAATAATCACTGGAATAGTAACTAAGAAGGAACACACACACATATAGCAATCAAAGATCTCAGCAGTAAATTAATATTAATTAAAGGTCAATTGATTTCAAAATTATAATATAATCTCTTGATTCTTGATTGATATTAATTTGTGAGATCAAAAGACCAAACAGCCTCTCATTTTTTTTTTAAAAAAAGAAATACCACTGTTGCCAATGTCGACCGTCGAATCCTTACAAGTGATGAGGTCAACAGAGCCCCTATAGTTGATGGGGTTTCTGGCGACCAATCACCAAAGCTCTGGTGCCGGTGACATTTTTATTGAAAAAATAATTAGCTTAAGTGGTCTAAAAAGGGTTTGATCCCATGACCCTTAATCACCTAAAAAGCTTAGTGACTAGTAGTCGATCAAGTCCTTTAATTATATATATATATAAAATAAAAACAGTAAACTTAGTTTTTTAACTACTTTCATATTATAACATAACGGTGTATTGTTAATTTTTAAATAAAACTTGTTAGTTTACAAACTCATTTGTAATTGTTCATGTCATATTAACAAGTAACATTTATAAAATAGAAAAACTTGTTCAGAAATTAACAATATACTATTATGTTATAATAAATTTTATTCAGAAATTAACAACACATTGTCATGTGAGAACACACTGTTATAGAAGCTTGTTAGTTTTCTTTTTTTTTTTTTGTTTTTAATTTGACTGACAGTTTGATCTTTTGACCTTATAAATTAATATCAGTCAAGGATTAAAGGGATTATATTGGTCTTTGATTGATATTAATTTACTACTAAAGTCTTTGGTTGCTATTTTCACTATCTTAAAATTATATTTTAAATACTTAAAAAAATATAACTTCCTAAACTCACGATTCATAGCCTCTGATTGAATTTATTTGAATCCAAGCATGGTCCCTAGGTAAAGCTATCCATAAGAGTTTACCCCTCTAAGTCCACATATTTTAAATTAATTATATTTTTTAAATCTGATTCTTATTGACAATGCTTGCTTCCTTAGGATCTGACTTGAAATCTCACATAATCTTTTTTTAAATGTTTTATTTAGATTTCTAGTTATATCAATACATAATTTAAAAAATTGTATCATTTTCGTGTATTAATTCAAAAATAAAATAAACCAAACAATTTTAATCATATTATTATACAATATCAATAATTTCAACCAAATATTTTTTAACAATTTTAATCACATGTTAATAGCTCCATGTGCAAGATAGCTCTTATACCCCGTTTCTTTTGCAAGATAGGTTAAATCAGTTATTTCTAAAAATAAGCTTATTTTGCCAACGTAACCTGCCAAAATGAACTGGCCTGTTAGATTGGGCTTATTTTCTTAACTATAGATAAGTCAATGGAATGAGATATAATTTTTATTATGTATTTATAATTATAATAACAAAGTACAACAATGCCCTTTCTCTTATCATGCCGAAAAAGAAAAATCATTCAAGTTGCAGAAGAAGAAATCAAGAGGATGAAGGCATCAATGAGAGCAAATCTGAACCCCACAAGTGAGAACCTTTTAGACCTGAACTCACCACAAGCCGAAATCCCATCATCTTGAACCTTTATTTACTCATCTACTCAATATTTATGTCACGGCAGTAAGATAATAAAGGAAGCCAAGGGAGAGAGTGTGTGTCATCATAAAATTTTACTTTAATTTATCATGTTATAACATACTAGTCTCTTAAATAAGTGGCAAGACAATTTATAAAAGCAGAGTCAATCTGCTAAAACTTTACTCTATGTGAGCCCGGAGGGAGTAAAGTTAGAAAGCAAGACACATCCACACCGAACTTGCATTAATACAACACTGCTCAGCATCTTTTCTTTAATTTTGTTTTTGTTTTTCCTTTTTTTGGTAAACAGCTCAGCACCTTTTCTTTGAATGCGAAAGGCATTTCCAAAACTGAATAGAGAGAAACAAGAGTTTGGTTTTTATGCGGTGCACCTCATATCTTTATATAAGACAAATTTTTTAAGCTATTTTTACTTTTTAATATAAGATAAAATTAAGAGAAAATTAATTATTTGGTACTTATAATTTTGACCTAATTGTAACTCAATCCCTGAAGTTTTGACTAGATTATAAATCTGTTCCCGAACTTTGTTTATTGTAATTTAGTCTCTGAAATTTTAAACTCTTAAATATTAGTTCCTATGTATTAAAAAATAAAATTATAAAAATTAAAAATATTTTAAAATTTATTACTAATAAAAACCATTTTAATCTTCATAAATATTATAAATATTAAAATTTTAAAATATTTTTAATCTTTATAATTTCATTTTTAAAATATATGGATCAATATTTAAAAAGTTAAAATTTGAAGAGCTAAATTATAAGAGGTAAAGTTTAAGGATTGATTTACAACCAAGCTAAAACTTCAAGGATTGAATTATAACAAGTTAAAATTTAAAAATTAAGTTACAACTAAGTCAAAACTGCAGGAATCAAATGACTAATTTTTATAAAATTAAAATGATTAATATGTTTTCTAATTTTACCCTTTTTCATTTATTATCATTTGAATTTATATACAACAATTTATTATTGTTATTAATTGTAAAAAAGAGTAAACTGGAAAGTCATATGTCTTTTTTAACGATTTCAAATATGACGCTATCATTTCTTAGTAATTTATAAAGTTAGTTAAGTTTGTCAAATATTAAGAAGGATTAGAAGATACAAATCTACTCTCTAAATTTTCATATAAATGCACCTAGTATCATTAATGTTTTTAGTGTAATGTCATCTCAATATTTTTTGATTTGGTACAATGTTGTCTTGCTATTGGGGTTTGACCATGTTGATTGTTAATGGATTCATTTATGCTTACGTGACATGCTTAGGTGGCTTCCACGTCACTTTCTATTGTTTGATTAAAATTTTGCTCCCTTTCTTCACTCCGTGCATCCCCTTTCTCTTCAATCTCTTTCCTTCAAGGGTTCTGATGATTTCTCCACTGCCATCCCTCACTTTTCTTCCGATGATTCCTCCACAGCATACTGTCTCTATTGAACTTGTACATAATTCAACAACTAACCAGACATTCAAGGAAAAAAGAACATTGAACGTAACTACACTGCCAATTTAAACTTAAACTTGGCATCAAGTGTGTATAACAGCAAATCAATCACAGTTCGGCAAAAATCTTCCGATTCGCATCCTTGATTATCCACCACTCTAAAAGTGGCCCTTGTGTTCAAGGTCGGTGAGGATAGGATTTTCATGGGTTGTAACTTTTAAAAATGAGATAAACCAGGTTTGTCCCTATTCAGCAGCACACAGAGAGAACGATCTAGTCATGTGAAATACAACCCTTGGAATCCCGAACTTGACTGCAGAACCAGTTTTGCCCACAGGAAGAAAATCCAACAATGAGGCAGTGTGGTGTTGCAGCAAGAGTTGTTCGAATGGCTCCCAAAGCATACTGGTTGCTTTAAAGAATTTAGGAATTGAAGACATGGAATGGATTGAGTCAATGTGCTCGCAACCTTCTAGTCTTCAAAATCTTGACCGCTAATGAATGCCCTACATGGAACATGAGGTGACAGTCCAGGATGACACAAAACGGTCAAAATTTCAAAGTTAGTGGCCCAAGGGTAATGGTAGAACAACAATGTACCCAAAAAAAAAAAAATTGGGATGACTTTGCACTGAAAATTACTTAAGGATATAAGGTACGTGTGAATGAAAACTTTAATAGTAGCTTTGTAACCATTAAATTAATTTTCATCTGTTTCAATTTGAAGTACAGCATCCTCCACCATGTTTTTGCTTGTGGGAAAACCTTTATTATAATTTTTTTTTTTGGGTTGGGTGAAGGGAAAAGCAATATTCAGACTCGACCTCAATGACATTTTAACAATTATAAGAACAACTTTACAACTTAGTGCCTGTTTTCTTTTTCTTTTTTCTTTTTTTGGCACAAAAGAGAACCATTTTATTAATTAAAAAAAATACACACACTAAATAGAAAAGCAAAACAAAGCACCAAGAAGTACAACAAAAAAAAAAACCAGAAAAAACAATAAAAGATACAACTTAAGAAAGCAAGAAAAAGCCTAACGAAACAATTTACAGAAAACAATAAAGGAATACAAAGAAAAAAAAAACAAAACAGAGCTCAAGCCTTCAACCAACACCACACGATTCTGCAACCCAGTCATTACACCTCGATTAAAATCAATTTTCTTTGAATCAGCCAACAGTACTAAGACTAGAGGAGATGGAGCTTCTTCAAGCCATCTGTTGGGATACATCTCCCTCACTCCTTTAGCTGCTAACACATCAACAGCAGCATTCCCTTGGCGTTGAACCAAAGAGAAACAAATATTAGGCTTCGATTCAAGTGAACAAAAAATATCACAAAGCATAGTTTCAGATTTCCAGTCACATCTCTCCACAGACTTGCAGGAAATGATCTTAAACAAGGCCTCACAGTTTTGTCTCAATACAAATCCTAGCATTTGAAAAATTATCACATATCTTCAAAGCTTCAAATAAAGCCTGACACTCAACAGAAAACGCAGAATCAGCCACAACTCTCTTGGATAAACCCGCCACAAAAATGCCATCACAATTTCTACAAACCACTCCTATACCTCCTACGTTACTGTGCAAAGGAAAGGCCCCATCCACATTCATCTTTAATGTGCCATGAGGAGGAGGGCACCACGTTACATATCTGTCAAGTTGTGGCACGTCAATTGAGTGCAGCAGGACATCAGATTTCAATCCAGCCTTCCAAAACTCCTCAGCAGCATGAGATGCACGATCAACCACAAATTTTGCATTCACCCTTCGACCATTGAAGACCCACTCACACCTCCCCTTCCAAATTTCCCAGCAAAGAAAAATCACGAGACATTTCTCAAAATCTGTAAGTCCTTTCCTTCCAAACAACATATCTTTCAGCCATTCTTCAATACTCCTTATATCTTTCTTACACATTAGAAAACCCAACGAACTTCCAAGCCAACAATGCTACACCCAAGGGCATAGCAACAGCAAATGCTCAATCGATTTGGCCTCACATCCATAGATTGGGCAAGCAGGAGAAATAGAGCACTTCCTCTTAAAAGGAGCTTCCCTTGTAGCAAGAGCACTATTGAACGCCCTCCACATAAAGTGTTTAATGGAGGTACCTGCAAGCTCTATACTCCCTTCCAAACTCGTTGAGAAATCTGGTATGATCTGGTTGGTCTATTGGATGGCTTAGGATGGATCTGATTTAAAGCAAAATGATATCCTGATTTGACAGAATAGACTCCACTTCTCACAGGCTGCCAAATCAACTTATCAGGACATTGATTTTGAGGAAAATATACTCTCCTAATAGCTTCAGCTTTCTCTACAGAAATTTGATTTTCAATCATCGATAAATCCCAATGGCCATTCTTAATCAGAGCAACCACACAAAGTTTCTTCTCAGCTTCTGTCAAAGGATCATAACAAAGCTTTCTAGAATCCAAACCCGTTATCCATCTATCACACCATACCTTCGTACTCAATCCATCTCCAATCCTCCAAATAGCACCTTTAACGAGCAAATCCCTTCCTTCAAGAATACTGGACCAGGCCCAAGATGCCTTGCTCCCTTTTACCACCTCAAAGACAGAACAATTAGGAAAATACTTTCCTTTAAGAACCTGACACCAAATCATATCAGGTCTTTGAATCATCCTCCATACCGTATTGGCCAACAAAGCTTGATTAAAGCACTGGAAATTCCGAAAGCCCATCCCTCCTTCCCATTTAGACCGAACCATCCCCTCCCAACTTTTCCAGTGCATTTTATTACCATCATGCTCATTCTGCCCCCACCAAAATTCTGAAATCAACCTATCAAGATTCTGACAGGTTTTCTTAGGGAAAGAAAAACATGCCATTAGATATACAGGAATAGAGTTAGCCACAGACTTAATCAAAACTTCTTTACCAGCAAAAGACAGCAACTTCCTCTTCCACCCTTGTAATCTCTTCCCCACCTTATTACACACAAATTCAAGAGCAGAAGTCCTCGAACTACCCCACATACTAGAGGCCCGAGATACTTTCCAGGTTGATCAGTATCATAAATTCCCAAAACATTAGTAATCTCCCTCTTCACGTCATCTAATGCATTAGCTGAAAAGAAAACACTTGACTTATCAAGGTTCATTTCTTGTCCTGATGCTGCACAAAACACATCCAGAATTCTTCTTAAAACTAGACAATTATTCTTCTCTGCTTTGATAAAAAACAAAGCATCATCAGCAAAAAAACAATGGGATAAAATAGGGCATTTCTTGCTCAATCTCACTCCTTTCAGATCACCACGCACCACATGAAACTGAATCATCAAAGATAACACATCAACAGAAAATATGAACAGATATGGACAAAGGGGATCTCCTTGTCTCACCCCCTACTAGGACTAATTACAGCCACCTCTCTACCAGAGACCTGAAGATTAAAACAAATGGAGGAAATACATTTTTCAACCCAACTCACCCAATCCCTACAAAAGCCTATTCTCTCCATAACCTTCGAGAGGAAGGACCATTCAACTCGATCATATGCTTTGCTAAGATCAATTTTCAGAGCCAAATCCACTCTACGATCAGACTTATTTTTCAGATAATGATACACTTCATGAACCAACAAAATATTATCATTAATCTGTCTTCCAGCTATAAACGCACGCTGCTGTTGAGAGATGTACCTATCCATCAACCCTCTCAGCCTATTTGTCATTATCTTAGCAATTACCTTATAGATCACATTGCAAAGCCCAATAGGTCTAAAATGAGAAACCATTTCAGGCTTATCAGTCTTAGGTATCAACACAATATTAGTGTTATTAATAGCATTCAAATCAACTGATCCAGAAAAGAATTGTCTCACCATTTCACAGACTTCACATTTTATCTCAGACCCTAGTACCTGTTTGAAAACACCCATTTAATCAAAATTGATTATTGAAATAAAAAAAAAATGGGTTGGGTAAAAAAAGCCCAAACACGCGATTTTGAGAATAATTGTGTTTTGGATGAAGCTAAGGAGAGTAGCTTTTCAATTTCAATTTTCAAAATCAATTATATTAATCAAATTTTTTATAATCAATTATACTCAATTAAAATTCATACACACCCTTAGACAATGGAAGAATCTAAGTGAGTTCTAATAAAAAAAATTAATTAAACGCAGTTGGATTTTTTATATATTTCTTTAAAATATAATAAGTTAAATACTTGAAAGTTCAATAATTACAATTATAAATAGTAAAAAAAAATCTTTTATCTCCGCTCGTACAAATATGACATGGAGCACTGTAATTAATTCAATATTTTGAATTTTAGTGTTATTCTCCATTGAACATAACCCAATCTATCAAAACAAATCAAGCAGAAAAAGCGCAAACTACAAACAATTATAACTAATAATGGCAGGATTCATCAAAACTTTGTATAAGATTATTTCAACCAATGTGGTAAATTCCCCTTCTGTTTTTCCATTTTTCCCTGCAGCCTCAATCACAACGTTCTTAAATTCCTCAAGGCCTGAAATAATACTCTCTCCATCTTAAATTATAAGACATTTTTAGATAAAATTTCACATACAAATAAAGCTCATTAAATACACTTTACAACCTTATCTTTTCAAAACAAAAATATAAACTTTCAAAAATGTCATTTATTTAATACTTCATTAATAAAAGAATATTGAAAAGAAAGAATATACGGGAAATGTAATATTGAAAAAGTATCATTAATGAAACTTTAATTTTATCAAAGTATTTTATATTTTAAAATGTTAAATCTTTTAAAAATATTTTATAATTTAAGACGGAGGGAGTAATTCACAAGGAAATAGAGAATTGTTAGATGAAGATATTGATTAAGATATTGGGTGTACATGAAAAAATTTCCTTCTATGTAGGGCCGGAGGAGTACACTCCAGAAAGTAAGACACATCCACAGTTCCACGCCAAACTTGCATAAATAACAAAACGGCTCATCATCTTTTCTTTGAATGCAAAAGGCATTTCCAAAACCAGATAACACTCTGATGTTCATTGAACACTAAACACTGCCTTTTGCCCCCACCAACATTTATATATTCTGTGCATTTTTTTCTTTTAAACAAGTTCCGCGATAATTAATTGTCATTTAAACCATTAAACTAATTTTCCTTTTTTTAAAAAAAAAAAAATTTGAAGTAGAGCATCCTCCACCATGTTTTGGTTTGTGGGAAAAAATTTCTTTTGCTGGATGAAGGGAAAGCATTCAGTCAGCCTCAAGACAGAAAAAAGTCCATAACATAACCGTTCTCTGCATAAAAGGGAAACATGAACCTACACAAGCATATGAACCTATTAATGTTGAGTTCAAATTTGATCTCTGATTGTATCAGCTTAATCAAAAATTTTGAATTTAAACTTTGAAAATGCAACAACATTAATGATAGAGCTTTCACTTAAAAAGGTCCCATTTCAGCTCGATCTAGATTAGTCTTAAGACCATGTTAAAGAATATTCTTAATTTAATATGAAATAGACCTATCATACTTGGGCCTTGTTTGATACAATATATTGAATTTTGAAAGATTAGGATTAGAATTGGAAATGAAACTCAACATGAGATTAGTAGTGGGAATATTTTTTTAAAAAATCATGTTGACATAAGATAGGATTTAAAAAAAAAAATGTCACATGAAAAAGGGTAAAAGACATAAATATCCTTATCTTTCTCCTTGCTCTGTGCCACCCAAAGCCAGTCGCATCATCTTGTCATCTTCCTCTCCCTGTCAGTAATCCAACTAGAAATCTCTAAGCTACCATCAACCTTCATTCCTTCAAAGCTTAACTATGAGGACCAGAATTAGAAGCGGCCAGTCTCATCCTCTGCTCCATGAAGAGAAAAACTCTTGATCTCGTCGAAAAATTGGCAACGTTGGCTTGGGCCGGTGTCAACGTCAAAGGATTGGCCACACTAGCATTTAAAAATCACATCTTTGCACCCCTCTTGATTTATTTGTTGATTTCCTTTATCTGCGAAAGTGACCTTGGTCCCTTTATTCCACCCCGATTTTGCATCAATGCTTAATATCTCTGTTTCTGTAACTAGTTGTCTTCAATTTTTTCCCCCTACCCATGGAGAAAGAGGGGTCAGTGGACCTTCACCATGTTCTTATGACACACAAAGGACAATATTTAAGATACCTAACAAACTTAAACTCCAGATACGTGAAAACCAAGCAAAAACGGTAGAGAAAATTTTCCAACCACTCGTTGGAGGAGGGGTCGGCATCGACATCTCTCGGGTCGTATGTGAAGAAGCTCAACAGAGGGATGGAGTGGAGGGCAGAGGGAGCGACCAGAGAGGATGGAGGTGAGGGCAATTTGATCTAAAAATATTCAATCCCAAGATTAATTTTCTAGTGCGACAGGTAGTGATATTTAGTACATTGGATTGGAATTGAGATCAAATTTTTCATTATCACACGCCAAAAATGAAAGCGTGATATAACCGAACCCAGTCCCTCCCAATCCTTTATAATAAATGAAGCTAATGATATGAGTTGAACTCGCCGGCTCAACTCATCAATCTCTAAAAGAATGATGAGTTGAATTAAAAAAAATGAATTTATTTAGATGTAAGCTTGAATTTGTAGCTAGTTCACCAATAAGGTACCAGGGTAACCCATTTATATTTTTTTTTAAAAAAAATAAATAAATAAATGAGATTGAATTTAAATTAAAGCATTCAAAATAAGCATGCATGAAATTATAGTCTAAATACTCAACACTTATACATTTATTTAATTTGAGCTTAAATTATGACAGAAAACAATAAAAATACGCCATTTAGATATAAGTTAAACATCTCAAATCGTAACATTATATTTTTATTTTGTCCTAACAAAGATCTAATTTAAAAATTACCAATTATTTTCAATAATTAATTGGACATAGTTATTTTAGTTCTCTCAAGGTTGATGAATGCTAAAATCTAAACAAAACAAAAAAGAAATTGTGTATATGTAAAAGAAAAATTTGCACAAAGTGCAGAAACTAGAGAATAAAACGATCACAAAATTAAATTAATTTATATTTATATGATGATATAAGCATGGCTTGATTAGAAAGATTTTTATTATTATTTAAATAATTATTTTTTAGATAGAATATATTTTTTTTTACAGAAAAAAATAATAAAAAAGGAATTTATAATTTTTAAAATTAAAAAAATAAAAAATCATTAAAAAATATATTTTACTGACGGGTTGGATTGACCAGCCAACCCGCTGCAAGTTATGTAAGTTGGCAAAATTATATCCAGCAGAAGATATGAATTGTGCCAACTTATTTATGAAACCCACAATTTACTGCGAGCCAAGTCACAGGTTATGAGTTGATTCGTGTTATTGGCTTTAATATTAAACTTAGCGTTTGCGTTCATAAGAAAATTCCCTCAACGCGGGACCGTAAGAGTGCACTCTAGAAACTAGGAGGCATAACACATCCACACCCAACCCGCATTAATAACAGCACCGCTATGCATATTTCCTTTGAATGCGACAGGCTTTTGCGAACTCATAATCACCCCCAATACAAGGTGGTGTTTCTCCCAACACTGTACTATACTCCCTCTATTTTTATCCATAAAAAAAAACTATTATTTTTAATTTATTTTTTGTATAAATTAAATTATATCTTTAATAATGATTTATTGCAAATTTTTTAAATTACCCTACATAATTTTATTATTCATAATTATAAAAAATAATTAACGAAGACTTGATTAATAAAACTAATAAAAAGTATTATAATTTATTTTTTTTTATTTTTAAATATAATTTAATATAATTAACTGATTTTTTTAAACTGTGACACACAATTTTTTCCTTTACAGGTAGAAACTGAGACAGTATGTCCATTAAACAATAAACATACTGCCTTTTCCACCTACCAACATTTATATCCTATTTATTTTTCCAAAAGAAATCGATTGACAACTATTCACTTTAATTTATAACTATTTATCCGAGTTAATTAATTGTGATTTAAACCATTAATCTAATTTTCACCTGTTTTAATTTGAAGTAGAGCATCCTGCTCCTCCATTTTTGTGTTGGGGAAACATAGGTTTTTGGTGGGTGAGGGGAAAACGTTCAGTCAACCTCAATAAAATTTTTTTGAAAAAAATTATCCCTGACCAAACCCTTCGACATAAAAGAAAGAAACACATTATACACACGCACATGTAAATATGTCTTCGAACCTAAACAATTACAATCTCAATAAATGACATTAACTATTACAAGAACATTTTGAACTTAAACAATAACAATAATTAAGTCTCAAAAATAACAAATTAATGACATCTGAGTATCTAATATTTTTTTTAAAAATTATAATTTATAAATATTAATTTAAATAATTATAAATAAAAGTCTTTCAGTCATGAATAAGATATTTAAATTTTAAAAGTAATTCTTTTAGTCATTTAAATCCATATTTATAATTAATGTTTTTATTAATTTTATGTACCAAAAATTTGTGTCATCCTCCCTGAAACAATCCAACCTTTCAAATTAAGTAGAAATACTGAAATAGTACAAACTAAAATCAGTGTAACTCATGGAAGGATTCATTAATTCAATATTTTGATTTTTAGTGTCATTCTCCATTAAACGTAATCCAATCTATCAAATGAAATCAAACAGAAATAGTACAAACTACAAACAATTATAACTAATAATGGCAGGATTCATCGGAACTTTCTAAGAGATTAATTTTTTCAACCAAAGTGTTAAAGGCACGTTCGGTTTTCCCATTTTGCCCTGCAGCCCCAGTCACAACGTTCTTCAATTCCTCGGCCTTGTCTCTCATCACCTTCCCTTCTGGCTGCTTCAGAACCCGGTTCAAGCTTCTGATCAACGCGTTCTTCGTGAACAACCCACCTTCAATCTTCACCCCAACCCCCCAAACATCCTCTACCATTCTCGCCGCCATGAGCTGATCTCCGAAATAAGGCCTGCATATCATGGGGACGCCGCTCGACAGTGACTCGCTCACTGAGTTACACCCTCCATGAGTCACGAAAGCTCCCACTGATTCGTGACCTAAAACTAGCGTTTGTGGAGCCCATGGAACCACCTTCCCCTTCTCGCTTGTTCTTTCCAGAAACCCTTTTGGAAGAAACGCCTTTGAATCGTCTTTTAGGGACCAGAGAAATGGAACACCTTCGAGCTCTTCTAGTGCTTCTGCAATGGCGACGACCTCGTGACGAGGAGGTGAAACCACTGTTCCTAAGCTGATATATACCAGTGATTTGGCACTGTGCTGGTCTAGCCAACTCAAGCTTCCGGTTTTGTCAGTGTTCGCCGGCGGCGGAGGCGGCAGCTGCCGAAATGTGAGGGAGAGATTCAGAAAACCTACGTAGATCAGAGATTTCATCTTGGATCTCAGATCCTGAACCATTAGAGGTGGGTCTAGTTCCTCGTAGAAGTTAACCACCACTGCCTCAGCTTCTGGAAGCACCCTCCCCATGGAAGCTAGCATCTTTGAAAATGCAGATTCTTCTTCTTCGTCTTTGCCTTTGAGTATCTACACATACAATAAGAAGCTTTACTTATAAATTATAATGATTCAGGTTATTTTCCAAAATTGAAGGCAAAAATAATGAAAGTGCGTACAATGGATTCTGGTAAATCCTGGATTCGCATCTTTGAGAAGCCAGGATTGATGAAAGCCAAGCTTCCATCTTCAACACCACCACCAACGCGATGCTTTTCGCGGATCAATTGTGTGTGGAAGTGAGCAGAGAGAGAACAAGTATACGAAGTCCAGAGAGCAATCCAAGGCACACCATTCTCTTGAGCAAGAACAAGAGAAGAAGTCACGAAAGCATCAGAAATCACACACGTCACTCTCAGATTCCTCTCTGAAACCGCCATACTTAGGCCCTGTTTCAGGTTCTGAGGACCAGCTTCGAGAAAGAAGTTCAGCCTCCGGGATGGGTGGTGGTTGGTGAGGTCGAGACCGTCGGTGATTCCGTCGGAGACAGTGTAAAACCTGATGTTTTCAGGGATGGTGTTGCTGAGTTTGGAAGATAAGAGGGAATGCTTACTCTGTGGGGTGGTGAAGAAGGAGAAGCTCACGTGAGGAGCAGCATGTGCTAGCTTGACAACAAGGTTGAGCAGTGGAGCGGCGTGAGTGCCGTAGGGGAAGGCGAAGACTGCCACGTGTCTGCTCCGATCAGGCGAGGCTCCGCCCATGGTGGTGGCTGTGGCTGAGAGTAGAATAGAGGTATGAAGACGACCACAGTCAAAAGGTGGTTTTCGTTGAAAGGCACCATGCTGGGTTTGGTCATATTTATAAAATTTTGTTTTTGTAATATTTATACTTCATGTGTTTCACTTTTTATTGTAAATTTTTTCTTTTATTTTTTATTGAACATGATAAAAATAAGTGTCTTATTATAATATGTAACTTATGAGATTAGATTTAATGGGATCTCTTACTGTATAATAAATTAAATTTTAAATTCTTAAGAAAAAAAATACTCATTTTTAGTAGTCAAAAATACTGCGAACGTAATTATTTCCATTAGACATATAAGCAATAAATAAATAAATATATAATATAAATAAAAGATGAAAACTTACTAGAATTTTAGAGTTACTAATTTTAAAATCTTAATTAATTGTGATGAAATTTGTTAAGAGTCATTTATAAATAATATTAAAATGAATATGCATATATTTATTAATAGATCATAGATGCTTCTTTGCTTTTTTTTTTTAAAAAAAATTGCCAATTTAAATCTCTTTGTTTTCTGCTTTTATTTTCTTATGGGAGCTAACAGATATTAGCAACATACAGAGCGTAAGCATAGAAGTTTAATTTGTTAGGTAGATTTGTTTAGATATGAATCTTCTCACCTGCTCAAGCACAGTGAAAAAGAGAATGATGAATATGAATTTTATATTTGTATTGATTTTACAATAAATTCAACCATTCTCCTTTTAAATTGTACTCAAGCAATTTTAAAAGATTCGAATCCAATTTGTTTTATACAAAGAAGTTGAGAATTCATGTTTTAAACGTTTAATTCAAGGGATGAAAGCCTGGTGGTTTATGCTAACCGGAACGTAAAATATATTCTAAATTTTTAACAAGCTTTAAATTAATAATCCTTCAAATTTACTAATATATTTGTTGAATGCAAAGGTGGGGATAGGGTTTGGCCACCAAGATGCGAGGGTTTGGTCAAGCCTCGTGGCCCGTGCAGTTTTAAATTCACTCCCCCTCTTCCCTACTCTCATTTAATAAAAATCATATATAAGACTCAATTTGATAATTATCTAAATTTAATAATATAGAAGATTATTTTAATTTTAATTATTTAAAATTTAAAATATACATTTTAAAAATTTAACATTTAAAATTACTCTTAAACTTATAATTTAAAATTTAAATTATATATTAATTTTAAATTAATTATAATATATTTTATATTTTAATTATTTAATCATATATGTTTTATAAGATTTATTAATAAAAATAAATTTTTATAAATTTATAATTTGACTTTATATTTTTATCATGAATTTATTTAAATTGGTGAGTTTGATATCTTTAATGATGATGAAGTACCACCTCATTGCGAACCTCATTTTGATGTCACTCAACTCTTCATTAGTATTCTCTTCTGCTCGCTCTCTCTTGTTGAATCCAATTTTGATTCACCGGATCTGGTTTGAGTTTGATGGTATAATTATAAATATTAAATAAAAACTATTCAGGTCTTCTATTCAGATATTGAATAGTATTATGTTCTTAAAACGGGTGAAAGGACAAATTTGTTTTAAAATTTTTTCACCAAGTACAACCGATATCTTTAATTAAACTTTTAATTAAAATAATATTTTTTAAAAGTTTTAAAATGATACAATTTTATCTTACAGTAACATTTGATTAATGTTAATAGTAATAATTAGTTGAAAGTTCTAACTGGAGTTAAAATTAATTTTGCCTTATAAGTTTTGATTAATGAACAATTGGTATTTTAAAATTTCTATTAGCTAGTGCATTGTTTTTGGGTATCGATGTTCAAATTAGAAGAACAATCAATAGCCCATTGTCATTGTTAAAAATAGTTTATATTTTTGGATTTTGATAAAAAGTCTTCCTTTAAATTTCTTTATCATAAAATCAACTCTACCCTCTGGTTAAAAAAAAAAAAAATCTATGAATATTCCATAAACTCGCTCTTGAAATTTGAACCTGCCCTTATCTACCCATAAGCAATTCTTGGCTTGTACAAGCATAAATACAAATTTGTTTGGACGTGTTCATGGACAAATTAAACATGTTAGTTTGGATTTTCACTTAGAAGCAGTCATTATAATTCAACCTAATTTTTTTTAATTTTGAGTTATAATAAATTATATTGGATCCTTTTTTTGATTTAAAAGTTTGTAATATAAAAATATTACACCAATCAAAAATTTAAAATATCAATTACTCTTTAAGAAAAAATTTTGAAACAAAATTATCATTTAATACTTAAAACAATGATCAACGCTAGTCAAATACTATTATAAGAAGACATTACAATATTTTTAAAACGTTTGAAATAATATTGTATTAATAATTATAAGTTGAGAATACTAATTGCATCCATCCAAAGTTTTCGCCGGCCAAAATAAAAAAACAAAAAAACTATCAAAAGTTTTCTAGACAAGTGCCTTGGTGGCCGGCTTCCGGCTGCTCATTTTGGCCGTACTATTGCGCCATTGATATCATTATGAGTTGTCATGTGACCACAACGTGGACAGCTTCAGACTACTCGTTTTCGTGGTACAGCAACTAACTTAGTGGGGCCCATGGAAACCACCATTAGTCCCTCGACACAACGGCACAGAGCACAGTCATATCATAGTTAATAGAAGAGGCAAAGAGAAATAAAACAAGTCCAATAAAAATGACACCTCCATGTTCACAGAAACAAATATTCTTTTTTTTTTTTTTTTTTAATGTTGAGCTCCGGACCTTTAAATTAAATGCTTAAGGATTTACCATGAAGATTCTGTCCAAACTATGACACTTTTTTAATTATATTTTATATGCTAAAAAAAATAATTACCCTCTTTTCTGAAAAAAATAAAGTATTTCTTAAAAGTTGAGTATTTTAAAAATATAAGACTTTTTTATATTTTAAAATATAATTAATGTGTTATGTTTTAAAAATATCTTTAACAAATAAATCAGTTTATTTTTATTTTAAAGTAAAATATTATATTATATAAATATAAATATGAAAAGATGATATTAATTTAAAAAAATTTAACTAATTTATTAAGAGTAAGATTTATTTAAAGATGCTTTTGTACTCTCTCCGTGTCTATATATAAAAGAAAATAATTTTATCATATAGTAAAAAAAATCAGATAGTAATTGTGTCTAGAAATAAAAAAACTAGATTAAAATATTTTTGAATTTAATCAAAATAAGGCATTGAGGTTTCTGCAATTGTTTCTTGTGAGTAAAAATTATGATTTTATTAGAGATAATTTAGAGAAATTATAACAAATGATTATTGAGATATATAATTTTTCTTATATAAAAAATAACAAATCTTAATTTCTCTTATATATAGAAACCAATGAAGTATTTTTTTAATGGGATGAGTATTTTTTTTATTCTCATAAAAAATAATATGTCTACTTTTTATTTTAATTCTTTTATTATGAAAAATTAGAATAAATATTTTGTCAAATTATACTTCTCATGCTCATATTTTTAACCTCAATAGTTACATTTATTAATACATGGATAAATTGAAAAAAAATATTAAGTGTTCTCCATTTTGAAGCAAATTAAATTTAGTTAAAAAATGTCTACTAATTTGGATAGGATATTATCTTGCTTTTTGAAATGCCCTTCACATAATTTAGTATCTATTGGCTCAATTTTATGTGAAGGGGTCGAAGCATCACAATTTTTTAGGTATTCGAGTGAGCTAAGCATGTCAAAGGAGCGTGCCCTTGAAAGAGTAAGTTGCGATCAGACAATTAAAAGGATTTTTAAGGTGTTTTTTTCACAATTTCTTTAAAAAGTCAAGTGATTTGTGAAAAGCAATGGTGGAGGATGTGCCCAAATGCGCATGGACCTTGTTGGAATTAATTAGTAAAGTAAATACAATGATATCCTATATGAGAATGGAAAAGCAAACAAGTTTAAAAAACTACCTTAAAAGCAAAGTTTACATAAAGAAAGTAAGTCATAAAGGGTGAGGTTGAAGACAACGTAGGGTCAAGATTTGAAGAGTTTACGTTGGGAAAGTATTAGGTAAATTTGGAAAAGTGTTGAGAGTTGAATAATTATGCGGTCGTTGCTGTTTATAACAAATGACGTGCGCTCCTATTTGAATTTAGCTCTGGGTGCCAATGAGAGCAAATAACTATTTGTGCCTTTAACTACTTGAAGGTACTCTATTGTGTGATGTGGTAAACATGGGTGCACTGAGATTCTTGGGTAGTGGGAGGAGTGTATGTGATTCAATTAGCTTTCCTTAAAATGCATCGTTTTACTTGTCTTTGCCTAGCTAGACTGCATTTGGTCCGAACTCCCTTTCTTCTAGCTTAGGCTTCACAGACCTTTTGCTTTTGAGTTTGGCGATCCAAATTTGGTACAAATAGTTTCATATTCAAATGCGGGGTCCATTATGCTAAATGCACTCACATGTCACAAGTACAAGCTTTCATTTAATGGTTGGATCATAGAATGGTACTTTTCTTGTTTTGGTATTATTTATAAGACTTTTTTATGATTTGTATGTATGTCTTTTTCCTTTTTCTCTTGGTAAATGTTGAATGCTAGTGTATCTTATTTTTATGCACCTGTTATTGGAAGAACTATGAGCTATGATTGATGGTTTAAATATGTCATAGGCATAAGGGTTTAGAAAGGTTAAGCTTAATGTTGATTGCTTGCTTGCATTATTATCTCATTTGTCACAAGATGCCATTTCCATGAACATTGATAGTTGCTAGATTTGATAGATCCATTCTCAACTACATAGAGGGTAGCAAGTCAAGATTGATCATAGGAATGTATGCATGCAATTTAAAGTAATGTGCATGGTAGTTTGATAAATGGCACAACTCAAAGCTACTAATGATCTTGATATAGAACCACTTAAGGTTGTTTAGAAGTCACGAGAGACATCTTGAGGAAGTTTATTTGAGAATAAATGTCATCTAGTTGAACACTATGAATTGAAGCTTGATAGACTTCATTCACACCTCTGTTGTTCTCCCTTATGTTGTATTGTTGATTATTATTGGCCATCTTTTCCACTAATTCCCAAGCTTCATTGGGAGGCAAGTTAAGTAAAGATCTATTAAAAGTTGAATCTATAGTTTCCCTATCATGAATTGAGAGTTCAACATGAAAGCACTCAATGAGAAATTCATTGCCAATCAAGAGGTATGAACATCTTGCTAGAAGCTCAAGGTATCTCATCCAATACTCATATAAAGATTCTTGAGAAAATTGTTAAATTCTTATTATTTCCTTCCTCAATTATGAGTACTTGGTTGCTGGAAAGTATTTCTCCAAAAAGTAATGTTTTATTTTAGCCTATGAATTGATAGGTTTAGGGGCCAAAGTATTAAACCAAGTGATGGCCTTATCCTCCAAGGTGAAGTAGAAGACCTTCAACATCAAATTCTCCAAACTAGCTATAGATGGCTTCATTATGACACAAACTCTCTTAAAAATTTAAAGATATCTATTGACATCTTCACCTACAAATCTATGAAACCTTGGTAAGGCATCAATTAGAAAAGGCTTAATTTCATAGGTAACATTTTTTTGTAAGTTCACATTCAAGCCACATGCTCTAAATACATTTTTAGGTGCAACCATTTCTCTATACTTCTTTTAACAGTAATTGCTTTCTTATGATCATGTGAATGTCTATCATTATTTGCATCATTATTTGTCATATTTCTAAAACAAGAGATTTATCAATGACAGAAGTAGAAGAAATAGCAATGATATCCAAGTATTGAGTCTTAAAGTCAAGAAATTATTTCTCAATTTCCAAACAAGAGTTACAAGACATGCAATGCTCTAAGATCAGCCAAAGCAACTAACAAAACACTGA
This sequence comes from Prosopis cineraria, assembly GCF_029017545.1. Taxonomy (NCBI): domain Eukaryota; kingdom Viridiplantae; phylum Streptophyta; class Magnoliopsida; order Fabales; family Fabaceae; genus Prosopis; species Prosopis cineraria. The sequence goes on along the minus strand of NW_026555334.1, from coordinate 9,669,194 downwards.
AAAAGTAAAAAACACACAAAAATCTAACAGAAATAGAGTGCAACAGCAGTATCAGATATTTTTTTTCAAAAATGAAAATTAAGGAACAAAAAATTCAAGTAAGATGATAAATAAAATTTAGAAATAAAAATCATGCAATTTGGATAAGTAGGGAGTGAGATATGCTCATCCAAAGTTGGTCCATTTTTCTGAACTGACAGTAGATATTAGTCTAAAGCTAATGTGTTTGTGAGCTGTACAAAAGCTAAATCCCATGTCAAATTCCTCTAAAATTTTTACCTGAAATAGATAAGATAACAAGGATTATACTGTAAAAATTTTAGGTCAAAATTACTTCTTAATTTCTCCCAGAAATTCACAAGAGTCAGTTAACAATTCTGAAAATTTAGGACTACCTTTAGAGTACCTTAACAGAATTTATCAGTCTTTTCACCAAGTTAATGGAAAAATTAGAAGATGAGCCAAACATACGAATCAGAGATAACACAGTAATGAATGAAATGAGAAAAGAATCAAGAAAATTGGATAAGTATAGTGAAAGTTGTGCACACTTAAAGATAACATAAAATTCTAGATTTCTGTAAAACAGACTTCTAGAACCTTGCTGACTTGAAATGGATGTACAGAATAGCTCCTTAGTCAAAATTTGCACTCAAAGTGTGGAATCAAAGCTAAGAAGTATATATTTCTAACAAATCCAGTCCCAAGCACAAACTCCTTTTCAATTATTCCTAGTTCAATTTTAAAGTCAAAACAAGTTTTGTGAAACAGCAATTTTCGGCTTGGTTTTAGCTCTGAAAATTCCAACAAAAACAAGTGAAAAATAGGTGTAAACAAATTAAAAGATGGTAAATGAATTGAAATTGATCAGCTATGTTACTCCCTGACAACGGCACTACTTGAAAGAGCCCTAAGTCGCATCAAACTTCTTAAAGAAAATTGAATGTAGAAGAGTGCATAGGTCATTAAAATTCCAAGAGAGCAAGCTTAAGCAACCAAAGACAATTCATAAATCATTTTTCACAAGTTAAAAACAATGTTGGTTTTGAAAATAAAATTTAAGGTTTAAGGTGATTATAATTTCTAAATTTTGTAGGAAAATGTGGAATGAAGTGAAATTGACTTAACCAAACAAACAAATGAGTTTTCTGAGGTTTGAATTCATTTTCATCATCATAGAATCATAAGTTTAATTCATCTAGTTCTTGAAATTCATTTGACATTAAACAAAATTCCTAATTACTATTAGGATTAGGTGATTGTGGCTTAAACCAAGACACAATCTCTCTAAAAATTATGACAACCAATGACCTAACTCTAGAATTAGAACTTGCCTTGCCTTAACCATGTTCTAACACTTATAAGCAATCAAGAGTTAAGCAATTAACTTCAATTTAAGACTTAAATAGAAGCTAAATCGTTCAGACACTACTATAAGAATTGGACAGAATAGCATTTACACAACAATAACCATTGAAGCATAAATTCAAACATATAGTGTGCGTCATCCAATTAAAGAGTCAAATCATTACATCTAATTCTCCAAAAGGAATGAAATCTACTAAAGAATTCAATTTAACCAGCATTGAATTAACAAGTTGAAAGCAACAAGAAAATTAGGGAATTCAAATGTGATTTACAGTAGAACTGAATGGAAAGGAACTAAGAAAACTTAAGTACAAGTCTCACCTCCCTTGAAGAACTCTAGATGAAATTTAGCACCTCATTTTGATCTCTTCAACAATTGATTGAGGAAGATACCTATGAAGAGCAGCCATTAGACAATTGCTTGAAGAAATCAATAAGCAAGTGAATTTGGTCCGACTGAAACTGAGAGGAAAAATGTGTGAAAGAGTAGCTAATTTGTGAAATTGAGAGTAGAGGTTCTGCATTGAGGTGCAATGGCAATGAACTAAAAACTAGAGGAGAATATATGATGGTAACTAAACTCAATTTCAGAGGAAGATGAGAGATCGAAGTGTGTGTTAAGTCTGTGTAATTGAAAGAGATCTATGTTCTAATGTGCATGTGGTCGATGGAATAAGAGAATCCATGAGAAGATTGTGTGCATGGTGGTGGGAGTCAAAGCTGTATGATGAACTCTAAACGTAGAGGAAGATGAGCGAGCCTTGTGCGATGAACTCGTGCGATATGTGAATGAAAATTTAGTCCTCCGACAATGTGTGTGCTTTTCCACCCTTGTTCTCCCTTTCTCTTTCTATTTTATTCATTTTTTCTGTTTGCAGTGCCTAATCCTAATTTAAAAAATAAAATGACTGAATCGCCTTTTAATTTCTTAAAACACAAAGCATACAAAATTAAATCAATCTAATAAAATTGAACAAAATAAAATCCTAAAAATAAGAATAAAAATTTCCCAAGTAACAAAATATGTCAAGGAACTAAAATTTCATATTAAAAGTAGTTAATTCCAATAAAATATGTACAATGACCAAAATGTCCCTAATGCCATAACTTAATTCAAATGAGCCAATGATCAAATTCAATGCCAAAAACTGTGCATATAAGGGTCTAAACGAATAAAATATGGTCAAAAATTTAAAGTATGTAAAATATGTGATTCATCAGTCATTAACACAACATAAACCTAATTTAAGATGATCTAATCAATTTAAATAAGAAAGTAGATAGAAGGAGTAACCTTGGCTAAACACTTTTATGAGACACTCTTGAATAAATGAGATCCTAAAATAATTTAGAGATTGCAAATTAAGGCCTTGAAAAAGTACTAAAAAAATTAGAGTAAAGAGGTTGCGAAAACCTAGGGAAAAAGTTTGGCATTGAAAATAGAATAAATAGGAAGTTTTTAGAACACTAATAAAGTTTTTCGACCTTTAGATAACTTTAGAGGTGAGCTAAAGTAGTGTATAGGTCAAATCAAGCTTGAGTAGGAGGTTAAAATAGCACAAGACACTTGTTGTGCCATGTGCCATGGTCCACACACCCTAAGCTGTAACACATGGCCATTTTTTAAGTTAAATCAAATACAAAAATGTGTCTAATTGGTGGGTATTAGGGCTTGACCTTGGGAGTAATTTGGAAGCATTTTGGGCAAGATTCATCCTAATGTAAGCTTCCTATATCTCTTTCTTCCCCTTTATGTGAAATTTCTGAATGTTTGGAGCAATGTGGGACTTGATTTTGGTTTTTCTTAGATTTTGACTGAATCCATTACCTTAGTTAAGCTCTTGAAGAGTTAAATCAAGCTTCAAAACCTAAGTTTTGGATTGTATAATAATTTGAAATTTTTTGTTAGGGTTTAGATGAACTTTAAGTGGAATATGAGAATTTGTGGGTAGAGAAATAGTATTATTAGTGTTTGAATGTTAAATGGGATTAATGAAAAATATTGAAAGTGTTGAGGGTGTTAAAGTGAGGTTTTGGGTATAGTAGGTACTCAAAATTATGCTAAAAGGGGTTAATTAGAGTGAGAATTGATAATTAAATATTTAATCTTATAGATTAAATATTAATCGAGCGTTGCTACGCTAATGGACACTTGTGGAGCTAAGTTTTGAGTACGGTAACCTTTCTATTGTCAAAAGGGTTGAGATAACCAAATTATTTAAACTCTCTATTTGTGTGTTTGGATGATTGTGTGGTAATTACGAAAGTTAATATTAATATTTTGGACTAGTATAGTATTAATATGAAAAATGATTATGATTTAAAAATTTTATGTGAGGTGGAATTGATAACTATATTTTTCACATTATGATTTTTGAAGCTAAATCCTATGTTTATATATACGTTTTCTAAAATTTTATGATTTATAGTAGAAATGGTTATTATAGTGTAGATTATATGTTTATGACTATGTGTGGAATTATTGAGTATATGTTTTGGCATGATTATTACAAGAGGATGAGAGTTCACCCTAGTGTTGTTTGGGAAAATTATTTAAAAATTCATAAAGTACACTGGCACCATGGAGGACCCAGTGTATAATTCTATATTTGTTTTGAAGTTTCAGTACTATTTGAGATAGATTGGGCATACGACACCTCAAGTATTCATGGAAAAGGAGGAATCTATGGTCCATAATGGGCAAAGGCTCTTTTGGCCAAGGTAGCCTCCTATGATTAGTGAGTTTGAACTAATCCAGTCACATAGATTTAGTTCTATTGAATTATCAACCCACAAATTCGATCAGAGAAAATAAGGAGGATATAAGGTGATGTGTTGATTATGCATTGTGTAGCCATTTGCCTGTGTATGTAACTTATTATATATGGAATATATGTTTAAATGTCACTTTACATACCTACTAACTATTCTCACATACGAGTAGTCTGTTTATATTATTTGGTTACTGAGTCCTCAACACACACTTTGGTTACTTTTACAAGTGACGGAAATGTGATAGCTACGATAGAGGCAAAGGGAAGGAAGTTATTATGGAGAATTGAGGGATTTGAGTTTGTATAATCCTCTTACTCTATCTTTTAGTTTGTAATGAATTTGTATTAATATCCCAACTTAGGATCATATGTTATTTTGAGGTCACTTGAATGAGTATTGTTGTATTAAAGTCAGTATCTTTGCTTCAATTGTTGTAACTATGATGTAATTGTTAGGGGTTAAAATACTAGTGCAAGTGATGATTTTGTGTTCATTATATATTGGAATGAACATGAGGATGTTTATTGTGAATTGTAGTACCCCTTGAATTCATTATGAAATTTAGGGTTTTATATGGCCAATTCGTGTTAGAATGTTATTATTGTTGTTTTATTGTCTAATCAGATTGTTTGTGATCTATTTGAGTTGGTTTAAGTGGTTCCAAAGTTATTGACACTAGTTTCATGGGTTTGGACACCCTTATTATTGTTTTGAAAGGAAAACAAACTAATTTGGGTTCGGGTATCTAACTTATAAATGGTTGAGTGTTTGGGAGTGAGACTAGTACCAATAGCTAAGTGACTTAAAGAGCTACGTGTTGACAATGAATCGCTCAAATCAAATGTTAGATGGTGAAATGATGCTCTTTGGAAGTTGGTTCTTAAGTGCTATCATGATAGCTACTACTGTCATGATAGCAGGAGTACGCCACAACACACTACATAAAGAAGGACGTGGTCCCTCTGTGCCATCGCACAATAAGTGAGGCTTATGCTATGGCGGATGATGCAAATTCTAGAATTTTCTAAAATGTTTCATTATTGTTTTTAAGAGTTGTTACTGGTTTTTATGCTTACACTATCTTATATAAATTATTTTAAACTATAATTTGAGTTCAAACAACTTTTTAAAAAGGGTTTCTTGGGATCCCATTTTCTTAAAGTATTTTTTAAACCCTTATGTTATGATAACTATATATAAGGAATTTAATTAATTCTGATTATTATAACAGTGTCCTGTGTATTTGGTAATGTTAGAGATGACATTATACAAGCAACCATCCATTGTGGCTTATGGCACAGAGGCCATTCGTCGTGGCCTACAGCATAATTTGTTATGGTTGTAAGTTTGTACTACTAATAAACCTACACATATATGGTCACTAAAAATGGCCAAGGTTAAAAAAATGAAACCAAGTTTAAAGATTCACTTTGAAAATGGTATCCTAATATTTTAAATATATTTGAAGATAATTGAGTCCAAACAAGGTGAAATTAGAGTAAAACAATGAATAAAAGCACAATTAATAAAACTAAGGTAAAGCAAAGCATTCAGAGGGCTAAAAGGGTCAATTTATCCTCAACTAGTGTATTTGCTACTGTGAATCACACATCTGTCGTGACTAGCAACATAGAGGACGTGTAGCTCTCTCTATACCATGAGCTATGGCACATGACATGCATTGTGGTGCACGACACAATTATGATGGCATCACTGCTAACACAATTAGCCCAGGGGTTTAAACACAATTAGGGCACAAACCCATCACACCTCAATGAACATCATAACCTTCATTTAATCATAGTCATAAACATTTGAATATTCTAGCCTCAACCCCAAGCTTAAAGACTTGATGCACAAAAATAAGCTAGATACATAATTAAATTTCAAACAAGCCAAAATCAGTCAATATGCATAATGAGTTCCTAGTTTGCAAAATGTATATATAGTTGAGGTTTATAAGTTATCCTTTACACAAAAATAATTTAAGCCATTATAATTAGTCAATCTAATTTTGTGCCTTTAGCTCCTTCTATAAAATCCACATGTAAAAAATTAAGGTTACCCTAACTTATCTATCTTTAACTCCAAAATCAAAGTAATCATGGGCTAAATCCTTTTAGATTATCAAATTTGTAATTTATAGAAATAGGATCCTAAGTTTTTCATAATTCAAATTACTTAAACATCATTTAATAAATCTTAAATCAAAGTAGAATATTGTTTTAAAAGAAAGGGATACCTTTTAGGAGTCTCAAAGACTCAAACCAGTTGAAAAACATTGAGGAGTGAAAAGCAAGGGGTTGCGTAGTAACATGTGCATATGCCCTGTGACTGTCCTTCTCTATGCTACAGGCCACAGCACAGGAGCCAAACACCACGGCATGTTACACGTTAGCAAATAACATTTTGCTATCAAATGATAGCAACCAAAAGGAGCTTCCATCATGTCTCATTTCTTCATCTAACATCTGAAATAGGTGAACTAGGAATCTACAGAAAGATCTTTTCATAAATTAGCTAATGGCATATATTTTACTTTCAAATTTTATCACATAAACAAGATAAATGCCTAAACATATTTTCATAACTTTTCATACTTTTCACAACTTAAGAGTGTCCTAAAACCTTATACATGTGCTAAAAGCTACCCCTAACACCCAAAACACACTCAATAAACTTAGGACTACTTATATAACACACCACATGCACATAATCTCAATAATAATAAATTTTCACTACTTAACCCCTTTAATACTAAAAATAAAAGGGGAAGGTTTTAGCATTGTATAAATAACTAGATTTCAAATTCAATGATATAACAATATTTCTTACAATTGTACTAATATTTTAGCCTTATCAAATAGTTAACCTACTTACATACAACATTACAGGGCCAAAATACTTCTCAAGATTATAAACAACAATGTAGTACAAGTATATACAAAATGCATCCTAATTAGCAGTATGCTATCTAACCCAAAATAAATAAAGTTAGGAGGTTTTACAGTAGGAATACATAAATTATTAAGCCTTTGGAATCTTTTCCTTATCCATATTAGAGCTAGAACCTATAAAATATTGAAAGAGATGGGTGAGTAAAATCACTCAATAACCAAGGTATATATATCTTAAGTAGTTGCAAATCAATTGACAAAACATTTACATTAGAGTTGGATACTTAAAAACTTTTGTCCACACATAACACAAGAATAGTACAATTATACTACTTACTTATTATCAATTTTTTTCTATATAATCACATCACGAGACATGTTGCCACAATACAGATAACTATTTAATAATGGCACAATCAACTATCATGACTTGCCATAAACTTAACAATCATGTGACACGTCAGATAAATATTTGCACAATCAATTTCTCCTTATAACCTTCTTATTTTCTCTAACTGAAATTGTGGGCTATAATATAAATTAAGGCTTTGTTCATAATTAGATTGCCCAAACTCACCAATTGTGAGGAATGACCTAGCCAAAGATTACTATACTTACTCTCGAACCACAACTTCCCCTATCCTCAAATCCCTGAGGTGTCATAAACGTTAAGCTAGTCTCCTTGACAAACATATAGCTAGGTTCAAGTCCCTTGACAAACTATAGGATAATTCCTCAACAAACAATATGACAAAGCTAGCCTTCGTGCATCAAAAGGCAGCCACAAATATCATATAGATTTTATCTACTTCTCTTCCTAGGTGAACTCCTACTAAACAATCATACAATGTCTCATGCTCACACATATATTTACACGCGCTTGTAATTCATATTAACAAGCTTATTATCATAAATCATATGATTTATTCAAGCATGTGAACAAGATAATCATTTGTATTCATCACATATAATTTTCACTTTCAATCTCAACCATATTAACATTTTCTCCACTATACTCAATCATTACATTCTAATCAATCACAATCATCACATTAGTTGTCATTTTCTCATTCTAATATATATTCATAGTTTGAAAATTATTTAAAACTCAACTTCACATTTTAGGTCAAATTAATGTTAATATACTATCACATGGTTTATAGCATGTTTTTACATTTACAATTTCAATTATACATGCAAACAAACCTATTTTCACATTAGAACTCAATTAACAAATAACTACATAAAATAAGTTTACCTCGATTACTTCAAATCTTTGAAAGGTCAACAATTTACCCGTCAATAACTTGCTTCCAAGCTTACTTTTTAAGTCGAATATAGTTCCTGGACAATTAATCTACAATTAATCAAATCCAAATTCATTAACATTACCACATACACTCCATTTTCACTTTTATTTCAATATTTGAAATAATCTAAAATCCTCATGTCTAGCATTTCAAGCTTAACCATTGAGTTCATTAATTGCCTCTTGCTCTTAAGAGCTTTATTAAACTTTCATATCATCATTAATGGCCTCCTAACCAAGTCCAACAACTATACTAAATGGCATTTTCAGCTATTAATGCACCCATAACCACTAAAACATGTAAACCTATTATCCTCATGTTTAAATGTCTCAAATAACTCTCATTAATTTCATTTGAGTCAATGGGTTCGAACTTAAAACTTATATAGACCAAAAAATCATCTTCCACTTACAAATCATAACCATAAACTTAAGAAAATGGATTGGCAAGGGAGAAGAAGAGGTTAGGAGACTTATTTTAATGGTTAGATGGCTTAGAAACACCTCCAATCTTCTTGAAATTAAAGCCCTAGCAGAGTTCTCCCAATGCTCCTTATTTTCTCCTTCTTTCACTTCTGACTTTCAAGTATATTCACGAAGTATTTTTGCAAAAAACGTATCATGCACTGCGCCACATATGGCATGCAGTACAAAAGAGGCTAGTTCTCATCTTCTAGCCTTGTGTGCCATAGCATATGGCACAAAGGCTTCTTTCTTTATTTTTCAACTTTTTTATGCTCAAGTGACCTAATTTCACTTTGAGCCCAAATTTATGATTGAAATCACACAAAAAACACTCAGTAGTCCCTCTGACCATATACCATATAAATCCTACTTAATTTCCTTTAATTAGGTTGATTATTAAGGAGTTAATTGTTCAAAGATGTTACACTTTCCTTCTGCCACTACCTGATACTTCACTTGTAAACATTGAACAATAAGGAATGAGACAATCATCTCAATAATCAATGATTTTCAAACTTTTAACATATATTCACAAAGCATTTAAGGTCATGTAAGCATTAAACATAATTTATATCACCATAAAACTTATTTATACATGTATGATCATTCACCTTCTTATATCTTCTTTATTCCTTCTAATTAAGTTTTATGGGCTACAAGGTAACATAACTAAGCTCATGTGTTTAGACTTGCTCAATCTTGCCAATGTTTTAGGGACGACCCTACTAGAGACCACTTTACTCAAATTTAGACCATAGACTACCCTACTAATCAAATTTAACCAATGCCACATACCACTCTCAAAGAGTATTGGAGTTAGTGCCACAGCTAAGCAACTTAAGTGCTACTTAGATGGTGTCCATACCACATGAACTTATATTCATGCTCCTAAATCTTAAGGTGAACTCTCACTTTTTAACATCACAATAATAACACAATTACAATCATGCTCATTTCATATTCTCATCATGTTCACCACTTGCACAATTATCACATTTTCCTACTTTCATCATGAAAACATATTTCTCCATATTTATCATAGCCAATAATCATTCACATATTTAAAATTAAGGCAGATAACTTACATGTCATATTTTTATCATTCCTTTACACACATACAATTATTGTCATGTTTACGCACTTTCAAAATATAAAAAAATGGTCACATCATTCTTTTCAATGTTTCACTTTGTAAAAACTATAATAAATGCTTAAGTTAACAGATAAAGCAATTTAGGTTTCTATTTAACTCCACCTTTGAGTTAATTAAAGGGGCACCAAAGTTGTACCGCAATACTAGCTTTCAATTGCATACAATCAAGCCACAATATTAATCGATTAACATTACACAAATCATCATTTTCATTGCTATATACATAATTTCATAACTACCCATAACCTCATAAAGTGTTAAAACCCATTTTATTAGCTAACTTAGGTGTCCATCAACTTCATTAGTTTCAATACACTTCCAAGAGTATATTAAAACTCATTATTACACCTTTTTAGTCTCAACTTAAGATTTTCAAATGTAAGGTTAGCTTAAAATCACAAAACCATAAGGCCTTAATCAATGGTTTAGAAACATACCAACATCCCAATAATCTCCTTGAACTCAAGGGTTCGACCATATCACTATATAGCCAATACTCAATACCCAAAGCCTAAAACCAAGCTTAAAATCCACATAGAAATAGGGAAGAAGAGCTAGAAAGGCTTACCTAACATTTTCCAATCTCTAGATAGCCTCCTTAGACTCCCACTAGCAAGCCCTAACAAAGCATAAGTCACCTCTTCATCCCCCTCTATATTTCTCTCTGTATTTTGCTCTATCTTGAGACAGAACACTTAAAATCATGAACCATCCTCTTCAGTGCAAGCAGTATCAATTGCTGCAAATGAGATAGTTAGGCCCTATCTCTTTGTGTCTTCTTCTAGGCCCTCTATTTGGCCTAATACCCTTTCTAGCCCTATTCTAAAGCTACTTAAGGATCCCATTAAGTTCATTGATGCTACCAAACTAATAATTAACTCGATAATTTCATTATTTTACTGTTTCCCCCCAAGTAAGTTAATTAATTCCTAATTAAATTTTTAAGATATTGTAGCGACTAACTATAAACCACATGCATGCTATAGCCAAGTCCTTATTCACTGGAAGATGTGATATAGCAACTACTAAGCTATAGCTAATGGCTCAATCTGTTGTGGCACATCCTCATTTATATCACAAACATAACAAAAAAGTTCCTAACTTTTGAGACTCCTAATTCTCAACTCAGACGTTTAATTGAAGTGATTCAAGCATCCACATGTAGACAATTTAATAAACTATATATTGCCCCAAGTTTCAACTTAATCTAATATCAAATAAGGATCCTAGAACACTCTGTGCTAAACAAGCATTTATGTTAGAAGCACCAAAGTTAAGTGTCTCCCCTCTTAAGCCATTATCATCCCTAAATCACAAGTATTACACCCATTCATTAATAAACTTATCCTATGTCACCATCTATGTAAAGGTAAACTCAACAACATTTAGGCACATTTACATGGGAGGCCTTTTAGTAAAGACATACGGCTTAACATATAAATGCCTAAATTGACAAATAGGGCTGTATGTAAAAGAACAATAATCCCCACAACAATTAAAACCCTAAAGTTAGCATTTATATACTTCGTTACACATAAGGTGACTAAAGATATGACAATACTACAGTTTAGTTCTTAGCCTTGGAGGCTTCCCTTTTGCCTTCACTGTGTCATCCATTATAAAGGTATCAGCAACGGGAATGAGATTTTACCATATTAGTAATAAAGAAATTTAATTAAAACATAAAAATATATGACATGCATAAGAGGCAATCATAAGATTCACACAAGGAAATCCACACATTAATCCCAATGCACCTTTAAGCTATAATCCATATAATCAAATGCATCTGCCTTATGCTACTCCTTGTATAATCTAATTGAATTTACGAGCTATTAACTTATATAGATCTAGCCTATATGAATGGACTAGCCCTACTCTTTAATTGTAAGGGGTTAACTAGCCAAAGGTTTTCCTACTCACTCTTAAAAAATGAATTCCCCTTTCTCAAATTATGGGGTGTCATAATTGCTCAACCCACACTATTTCTAGTGGGATCAATAATATTGAACCTCATGCCTAACCTATGCCACAACTAAAGGTTAATGATAATACTAAGCATATTTATTAAGTGAATTCACCAACCACTTTATGCAATTTCAGTGGATGGCACACCATGTTTAATCATGCAAATTCTAAAATGCATATGCATAGGCATACTTCTATTCTACACCTCAAAATGCAATAATTCAAGAACTTGCATGCACCAACTCTTAAATTTATTTTCATACATTAATTAAAAATCACAACTTCATATCCACTTAGTCAACATATACTCAATTCAAGCTCATAATGACCAATACTACAATTATGTGTCACATAATTCTACTAGTGTAATTTCAATGCCAAGAGACAAGCATCACTTCTCAATTATCACCCAACAAGGCAAACATAATCAATTATGTCCAATATATTATTATGCCAAAATTTTAAAACCCCAACATTGCAACATACTATAATTAAACAAAATAGCTTTCCTAACAAGTTCATATAAGAGACACGCTCCACATAATGAACTTTTCTCATCATGTACTAAATATTCTATGATCAATGTGATGAATCGCATCTCACCACAAGCAATGGTTTTTCATGAATATGTGCTCATAATGATATAAGCAAAAATAGCTTACCTTTAAGCTTCATAAGTCACTATACCACAAATGCCTTAAGCAATCTGCAACATTGTACGAAGAAAAATTTTACAAAACCTAATATCTAACTCTTAAAATAGCATCCATTCTTGTCATTATAGTTATTATCTTAATAACTTAAAATAATAAATTGAACAAGCATAATTATTAAATTACTTCTAGTTACCTTAACCCTTAATTATCTAGGCCAGAAGTGCACCTTGTTGATCTACTAAACCTCCTAAGCAAGCACTCCTTCTAAGTAGTATTTAACTACTATTAGGTCATTATATATCATTAATAACTAACACTCTTATCTAGATCTTATTTATTGTCAAAATGTAAGACTTATATTAACACTATCAACCATACTTAACTTCATTTTGAGCTTTCAACAACTTGTGTACTTGAAGATAAGCTTATACTATAGGATATGACTAACCAAGTATCATTAGCTATGCTATTAGTGTTTGGTTTAAGTTTAGCTTCATCTTTGTTACACTACCACAAACATTAGCTATAGCCAACAACTACAACACTTAGCTAAGCTTCTCATAACTCCCAACCATAATAAAACATAGTAAGCTCTCACCATTTCTAGTAGTTCATTACCTCTATTTTAAGAAAAGAAAGAGAAGAACGTAGGAGAAGAAGAAAAGGAGTATAGAAGCTTATCTAAGCATTGTGTAGTCCCAAAAGGCCCCAAGTGTAAAAAACTACCAACCCTATAGAGAAAAGCCACCTCCTAAGTGTTCCTTTCATCCTCTCTTGTGTTTTTACTATCTTATTGCAAACTTTATAAAAAAAAATTGGCTCATTTCACTGTGATGGGTAAGGCCCTCCTTTAATCATCCCCTTTTAGGCCCCAAATAGCCTAATAATTCCTTAAGATCTAATCTATAACTCTATTAAGGCCCATTAAGCCTAAAATTAGGTGTTGGCCTTGAATTATTAGAATTTGGCTATATAAATCCCTCAACTATAACCCTCAATTAACTTTAATATATCAGGATTAAATTTTTAAGGATGCTACAAAGGAAGTATTTATAAGTATGATAAAATATTACATATATGAGTGATCAATATTTTTTTAAAAGGTTAAATTACAATGTAGACTCTGAATTATAGGTCTAGGGACAATTTAAACCCTAAACTTGTACTTGGTACATTTTAAACCCTGAACAATTAAACTTGGGGCAATTTCTCCTTGTCGTTAATATAAGATAAATATCTATTACTTTTTTAACAAGTAAGGCCCACGTCACCTAATCATCCTCATTTTTTCTCTCTTTCTCCACTCTCTCACACTCTCTCTATCATCGTTTCAAGCACTATGTTGTTCTATAAGGATTATCAATTTTAGAGGTGGTAGCTTCTCACCTACAATCTTCTTAAGTACATGATTCCTAACCTTACTCCCTCTCCCTTTGGTAAGTAACCTTGCTGCATTCGATCATGACAACTATCATGACTATCAGTGCTGGTAGAGCAACAGCAAGGAGCTACCACATATGTTAATATTTATATCTTCATTAGATGGCCACATAATCCCTTTGCTTAATAATTGTTTTAGAACCATACTAGCATTGAACTAGAAATGCCAGTGGTTCATAGTTCACATAATCTAACCAGTTGGATTCACGATCAGATCGATGATGTAATAATTTAATTAAAAAATATTATAATATATATATATATGAAAGAAATAAATCTAAAATTGCTACATAACTTGAAAATAAATCTAAATATTCCAAGTTAATTAGAAGTTAATTAGCCTCATGACATAATATAATATTAAATAATTCAATACCAATGTTCACGACATATATCCCTATACTAATTAGGATTTTTTTATTTAATATTTATTCATATTAAGGCATATAAAAATATGAAAATTATTTATCAAAAAAGGTGTCATAAAAGAATGAAAACAAAGGTATTATTTTGTTATAGGGTTAAAATTGGAACAAAGTGTAAAATCCTTCTTTACTAAACACAATTAAAACCATAAATCCATGGTAATTAAGGAATTAACCCCTAAAGAGATTACCAAGCTTGTAAAACTTTGATAGCAAGTTGAAATATTTAGGGAGAGACAAGTAAGGTTGCCCTTACTAACCCTCCCTAATCTCCAAACATTATGGTAATTATCAAACTTATCAAATTATACAATTAGGATTCTAAGTTTTCAATACTAAAAACATCCCAAATGATCTTTACAAACTAATTATTAGAGTTCATTTTATATGTGGAAGCATAGGATTAGAAAAAAAATCAATGCATTTGCTTAAAATTGAAAAACAATGAAACAGTATAGGAAATGGGGCATGCACCGTGGCTCGTGAGCCTCTATGCCATGCGCTACAGTCAGGCATAATGGACCACGACGCATTGCACAATTTTAACAGCAAATTTTGTTATCATTTGATAGCAACTTAGGAATTTCAATTGTGCCTTATTTCTTTGTCCGATGTTCAAATGACGTGATCTAGGTATCTATAGAGAGATTTCTCCTAACTCTAACTAACGGCTTTGGTTGTGAAATCAGTTATCTTTCATTCAAAAATTGAACACTCATTTCAATAATCCTTCTTTTCTACCATTGGAATAACTTGAGTGTCCAAAACTCATACTTAAAAGCTAAAAGCTATAAACACCATCTAGACCACACTCAATGGACTACAATAAACCTATGCAATACACCACATCATTAACAATACTCATAAAAAACATTTTCATTGCTTAATCCTTTAATCTCAAAAATAAAAGTGGAAGCTCTAATAACAAATTTCATCAATTAATCACCATAATTCAAATGCTATTCATAACTCTTACTTGCACTAGTATTTTAGCCATACTATAGTTCTTACAATCAATACACATACACCCTAAGGCCAAAAATAAACTATATAATTTAACAAAATACATAGTGCAAAAAAGTCATAATTTGAATTATCCTTAGTTGGCAATATCATATAAAATATACACATTAATACTCAAAAAGTAAAGAAGGCCTACTAATAGGATATTAATCCTATGCCTTAGGCTATTTCCTCTATCTTGTCCCCTTGGGCTAGTTTCTATAATATTGAAGGTAATAAGGTGAATACAACTACTCTATAACTAAGGTGCATCTAACTTATACTAATACATGTCAATCAATTCAAATGTAAATAGCAAGGACATTTAATTTCAAATCATTTAGCATGTTCAAGAGCATAATTCAAAATTCTCATTCATAACACACATGCTCATGAGATAATGATTGAATAATACAATTTCATATAGAAATAGGACTAATTACATGATTTATTTTACCAAGATCATAATACAGACAACCATATACCCTTTTATCACTATATGGATTATCACACCTCCCTTATATCTTCCTTATTCCTCTAATATAAAACCACAGGCTATAACACATTAGGATTGTCTATAAATTGAGACTACCATAGCCAAAACACGCATAAGAGGTTACCCAGCCAAGGTTTCTTATCTCACTGTTGAGGCATAGTTTCTCCCATTTCTCTCAATATGAGGTGTCATTCTCCTTAAACTAGTTTCCTCACTAAACAAGTGGATAACCAGCTAGGTTTAAGTCTCTTATTAAATTAGTAGGACAATCCTTCATTGAACAAAGAACAATATAAATAAATCCAGGTTAATTATCGAGCTCTAATGGAAGCGTTACCACGTAGATTTAATTCTCTACTTCTCTACCTAAGCAAACTCCCGCCTTTATAGTCATGCAATGCATAAATATGCAATAACCCATAGTATGTAAGTAATATTCACCACTCAAACATGCTTAATTACTCATTATTCTCTCATTACACATATTCACAATTAATCATAGAACTCCCAATTATGCATAATCGTTGAACTTTTCAAAACACATAATCATTGAACTTCATTTACAAGTAATCATTGAATTTTACATATCACACAATCATTGAACTTCTTATATTATACACGTTCGTTAAACTCCACAAATGACACATCATAGGACTTCATAACACTATTTCATTGCATTTTTCACATGTCAAATCATTGAACTTCACTTAGCACAAAATCATTGAACTTCCTTAACAATTCACATCATTGAACCCTAAAGGAAACATGTCATTGAACTTTATAAGACCCTTATAGTGGATTTTCAAGCCAATTATGTCACTCTTTTATTTATTGAATTTCACACATTTTAATTATCATGTATAACTCAATAAATCAATTAACACACAAAAGCACAAAAAAAATGCCTCCAATTATCTTAAACCTTTCAGAGGTCAAAAGTTTCACCCTTCAATTACACACTACTAAATCTTCCACAAAGCTTAAATGATGCCAAATATGCTCATTCTACAATTAGTCACAATATAATTCATCAATACCTCTTTTTGGATATATTTCACTATCAACTCAAATACTTCTTCATGCCTAAAATTCAATCTCTTCCTATATGAGGGTATCTATAAGTGAGTTAAAGCTACTGCATCAACACCTAGATGTATTGTTAAATGAGCAAGGACTACCCTGTCATTCTAGACATGCATGACTAAAGAAGTTAGTCCATGAGAGCAAAATTAGATTTGGTACTTGAAATGTTGGGACATTGAATTATAAATTTGTAAAGATTGTAAGGATTATGATTCAAAGGAAAATCAATATCCTATGCCTACAAGAAACAAAATGGCGTGGAGAAGAAGCTAAGGATATTCAAGGTTTCAAACTTCGGTATATAAGAAAAGTAAGCACACCCAATGGAGTAGGCATCATTATTGATAAGGAGTGGGAGAAAAATATTGTAGAAGTTAGCAGAATTAGAGATAGAATTATTTCCTTAAAAATAATAATTGGACATGAGACTATTAATATTGTTAGCACTTATACGCCTCAAGTTAAGATAGAAGCCAGTCTTAAGGAATTATTTTGGGAGGACTTAAAGTGGTTGATTCAATACATACCACAGAATGAAAGATTTTTATTGGAGGAGACTTTAATGGGCATGATGGGAGGGAGGTTAGTCAGTATGCGAGGGTACACGATGGTTTTGGTTTTGGAGAGCTAAATAATGAAGGACAAACTCTTCTTGATTTTTCATTGGCGTATGATTTTAAAATTGCCAACACTTCTTTCAAGAAGAGAGATAAGCATCTCATCACTTATAAAAGTGGAGCCTTAAGGTCATAGATTGATTTTATTTTGGTTAGGAACACGGATAGAAGACACTGTAAAAATTACAAGGTGATTCACAAGAATACTATAATGACACAACATAGGGTCCTTGTCCTTGATATATGTATTATGAGTAAAACTCAAAAATGTCAACAAGTAGTAACACCAAGGATTAGGTGGTGGCAATTAAAAGGTGAGAAGTAAGATATTTTCAAGCAGAATCTTTTAGATAAAGGAATTTGGGAATCTCAGAGAAGTGCTAACAACTTGTGGGAGGATATGGCTAAAAAGATAAGGGAGGTTGCAAAAGTAGTTTTGGGAGAATCAAAAAGTTTTGGTCTAAGAGATAAGGAGTTGTGGTGGTGAAATAATAGGATACAGACAAAATCAAACATAAGAAGAACTATTTTAAAACCATACATATGTGTAACAATGAAAAAATTGGAAAGGTACCATATAGCTAAGAAGAAAACTAAGAGAGCTGTGAGTGAAGCTTGTTCTAAAAATTTGAAGAATTTTATAAGAGCCTTGAGACAAAAAAAAAGGAGAATGAAACATTTATAAGATTGCTAAGAGTAGGGAAAGAAAATCAAGAGATCTAAAACAGGTAAGGTGTATAAAGGATAAAGAGAGAAGAATTTTAGTTACAGATGATGAAATTAAACACAGATAGGAGACTTACTTTTCTAAAATTTTTAATGATGGAAAAGGTTCGTCTAGTAACTTGGAGGATTTAGTAACTCGTGAAGGAAAATAAAATTTATCATTCTATCGAATAATACGTGATAAGGAGGTAAAGGAAGCTCTTAAGAAAATGACAAATGGTAGAGCCAACAGACTTGATTGTATATCTATTGAAATGTGAAAATGTTTACATGAAGAAGGGGTGGGATGGTTAACTAAGTTATTTAATGTGAATTTATGGTCAAAAAAATGCCTGACAACTGGAGGAGAAGTACATTAATTCCTATTTATAAAAATAAAGGAAATATTTAGAATTGTACTAACTATAGAGGGATTAAACTCATGAGCCACACAATGAAATTGTGGGAGAAAGTAATTGAGCATAGGTTAAAATTAGAGATAAGTATTTCATAGAATCAATTTGGTTGTATGCCAGGTAGATCGACTACAAAGACGATTTATCTACTAAGAGGATTAATGAAAAAGTATCATTGTAAAAATAAAGATTTACATATGATTTTTATTGATTTGGAAAAAGCTTATAACCGTATACCAAGAGAAATACTTTAGAAAGTCTTAGAAAAAAAGGGTGTACAGGTTGCTTATATTAAAGTTATACAAGATATGTATGAGGGGGTAAAAACTAGTATAAGAATATCTAGTAGTCAAACAAAGGCTTTTCTATAAAGATTAGACTACATCAGGGATCATCTTTGAGTCTTTATCTATTTAACTTATCCTAAATGTTTTGACGGAACATATTCAAGGGGAAATTTCAAATGTATGCTCTTCGCAGATGATATAGTTCTTATAACAAAAATAAGAGAAGAGATTAATTGTAAACTTGAATTATGGAGGACATTGGAATCGAAAGGTTTCCATTTGAGTAGAGAGTAAGACTAAATATTTATATTGTAAATTTGATAAGAGATTAGTCAACAGTAATTTGAAAGTGAAATTGGGAGATCAAATTATACTTCAAGTAAAAAATTTTAGATATTTGGGAGTCGTTATTCAAAATGATGGCAAAATCAGTAGGGATTTTTATATAGGATTCAAGCTGGGTGGTTTAATTGGAGAAAAGCTAAAGGAGTGATTTGTGACCGTAAGGTGCCTAATAAACTTAAAGGAAAGTTTTATTGTACTACTATCAGACTAGCTATGTTATATAGTAGTGAATACTGGGCTCCAATGGGACAGCAAGAGCATAAAGTTGGAGTAATAGAGATGAGAATGTTACGATAGATGTGCGGACATACATGTAAAGATAAAATTCAAAATGAACACATACGTGAAAAAGTGAGAATAGCACCTATTGAGAAAAAAATGGTAGAAAATTATTTGAGATGGTTTAGACATGTACAAAAAAAATTGCGGGAGACACCAGTGAAAAGAGTTGAACATATAACTTTGAGCCGTGTTAAGAAAGGTAAAGGAAGGTCTAAGAAAATACTTTTAAAAATTATTGAACGTGATCTCTTAATTAATAATATTTCTAAAAGCTTAGTAAATGATAGAACATAATGGTGTCTTACAATCCATGTAGCCGATCCCACTTAATAGGATAAAGGCTTGTTGTCGTCATCATCATTGTTGTATCAATTCTTGTAAGATAGTTGTTAATTATTACTACTCAATTGGATGTGTGAGGAGAGAGTTTCTCTCTAGGTTCTTAGCTTTCTTTGCATTCTTCGTGGAGGATTTTTTTCTGCTTTTTGATGTGTTTCTTTTTCATTCCTTTAGCCTGCTTTGCTCCTCTTTTCGTTTATTCCCCTTTTTCTTATTGTTTCGTTGGTGTCTTCTTCTCTATTTCTGTTTTCTGTCCGTTCGTTTTGGCCATGTTTTCTTCCTTGTCCGTTAGGTTCCCATTTAGACTTTGGTTATTATCACTTTTTAATCTTTAAGTTATTGGATTGTCTCAGATTTCATGCCTCTAAACTCCAAGCTCTCTTTGGAGTTCATCGGAGGCTTCGAGGCTCTGTTCGTATTGTCCAGCATCAGTGTCCTTTCTTTGTGGTATTTTTTAGTTCAGTTTCTGATCTAAACTTCATCCTTAGTCGTGGAGTTTGGATCTTTCAAGGTTTTTCTTCAGCTATTTTTCCTTGGAATGCTTCTTTCTCATTTTCTTCTTCTTCCTTTCGCCGTTTTCGAGTTTGGTGTCATCTGTTTGGTGTCCCTCTTTCTTACTACTCTGAATTGACTGCCTCTTATATAGGCAATGACTTGGGTCATTTTATTGCTTTTGATTCCTCCTTCCTCTCTTCAAATGTGGATATTCGTCTTCTTATCTCTGTTTTGGATTTCTCTGCTCTTACCTTTTGATCTTGTTGTGTTTACTCACTTTGGTAAACCTCTAGTTCTCTCATTTTTCTTGGAGAAAGTCGGTCGAGTGTGTTCAAAATGACTGACGGTCAGTCATGCAGGTAGCCGTTGCATGAAGTTGATTTCCACGTGTCGATCTGATGTTCGGGTTTAGTTTTGGGTTGCTTCTAAGTCGGCTATGGTTTTTTGTTTGGGCCTAATCATTTGGTACAATCCTCTCTGGGTATTTGGATCCAACCACAGCCCAAGTCTTCATCTCATCCCCACACAGCTTTTATGTTGGCCTCTTTTGCTGATTCAGTTCAATCTACCTCTTCCCATGCACATGTTTAGCATGTTTAGCTACATGTTTCTTCTGTGTTCCCTAAAGCTTATGTTGCCACAGAGGATAGGAAGTCCTGCCCATGCTTGGATGAAGCCCTGGTTCTTGATTCGAATTTTTGCTCTAATAAGCGATTTAAGCTGCGTCATCATTACTCTGAGTGCTTTTTAGTTACTTTGCACACAAACTCTTCATTCATCAGCCCCGTAGAAGGAGCCAGCTATGGTTAAGGGCTTCTGGGATCACGTCTCATGTATTAATTGGTGTTGAGGGTGGTACCGATGTTCCTGTTACAGGTGCCTTTGATCTTAACAGGCTGCTGGTGATGGCCCTGGTGGTGGAGGCGGTAACTCTTATTTCCTTCACAATGGTACGAGTTTTACCGATGACGCAAATGGCTTGGCTCTTCCAGGTACCTCTGCTTTTGATAATGGTATAGGTTTCTCAGGTTTTGTTGCTAAAAAAGCCCGATTGCTTGACTCATGAACTGATGGTTCTTGAAGGATCATGAAATGGGTAGTGTCATCATCCTTCTCTGTTCTTCAGGCTACTCACTTTTAGTGGGCGTGCTCTTTTCACCTTCATTTTGTAGGTTCTTTTGTAGTCGCCCTCGGTTTCAAGTTCTTCGTGGTTCCCCTACAGTTGATGACAACGATATCTACAGGATATCGCTTAATTGCTACTACACCTTGGCTTTCAGCCATTTTATAGAGAACTTCTAGTTCTCATAATTTCTGTGCCTGTACAGGTACTCTTTCTTCTCGAGATGGTGCTACAGAGTTCATGCATTGGTTGCATACGTTGCTGGTTGATCTCCACTACCACAACAGCTTCAACTTGTCCTCAACTTTGGTGGGCTCATGGTGGATATGGTTGCTGAGGAATGTCTCTCTTGTTTTTCAGCATGAGCCTATTATTGTTTTTTTTTTTTTAAATGTTTTTGCAGTGGACTGATAGTTTGGTAATAAATTGTCCTTTTATTTATAAAAAAAATACAGTATACCCTCTCTAGTCTCTACCTTGTTAAGTTTTGAATGATACCGGAGGAAGTAAATTAGTGTTACGAGTTACGATTAACGTGGAAGCTTCCTGTGGTGCATAGAATTTACCTGTTGCCCATCTCGGCTTGATTTGTTTCGGCTTGTCTTCCGACCCATACGGCTCGGCCCAATAGAGCCGTGCAATACTGGGCATGCTGTAAGCTGTATAGTGTATGGTATTCAAGGAATAGTTAGTGTTTAGATTAGGGGGTTACATGGCTGATGTTAGTGTATGTATTTCTAATATTTAGTAATATGGTTTATTAAAAAGGGAAAAAAAATGAATGAAAGGAAGAAATCATGACCCTTTCAAGATGTTTATTTGATTTTTCTTTATAATATTTGTTATTTCATTGTTTATAGAGGTCTATCATATACCTTTAATACCATGACTCCATGAGAGAAATTAGTTTCTATTGTTGGCAAAGTATATACTACTTTTGTCTTCCAAAGTATGCTCAAATGATGATATCATCATGTTTATATCTTGAAATTAAAATAAACCAACTAAAAGCTCGGTTCAAAGATAAAAAGTAAAAAACCTTAAAGAAATGATTGGTTTATTCAGATAAAATTGCACAACGTTTCCTGTTAATAGGATTAATAGTGTTAGAATTCAGGAATCGAAAAAAATACTTTATGAAATTCAGAAATAAAATTGAAATCTTGTATAAAATTATGGTATCAAAACTGTGTTTTCACTTTTTTAATACAGGAAAGAAAAAATTCATTTACATAACTATATTTACTTTATTTATTTTACTCTATATCCATCTAATAAGCCACAAGTTTTATCATGCATGTCGATTGACTATTGAGCCCCAAGGTATTTTGACTCTTGAGTTTGACCCAACTCTTCCTTCCTTGCTCTTGTTTTTCTTTTACAAATATCCTATTATTAAAAGTAATCATATTTAAAATACTGTTAAGTACTAAATATGAATATCTCTCCCCATCGAAATTTAAACTTGAATATGAAAATAAAGATAGATATGAGATTTAAAAATACATTTAGTATATTCTCAAAATTGAGAGACTATTTTTATTTAATATTGATATGTAAAAAAATAAGAAGACTAAAATGTCTTCATTCCAAAAAGATGCCTTCCTCTCTAATTCTTCTCCCTTTTGAAGAGTGAAGGCGGATACTGTTAGAGATCGAGAGGGAGAAGTGGAGAGTAAAGGAAGGGGTCACTATTGAGAGGGAGATCTAGACTTGATTATCACCGATTATGGAAGTTGACACCAAAAATAGATATTGCTAGGGATCGAGAGGGAGAAGTTGAGATCTAGACTTGAAAGTATTTGAACGAATAGCACAAGTGGTTGTAAGCAAAGTAAAGATATGACCAATGACGAATAACACAGTGACAATGGCTCAGCAACAGAGGTTGGAGATTGAACGTCGAAGGTTGATCCTCACAAAACTTGGTTCAACAGTGAATTGTTGACAAGAGAAAGGGTTAAAAATAAAAAAGAAATCAAGAATTTGAAGATTGAGTGTTTTTTTTTAATGGAATCCAATTCCATAATTTTTCATGGAAATGTTTTCCATGTTAAAGTCCAATTCGACTTGATTTCAATCAACCAAATACAAAAAATTTTCAATTTTATTTTCATACTCATTTTCACCTCCTAATTTCATTATATTAAATGGGCCGTTAAGTTTTAGACCTTTTTTGAGACAACGTGTTTTTTTTTTGTCCAATAACAATGTGCTGCCACTTTTCAGCCCAAATGTAAATCGCACGTAGTATGGGCGAGAGCGATTTTCTATAATCGAAAAATCACATTATTAAAACAATTTTTTCATCCAGAAAAATCATGGAGACAAATTTACCAACTCATTAGAGGGTGTTTTTTTTTATATAAAAAGATACTATGAATAGTGAAATAAAATACCAAAATGCTATACTGTGAGAGTTATTTTCCAAAATACTACACCTAAAATTGTTCTTGCATTGAACGATTTATAAACTTAATGACATTATGAACAATTTCTTCAATATATAGTGTCAAGTGCAAGAAAATTTGTTCTTGGCAAGAATGATTTCTAAACATCCTTAACACCTATCAGTTGAAATGAATGATTTGCCTAATAATTTAGTAATCATTTGAATGAAAATGATGAGTAAATAATTGTTACTAATATGATTAAGGAATTATTATAAGGTATATTAATTAAAAATTATTAATAATAAATAAATAAATATTATGTTTTATGAAAATTAATAATAAATGGTTAAGTTATATGAATGAAAAGTGAAAATTAATTTACCTCACAAATAGACACTTTTGATATTATATCTTGTTCTCCTTCTCATATATTGTGGTCGATGTTGTTTTTATTGTATATTTCCCTCTTCTTAAGATTCAAGTATTTCGTTTATTTGTGTATTTGACGTATTTAAATCAAACCAAGGTGATTCAGCTAAATAAATCAATTATCAAGGGGTGGCATATGCTTTATTTGATAGTCCACCATGTTCAAAAATAAAAACGTTTATTCAATCAAAAATAGTACAAGATCATTAAATAAAAACATGAACGATCCAAATTGAATAGGGGTGGCTGAGTTAAAAAAGAATGATGATGAGAGTAGCATATAATGAGACTCAAATTAAGCAAGATTGTAAGATGTGAAAGGGAGGTGATGATAATGATGAGGTTGATATGTAATGAGATTGACTAAAATTTTGAGAATCTTATTCCCTTACATTTTCATAGACAAGTAGCTACCACATCACTTGCTTAGTCTATCTCGAAGAATTTGTGGATGAGCATCTCAATTGTTAAATCGTTGTTTTCTCATTGCAAGTAAGATGTTGCATTAGTCTTGAGCAATTTTATCTCGATAATCGATGTAATGAGAGCATTTAAAATGAGAATTAATCGTTAACCTGTATAACTCCCTTGCTATGTTAGCCCAAAATAAATAATAAAATATTATATTATAACACTTTTTATAAAGAAAAAAATATGGTACTAGTAGAAGAAGGTGAAAAACTTACTACATACCCTGTATTATACCAATGTGTTATATCTATTATTGGATATGTCTCCAATACCATTGCATATACTTAGATATTCTATCAAACTTATTGAGTGCTGGAGGAGCATTAATAATAGTAAGTGGTCATTTATTCCATGCTTAAATGAATCATGCAAGAAAAGTAAAGCAAGAAGGGAAAGTAGAGATTCTCTCACAATTGACAATGAAAATGTCATATCAATAAAAAAAAAAGCTTTCACTTTTCATTAAATAAAAAAATAATTTTTGACTATAAAATTATTCTTGACCTAAATGAGTTCTTTACAATCACAAACTTGTTTTCAGTCTAAACAATTTTTGGTGTAGGATTTGGATAAATAATTCCACAGTGCAACATTTTGAAAATTTTTTATGTTGTTTATAGTATATTGGTAAAAAAAATCCTCATTAAATTGGTATGAGTAGTAGAATCTTTTGTCCCTTGAATATATTGTTGGTTTATTCCATTGCCTTAAGTATCCTTAAAAAATTGGAGATATTACCACCACCTATCTTGATTAGTCCAAATTCTTATTGTTTGATACCGTTATTATTAGTAATAGCCTTATGAGTGCATTAAGAATGCATTTGATATTTTAGTTTACCATGACTTCATATTTTAAGACTTAAATTTGAGATTCTAAAATAAATTGATATAGCTCCCAAACTAGCTAAAACAAAGGCTCCCAATCTTAGCTAATTTTATGCATAGAACAAATATAGTTAAAATGAGTATATATTATGCCTTCTGTCTTATGTGATATAGACTGCAATCTAAATTGCATACTCCCTTCATTTAAAAATGTAAGGCATTTTTAACTAAATTTCACCTTAGTAAAGTAGTTACTTATTTTCAATTTAATTTTATCTTTTTATATGTATTCTTATTAAACATCTTACAATAAATATAAAGTCATTATTAATAGAGACACTTTTTAAAAAAGGTAATGATTATATTTTGAAAGATTAAAAATATTTTATATTTGTTAACATCCAACTCCTTAAAAATATTTTATATTTTTAAATGGAAGGAATATTTACTTTCTAATTGACGTTAGGGTCAGGCCAACAAAAGTGAGTGGATTAATGAAAACCCTCCATCACAATCATGCTTTCTCAGTCATAAGGACTTTTCTTATTGTTGGTCACATCTAATAGTTTGGCTTTCCCAGTCACTTACTCACTCTCTATCTAGAAAGAGAGACTGTAGGCAATGAGTATTTTGTATTCTGTGTTTTATTTCATGATTTGAAAATTGAGCTCGAAATGTTAACCTTTTAAGTCGGAATCTTCATCCAGACGTGATTGGACAGATCCTGCTTGTCAAACCTCCTAATCAACTGAATGAGGATGATGTTATTTTCTGGAAACATTCTTCTAATGGCAACTTTTCTATCAAATCTGCTTATAAAGCAATAGTGACTCATAAAGACCAAAATCACTCTAATATATGGTCAAGAATTTAGAAGTGGCCCATTTATGAAAAAAATCAGATACTTCCTCTGGAAGGCTACCTGGAATCGACTATAAAACAACTATATGCAAACCAACACAAATCCTCCGCAATAATGCCTCTACCTATTTGGTTGTAACTGCTTCGACTCCTCCATTCATATTTTAAGAGATTGTGAAAAAGTCAAAAAGGTATGGAATAAATTGGTCAATCCTACAAAACTTCACACCTTCTTCTCTCTTGGTTTATAGGACTGGATATTTTGGAATGCACAGAATGAATCTGGTAGTCGGACCACTAGAAGAACACCCTGGCAAAGACTTTTCGCCCAAGCCTGCTGGAACATTTGGAAAGCTAGATGCAAGAAACTTTTCTCTGAGGATGAGACTCAAGACATGGATATAGCTTTCTCTTCCACTCAACAAATCAACAACGATCTAAAGCTTCTCTCCAAATTAAATCACCTGAACAAAGAAGACTTTAGACATGAAGCCAAGTGGAACCCCCTGATCTTAGATGGCTTAGACTTGATATGGATGGCTCAGTTGACATACATGGTGCTACCACTTGTGGAGCTATCATCAGAGATGACAAGGGTAATTAGATCAACGGCTTTCACAAATTTCTCGGTTACTATCCTAGCACAGCTACAGAACTCATGGATATCTATGAAGGTCTTAATTTTTGTTGAAATGAGAAATTTAGAAATGTAAATGTCTACTCGAACTCTTTGGAGGCGCTATCCCTCATTAATTACAACTACTCTGGAGATCATCCACTATTCAATACCATTAAAAAAATAGAGACCTCACTATAAGAGATTGGATAGTGACATTTGATCACATGTATAGAGAGACAAATAACTACGCTAATTTCTTAGCCTGTAAATCCTTTTTGGAGAACTTTAACATTTTGATCTTAAATGAATCACCGGATGACTATAAAAGCCTTTTGGCTTTAGATATGACTATGACTTAGTCTCGCTGCACGGTTCGCTGTGGCCTTTATATTCAAAAAAAAGAAAAAGAAAAAGAAAATTGAACCCCACCAATTTGTCCAAGTAATAAATTTGATTTGGTTCAATTCAAAATTTATGTACATCCTCTAATTTTAATTATAAAATAAACTTTAACCAACTTTAGTGTTCTTAAGAAATGATACTCCCATTGATTCAAAATATAAGATTTTTTTTCCATTTAACCTTGGTTTAAAATATAAGAAGTTTGGTATTTTTAGAAAATACTTTTTTGATGCTACCTTTGCATTTATTAACCTAGTTTATCATGTAACATGAAAATTTAGCATCCCTTTCTCACTTTACTGGTCAGCTTTATATTGTTTTGACATTCCCACATGGTACTTCTCATTAAAAAATTATTGACATAAATTGACATCAATACTCTCTTTCTAATTTAATTCATCATTGGCAATTGAGGCTTAGGGTGAAAAGAAAAAAACTATGAATATTACTAAATTTCATTTATATGTAAATTATAGTTGAAGTTGCTTATAACTTGGAAGGGAGAAAGTAGTTAATATCCCAAATTTGTAATAAAAATGTTTGATTTTTTTTATTTTGCCATTTACTAAATTAATGATCACAATAAAGTGTGTTTGAGAATTATAATTTAGTGCAGTTAAAGAGGGCAATATTAAAAAATATTAAGAGAGTGATAAATAAGGATAATATAAGAACATTAATATCAAATTAAGATTTTTTAACACTGACGTATTTAAATTTCAATACTTCTTCTATTATATTTTAATATTAAAATTTTTAATTTGATATTAATATTTTTATAAAATTTTTACTTATTATTTTTCCTAAAATTAACCACTAACATCTTTGTCAGCTGTCGCGCTAGAGACTTATGTCCCCCCTTGCCCCCCTCTGCAATTTGATTCGTCCTCTAAAAAGAAGTTTAGGAATTTTTTTATTTTACTTGTAAAAATTGTGAAAGTTGGTGTTGGCAGCCCATATCTTAAGCAATTTTCATTTTGCTCCCTCTATATTATATATTTCTTTCTTTTTTTTCTATTTTTAATAGAAGTAAACTTAAAAATACTTTCATTTTAAGATATATTTAGTGAATTAACTATCATTTTTTAATTTCAATAAAATAATTAAAAGGGCTTTATAATAAAAACGGAAGAAAGTATTTAAAATTAAATGAGACTATAAAACTTTACTACATATATAACTAGATTTTTTCCCCCCACCAATGCAAGGGCACGTGGGATCTAATCAAATGAGTTATGTGGTAGGTATTTTATCTTTTTGGGTGGGTAGAACACGTGGTAATCTTGTTATAGGTTATTGATTATTTAATGTTATTTTATTTAGGCTTCTGTGAAAAATATTTGGAGCATAGAGTATTAAATATAACCAAAGTAAACTACTTGTAATTGCATTTGAATGACGCATAGGCGCAAGAATTGCTCATAGCTTTTGCAAAGATTGACTTAGAAATCTCTCAACTCTAAATATATTTATAATTTCTAATTTTTATGGAATCAATTATATAGATGGGCTTGAATTGAAATATAACCAAACACATGCTCATCCTAGAAATATTTTCTTTAATCCATTTTCCTCTTTTTAAACATGTTAATTCACTTTCATTATCATTATCATTATCATTATATTTTATAATATCCCAATTCCAATACATTTTTCAGGTATTATTTAACGTTATATATCAGCAGCTAAGAAGGTGGTTTTGGATACCCACAAATAATTAATTATGGAGCCCCGAACCATAGTTTAAAAATACACACACAAACACTCAATCTTTTTCATTTTCCCAAATTCTATTCATTCCTTTAAACTCAATTTCGAAATAAGTTACTCTCTATTTTCATTTGAGAATTGATTTTTACTTTTGACCATTTTTCTCCATTTTTACCCATTCACATAGATTAATTTTATCAATATTACATTATAAAATAAATGTTTTATTGTAATTCTCATATTTATAATTGATTTTAAAAAATAGTCAATTTTAAAAAATATTATCCAGACACTATCACATTCTGTTAATCAATTTTTTCTATAATTAATTTTCTTTAATCTAATTTCCTTTTTTTAACATGTTAATTCATCATCATTGTGATTATACTTTATAAGATCCCAATTCCAATAAATTTTTAGATATTATTTAATATCATGAGACAGCAACAAAAATGTAACAAATTGCACATTTTATCAAAATCAATTTCAAAAAATATTATCAAAACATCATCACATTCTATTAATCAATTTTTATAATTAATTTTTAATGTAATTTCCTCTTTTTTTAAACATGTTAATTCATTATCATTATGATTATACTTTATAAGATCCCAATTCCAATATATTTTTCAGGTATTATTTAATGTCATGAGACAGCAATAAAATGTAACAAATTGCACATAACAAACCAAAAATAAAAGCAAAGGCAAGAAAATCGCAAAACTTGGCACAAAAGCATAGAAGTGAAAAACCCATTGAAAGTGAAAGATACAATGGACTTAAATAAATAGAACATAGACTCAAAAATAATAAATAGACTGGGAAAAAATTGTCATAAAAATGATACATTAGAAAACTTATTACATTTAGAGCTGTTATTTAAGGCTAGTTTGGCCTAAAAAGGCAAACATTGAAGGGTCAGGGCTTAAATGAGATAACTCTTTTAAGCTTGACTATATTTTAGGGTTTTATTTTGCACAGTCCGACCCTGGCCCTCTAGGCTGAAAATCTAAAAAAAATATTTAAAATTTTAAAAAAAATTATTACAGAAAATATTAAATTTAAGAAAATAAATTTAAGTCAATCCATTTTATAATAAATTTAAATCTAACAAAAAATAGCAACATCATAAAATCAACCCAGATAGTAATTAGACTTTGCTAGCATTATCAGTTAAATCTTGATGGATGAGGGATGGAGGAAATGAGGGTGGCTGCCTGTGTGCTTGGTCGATTTATGGATGAGGGAGAAGGAATGAAAATGACCAAATGAGGCTAGTGTTTTCTTTTAATATATGACTATATGGAGTGTTTAATTTTTTTTCATATTAATTAAATCATATCCTATAATAATATTATAAAAAAACTAAATGCACCATAACCAATAGAATAATGGCACCGTATTATTACTATTGTTTTACTGTAGAAATAATAGTAACGTAGATCATATTTTATAAAAGGTAAGATTAGGATATAAAATAATATACTAGTAGCTTACAACAGGCTTATTTAAAGCATGGCTCGTAATGACGTATGTTTCAACTAGTGGGTGATAGAGAGCAATAGATCCATAATATGCTTATTCTATACTATTTGATTCACAATCATAAGCATAATTTTAGAAATCAAACATGTGACCTCAAGTGCTAATCAATTAACTTGATTAAAAAACACTCTTCAATTGCGTAGGGGATTAAACATAGGGAAAATGACAATTAGAAGCCTTGTAATTAAAATTTAAGACTCAAATTATTGAAATGTGACGGAAGAACTATGGTTTTTAATTTGAAATGAAAAAATAAATAATTGTTAAAATAACTAATAGAATGTGACTCATGAATTTAAGTAAAGCTAGTTGTGAATTTATGTAATCATAATTATAAATAAATGAAAAGTCAATTGCAAATAGATATATAGTTTTTTAAATTTATGTATCATTATTTATGAATTTAAGGATAGTGAATTATGAAGCTTAGGAATGTTAATAGTGAACTTATGAAACTTCAATTGTAAATGAATAGATAGTCTCATGAATATATGCATAACTTGTGATTCATGATAGTCAGTTATGAATTTAATGAATATTACCTTTGAATATATTTGAGTGATAGATAGTCTTAATTATAATTCAATAACTGATGGATCCTTTTATGTTTTTGAATATCCATATATTCATAAATAAATTTTTAAAAATTCACAAGTGATTCTTCTTAAATTCCCAAATGACACTATATTTATGAAACTATCTATTCATTAACAATTAGATTTTTATATATTTACAAGTGATCTTTCTTAAATTTATAAGTAACTTTTCTTAAATTCATGAGTAACCCGTTATTTCAACAATTAAAAATATTATAATTACAAATAAAGAATATGATTCCTTTTTGGCATTTCAATATTTTAAGTTCTTTAATTTTCATTAATGTCTTTACAAGATCCCTATTTATCATTTTCCTTTAAACATGAAAGCATGTGCATGCGTGCCTATGTCACATGGATATGGACATAAAGGGGAAGTGAGTGAGTATGAAGCAATCAATGGAACACAAGTAAATACTTCCTCTAATTTTATTTATAAGATACTTTTTAAAAATAATTTTTAATTTAAAATATAGGATACCTTATAATAATTAAATCACTTTCTCTAAGTTTACTCCTTCTTGATTAACATTAATTTTTTTAAAATGTGTAAAACAGTTAGAAATGTCCAATAATAAAGATTGGAGAAAGTATAATTTAAGCAAAAAAGTAATGTCCTTTGCTTGTCCCAAAATCAGGAAAAAAAAAAAGCACTAATTAAATTAATTAATTTCCATCCCTCTGTTTTCCTTGAGAGTTGAGGCCACCTTTCCCTAATCTAAGGCTTAAAGCAATGCTCCATTAAATTAATTTTGGCCATAATAAAATAAGTAAATTAACGATGTCGACTTAATCAACACAAACAAAATAGAAAATGTGTGAGTGGAGTTAGTGGGTCCACTGAAAATAACTTGATACCTTATAAATATAAGACTGAGAATTAAATCCTTTCAAATGAAAAAAAATTATATTCTTATGTGAAAAATTTATTTTATTTTGACTTAAATTTAGACTGCTTGGTAATATTTAAATAATAGATAGTTGAAAATAAAAGAAGTGGAAAAAAATATAACAAATGGATTGTGGTGCATTAGTGCAAATAATACATTTGCAAGGACCGTTAGTTCAAATCGTTTCATGCTTATAGTCACTAGCATAAGATACCATTTTACGGGAAATAAATAAAGAAAAATATGATCGAAATTGGAGAATAATTGGGATATTCTTGCTGATCCAAATAAAAAAGGGATGTTCTTGGTCAATAAATATTGGTCGGTTGAGCCAAGGCCAAAATTTGGCCCACACAACGTCTCAAGCTATTTTAAAAACACTTAGATACTTATTCTTATGTACAATTAAATTAAAACAAGTAGATTTTACAGTATTAATAATATTAATAATAAGAATTAATTCTATAATAATTATAAATAATATATAAAATCATATATCTTAATTTGATTAGAAATGACCACCTTAAATATAGAATTTTTTTTCCTTTTTTAGATCATGTTGCTTATATTGTTAAATATATGTATGTATGGGAAGTATTGCTTGGGAGAGAACCGAAAGTATGCAATATCTATAATGCTTAGAAAAATTTAGAAACTTAAAAGCCGCAACCCCTGAGCGTAATTGAATCCTTACAATTGAGTAGGTCATTTACTCATTCACAATTGAATGGCATTATATTACTTATTTAAATATAAGATTAATATACAATTTAGATCCTGAATTATTGGTTCAGGGATGATTTGAATTATAGGTTCAGGGATGCATCCTAAATTATAAATAATTAAAGTTGGGATAATTTTGCTCTTATCATTAATTTTCAACAAACATCCACCAAATTCGTATGGAAAAAATTGCACTTTAGGCCTCAGTTTAATAGAAGTTTGTTGAAAGTTAACAATAGAAATAAAATTATTCCAACTTTATTAGTTTAATGTTCAGAATGTATCTTTTTAAAAGTTTAGAGTTTAAATCGCCCATGAACCTATAATTCAGGATCCAAATTGCATAGTAATCCTTTTGTATTTTAAAAAATGCACTCTAATCAATAATAATTCAACAGTAACGAAAAAAGTATATTTTGCATATTATATCAATTGTAAAAAAAAATCTGAAGGAGTGTGTAAGTTTTTTGGTTTGAATTAATTGATAAAGGTGAAAATTTATAAAAGAGAACCAAATATTTTTATGATAAATAAAGAGACAAAGAAAAAAGTGTATGAAAAGAACTCTATTCTAGATTTTTTCATAACAAAAAATGATAATATTTTTTTTATCAATATTATTATGAAATTCCATTATGCCAAAGAACAAATAGGAAAAAATATGAAAGTGAGCTTATAGTGAAAGATTACGTTACACTTATATTGTTGCCACTGATCCCACTTAGCAAGAACAAAAATAGTTAACTCGACATGATCTCATTCATACCCACCATAATCTCCACCAAAAATAACTTTACTCATTATTACAATTTATAACCTTCTTTTATATAGTTTCATTATTTTATTCATTTACCTTTTTTTATTACTTATTCTCATATCCTAGAAAATTTTTAATATTACCACAAGTTAATATGCAATTTGAACCTTAAATTTTTAAAAAAGTGTATTATGAACTCTAAACAATTAAAGTTGAAACAATTTTGCCCCTACTATTAATTTTCAACAAATGTTTGTCAAATTAAGGCCTAAAGTGTAATTTTTTTCAAATGAATTTGACGGACATTTATTGAAAGTTAAAGGTAGGGGTAAAATTTTTTTAATTTTAATTGTTTAGGATTTAGTATACACCTTTTTAAAGTTTAGGGTTTAAATTATCCCTAAACTTATAGTTCAGGATTTAAATTACATATTAACCCTTAAATATATTATGTTGTTATCCACTTTAATATCACGAATAGGTTTGAATTTGATGACTGTATTTAGTACAAGTATTGAGTGCTTATATCATCTAAATCATTGAAATTCAGATTAACGGTTCAAATAAATTCACTCATTCATTAATCTTAAGTGAAGTATAAATTTATAACCATTGATTTTAACTTTAACGGTTCAAATGGTATAAATACTCAGTACCTAATCACCGAATCCAAATCCATCACAAACTTGATTGATTATAGAGGTGGATTGCTAAATTACAACCTGTCTATTTTTTCTGCTAACTACAACCTCTCTTTCTCTCTCTAATTTTTTTATGGTTTTTGGTTGTGAGGCGCAGAAACAATTGAGCATGTTTTTTGTAATTGCCCCTTCCATAGAACTCTTTGGTTTGGTGCCTTTTTTATTTGATCTACCACTATCTTTGAATTAATGCTCATTACTTGTATCCTTCAAGTTCCGAAAGTTTTATTCCAAAACCAAGAAACAGATTTTCTTGAGGGTATTTTTACCCTAATCCATAAAATTTGATATAGGATAAATCTACTTCTTCATAATGAAAAAACTGTCATAGTGGAGTAACTCATTCAAGAAATTAAGAAAGAGCTAAAATTCTTGAAAATTGCATGCAACTTGAATTTCAATCAACAAATTGTTCCTCCAACTAGAGACTTGCAGATCTCTAAAGTCGAGGATTTTGTTCAACAATCAACAAATTCAAGAAAAGGAAAAAGTAAAAATATGTTTAAATTAATGAGGATTTAGCTTTGAATTTGAACTGAATTCTTCA
The DNA here is from genome assembly GCF_029017545.1 of Prosopis cineraria. Taxonomy (NCBI): domain Eukaryota; kingdom Viridiplantae; phylum Streptophyta; class Magnoliopsida; order Fabales; family Fabaceae; genus Prosopis; species Prosopis cineraria. The sequence goes on along the minus strand of NW_026555334.1, from coordinate 9,634,077 downwards.
TTTCAATATACAAAAATTTATAATTTTGGATTTGATTCAAATCCAAATTAATTTAAAATTATAATTTTTTTGTAATCTCAAATTCTTTTTACACTTTAATCATTTAAAATTTTAATTTTTTCAAATATTCCGTTCTCCTTACATTTTTACTATTAGTATCTTTATGACTCTTATATCATTTTTCATCTTTTATCGATTAAAAAATATATAAATAAACTTATGATTTTTAATTTTTAATTTTTAGTTTGAATCTCAATTTATTTTTCTTCTTCATTTAAAATTTTTTAAACTACTCAATTAAAAAATTTTACATATATCAATTTTAAATATAAGATTTAGAATGTAAAATTTTAAATTTTAAATTTAAATCTAAATTCATCAATCTAAATGCTGTCTTACTGTTTTGTGGAAATCTCTCTCAATGGTAAAAACCTTCAACGCGTTCTACTGGTCATGCTCATGCGTTCGTCCTCCGCCTTTCTATCTATAACTTTTGGAGGAGTAAGTGTAGTTCTATAGTATACTTGGGAAGCTGGTTATGAAGTTCAATGGCGGCCATTTTCTCTCTCCCAAAAGTCAATGTTCGATAATCCCAAGATATCAACATTTTGTGAGTATGTTTTTAAATTATCAGTTTTTGAAGTGTGGCTCAATTAAGCCACCATTTAGTTTCTCCTAATTTTCCTTGCATGACTACCACTTTATGACCTCATTTTCATTTTTTTTTGGTTAATATATTTGACCTTTTGACATAAAAAAGCACTTTTCTGTTTTGTTTAAAATTAGTCACTTAAATTGACTATAAGTTATAAAATTATTCTCAGTTACATTATTTTCTTCTAATTTAGAACAGATATATTTTTTATTTTAATTTTTGTCCTCATATCAATTTTTATTATGTAAAGATATCTTTTTATCCAAAGCTAGTTTACTCGAGGTATAGTTTGATGCTAAATATAACATCAATTAAGTGCCTGTTTGGTTAAGAAAATAATTAATTTTTTAAGTTAAAAAATCAATTAATAAAAAAAAACCCAAACATCATCATTTGCCATTAATCAATTCTTGATGTTAAAATAATTTTTTTTAGAGCTGTATTTGTGAGCTTATGTGAAAATGCTGATAAAAAGCATTGGCAAAAATTACAAAGAAAGACCTAAGAAAAAAATTATAAAAAAGATATAAAATTTAATAAAAAACCAAATTCTCTTCTCTTCTCTATTTTTTTTAGTAAAATTTAAACTTTAAATCCCTAAAAAAGTTATTACTATGAGTTCCTGTCAACCACAACCCTCCACTTAAATGAATTTAAATAAAATATTGATTGGTTGGGAAAAATTAATTTAATTTAATTTAAATTTTAGGGTCATTAAAAAAATTGTTACAAAAGTCCAGAGAGAGAGAGAGAGAGATTTTATATCATTTGTTACATTACTATATTTTTTATGTTGTCAAAATTTTAAGATTGTGCTTAACATTTTTATCAGATATGATTTCTATCCATGATATCATTAGAGATCAATTTGTATATTATCATTTTCATTAGTTACTATAAAATTAATCTTTTGATATTTAAGAATTAAATCTTTCTCTTTTACTAAATTTATTTAAATTAAGATATATTGAGTTATTTATTTACATAAATTAAATTGCTAATATTAATATAATTTAAATTTTTATAATTAATCAGGTATGTAATTTAAATAATATATTTTACATCTTAAATAAAATTTAACAAATTTAATAATATTAGATATAAATTTATCAGTAATTTAATTTTGAAAAGCAATGCATTTCATAGTAATTTACACAGTTAAAATTGATTCTGAATAAATTATCCAAACATATTCAATTTTGTTAAAATTAATTTTTAAAAAAATAGTATCTAAATATTTTGCGTTATAATATAATAAATTATAATTAAAATTAATATTTTTATAATTAATTATACCCAACTGAAATCCAAATGGACACTAAGTCATTCTACCCATTTAGCATCATTAAAAATATAACTTTTTAATTTTTTCATTCTGTACCATTAATAGTTATAATAAATTATTGGACAAGAACTTAAATCATAACAAATAAATAAGAGGTAAAATTAAAAAATTACTCTAACCATGTCTTATATTGATGATTAAAAATTTTTTTAAAATTTTATCTTATATTAAGGACATATGAGAGTATACTATTAGGGATGTTTTCAAACAAGCATTTTTTTTCCCAGCTTTTTTCAACTTACTATTCACTTCAATCCAAAATATAAACAGTTTTTAATAATAAATTGTATACAAATAAAATTTTTTATTCTCATAAAAAATATATTATTTTTTATTTTTATTTTTAGTTTCAATTTATGATGAGTGAGAAAAAATTATAAATTCACAGACACAATAATTTAGGTTAATAAATACAATAAACAAAAAGTGAAGCTCTTTCTTTTGTTTTTTGTTTTTTAACAAATACCAAGTTGGTTTATATTGTACCAAGATTATACTTAATCTAGGTTAGAAAATTGCATGTGCTTCCTTTGAAGCATCTTCTAGGGGCCTTGTTTTGTCCAAAATATAGGATATTGAGTAACTTTAAAGTTATTTTTTAACTATATTCCTACTTCATTTATTACTCTTTTTAAAAAAATAAGACATTAGAATTTTAATTATTAATGAGAGAAAAATTAGAAAAATGTAATTTTTTTTAAAAATTAAGGTTTCAACTAATATTTTTTAAAAATATTAAATTAGTTATCAATGCCTTATATTTTGCTTTAGAGGAAGTATTTTGGATCAGAGGGAGTATATTGTAAATGCTTTTTCTCTTCCCTTTTATTATAGGAATTGGAAATTACCTACCAGTTCAAATTCAAGGAGGATGGGCCAATTAGAAGGAAAATATTGGCTATTTAACTATGCCTTCCCTTTAATTGCGCAATTAGAGAAACCTTTGATTTTGATATATTTAATTTTAAAGACACTCTTCAATGCTATTTTCAAACATAAGCCATAAATTAGTCCACATTCATGCTACTCTTTTTTTCTCCCCCATAACAAAGTATAGTTATGTTCATTTTTAAGGATTCACTAAAGTTAATATTAACTTTTGACTCTTACAAGTTGTAACGACACTTACAAATTACTGTCAGATAAAATTTTCATACATTCAAGTATATGAACCTATATTTTTAGGGGTGTTTTTTTTTTCCACCAACCCATTTAGTGGTGTTTTTTTTCCTTTTCCTTTTTATTTTCTGAAACTATTTGGAATTAAATATTTTTTACCAATTCAAATTCAAACACGGATGTGCCAATAGGAGGAAACTCATATTACAATTATTTTTAGAAAAAATATTGATGGAAGATTTCTGAGATGATTTAATATTTGACAAGAAGACTTCTAACAAGTAAATATTAAAGAGTAACAAGTGAGTAACAAGTGAAGTTTAACTTTTAACAAGTATTTATAAGATATTAAATTATTTCAGCGATCCTTTATTAATGTTATACATTCTTTTTATTCATAAGGTTGATGCTTGAGATTTTATTGAAAAAACATTTGAAGTCTTTTATTACTCATTCCAACTGTTCTCAAATTCTGTTTCTCCAAACCCATCGAAAGAAAGAATAGTGGAATTTGAGATGAACTCATCGAGTTGAAAGTTGAAACTACGGTCGTTTACTTGTGGCCCCATCAAAACTACGGGTCGTTTGAATGGAAATTGAAACCCAAGCCCAGCTTTCGACGTGTCATTTTAGTAATAAACGGAGTCAATCAGGGGTATTTACATAATTCCACTCGTTTAAAACCACGCGGATTGCCAGTATTTTCCCTTTACATTGCACACAATCTCCGTAATCTGTATACACGCAACAAAGCAGAGTACGGGAAAGCTCTCTCGTCCTCCTCCTCTCTTTCTCTCTCTAAGGTGTTAGTGAGAGAGACTCTGCTTCAAAAAGATTTTTGGTGAGGAGGAGACATTAATGGAGGGGAAAAGGTATGCGGTGTTGCTGTGCGCAGAGGATTCCGAGTACGTGAGGAAGAAGTACGGGGGGTATTTCGGGGTTTTCATCAGAATGCTGGCGGAGGAAGGCGAGACCTGGGACGTCTACAAGGTGGCGTCCGGCGACTTCCCCGAGGAAGACGGCGATCTCGACCTATACGATGGATTCGTCATCACCGGCAGCTGCAATGACGCTCACGGAAATGACGCCTGGATCCATCGCCTCATCACTCTCATTCAGAAACTCGATTCCATGAAGAAGAAAATCCTCGGTATTTGCTTCGGTCACCAGGTAATAAACTAATAAATCAATCAATCATTCATTCATCTTTCGTCGGAGATATCTGTACCGTTTCCATGATTCGATTCCGTTGGATATCCACGAACGATTTTCGAAATCGATACGGAAGTGTATCTTATTTCCCTACTTTTATTAAAACGAAAAATAAATTAAAAAAATATGTTCGTATAGTATGGCATGGTAAAAAGATATTTTAAAATGTAAGTAAAATGTATTACTTTCTTTTAAATTATAATATATTTTTAAAAAAGATTCAAATATTAAAATATAAGATATTTTAATAAAATTAAAATTTCACTAAATAAATTTATTTTAATATTATTTTTTGACTTAATAATTAAATAATGTAGATTTAAGGTTATTAAATAAAATATATTTTTAAAAGTTTATATTTTTATTTTAAAAAATAAAATTATTAAGTATTGACAATAATATTTACTGATATGTAAAATTTTGAATAAATTAAATGAATATTGAGAAAAATGTAGAATGTGTGTTGGTATTACCAATTTTTTTGCTTTTAAAACTAGATTTGGGTTTGCTTATGGACATGAACAAAATATGCTCGTATCATATGATACAAAAGACATTAAGAAAAGTAACCAAAAAAAAAATTATATAGCTTCTTTCGTTTCTTGAGGAGGCGTTTAGATTTGGAGATTCTTAATTAATAAATTAGTTGAATATAATTAGGGTAAACATAACTTTTAATTCTTGTATTTTATTTATATTTTGTTTTTAATTTTTATATTTTTTTTCGGTATCTTAAGTTTCTATACTTTACTTATAAAAAGATTGAAAATAATAAAAAATAAAAATATAAAATTTAAAATATTAAAAAAAATATAAAAATAAAAAATAAAATGTAAGTAAAGTGTATAGAATTAAAAATTATGTTTATCCATATAATTGGTAAAGGTTTTGAATGTTTGTTACCATTTTCTTTTGAAACTAGGTTTGGGTTAATTTGCTAATTGACAAAAGAGCTTTTGAATGAAGATAAATAAATTAGTCATTCCAATGTACAGTTCTGATAGGACGGATTTGAGGCAAGTATTGACGATGAAAAGAGGGAAAATTTTGTCCGCAAGGGTTTTCAACGTGGATGTTGCACGTGGGGGAAATGAATCAGTATACTGCATATAAAATTATAATTATTGAGCATTATTATTTTTACTACTGTTTTCTTCCTGAATGTTGTTTGAATTTCAAGTTTCGTCTAAATTTGAGTGTATTTTCTGTCAAATTTGGGTCTTTCTTATATTTTTTTTTCAATATATCACTCTACTAAATTTTATTTGTATATTTAATTATCTATGTATTTTTTATAACCGTATGTTTATTATCATCTCTTGAATACTTTAAAAACAAGATTATTTTGGTAGTTTGGTATTTAGTCATTAAATGAACAGTATATTTAATTTAATGTCACAATTAAAAATCTCACACGTTCAAACTAAATAAATAATTAAATAAACGAATGAGATAGAACATAAAAATTAGATATTGAGAAGGTGCTGAGATGGTCCTCCAAATTCGATTTCATATGGAATCCTTGTTCGCTCAGTCCAGTCTAGTACAATAATACAAGGGTCCTGTTTTGTTCCATAGTCCAGCCTCGTATCTGTTCGTTTGCTCGTAAGTTAAATTTTTCGTCCCCTTACCTCTAGATCACATGTGTGCTATTGTTTCTGTTCATGTTCATGGCCAACACACACACACACACACACACACAAATAGAAAATTACTTTTGTACGGACGCAAGTGGGATCTATCACTGTAAATTTGATCTCACGGTGGAACCTTAGTCAGAAGATATGGCAGTTTTTAGACAATGGAATCAGGATTCAGCATGCAGGCCGTACTAAAAGGCATGATGATATATTTCATTACGCTTCCCCCCCCCCCGGGTTTTCCAATCCTCTGGTTCTTAAAGAAACACTGTTGTTTTCTCAGGCTGATGATGATAATCTTTATTATTAACCTTAGGTAGTGACATCTTAGATCTTTCTCGAGTGTGTGGTTGTGGAACACGTACAATTTTTAAGATGTTTACGTCCGTCCAATAAGGCTGCTTGTTCCCATGATATAATGAAGTAACCCTAATGCTTTTTATTTTCCATTAGGAAGTGATTTATATGATCTTTTTTTGACCCTATCAGATAAATGCTGACGGGTGGTTGTGACATGCATTAATTGAACCATTTTGGCAGCAAAACATTGGAGATGAAATGAGATCCCCTTTATCACACGTCGGTTTTTGGTCAATTCCAAAACAGCAACGTCCATATCTACTACTTTTACTACTATTTCTTTAGAAAATTTTGACATGGATGATGATTATATATATATATATATATATATATTCTCCTTTTTAAGATTAATTACCATACTATTGAAAACCAGGTTAATCCCAGTGCCTTGACTGTTTATATAAGATGTATTGTTTATGGTTGATATGACTACGATTTTGACCCTTCACTCATCTTGAATGGTTGAATAACCGGTTGAGTTTTTAGTATGCTAATTATTAATTTGGGTTGGTGTGCTTGTGATCAGATACTTTGTCGTGCATTGGGAGGGAAGGTTAACCGATCTCCCACTGGTTGGGACATCGGTGTGAGAAGCATAACCTTATCATCATCGTCGCCATTGTCTCCGACGTCTCTCATGTTACCATCAAAGCTCTCTATAATCCAATGCCATCGAGATGAGGTCTCAACCTTTTCTTTTAACAAAAGTTATACTATGAATATACATCATCGTGTTTCCATTATTATTAAGGTTGATTGGTTATATATATATATATATATATATATGTTGATTCGGTGAGGAAGTTAATGAATTTGTGGATATGAAAGTAGGTGAGAGAACTTCCGATGAAGGCAGAGATTATTGCATGGTCGGAGAAGACGGGGATCGAGATGTTTAGGTTTGGTGATCACATAATGGGGATCCAAGGCCACCCTGAGTACACCATTGACATTCTTTTACACCTCATCGACCGTCTTGTTCAACGTGACCTCATCTTGGTATTTCATTCTTAACACTCACATTCATAGCTCACAGTTCAGCTGGCCCATGCTACTTGGTCCAAATCAACACATATTTTAATAATGTTAAGTCCATGTTAGTAAAACAAACTCTGTTTGAGCTAGCTCATGGTCCTTATGAGTATTTTTCAAACTAAAATATTGACATTGCAGATAGATCAAATAGACGGGATGGGGAATAACATAGATAAATTATAGGAATTGAAGACAAGCATGATTTATTAAATGTTTTTCTTGGTCTCCCTCTACATTTCTTTATAATGGGAAAGATTATTTTTGTTTGACTATTCTCCGAAGCACCTCCATCCACCTATTTAACATTTCTTTGATGACTTAGTATAATTATATAGCTTGATAAACTTGATAGCATATGAAACTTGTTGTCTGGGAATATATATTAATGGATGAATGTTTGGAATGACAGGAAGCTTTTGGTGTGGAAGCTAGGGCTAAGGTGGTGCTGCGAGAGCCAGATAGAGAGGCTTGGAAGAAAGTCTGTACCAGCTTCCTCAAAAGTCGCTCATGACCATTCAAGAAACGAAGAGAGATATTTAGCTTAAAAAAAAATGGTATTTTAGAATTAGTGAATGTGAATGAGAAGTAAAAATGGTGAATCATGAGAAGAAAGACGATTTGGAAGAACTGGAATAGTTTTGGTTGGGACCAGAGTGTTATAAATTAGGCTAAATTATACATGATGCTCTCAAACTTAATTTATAATCTCTTTAATTTTTAAAATTTTATAATGAATTCTCATCAACTTTTATATTTATGCAGATAATTTTATATACTTAATTTTAGATATTAATTATTTTATATAACTTAAAATTTAGTGAGGTTAACTGTATATTAATTAAAGTTTAGGAATTTAAATGCACATGAAAATAAAGTTTAAGGAGGTATATAATTAATAATTAAATGTTATTGGCATAAACTTAAAAGTTCAAAGAGATTTATTATTAAGTTTTAGAAGATTAAGAGGGTTATTTGTACATAATTTAAAGTTTAAAAGAAGTTTATGTCATTTAGCTTAATTTAAATATGTGAATTCAAAACGTAAACATGTGAGTGTTATATAATTGGATTTCTCCCTTCCTCCCCTCTTCCAATGGAGTGATTTTCCCATTTATCCTTCACATGCAATATCTTTTTATTGTTCTTCAGGAAAATCAGCCATAATTTTCAGAAATCATATTAGGAGGTCTTAAAAATTATAATTAATTTTTAGAAACATATTCTCAATTTCTAGAAATTTATTGATAATTTTTAAAAAATTAGTCTTAAACATTTTAATAGTACTCATTTTAAAATTTCATAGGAATTCTTATACATGATTACAATTTAAAAATCCTTTCATGTTTGGATTCTTTGATGCAATTTTTAAAAAATATTTCTCTATTATGCTTTCAAGTGTGGGATACATGCATAAACACATACTCATAGGAAACTTGTCGTAAATATCACATCTACTAATATAATGAATATTTGATGCAAATCTTCAAATTGATTAATTGAATGCCGAAACTTTTAAGCCCTATTTGATATGATTGAATAGTTTTTGATAGAATCAAAATTAAAATTAAAATTAGAATTGGATTATAAAAATATATTTGGTATGTCAAGAAAAATTAGATGGAATCCTTACATTACTTTTGCTTGGTACGTAAGACATGAAAATGAAATTATACTTAAAAGACAAAAATACCCCCTATATAAAAATTAAAATAAAACATAATAAAAGTTTAATTGTGTTTCAATTTTCTTTATTTTATATGTTAATAAAATATATAGATGATAGATATTATATATAAGTAAAATATTTTACAAAAAATATTTTAATTTAATCATATGTTTAGTATATAAATAAATATTATATAGATGATAAATATTATATATAAGTAAAATATTTCATAGAAGAAATATTATAAATACATATATCGTCCTATATTTTACACATACACACATATATTATAGTTTATATAAAGGCTTCCATACCCTTTTGTTTATTAGTTTTCAAAGCAAATTTTAATAAGTATATTTACTTAAAATAAAAAAAAAGATCAAAGTGCCCATTTTATTTTTTTTTAAAAAACTCATCCATTCTTTTGCTTGCAACCTCATCCATGAGACCATGACCACCTCAACTCCATCTGCTTAGTCACCATCACCAACATCTCTTGTTCGAACCAAGAAATGGAGCTAAAGCGCTTGAAAATCACAATCCTATCTACCACAAGTAAGATTTTGAAGTGAAAGTCAAGAGTGTCAAAGAGGTGAACTTTTGTCGGATCCGATGAACTTTCATCAAAGGGCCTCTTAGCCAAGACAACATTCATAGCAACGGACACCGATGAACTTCCGTCCAATGGTGCAACAGGTGACTGAAGCGAGGCTAGACAACTTACAGATCTAATGGCATTGATCCTGAAGTCGGAACCAGAGTTCCTTTCGTTGGTTTTCGAGTAATGGACTGTTCTTGCCAATGTTGGACACTTCATCATTCTTGCTGAATGTAAAAATTCATACTCAACTGAATAATTCATCTCAGAAAGGTTTCCTTGTTACACAATGCTTTCCTCGTTCTCTTATGGGCTTTAAATAGCCATCAAGAATGAGGCAAGAAAACAAGAAAGAATGAACTAGAAAACAATAAACCAAAACGCAAGCAGAGGCACGCAGGCCCATTAATCATATAAGCTTAGACCTTTACTTGACTAATGATCCAATACACTTTTAAATTTCAATACTCCCCCTCAAGTTAGGCTTGAAGATATTAAAAGTGCCTAACTTGTATAGCATATCCTCGTGTAATTTTTGACCAAGAGCCTTAGTTAAAATATCTGCCTGCTACTTGCTTGATGCACATGTTTTAAAGTGATCAACCTACTTTAAAGTTTTTCTTGCACAAAATGGCAGTTATTTCAATGTGTTTCATTCACTCATGATAAACTAGATTTGAAGCTATTTAAATTGCAACTTTGCTATCACAGTGAATGCACACAAGAGTTAAGTCATACACATGTAAGTCTTTAAATAAACCAGTGAGCCATATAACTTTAGACACAATACTTCCCATAGCCTGGTAGTCTGCTTCAGCAGAAGACCTTGAAATTGTAGTTTGCTTCTTGATTTCCAAGAAATAATTGACCCACCTAGTTTAACTAAGTAACCTATGATAGACCTTCGAGACTCTAGGCATGAAGCCCAATCTAAATCACAAAATCCTTCCAGCCTTAAATTTCCTATGGAAGGGAATAAAAGGCCTCTACCTGGATCCCTCTTAAGATATTTTACAGCATTTAATGCAGCCTTTAAATGTAATTTTTTGGGATTACTCATAAATTGACTCAACATTTGGATCGTGTAGCTTATATCAGGTCTAGTGTTTGTTAAATATAGTAATTTTCCAAACAAACATCTATATCTATTAGGATTTGGTAATAAGTCATCTTTCTCCCCTTTTTTTTGGCTCACTATAAAGTTTTAGACCAGGATTTATGGGGACATTTCTTGGCTTTGATGCTCCTAAGCCAGTGGTAGCTATCAAATCTAAAGTGTATTTTCTTTGATCGAGCATTAATCCTTTACATGATCTAGCAACCTCAATACTAAGAAAATATTTTAATGCTCCTAAATCCTTTATTTTAAAATTTGCATGCATGAAATCTTTAGTTTTCTTTATCCCCTTTTAGCTGTTTCCAGTTATTATTAGGTCATCAACATAAGCCAACACAATAATAAACTCATCTCTATCTTGTTTTGTAAATATTGAATAGTCATGTTTACTTTGAACAAAACCTCTTGAAATTAAAGCCTCACACAGCTTTATGTTCCACTGCCTACCTGCCTGTTTTAAACCATATAGGGGTTTGATTAGTTTACATACCCTTTTCTCCCCTTGTTTACTAAATCTCGATGGTATTTTCATATAAACTTCTTCATCTAAGTCCCCTTGAAGGAAAGCATTATCAACATCTATTTGAATTATGTTCCATTTATTATGTGCAGCAATAGTTAATACTGATCTTACAGTTGTCATTTTTACAACAAGAGAAAAGGTTTTAGTATAGTCTATTCCTTCCTTTTGACTAAAGCCTTTTGCCACTAACCTTGCCTTTAACTTATTTAGGGTCCCATCAGTATTATACTTCTTTTAAAAATCCACTTACAGCCTATTAGTCTCTTTCCTAGTGGTAGGTCTACCACTTCCCATGTCTTATTATTTTCCAAGGCAGTTATCTCATCTTGTATTGCTTTTATCCATCTATCATCCTTAATTGCTTCCTTAAAGGTGTCAGGCTCGCTTATGTCATCTATAATAGCTATGAACTCCCTATAAGATTGTGAAATATTTGCATAACTAATGCTGTGTTGCAAAGGGTACAAGATTTTCTTATTGCCTTTCCTGTCCATTTTATTTAGAAAATCTATCTTAGTACAATCATAATCCCTAAGCCAACCGAGCGGTCTCTTTTGTCTAATGGGTCTGTTGTTATCTAAGTTTTCATGTCTTTCACTTCCTAAGTCGTTATTGTTATTAGGTGTAATATTACTGTCATTAGATTCAAGGTTAGAATTATTACTAGGATGCATAAAAGAATCAGAAGGAATTGCAGGGGCAGGAACATGATAAAAAATAAAAGGATCTTGAAAACGTACCTGTTCCTGCTGGTTAGAAGTAGCCGGCTGTTTTGAAAAAGGAAATTGGTTTTCAAGAAAACAACATCTCGATTCACAATTATATTATCATTTTTAATGTCATAGAGAATATATCCCTTTTGATTACTTGGATACTCTAGGAAAGTGCATTCAACAGATCTAACATCAAATTTGTTTAATCTTCCAGGGATCTTAACATATGCTAGACAACCAAAAACTTTCATATTTGATAAGTCAGGCTGCTTCTTATATAATATCTCATATGATGTTTTGTAATCTAAGACCTTTGAAGGAATCCTATTAATGATATAAATAGTAGTCCTAACAGCATCCCCCCAAAACTGGATTGGCATACTAGCTTGAAACATCAGGCTTCGAGAAACCTCTAATATGTGCTGATATTTTCTTTCTACAACCTTATTTTATTGTGGGGTATGGACACAAGTGATTTCATGAACAATTCTATTTTCATTAAAGTATGTAGAGGCTAATTGATTCACGAATTCTGTTCCATTATCACTTCTAATTCATTTAACCTTAGTAGAAAATTGATTTGTTATGAGGGAAATAAATTGCTTTAGATAATATAAAGTTTCATGTTTATTATGCATGAAATAAATCTAGCTGGTTCGGGAGAAATCATCAACTATAGTGAGGAAAAATTTGTAAGCTTGATGAGTAGAATGTTTATAAGGACCCCAAACATCAACATGAAGCAAATCAAAGCAGGAATCAATTTTTATTTGACTGGAGGGAAAAGACAAACAAGTCTGTTTTGCTTTAAAGCAAACATCACAACCAGAGGAATTAATAGAAGACAACTTGTCTTGTAAAGGGATTACATATTTAAGGGCAGAATCAGATGGATGTCCTAATCTTAGATGCTAGATATTTTCATTGGAAATGGTATTACTATTATAAATGTTAGACGATGGGACAAGATTTTCATCAACCAAGTACAGACCAGACTCTACTCTACCAATTGTCTTAGTTCTGCTACTGAAGAGGTCCTGTAAAAACACTTGTCAGGAAAGAAGGCAACCACACACTGTTGATCTTTTATTAGTTGAGAAATTGATATTAAATCGTAACAAATTCCTGGAGCGTATAAAACATTTTTCAAAATAATGTTCTCAAATATCTTGATGCTACCAATATGTGTGACCATGAGTTTGTCAGCATTAGGAATTTTTATTCTAAGTGAGTGTCCACTGTATTCATGATAAGAGTCAAAATACGATAGTTTACTCACAACATGGCAAGAAGCTCTAGAATCTAATAACCAATGTGGCTGTGGGTTAAGTGTGGCTGTACTAGAGAATAGGCAAGTGTTCAAACCTGAAGGCTTTATCGAGTCATTAGTGACTACTCCTCCTACCGAGAGTGATTTAGCTGAAAGAGTTTGGACTTCTTTCTTCAAGTTCTTGATTATCTTCTCATAATTCTTTAGAGACAGTAGTTGGTGATTGGATAATATGTCTTGTTGTGGCTTGGATAGATTGCGAAGGGTGGAATTTTCAACATGATTTGCTCGGCTGAGTAGACTATCTGGTCCTCTTCCTCCTTGAAAGTTAAGGGGAACTCGATAATGTGAAAACAATTATCTCTCGAATGGCCCTTTCTATGGAAGTAAAAGCACTCATCTGATGAGTTGCCTTTGCCTCGAGATCTTCCAAATTGTCCCTAACCTCTAGTAATTGTGGAGGTAGAATAATTGGACGTCTGGAGCAAAGTGGATGAGATGGAGCGTTGCGCCTCTTCTTGAGAAACCACAGAGTAGGCTTGATTTATCGAGGTTAGATGGTCCATTAGTAAAATCTGACTTCTAGTAGACTGGTATGAGTTGTTAAGTCCTATAAGGAATTGGAATAACTTTTATTACTGAATACACTTCACATATTCAATCAAAGATAGACATTTACAGGCAGACAGGGCAATGATATGGAGTATTCTTCCCACAATTCTTTCAGTTTTGTGAAGTAACTAGAAACGATCATACCTCCTTAGGTGAGTATGTTGATGAGACGATGAAGGCTATATACTTTGGTTCCGTCGGTCACATCAAATCGCTCGTAAAGATCATTCTAGATGTCTTAAGCATTTTTAAAGAAGGTGATACTAACTGTGATTTCCTTGGAGATGGAAATAATCAACCAAGATAGGACCACTGCGTTACATCGATCCCACTGGGTTTGAAATGCTATATTCTACAATTCTCTGTTGCAAGATCCATCTATTAGCCCAATCTTGTTTTCGCTCTGAGAGACATTCGGATAGTGCGACTCCAGATGGCATAGTTGGTGCTACCGATGAGTGGCTGGGTGACCAAGGTTGAAGCTTGGGTGTCCAAAGGATGAAGGTAAAGAGGATGATTCATATCTATTGCAGATATGAATGATAGTGAGCATTCAACTTCTGTCATGATAGATCTTGAAGAAAACTAAGGCGATGATTTAGATAGAGCTCTAGGTGACGCTGTGATTCATTGATTTGAGAAAGGTGTTTTGAAGAAGGACAAAGAAGATGACTCAGAAGGTGATGATTTTGTGATTTGGGGAAGCATTAGGTTTTAAGGCTGTGAAAAGAAAAATCGATTGGGTGGGTCATGAACCCGGCTTGGTACCATGTAAAAATTTATACTCAACTAAATAATTCATCTCAGAAAGGTTTCCTTGTTACACAATGCTTTCCTCATTCTCTTATGGGCTTTAAATAGCCATCAAGAATGAGGCAAGAAAATAAGAAAGAATAAACCAAAAAACAATAAACCAAAACGCAAGCAGAGGCATGCAGGCCCATTAATCATATAAGCCTAGACCTTATTTGACTAATAATCCAATACAATTTTAAATTTCAACACTGAATCATCAACAGCAAGACGGTGGGAAGGCTAGGTTAGAGAAGACGATCGCAGATGACACTGATCTTGAGTCATACTAGAGAAGGCCAAGAAACGTAAACAACTTATGAGTAAGGAGGCTAGGTTGGAGGAAGACAAGGTGATGATGGTGGGGGCTAAAATGTCAAAGACACAATTCCATGGAAAATGGGCCAATTCTATCATGTTGATGATGGAATTTGATTCTGCCATTTTTGCTGGAATCTGAATTCTTGGGAATCAAGATGCTATCATACCAAACATGTTAAAATTCAAATTCTATGTCCAATTCTATTTCCACGTGTAGGATTCTCATATACCAAACAAGGCCTTAGGGTGAAGATATATGGGCCCTACACACCCATTTGTCTATTTCTCTACCAATAATTGAAGCTTCAATAATAATGCATTTGTTGATCAGGGTATTCATGAAACTTGTTCAACTTTTAAAAAGATGATGATGATGATGATGATTATTATTATTATTATTATTATTAATAAAAATATCACATGAAACAAATACAAGGAAACACACTCATATATATATATATATATATATAGAGAGAGAGAGAGAGCTAGTAAGTAAGGAGGGGTAATGGACATGATCTTTCCAGATATTTGATTTGAATTGTAGGTTCATGCTTTTAAAGATAGACTTTATAGTACCATTTTCCAACATCCTGTAAAGGATAGGAGGTTCTACAGTGTGAATATCTCTTTGAATACCATAAATAAAATGAATTGTATCTGCATTTTAAATTTTATAATAACATTTATTCTAGCTTTTTTTAAGTTACCTCTAACGTATTTTATTGAAATTAAAAAAAATTTTAAACTTGTTAATTCTTTTTAAATATTTAATAAATTTTTAACTTTACTCCTATTAAATAATATATATTTTAATAATATATTTTCTCTCATAAATATTTATTGAAGATAAAAGAGGACACTTGTGATAAAAATATAATTACATGACTTACAAATAGAAACAAAAATCATTTGTTCTTGGCCTTAAAAATAATACTAGGAGGAATAATCGCTTAAAACAATAAAAAGAAAGTTGGCTCATAAAAATAATTCTTTTTGTATAGAAAAGTTTAGGAAAGTTGGGTTTTAGAAATTAACTAAGGTCAAGATATGCTTCTAAACAATGAAATTTGAACTCATGATTTCATAAGTTATGGGTCAAATTCTTACTAATTGAGTTATTTTTTTTTTTTTTTTTTCATAAAAATAGTCTTGATTTGATGTTTTTAGATAAATATAAGAAGTAGATTTTGTTGATATCAAAAAATATTTTCCCTTAGATAAAGATATTTGATGTTGTTTGGACACTATTAGTATTGGGCCTGGCACAATACCACAAAAATAATTGTTCTAAAGAGAAAATGCAACATTTCATACAAAAGAGATAAGTAGTACTTACCATCGCATTTTGGCTTATGTGACAAGAGGTGTATGAGTTCTCTTAACCATCAGGTTTTAAGTTTGATCTCTAGGGCAATGAAAATGAAGAAGAAAATATGCTTGAAAAAGACACCCTCCTTTAAGGCCTCATAGCACTTGAATTTGGATTAGTTAGAGCTGTCAACTTCAAATACCATTTGGTTATAAAAAGAAGAAGAAAGAAGTAGTATTTCAACTCAAAAATCTTGAAATGTGTTGACCAAATCAAGCATACGGTCATTTTCAATTGTCATCATTGTTATGATTTGATATCAATATACATGATAGAATGCCATCAAGTGCAATCTGAAAAGATTTATCTAGCATATGAAATTCTTGTTACTCTCATGTCCATGTTATATGCATTAAACTAACATAGGGCAATATTAAATTTTTGATAATATATATTATTCTATATAGTTATAGTTAGGATGGTTATAACTATTTTATTTTTTGTTGTTATTTTATTCTTTAATAGATCTTTATTTTATTATTTGATATATCTTTTTTCTTTGTGTAAATATATCTTATATTAGAATTAATAAGATAAGTGACTATTTTCACAAATTGTATAGTTCTAGTGAAATTATTTTTCACTATTTTCCCTTTAATTTGGTGCTTTTAGAACCTTATGACACCCTAAATCCATCGTTCTGCCTTTCACTATTATGACTACTCTGGATGTTTCTATACTTGCTAATGGAACTGCTTAGTCTTCATCTTCTTTTGCCTCTCTATCGTTTACTCGGGATCAATACAATAGGTTTCTTGCCCTTATGTAAACCCCTGTACCTGGTACTTCATCAATTCCTTTGACATAAGTTAATTTTGTGACTGCCTCTCCTTCCACTCCTTCTCTTAATGCGTCTTTAACACTAGGTATATCTCACTTACTTTCCTCTAAACTTCTTTCATCTTCTTGGATCATTGATAGTGGCATGACTGATCATATACATTCTTCTATTGATCATTTCTCCAAGTTAGTTCCTATTTCTATTTAGTTACCTGATGATTTTGTTGTTTAAGCTCATCATTAGAGAATCATTTATCTTTCCTCTTATTTTTATCTTACTAATGTTTTATTTATTCCTTAGATTAACTATCATTTGATTTCTATTTCTAAACTTTATTTTCACCTTCACTGTTTCTTTATCCTTCTCATTATTTCATTTAAGCCCTGGACTCTTAGAAAATGATTGGTATAGCCGAGGCTCATAATGTTCTTTATGTTCTTGAAGATCATGCAAGTAGGTTCTCACCTTCTTCAGTTTCTCCTGTTACTTTACATTATAAATTTGTACCTTCTTTTGATTTGTGGCATCTTAGGTTAAGACATGCCTTCTCCGCTGTGACTAGTATTCTAGGTTAGAAATAATCTTCAATCACTTGTAAACCTACCTTAAATAAAAATTACGATGTTTGTCATTTGTCCAAACAAAGAAAATTACCATTGCTTGTTAGTGTTTCCCATACTACTTGTCCTCTTGAACTTTTACATGTTGATATCTGGGATCCATTTAATATTGCTTCTGCTCATGGCCATTATTATTTTTTGACTGTTGTTGATGATTACTCTTGCTTTACTTGGGTCATTTTGATGAAAGTAAAATCTAAAACTAGAACTCATTTGGAGTGCATCATTCTATTTTTCACTCAGACAATGGTCTTGAATTCTTCATGCATTCTTTCTTTGATTCAAAAGGAATTTTTCATCAAACAACTTGTGTTGAAACTCCTAAACAAAATAATGTTATGGAACGTAAACACCAGCATATTCTTAATGTTGCTCGAGCTTTATTGTTTCAAAGTCATTTACCTTTAGCTTATTGGTCTTATGCTATTTTACATGATGTTCACATCATTAATTGTCTTCCCACCCCTGTTTTACAACAGTAAACACCTTATGAACTTTATAACGCGTTCTCTAATTTTTTTAATTTTTGTGTCTTTAGTTCTCTTTATTTTGCTTCCACTTCTGTTCTCATCACATTAAATGTGATAATCAAACTAGGAATTGTGTTTTTTTGGTTTTCACCTCGGCACCAATGGTTTTATATGTCTTGATTTGCATTCTTGCAATATTATCATTAGTCGGCATGTCATTTTCTATAAAGCTGAATTTCTTTTTTCTCCATCATCCATTACTTCTGTTGTTTCTGTTACTCTAAATTCTTTAGCTCCAGTTTCTCCTACCTTTTTATATCATTCCTTTTTTATGTCCTTTCTTTATTGCCTTTGCGTTGCTCTTCTCAATCCCACAACCCTCTTTCCTACTTAGATGATTATTATTGTTCACTCCTTGCCTCAACACCGTCTTCTTCCTTTAGTCCAAGTGTCCATTATCCTTTATCTTCTATCCTTTCTTATAATCGTCTTTCTCCTTCCTACAAACACTTTATTCTCTCTATTTTTACTTTCTTTGAGCTTAAGATATATAATTAGGTAGTAAAATATCCTGAATGGAGGAATGCTATGTAGGTTGAAATTTCTGCTCTTGAGCAAAATAATACATGGATCCTAATTGAACTCACTACAAGCAAACATCCCGTTGGTTGTGAATGGGTATTTAAAAAGAAGTTTAAGGCTGATGGTTTTCTTGATAGGTATAAAGCTTATTTAATTACTAAAGGTTATACACAAATTGAAGGGATTGATTATGTAACATCTTAAAAATTATCCCCTTAATTAATTAAGCTAATGAAGTGTAAATTTATAAATTTAAATATAAATGAATTTAAGAATAGTTAGAGATGGTTATTGGGTTTAGTTTCAGCTTTTGGATTGGATTTGAAAGTGAATTAGGTCACCCGAGCTCAAATTGAAGAGAAAAGAAATCAAATTTAGTACAGTGCATTATGCTACAACATAAAAATTTATGTTGCAGCATAAATTATAGAATTAGTTTTTTTTAAAACGTAAAAAAGGGGTTCGAAATAGGGAGAAAAGGCCAGAAACAGAGGAAGGGCGATTAAAGAGAGTTGTTCCTCTGGTAGGGCATCAACTTTTAGGCATTTTAGAGGTGATTGGAGCTTGATTTCAATTAAGTATGCCTTCCTTATCTCTTCTTCTTCTCTCTACACATTTTGAAAGTGAGGTTTGAGGTTGGGAGATGATGATGTTCAGATCTAGAGCTATAGATCTGAATCCATTAATCTAAATGAGATTAATGAGAGTTATTTGAGTTATCTAAGTCTAGATATAGTGGTTTTATAAATCCATGAGAGTGGGCTCTCAATTATGGATGAAATTATGCCCTAAAGTGCCATAAATGGTGGTGCTTAAGGTAGATGGCTTCCATTGATGTTGATTAAGGATTGTGTTAGTGTTTGGAACTAATGAGAGCTAACAAACCTAATGTGGTGATTAAACTCAATAGTTGAGAGCTTTGGGTTATTAAAGTGTTGAAATTTTAGAGTTAGAAGTTAGTAATTTGTGACATTGATGCTAATTTTGAGTTGTTGGATTATATATTAGTGATTATTTAAGTTATTGAAAGCTAAATGAAATTAATGGGAGTTCAGGAACTCATTGGATGTGAGGTTGATTTTGTAGTTGAAAAATTTGATTGTTAAAGTATAAACTTAGATGTTGGAAGTGGTAATTTTAATGATTATTAGTGATGGGTGTTAATATAATTATAGGCTAACCTCACGAAGCACTGGTAAGCTTGAATTTAGCTCGAAAAGCAAGTTATGATTGAGGGATAACCTTTAACCTTTCAAAGGTTTGAGATAACCGAGGGAAACCTTATTTATATAGTTGTATGTTAATTAAGTAGTTGTTGAAATTTATGATTTGAAACTTGTTTGATGTGTGAAAAGTTATTGATACAATTTTGGCAAATATGTGGTATTATATATGAAATGGCTTTTGAAAAATGAAGAGTTGTGTGCATGATGCATATATGTGAGGTAATGATGCCATGTGACTTTGACATTGCGAAAATATAATATATGTGATATATATATATATATATATATATTAGTTATAGAGTTTACTGGGAGTGAGAAATTGATATGGATATGACATGAGATCATGATTTTAGTCACATTTACATAATATGTGTAACTGGTGCATAGTATGATTATTGGTGAGAGTTCGCCTAAGGAGAGGAGTAGATTGATAAAGTTATGTGGTATTGGCAACAACCGTTGGAATCAAGAGCTTGCCTTGGCACCAATCATTGGAATCAGGAGGTAGCCCTTATCCTATAGTTGATTTGAGATTATCCCACTTATTTTATGAGAGACTTAAACCTAACTAGTTTCCACCAGCTCATGAGGAGGCTAGATTAGGGGTATGACACCCCATGGTTGTTAGTATTAGGGAAACTGAATTACACACATGAGTAAGTTGACCTTGGCTCGATAGCTCATCACAAGTGAAAGGATGGGTTAGCCCGTGAAGGGTATAGCCACCAGTTTCATTTCAGAGGTAATCAGGAGGGTATAAGGTTGGCATATGATCATGCATTTAGTCCCGACGACATGTTGTTAGTATTGTAGGCTAGTATAGTTAGGGTACGTGGTTAGTATTATTGTGACCCCAGGTTGTGTATTATTGATATATATATATATATATGATTATGTATTTAAAGCCCAGTCACATGGTTTTTATTGTTGTGGCTGAGGCTATACATTGTTATACATACTTTATATGTGTGTTTATTGCTAATTGCATCTATTTTCAATTGATATACAATTGTATAGATTAGGTGAAACTTGGTTACTAAGTGGTTGTTCTCACCTCTCTATTTAACATTTTACAGGTACTAGTTTCGAGCAGGACAAAGGGAAAGCACTAGAGGCTTAGGAACTCAATTTTCTACTATAGGCCTCTTGTAATTTTAGTTGCATATGTGTAATTAATTGATATTGCCAACTAGGATGATCATATTTTGTTATTACTTATACTATTGAATATTGAGTATTGAAAGGTGTATTTTGGGCCTAGTATGTGTGGTATCTTTTTAGTTGAGATATATAAGCAAGGTTAAAATACTAGTGCAAGTATAAATTTGACTATATGCATGGTTGTATTGGATTGTATTTAGTTTTAAAGTCAAAATGCCTCCCACTATTATTTCTTAAATCAAGGGGTTAAGGGTTGAAATTGTGAAATATGTTATCTCTTGTTGTTGTGCTATGTTACATAAGTTATCTTAAGTCTATTGAGTATGGTCTAAGGGTTGGTGTGAGCTTTTGGCAATTGAATTGAGTTTTAGACACCTAAGTTATGTTTTGAAAGCATAAAAGTGTGAGTTTTCCTTTTGGTGTCCAACTTTTGATTGATAAATGATTTAAATGTGAAACTAGTGCCATTAGTTAGAGTTCGGAGAAAGTTTTATGTAGACACCTAAATCACCTCAATCAAATGTCGGATGGAGATTTGGTACATGTCAGAAATTTGATCAAAAAATCTACCATGACAGCTTGTTGCTGTCATTGATTCTGCTATTTATGTCGTAACATAAAATTTTATGCTATAGCGTAATTGTGCTAGAATTAGTTTTTTTTTTTCTATTTTGACCCTAGTTTGATTTTATCTTATCTTTTATGATGTTCATACTTCCGTATGCATGTTTTGCTCTGATTTTATTTTTTAAAATGATTTTATAGCATTTTAAGTTTTGAAAACTTGGGATCTTATTAATAAAAATTTTACAAACTTGCTAATTCATTTAGGTTATTCCTTTAATTATTTTAATTTTGTGGAGTTAATTGTGGATAAGTAAGGGTGACTTTACAAACTATTTTGATACTTTTTCACCTATAGCTAAAGTAACTATAGTTCATTTAGTTTTGGCATTGACAGCTACTAATTTTTAGCTCTTGAAGCAGTTAGATGTTAATAACACCTTTTTTCATGGTGATATGGATGAGGAGGTTTATATGGCTTTTAATTTCCTCCTAGTTTTGTTTCTCTATCACCTGATATTGTTTGCAAACTTTAAAAGTCTTTTTATGGTTTGTAGCAAGCTAGCCGCCAATGCTTTACTAAGCTTACAATTGCTCTTACTTCATTTGATTATCTCTAGTCTAAAGCTAATTATTCTTTATTTGTCAAGAAGACTAATTCTTTATTTATAGTGTTATTGATTTATGTTGATCACATTATCTTAGTTGGTAATGATTCTGTTAAAATTGCCAATATTAAAAGTCTTCTTGATTAGTCTTTTAGAATCAAACATTTAGGTCAGCTCCACTATTTTCTTGGTTTGGAAATAGCCCAAACATCATCTGGTATATTTATTTGCCAATGAAAATTTGCTTGGACATTCTTTTTTATTATGGTTTTCTTGCTTGTAGACCAACTTCTACCCTTATAGACAGGTCTTCCAAGCTTTCTAAAGATGATGGTACTTCTATTGCTGATCCATTTGCTTATCAACGTCTCATTGGTCGTCTCTTCTATTTGACAACAACTCACCCCAACATTACTTTTGCTGTTTAACAGTTATCTTAGTTTATATCTGACCCACATAGTACTCATCTACAAGCTACTCATCGCATTCTTCATTATCTTAAGTCATTTCCAAGAAAGGGCTTATTTTTCCCTGTTGACTCTTATCTATCTAATTAGGCCAATTGTGTTGATTCTCATTGATCCATTACTGGCTTTTGTGTTTTTCTTAACAAAGCTTTGGTTTCCTAGTGCTCGAAGAAACAATCCACTATTTCTCATTCCTCTTCGAAGGCTGAATATCGAGCTTTTGGCTCTATGACTTGTGAGTTACAATGGTTGTTATTTTTGTTATAAGACATTCATATCTCTTATCTTTCTCCTGCACTGGTCTTTTGTGATAATCAAGCTACTCTTTATATTACCTCTAATCCTACTTTTCATGAGTGCACTAAGCATATCGAGCTGAATTGTCATCTTGTTCATGATAAGCTTCAAGTTGGCTGACACTACTGTCGAATAGTATCAAAATTAATAAAAACTAGATTTTACAGTAAAGCGCAACCTAGGTCGTCTCCCTAAGAGTCAATAGAGCAACTATTTAAATTATGGTTATGAAAAGGTAAATGATGGGGTTTTTATAATGAAATTAAAAATAAATTAGAATTAAATAAATAAAAGAAATTCAACTAAGAAAATAACCAAGAACAAGCAGCACAATCAACCACAACACAATCACCTAAATTTAATCTTTCTCGTCCACTAAATAAATTAATTTTATTCAACTTTATTATTCTAATTTTATTATATATTTCTCAAATTATCATTCAAGAATTAAACAAAAAGTTAAGTTATAGATTAATTGAGATCTCCTTTAACCCACAACCTAACAACTGTTCTATGTTAGCCACACTAGAAACAAAGCATGGATAATTACCCACGCTGGGCCAAATTACTCTTATGTTACTATATCAATCGATTATAGCAAGCAAAATCTCAGATAAAATTTATAACCCAAAAATTATGCAATAAAGCTACTCTAATCAACAATAACAGTTAAAACATAAAATTCAGAGGTAACGAGAAGAAGAGAAAATTGAAATAAAGTTAAAATAAAATCTTCTTTAAATATCAAAGACTTTAATTAAAATTTAAGATTATAGTTTGTGATTGATCACACTAAAAAAATTAACTTTTTATAAAATTAAAAATCAAGTAATATGAGATGAGAAATTGACAAGTCATTGTTAGAAAAAAAAAAAAAAGAAAAAGAGAACCGCGGTCGCTGCGCTGTTTTTTCCTTCTCCTCGTGATGCCTCCGTCCTAATATATATACATATATGGTGATGCGTGCCTCTACCGTTCCTTTATATAAAGAGTGGATGCACTTGCGTATGGTCAAAGAAAAGTTAATAATAAAATGATAAAACTACTTTAAGTAACCCTAATTAAAAATTATACTAAATAACTCAAAATAAATTTAAATAAAATTTTAAAGATTTAATTCTTGATTTGATCTCCAAGTATACCCATATTTTTCTTATCCAATATATTCTCTATCAATATCTTCTAAATTGAATTTAGAAAATCTCCATAAATAAAATAAAATTAAATAGCACCTGTGCAAAAATATTAAAGATATTATTTATATTTTAAAATCAAAGATTTAGTTAGTTAAAATTTCAAAATTGAATATTGGCTAATAAAATTAAATAATATCTAATTAAACTCAATTAACTTCAAATAAATATTTAAAGGTCTAAATTAAAAAGATAAAAATATATAAAATTATCATTTATCACTGGCATCATCACAAAACACGAAGCTATCATGATTAAAGGAGGAATCTAATGACCTTGCAAAATTAATAATAGAAAACTGTTGAATCAAAAAATGAAGGCTAAAGTATATTTTTGTATCTTCTAACTTTATATAAAATTTTAATTTAGTCTCTTAATTTTATAAAGTATTTTTTTAGTCATTGGATCTTAACACCGTTAGTCTTGAAGGATTTTTTTTTTTTGCGCCAATCATTGTTATTTAAGAGAAAAACTTAATATGTTAATATTTGAGGATATTTTGTCAATATTTAAAAATTTAATGAGAAAATATTTTTTAATAAAATTAATAGTGTTAGAGTTAAAGAATTGAAAAGATACTTGAAAAAATTAAAAAACTAAAATGAAACCTTATACAAAGTTAAAACACCAAATAAATACTTTAGCCAAAAAGAAAGAAAAACAAAAGCAAACATTGAATATCAAGGAAAGTGAAACAAGCAATTAAACACTTCCACATCACCACTCACTAAAGCAGAAAATAAGCAGGTTTGATCAAACTCATTATCTTTCTCCTTTAATTGCCAATGTGAAGTTTTTCCGATCCTCTTCAATTTCAATCTCACTTGTCAAATACCGTCCAAGAATTCCAAAACATATATATAATCAAAACACAAGTTATGTTCTAACATAACGAGTGTATTTTTTATGTTCAAAATTACCAAAAACTATATATGTTCAGGACTAATTACTTCCACCACTAAAATGATCAGTTTTCATGGTTTTCAACGTGAGATTAATTAAACATGTATGAACGGACTAGGATTCAATATTTTTCCTTAAATCTACATATGCATATGGTGATTTACTATCTTAAATATCATTTAATTACAATGATCCTGACATGATCGTGAAATGACTTTTTAACATGTATATGTATTGATCCAAGGATGATCTGGATGACTAGTGCATGTGTACAGGACGAAGAAAGCTAGTAAGAAAGAAAATAGGAAGAATTACATCCATGTCCTTATAGCATTGCAAAATCTTGTAACTATTTCGTTGTCATTCTGATATGTTCTGATAGCAATGGATCTAAATAATAGTTAATTGCATTCTCGAGACAATTAGAAAAGACTAGACTGGAAATGTGGAATCCACGTTTAGAAAAAGAAGTGATGATGATTCCAAAATAATTGGCCAAGACTGAGATTACGTAGGGATTCAAACATGAAGACGGTGCTTTCCACTACATAAAGCACTTGACAGTTTTTTTAAAGCATGATTTGCCAATTCCTTCTCCATTATTGTTATATGTCTTTTCTGGTGATAAAGAAAGTCATGCACTATGTTTTAATGTCCGCTCTGTCAAAGTCTTATCAAATGTCTTCTATTATTTTTAGACACAGAAAAAGATAACCTCAATTTATCTGTTGATTTATGCTCCAATATGTTCGTGAATGTACAGATTACTTGGAAATTAGAATATTATTTTATTTTAAGAATTGGACAAGATGATTGGATCGGTTGAATTGTTGATCATTGTTGTTAAGGACTCGACCTGAAACAAATTTTTTTTTTTTTATAATTGAGTTAAGTTGGACTGAAATTGAGTTGACATTGAGCTGGTTTGTTTAAATCAAACTTGAGCTGTACAGATCTAAACCTAACATAAAAAAAAGCTAATTTTTTAAAAAAGAACCCAGAAAACTCAAAAATTTGACTGTGCCAAAATCCAACTTTATTTTTGAACTCTTCATGTATATACCAGAATGCTAATAACCCGGATCATCCAGATTTTAATTTAAAGTTTTTATTGTATTTTTAATAAAATAAAAATTATAAAAATTTTAATAAATCTAGATAATTTGAATTTAATTTAAATGATTCAATTTAATATTAAAATTTTTTAAGATTTTTATAATTAGTTATCCTGATGTATTTTGGACTATCTAAATTTAAAATTTTTAACTCACAACTATTTTCTAAAAAATATTTTTTAGAAAGTTTCAATTAGGAGATTATCTTTATTTTTAATATTATATTTACCAAAATAAAAATTTATGAAATTTCTAAAAAATTTATAGGAATTTGAATTATCTATAGTACATATGGATAGTCTATTTATAAAAATTTTAAAAACTTTTAATATTTAATTGGACTGTTTAAATTAAGTTTATATTGTACAAATTGGTGATGAAATAAATTTAATAAAATTTTTATAATTTTATAATAATAAATATAAAATAAGAATAAAAAATAAAACCTTTTAAAAAAGACTTTTCAAATTAAAATCGAGATAGTCTAAATCTTACCACCCTGGTGAGCATCATGATGAATATTGAAATTGACTTCCAATATTTGCAAATAGCTCACCGACAAAGTCTTCGCACCAGTAGCATAATTTAATTTAATAATTTTATAGGTTATAAAAATTTTATTAAAAAATATATTATTTTATGTTTGGCTACAATGAGAAAAATAATTATTATTTAGTTGTTTTTAGATTTTATAATATTTTTGTGAATCTATTTTTTTAAAAAAATTTATTGTTTAATTAATTTAAAATTTTATAATATCTTCATACATCTCATCATTTTATAGCATTCTCTCTCATCTGTAGAGTGAGATTATTTTTAGAAGCTACTGTAACTCTTTAAAATAATTAGAAATCTCTTTTTTTACATTTTTATTATTTTTAAAAGTTTAAACTTTAAAAAAAATAAAATTTCACAAAATTTTCAAAAAATAAATGACTTTGTCAAGAAAAAAAAAAGCTTAAATAAACATGTCCTAAATCCTTGTTAACTAATTATAGCTTCAAACACAAATTCTTTCATCCGGCAATGGAATAAAATTATTATGGGAAAAAATTATTTTTATTGAATTATAAATGATGATAATAAATCAGAGAAATACTTAGATAGACTAGATGCATCATGTCATTTATAGTTTGTTTAAAAAAATATGACCCTTAAATAACATTAAATATAAATTGATTATAATATTAAAGGTAATTGCGAGAGAAAAAGTAAGAAATCAAATGTGTATTATGTTATAAAAATAAAATTAATTTAAAAAATATCACATAAGATTTTATTTAGATTACTTGAACCATTTTAATTGAATAAACCACAAATAATGTGATATACTTGATCTACTTAAGTATTTCTCAAAATAATATATAAAATTTTCCTTATTGAAATTTTAAACCAAAAGAGTTCACAGTACAAATAAAAATTACGTCTAAACTATATTGCCAGACTAAATAAGGTAGCTCAACAACCTCAAACTCTATATAGTATACAAGTTCTTATGGCTGGTTATGTAACAAGCCTGGGTTCCAAAAAATTAGTAGTTATATTATATTGGATTGGATTGGCGGATCCTGTTATGGTTTAATTAAAAAGAACATAAAAATAAAAATATGAGAGAGAGAGAGAGAGAGTTCCCCAATCTTTGTTTGGCTACATCACCCTAAATTATAAAACATTTCAAGATAAATTATGCATATAAATAAAATTCATTAAACATATATAACAATTTTATTTTCTCTAGACAAAAATATAAACGCTAAAAAATATTCTTAATTTAATACTCTATAAAAAAATTAAAAAGAGAGTATAATGTTTATGGACTAATAAAATTTTGTTTTTATTAAAATGTTTTATGATTTAGTACGGAAAGAATATTTCATCATACATATTACATTCCCACTCATGCATGCTATGATCTTGCCGTTGATTATTTCAGGCTTAACCATGCACAATCCAACTGGATTATATACAAAGAATAATTGGGACATTCAGCTGAAACAGACAAGGTGCAATCATCTTCACCAATACACATGATAGCCCCATAAACACAGCAATTAATGGAAAAAGAACCTCCTCTTCAGAATCAAAACTATACCCCCAAGAAAATCATCCTCTGCAACAAAGTTCTCATGTTGGAGGAAGAAAAAACCAAGAACTCTACAGTTTTCTAAAGGAACATGTCTAATATAGTTGAATAATTTATCATAGTCACGCATTGAATAGAGTTGGGCAAGGCCAGACGACACTGGGAGGGCGAAATGTGGAAGTTTCTAAGCTGAACATAGAAGCACGGCCTCTATAACTGAAGTAGACACAATTCTCTTCACATCCATGACAGTCTTGAGCTGAAAGAGAGATATTACAGTCTATGCTCAAAACAAACGCACGCTCATCCAAGCTTTCCACATCTAACCATCTCCCCCACTCCTCATCAAGCTTATACACTTTCAGTCCCTTATACACTTTCCACATCTAATTCTCTTCTTGTTGCTGGGATCACCTTCAACGTTCATATCAACAACATAGAGACTCCCACATGATTCTACCAAATGATTCTTCTTCCCCAAACCACGCAACGGAGGAGAAAACTGAACCACGTTCAGGGAAGAACAGTCAATCCAGTATATGATTCCCCATCTGTCCACAACATAGAGCTGATCCTTATGAACAATTATGTCATCGTAATAGAAGTTCTTATAATCCACAAGGGTCCATTCATCATCACCAAGTTTCGAAAACCCTAGTTCTCCATCGCTACTTACGGTGAAGAACCTGCAATTCTCTACCTGGGTCCAAGCAAAATTGGGGAACGCCACCACTTTCCCACGGATCTCACGATGAGCAAGAGGAAACCTCAAACCAGAGCCAATTAATGACATAGAATATGCTTTTACCAGTTCGACGAATCGAAAGTTCAGCAGATTCAGCACCTTAGGGACAGGGTCAGTAGGGTACCCCGAAAAGAAGTGCGAGAGTCTACTGTACGCGAAAGGGTCCAAGAGACAGAGACGGCCGTAGTCGGATTCTTCAACCTTGATCAACCAGGCTTTGGGTGAGGAAGAAGAAGAAGTTGAAAGAGTTTCGGAGAGATCGGAAAGTTCGATGCGATAGATTGTGGTGGGGATGAGTAGGCGCTGGCCAGAAGAGGTGGCGATTATCGGAGTGAAGCTAGAAGGAACTGTACGAGAGGGAAGAACAGAGGAACGACGCCATAAGCTGCAGGTGGATCGAAATCGGAGAAGTTCGATGTTGCTCTTGAAGCATTTGCCGATCATCGACCATAGTTCGTTGGGAAGATCAGACCAATTCACAACACTCCGATATCGATCATCCATTTGGTGAATTGGATTCTTGATCTGATTATTTGATTGGGCAATACATAGAATTTACATATGTAGTGCCCCATCTTATACAAAGCTTTTTTAAAAAATATTTTTCTTTTCATACGTCCCTGAAAAAAGAGAGAAAAAATGCAACTTTTATCCCTATGCATCTATACCTTCAGCGTGATGTGGTATTTTTTTTTCTATATTTTTTATTTTATTATTTCAAGTCTCTTAAATTTTATATGCATGCAATGTTAATCCTTAAAAATTTAAGAATGACAAGTTTACAACCAAATTAATTAGTCCCCATGAAGAAAATAGTAGCCATTTTGCTCATATACGAAAGGACTAGGATTCAATATATTTCCTTAAATCTAGATATGTATGCGGTGATTTATTATTTTAAATATCATTTTATTACAATGATCTTGACATGACCATGAAATGACTTTTTCACATGTATATATATAGATGCAAGGATGATCTGGACGACTAGCATATATGTACAGGACGAAAGCTGGTAAGAAAGAAAATTGGAAGAATTACACCCAAGTCCTTACAATTAAATGTTATGTTCAGGATCTTCTGCCACGATTAGCATTCTCGATACAATTAGAAAAGACTAGACTGGAAATGTGGAATCCACGTTTAGAAAAAGAAGAGATGATGATCCCAAATAATTGGCTAAGTTTGGTGGCTTGCACGATAACAACAAGACTGAGACTACGTGGGGATTCAAACATGAAGAACGTGCTTTCCACTAAATAAAGCACTTGAGAGTTTTTTTGAAGCATGCTTTGCCAATTCCTTCTCCATTATTATTATATGTCTTTTCCGGTAATAAAGTAAGTCTTATCAAGGATATGTCTTTTATTATTGTTAGGCACCAACAAAAAAAAAAAAAAAGATAAGCTCAATTTATCTGTTTATTTGTGCTCCAATATGTTAGTGAATGAACAGATTTATATAGTTGTTAAGAGCTCAATTTGGACCAATTTTTTTTTTTTTAATGATTGAGTTAGGTTGGATTGAAGTT
Source organism: Prosopis cineraria (assembly GCF_029017545.1). Taxonomy (NCBI): domain Eukaryota; kingdom Viridiplantae; phylum Streptophyta; class Magnoliopsida; order Fabales; family Fabaceae; genus Prosopis; species Prosopis cineraria. Next base: position 9,603,384 of record NW_026555334.1, on the reverse strand, counting down.
GAGTTGCCACTAAGCTGGAAATCAAATTTTAGTTGGATGGATTTAACCTAATATAAAAAAGGTTAATTTAAAAAAAAAAAAGAAAACTCAAAAGTTTGACTCTACCAAAGTCTAACTTTATTTCTCATTTTTCACATATATATAATATGATTTGGCAATAATTTTCTAAAAAATGTTGACAATTATAAGTTAATGCATATACTTTTTTTTTAATACAAGAAGATGGACAAAGCTGTGAGAGGATTACAAAAATCAAGTCAAATCAGAGTCCAGTAGGGACCTGCAAATTATAGGTGGTTCATTATAAATAATGAGATCATAATTTTCATGAGAGGTTTCACATGCGAGCAGACTAGCGCATTTGTTTACTTCTCTAAAGTCATGGTTAAAAGTGACTGACCAATCTTTCATAACAAGTTCTTTAATTTTCTTGATGTTTGATGTTAAAGGATGACTATCAAAGAAGTTGTGCTGGATAAGTGAAAGGGCTTCCATAGAATTAGTGTGTAAATTGATCTTAGTAAGTTAATATTTGTTTGCTAATCCAATAGAAGTAAAAAATTTGAGATGGCATTTTGATGAGAAGATATCTAATGAAAAGCTTCAACACCCCACTGATTCTCCCCAATGGAAGATGATAGATCACATATTTCATGAATTTAGTAGTGATCTAAGAAACATTCTGCTTGGACTCTGTGCAGATGGAATCAATCCATATGGCAATCTTAGCAACACACATAGTGCATGGCCTATTTTGTTGGTTATTTATAACTTACCTCCTTGGTTGTGTATGAAGCATAAGCACATAATATTGTCTTTGATCATTTTAGGACCAATACAGCCAAGAAACAATATTAATATCTACTTGGCACCTTTGATCGAAGACTTAAAAATGTTGTGAGAGGAAGGTGTAGATATATTTGATGCTTATAAGCAAGAGTGCTTCAATTTATGCACCATAATTTTCACTACAATAAATAATTTTCCTGCATATGAAAACTAGTCAAGATATAGTATTAAAGAGCATAATGTATGTCCTATATGTGAAGAAGGTATATACTTCCAACAACTTAAGTATGGAAGAAAAATAATCTACCTTGGTCATCGAAGATTTCTTGATTCGTATCATCCTTATTATAGATTAAAGAAAGCTTTTAATGGCTCACAGGAGTATGAAATGGCTTTAAATGCCTTAATTAGAGAGCAAGTTTATCAACATGTCGAAAGAATTAATGTCATCTTAGGTAAGAATAAAAAAAATGCAAGTGAAAAGAATTTGTGAAAAAAGAAATTTATTTTTTTTTATTTTTCATATTGGCAAAGTCTAGATGTAAGACATAATCTTGATGTGATGTATATGGGGAAAAATGTGTGTGATAGCCTTGTTAGTATGCTTATGGACATAAATGATAAGACTAAGGATTGAATAAATGCCAGACTAAATTTAGCTAAAATGAAAATAAGAAAATGCTTACATGCATAACTAGAAGAGGGAAAGAGAGCTGATTTGCCACCAATGGCACACATATTATACAAAGATGAGAAAAGAAGTTTATGTGGATGTTTGCATGGTATTAAGGTGCCACAAGGTATTATTCTAATGTTAGAAGACTTATCTTAATGAATGATTTGAAGTTAACAAGCTTGAAGTTAACAAGTTTATGTAGATGTTTGCATGGTATTAAGGTGCCACAAGGTATTATTCTAATGTTAAAAGACTTATCTTAATGAATGATTTGAAGTTAACAAGCTTGAAGTCTCATGATTGTTATGTATTGATGCAACAACTTTTACGAGTGGCTATTCGGGACATTATGAAAGATGATGTGAGACGTACTATAACTAAATTGTGTATTTTCTTTAATGCTATTTGTAGCAAAATCATTGACATTGACAAGTTGGATTGATTGGAAAATGAGGGTTACACTATTTTGTGCCAATTAGAAAAGCACTTTGCTCCAGTATTTTTTGACATCATAGTGCATTTAATTGTTCATTTAGTTAGGGAATTAAGGCTTTACAATCCTATTTATCCAAGGTGGATGTACCCATTTGAGTGATATATGAAAATTTTGAAAGGGTATTCCAAGAACCTATACCGGCCTAAAGCATTAATTGTTGAATGATATGTGGCTAAAGAGGCTATTGAATTTTGTTTAATATATTTGAAAAGGTTGAAGGTTGTGGGAGTCCTTTAAACTTGACATAAGGCGACAAGATTTATTGATAAAGGAACACGAGGGGTGAAAGTGAAACGTATGTCTCATGAAGAAGTATAACAAGCAACATTTTTTAATAACATGAAAGAAGTCTAACCTTATTTAGATGCCCATAAAAAGTTTTTTAAAGATAAGTACCTAAGAAAAAATGAGATGCAGCTAGCTAATGAGCACAACAAGACCTTTAGAAGGTGGTTAAAGGAAAAGGTTATGAATGAGACTAATGTGTTTGATACAATAACATGGTTAGCTGAGAGACCTTGTTTTAAGGTTATATGTCGGGGCAGATATGATATAAATAGATATTCTTTCTACACAAAAGCCTAAGATAATAAAAGTACTATGCAAAATAGTGGGATAATGATAAAAGCAGAAATGATGCATTTTTCTAGTTTAAAAAGATAATAACCCACTGTTGGCTTCCAAGATTATTATGGAGTGGTTGAAGAGATATGGAAAGTAAATTACACCAAATTCAAAGTACCTATTTTCAAATGTAAGTGGGTTCACTTTAATGCCATTGAAATAGATGAGGACTTTGGATTTATTTCAAATGATTTCAATAGGGTTGGTTCTAAAGATGAGCCCTTCATTTTAGCAAGTCAAGTGAAATAAATATTTTATGTCACTGATCTAGCAAATAAACAGTGCTCCATTATACTACAAGGTAAAAGATAGATTATTGATGACTTGATGTAGAGGATGATAACTCAAGTTTTAACCTTGATGAAACCCCACCTTTTACTACAATTTCACCTAGGTAAATTGAAGTAGATTTGATCGATGAGGAATATGTAGTAAAAGATGATCATTATGAAGGAATTTGGGAAAATAAATAAAATATGACCTCAATTAATAAAACAATTTTTTTGTTTTCTTTTAATAGTTCATTTGTTAATTTTTAACTCAAATGCAAATTACTTACCTATATCATTTTGTTTTCTTAACAAGAACATGGAAGGTTCTAATGGACATGTCTAATGTGTCTAAAAAGATAAGGGGTAGAGGTAGCATAAAGTTGAAAAAGATGGCTTTACATCAAGGTACTATAGAAAGGATACATTTGAAGTTTGATGGTGATAGAAGATTACTTGGTCCAGAAGGTGATAATTTATAAGTTACATAGGCCATATGACCTGATCTAGAGTTGGCATCTTGTACCTTAAATGGAAGGAAGTACCACAAGCCACGAAGGACATGATTTGGGATGATATTTTGGTATACAAAGTTTTGTATTTTATCTTCTTTTTTAGTTATATTAGATGTTATTAAATTACTTTACAAATATTATGCCTTGTAGCTCACTTATAATATCTCTCCTACCCTTGAGATAAAGAAACATTGGCTTCAGCAATTACGTGATCGATGGAAAGATTTCAAGTCAACATTTAGCAGGGAAAACATTCAAGGAGAAAAGAAGAATGAGGATCCATATTTGGAATATAATTTTATTGATTAAGACACGTAGAAATAGTTTGTGAGGTCCCGAGAAGATCTTGAATTTTAGGTAAATTTTAAGAGAATCAATCACTAAGTTAATTTAGTTTTATTAAATCTATATCTGACTTACTTTGTACAGATTGAATCATAGAAATTAAGTGCACTAAATCAAGAGAGCTAGCCAAAAATAAATATTAGCATTACTTGTCTCAAGGCAATATAGGAAGCTGGATAAGAAGCTTATAGAAGCTGGTTTAAAGGAATTGGAGGAAGCTGCAAAATAAAACTCTAGTTTTGTTGTTCATCCCCCAGCTCAACCAACTCGTCAAAGAAAATGGAAGGAGGCGAGGATTAAAAAAGGCCAATATATCACTCCAAATGTAGTTGAAGTTGCTATAAGGATTGTAAGTAATTTTACTAAGTAAATTGAATTGAATTTTAGATTATGTGCTTTTTGAGATAAATTAATTATAAGATTCACTTGAGTAACAAGTGTCCCAAGGTTCATTTCAATTTATTGGGAGAATGGATATTTTGGCAACTATAATTGGAGAACTAGGATAATCTAGTCATGTAAGAGGGGTAAGAAAAGGAGTTGGTCTTAAGCAATACTTTAGACCTACACCATGAAGCTTGTCAAGAGTTGTGTCTAGAGATAAGTTTGATGAGCTTTTGGCAAAGGTTAGGGAGGAAGTTAATCAAAAGTATGAGTAGGATTAAGTGTCATTCCATGAGCAGCTTCTTGAAGGTTTAGATCTATGGTCTCGAACATGGGAAATATGTAAGGGATTGGGTAGCAAGGACCTCAAGTTTTCAAGTATCTTTATTTTAGTTAAACATTTAGTTTTCTCTATTTTTTGCTTTAGCGTGTTTAATTTTTTTCACTTATTTTTTTAGACTTTCCCTATACTCCAAAATACAAAAGATAGCCATAATCCACTAGACATGGTAGCAGATACCTCTAGTCCCTCAATAGATGATGAAACTCCTTATTTTTTTTATTTGGATAAGCCTATAAATCAAGTTATTCTACTACTCGAGTACATACTTAGGGAAACAATTCATCATATGGAGATTCTGGATGACCAAGTCAAGGTGACAGTTGAGGTTGTTCTTGAGCCACATGTCATAGTGCCATTCCCCACAATGAGATTGTAAAATTAAGTCAAGCACTAGGTCATTTCATTTTATGGTTTAAAAGACTTGTTGATATGGACATGACAATTTTGATGATTAAAAAAACAACTCATTATTCTTTAATTTTTTATTTTAATTAACTTAGATAACTTGTATTCATTTGATGTGTCATTAGGATCCTGAGGATGCTGAAGACTACCCTTATTTGCCACAATTATATGAATTTTTCAAGGCAATTATAAAGCCAATTGACTTGATGATGCCTAAAAGAATTGTGGGTGTACATAAGTCATATCCCTTTATACTCGATAAGAAAGACATTCTAGAATTTTTATTGATGAGGGAATTGGACATATCTTGAGCTATGCTATCAATCTTGTAAATTTATTATTTATATTTTATCTCATGTTCATTCATTTTAATTTATATGAATTAATTTTTATCTCGTTCTACTAATAGGTTTCTCAAGAATCTTTGCACTGGACGTAAAGAAGATCAATTTGGATTTTATGCCCAGCTTTTGTGACATCAGCTCACAACGATATCTATGATAGGACAAGATATGTGAGCAGCACTATTTTAAAAAGAAAATTACCATGTTATCTAGCCCCAGTACTTAAAGGGCAAGTTATTTATATTTATGTATTTACATTCAGTTTGGTAATATTTTTATATTCTCATATACTAATAATAATTTTTATATGTTGTAGTTACCATCGATCCCCTTGTGTTGTCTACCCATATTTGCATGAGATTTATTAGTTTTGTTCTATGAGCAGGTAACCGACTGCTGAAACTAAAGATATATTTAACACGTAAGGTAAGATTATTTTTATAAACATTAATTTTTTTCGGATATTTAGATTGTCTTATTAACTTGTTTTTAATAATATCTTTTTTTATAGATCGTTAAAAATATATCAAATAATAAGGGAACAATGCCACCCGCCAAAAAATCAAACAAAAAGAAATGGCTCAACGACTTGGATATTTTCAAATTGCCATCGAAAGATAGGAAGTACAAAGTATAAATATTATATTATCCATTATATGTGTGAGATTATCCAATCTAGTACGAATGAAAATTCAAATTTGATAAGTAGTTATTTAATGTCAATAATATATTAGTTTTGCGGGCTTTAGAATTTGGCAAGTCTAACTAAAATCTTACGCAAATTTGCAGCTTTGACAATAAATATCCCTACACCAGAGAAGAGATAAATGACATTTGAAATATCTTGACAGGTCAAATTCTTCAAGAGCCATTTATTTAAATATTTCAAGATTTTATAGTTTGTTCATTAATGTTAGGATTTTAGCTGGACATATGGTTTGTTAGATGGATATGAACTCTACTTAATGCATTGTGATAGATTGTTGGACTTTTTGGTTGTAAATAACTAACACTTGAATATGTGATAATGGTCTTGGTATTAAATTGGTGTGCTTGTGCTATTGCTATTGTTTATTGGACATTATGGCTGTGTCTATATTGTTGGGCTATTGTTGTTTTGATGGCAGGTTCAATCTAGTTATGAAAAAAAAATGCATAATGCATATTAAAATATAAATATATATATATATATATATATACACATATACAACGTCACTTTTACACTACAAAGTGACTTGGTTTCTAAGAAACCAAGACACTTCTCAAGAAAAAAGTGACATGGTTTTTTGATATTCTATGTCACTTTTAAACTACAAAGTGACTTGATTTCTGTAGCAACCAAGTCACTTTTTATGATAAAAGTGATGTGGTTTCCTAATAAATCATATCTTTTTTTTTAGAAAGTAACATTGTTAATTTTTTTCACATCACTAAAAAATATGGTGTGGATAAAATAACTTTTTAAGTCACTCAAATCTATATTTCCTCTGATAGGTACCCTATCTTGTGATAATATCTTGTGATGATGTTCATAATTATACGAGCATTCTAAAAATTAATCAAGACACATAAATAAATTTGTGAAATATCTTGAGCGGGGTCCGTTAAACATTAGATATTTTTATCTCAAAGTTTCTTCTGTAAATAAATAAGCAAGCAAGCAAGTAATTTCAATGTCACTATTCTCAACTAAATTTTAGTGAATTTTGTTTGAATTTTAAGCTGATTTACTTTTATAAATTTTAAAGGATATCAATCTTGTGGTTGAACCAATTATCCGAATTCTTAAAAGTGTGCATAGTAATGTAGAAATTTAATTCTTCAATAGAAGCCAAATTCTCTAGATTCTTCAAATCGGGAAATTCAGAATATCATTATGAAAAGAATTTGGCGAGGAAAATAGATCATATTGGATTATTGGCTTAGGTTTGTCAGCACGAATACACCATTACACTTAAGTAACACATGACAATTTTTGTTTTACAAATCATCTAGTGTGTGAACACCGTATTTTATCCGGATATTTTTTTAAATTTAATAATAAATAATCAAAAAAATATAAAAATGCAAAAATAAAATTTAATCCTTTTTAGGATTATATTTTCAAAAACACAAATTTGATAGGGCTTAATTTTATTTTAGATAATCTTTTTTGGTTAGGATTTTATTTCTTTTAGTTCATTAAAATAATCAAAAAAATATAAAAATATAAAAAATGAAATTTAATCCTTTTTTAGGATTATATTTTCAAAAAAAATCTAAAAAAATTAACAAAAAAATATAACCTTGCTTAAAATCTCTTCAAAATTATCCTAACCATTCAAGATATTAGGAACTAATTTTGAGAGTCAACTTCTTTTGAATTTCTTCCTTTAAATTTTGTTATCTTTCAAAAAAATATGTTTGCTTAATCTAAAATCAATTTTTCTTTTTTAAGTCCCTTAACCTAATTTTTGAATTTAATAAACATAAAAAAAAGAGTTATTAAAAATTAAAATACGGTGGGTCCTTCATGCACACGTCACAGAGTGGATAAAAAATGCAAGGCTGGACAAAACATGGACTAATACTGCACACGAGAGAAACAAGAAATCTGCAGAAGCACACACACGCAAGACAGTAAGGAGAAGACGCATGCACGTTGCAGAAAAGCAAAGGAAGCAAAGCAGAAATGCATGCAAGTAGCAGAAGAAAAGAAAGGAAATAGAGCCAGAGATGCATGAGTAAAAGAGAGAGCAGAGAGCAGACGCAAGCATAGCAAATGCAGAACAAAAAGAAATAGAGCTAGACGTACACGAAGACAACAGACAGAACAGCAAAGAAAGTAGACGAAACAGCAGAGAAAAAGTGAGAAAACATAGCAGAAAGGCGACACGCTTGAAGAGCTATACGCAAGCTCTGAAAAAAAAACCTTTTCTGATTTAAAAAGAAAACTAAGAGCACAGAAACAGAAGAGGGAGAAAGCACGAGAAAACAGAGCATAAAAGACGAAGAGAGAGCAGTGACCGAACGGAGGAAATGGGAGAAGCTTGAACAGAGAAAGAGAAGAAAAAACTGGAGAATACAGAGAAGAAACACTGGAGACGAGGAACAGTCCGAGAGCAGACAGAAAAATGAGAAAAAAAAGAGCATGGAGAGAAGGAGAAACAGGACCGTTTCAGCGTGAGAGAAGAGGAAGGAGACTGAAAAAAAGAGAGCTAGAGACGTACACATGAGATGACAGTAGAAAAGGAGAGAGGAGAAAAAATGAAGGAAAAACAGAGCATGGGAGGCGAGAATGAATGAGAATGAGGCGGAGGCAGAAACTAACGAGAAAATGCCAGCGAAGAAGAAGTAGAACAAAGAAAATGCAGAAAACCAGACAAAGGACCGAAACTGGAGGAGGAAGAGAGTACGAGGCACAGAAGGAAAACTGAAAAAAATAGAGCATAAAAGAGACCGAGGAAGAGAAGAGAGGTACTGAGAAAGAGAGCCAAAAACGAGATCGAGAGAAAGAAGAGACTGAGATCAGAGGGAGAGAACTTTGAAAGAGTCTTCTGGCGGACACAAGAGCTGTTAGGTGATGGGTCCATGAGGAAAAGACGAGGGAAAATAATTTCAGATTGACTGGGAGATGTAGAAGGGAAGAGACCGAGAGAATGGGAAAGAGATCGAGGGGGGCTGGATAATCCGAAGAGATTTAGGAGAGCTTAGAGAGAGAGATTGTGAAACATTTTTGGGATAGAACATGAGAGAACCGGAGAGGGCATCAAAGAATTTTGTGAAACTATTTCCCTGGGTCTGCCTCTCCTCTTCCTGATAAGCACCTGGTAACGTGTTTTCTATCTTTTATGATTCTAGAATTATCCTGTTTTATTTTATGCCTTGTCAAGCTACGTGGGTTATGATTAATGTTCACAAATTGCAAAATGGAAACATTAAAGTGACTAGTTGCCTTATGTGTGATCCACCTTGCTTCCCTTTAAGTTTATGTGATTGTTGTTTTAAAGTAAGAATGTTGCTGCTTCATTTATTTATTTTTCTTCCTTTTGAATATCTTTGAAACATTAAGCCAAATATCTAAGATTATGTGGCCAAAATAAAAAAAAAAAGAGCCTGTGAAAATATTGATAATTTGTGAGGTTGATTGGGGTTTAGAGCCATATCTGTCATGGTTATGATCTTACTAAAAATTTATGCCAAATCTAATTTTTTTTAGAATATATCCTCAAGTCGAAAGAATAACAAATTATCAAATTAATTTATTCTTTCCATTGCCTTTATTGCATAAATTGTTTAGCCAACTATTGCAAATACAAATATTTTGGTTATCTATTTGTCGTGTGAGATTTTAAGAATCTCCGTAGGCATTAGAATGATTTTATACCGTGTAAATCAATAAGATTTCGTAGGCATGGGGATCAATCTTATAATAAATATTTAAGTCTCATGTGAGATTTTAAGAATCTTCATAGAGACTTAAATTAATCACATTATCGTGTGGGATAATATATCCCCTTAGATATCGTGATTCTCAATTTGTATATATTACATAAACAAATTTTTGTAAATAAAATAATAAATTTTTTTATGATTTTAATTAATTAAATTAATAAATTTGAATTATAATCACATTTTCTAATTAGATCTTTTGGTCATGTGAGGTTTTTGAAACTCTGTAGACCTTTAAGATAATTGTACTACCATGTAAGTCAATAAGACTTCGCAGGTATAACGATTAAGATTTCTATGATAAAAAATATATGTGTTATATAACTACACATTAAAATATATTCAAAGTGAATATTATTTAATCATTTTATCATGTGAGACTTTTAATCTCTACAGATATTTAGGATAATCTCGTATCGTGCAAATCAATGAGGTTTCACAAATATGAGAGTAAAACTTATATGCTAATATGGGTTCTAAAGGCCCACCATTAAATTAACTCTCCTTTTATAATTCAAATTAATAATTTATTTAAGTCTCATGTGATGTTTCAAGAATCTCCGTAGAGACTTGAATTAATCACCTCATCGTGGGGATAATAAGTCCCTGCAGATGTAGTGATTATCAATTTCTATAATAAATAAATAATTTTTATAAATAATCATATAATACACAATTTAGAAAAATTAATTAATCAAATTGATGTATTTAAATTGTAACCATATTTACCGAAAATATCTTTTAATCATGTGAGATTTTTGAATCTCTGTGGGCTTCTAAGATCATCGTATTATCGTATGAGTCAATAAGACTCTGCAGATATAACTATTAAGTTTTTAAAATATATATATACATATATATTATATAATTAATTAAATTAATTAATTAAATTTAATTCTTTTATCGTGTGAGATTTTGAAATCTCCGCAGATATTAGGGATAATCATATTATCGTACAAGCTAATAAGGCTTTACAGGTATGATAATTAAAGTTTCTTTGAAACATGTATATACACAATTAAAATATATTTTTAACACTTAAAATATACATAAGAATATAAATAAATAAATTAAATTGCTAAATTCTTTTATCGTGTGAGATTTCTGAATCTCCGCAAATATTTAGAATAATTGCATTACCGTATGAATCAATAAGGTTTTGCAGGTACTGCAATTAAATTCCCAATGAAAAAATATAAAAAAATAATTTTAAACCATTTTCTTTTCTTTAACTGAAAATTCAAAAATTGAGAAAATAATTAAAATTAAATTACTTTTTGCAATTTAAAATACACATATCAAAATTTCAGAAATTGTTTTGTTTGCAAAATGGTGAATTATTTCTAATTAATTTCTCTTCGAAAAAATATTTTCACTAACAATTTTCAAGCCCGAACTACGTGGACTTTGATCCCCATCACAGGGTACGTAGGCCTCAGAGTCAGATTCTGAGTCAAGTCTGTCTTCCCTCGTAAATAAATAAATATTTCTCATCATTTTTATCAAACACATGAATATAAAAGGGATAATTAAAATAATTATAAAACCATATTAATAGAGCACAGCAAACTTCAAGTAACCATTCTCACGAACGGGTGTTGTGGGGTGCCTAATACCTTCCCCACACTTAACCGACTCCCGAACCTATTCTCTGATTTCGTAGATCACCCTTATCCTCCTTTTAATCGGTTTCCTGAGATTTACCTCAAAATCTTGGTGGCGACTCCTCATTCGATCCGGTTCCCGTCGCGAAGGCCGGGACCTCCGCTCGTGCGCCGTCCACGTCGCATTTTTTCGGGTGCGACATAGTGTATATCCAGAAGCATAAGGATTCAATCTACATGATTATCACTGTAATAAAATCTAAACAGTTTAAATTTAATTGGGACGTTCCAAATTTAAATATTTAAATAAATTTCTTTTTTATTTTAATTTTTGTCCTCTAATCATTTTTTATCATTCAAAGGCATCCTCTTATTAGAAATTATCTTATCTAAGATATAGTTGGATACTAAATGAAACAACTAATCTTATCCAAGATATAGTTGGATACTAAATGAAACAACTATTCCAACGAGAATTCAAATCTTTAGTCATCATATTATATAAGAGTAACTTATTTTTGGCCTAACTCTATTAGTTTTTGTCTTCTTCCCACGCACATTTTAAAGTATAGTTTCTCTAGTGTTTAATATATGATAAAGCTGTTTGGAGTATACAAGGAATAGATTGAAAAAGAATATCAGGGCCTGTTTTGCTTATGTTCTTATTTTTTGTTTTTACAACTGTTTTATAATACATTTTTTAACATTATTTTTAAAACAACATAAAATGAAAATTCATTCGATTATGTCAATTAAAAAATAATTTTAGAATTTAAAAATGGATTGATAATTATGGTTATATGTAGTTAATGGTGGTGATTAATAATAGAAATTGATTAAGGTAACTATATTTGTTAATAATTAAATTTAGTGTATTTTAAAAACAAGAAAATTAAAATGAAAAACAACTTAAAGTTATTTCTAGTTTTTTGTTTTTAAAAATAAAAAATGAAAATAGTTTTTGAAAACAACTAAATAAAAACACTTATCCAAACAATTTTTTAAATTTTCAATTTTTAAAAAAAAAAAATATTTTTAAAAAGTAAAAGACAAACAAGCCCTTGCTTTATCTTATATTGATGATTAACAAAACTTTTCAAAACTTACCTTGTCAAAGGCATGAACGATTACGCGCAGAATTGCTCGCAAAAGTGACGTATCATCATTCTACTAATCACTTTCAACATTGAAAGCACTTTAGGGTTCTATTGGAGAATCTAAATTTATTAATATAAAATATGTTTAAGATTACGCAAATAGAGCATTCAGTCCTTAAAATAAAATAAATTGACCCGTATACATAAATGCACATACAAAGGCCAACAGATTGATACCAAAATCTCCATTAATAAATTATAGAGACATACTTTTATCAAATTATTGGGTCCTTATCTATATATGGCTTCCTTTTTATTACGCAATTAGACAAACCTTGATTTGTATATATTCATTTCTAAAATATACTCTTCATTGCTCCTTCCACCCGTAAGCCATAAGCTAGTCCACATTCATGCTCCCCTTTTTATCTCCATAGTAATTTTTTTAATAAAAAAGTTTAAGTAAATTGAGTTTCAAAAGTTTACTCAAATTTAGTTGAGGGTTGAGGGCTCACTAAAATTAAGATTAACCCTTGACTCTTAAAAAAAGAAGAAGAAGAAAATACTTACAAGTTATTTAGCCATAGAATTTTCATACATTAAAATATTCGAATCTATTTTATAAAAAAAAACTTAATCAACTTCGCTTAAGAAATTGTAGTTATATTCTTAAAATTGTTAAAAAAATATAAATTTTTAATTTTGTCATTCTTTGTTAATAGAAATTCAAATCATAATAAATAAATAAATAAGAGACAAAATTGAAAAAATTACTCTAACTACATCTTATATTGATGACAAAAAAAATTTCTAAAAATTTTGTTTTATATTAAGGACATATGAAAGTATACTTTTAGAGATATTTTCATACAAACATTTTTTTTGGCATTTTTCTAAGTCATTGTTCCCTGTGATCCAAAATATAAGCAGCTTTTAACAATAATTATAACAAAAACAACAAAAGGCCTTATCCCTCTAGATAGGATTGGCTACATGGATTATATGATGTCATTATGCTATATCATTTATTAAATTTTTAAGAATATTGTTAATTAAAAGGTTTCATTCAACAACCTTCAAAGGTGTTCTCTTCGATCTTCCTTTACCTCTCTTGACAGGGTTCAAAATTATTTATTTCACTCTCCTCACAAGTACCTCCCGTGGTCTTCTTTGTACATGTTCGAACCACGTCAAATAATTTTCTACCATTTTTCTTTCAATAGGTGCCACGCCCACTTTCTTCTGTATTCACTCATTTTGAATTTTGTCTTTATGTGTATATCCACACATCCATCTCAACATTCTCATCTCTGCTACTCCAACTTTATGCTCTTACTGTCCCGTCAAAGCCCAGCATTCACTACCATATAAAATTATTAATTTTATAGTAGTTCGATAAAACTTTCCTTTAAGTTTATCAGGAACTTTATGATCGCAAATAACTACTTTAGTCTTTCTCCAATCAAACCACCCTGCTTGTATCCTATGTGTAGTATCTTCATCAATTTTTGTATTTTATTGAATAATTGCTCCCAAATATCTGAATTTTTCACTTGAGGTATAGTCTGATCACTTAATTTTACTTCCAAGTTACTACTCACTGACCTCTTATTAAAATTACAATATAAATATTCTATTTTACTCCTATTCAGGCGAAAACCTTTTGACTCCACTGTCTTCCTCCATAACTCAAGTTTAAAATTTATCTCTTCTCTTGTCTCTGCAATAAGAACTATATCATCCGCAAAAAGCATGCATTTAGGAATTTCCTCTTGAATATGGTCAGTCAAAACATTTAACACTAGATTAAATAAATAAGGACTCAAAAATGATCCTTAATGTAATCCAATCTTTATAGAAAAATTTTTTATTTCACCACCAACTGTTCTTATATTAGTTGTTGCCCTCTCATACATGTCTTGTATAGCTTGAATATAGGTAACCCGGATACCCTTCTTTTCCAGTGGCTTCCAAAGTATTTATCTCAGTATATGATCATGAGCTTTTTTTCAAATCAATGAAAACCATATGTAAATCTTTAGTTTTATATCAATACTTTTTTATTAATCTCCTTAATAGATAAATCGCTTTTATAGTCGCTCTCCCTAACATGAAGCCAAACAGATTCTTCGAAGTACCAGTTTCCAATCTCAACCTATGCTCAATCATTCTTTCCCATAATTTCATAGTATGACTCATAAGTTTAATCGCTATATAGTTAGTATAATTTTTAATATTTCCTTTATTTTTATAAATAGGAACTAAGGTGCTTCTCCTCCAACCGTCTAGCATTCTTTTAGATTATAAGATCTCATTAAATAACTTAATTAACCACCACACTCCTTCTTCACCCAAACATTTTCACATTTCAATAGGTATACAATCAGGTCCATTGGCTCTACCATTTGTTATTTTTTTAAGAACTTCTCTTACTTCCCAAGCTCGTATTATTCGATAAAATGACAAATTTTGCTCTCTTTTAGAAGTTACTAAATCTTTCAAGTTAATTGAGGAACCCCCATCATCATTGAAAATCTTAAAAAAGTATGTTTCTCATCTGTCTTTAATATCATTATCTATGATTAAAACATTTTTCTCTTCATCCTTTATATATCTTACTTGTTTCAAATCTCTTGATTTTCTTTCTTACTCTTAGCAATCTTATAAATTTTTCATTATCCATCCTTTATCTCAAAACTATTATAAAACTCTTCAAATGCTTTAGAACGGATTTCACTCACGACCCTCTTAGTTTTCCATTTAGCCATACGATATCTTTCTTAATTTTCATCATTATTGTACAAATGGATGACTTTAAACACTCTTTCTTATACTTGATTTTTTTCATGTATGCTATCATTCCACCACCAAGCTTTTCACTATAATCACATGCCAGTAAAATCCTTATTTCCATGAAAATATATATTGGTTTCTCTTTTTATCCTTAGTTCCAATTTATGATGAGTGAGAAAAAGATCATAAATTCACAAAAATAATAATCTAGGTTAATAAATACAATAAGCAAAATGAGAATTTTTTCTTACTAATACTAAATTGGTTATATTTTGTATCAATATTAGTTGGTAAAAAATGCTTATACTCCCTCTAGACCATGATATAAATATCTTGTAGAGACCTTGTTTAGTCCAAAACATAGGATATTGGATAACTTTTGTAATTGTTCTTCCAACTATACCCTACATCATTTATTTTTTTTTTTAAATGATACATTAAAATTTTAATTATTATTATCAAAACACTTCTATAGGGAATTTAATAAGAGTAAAATTGAAAAGATTTTTTTAAAAAAAGAAACTACCAATTCAACCAACAATTTATAAGAACTGTAAAATAATAATTAATGCTCTTTATTTTGATCCACGGGAAGTATTTTGGATTGGATGGAGTATATTTTAAACCCTTTTCCTCTTCTTTTTTATTATAGGAATTCGATATTACCTACCAATTCAAGTCAAGTAGGGTGAGCCAATTAGAAGGAAACTAGTGGCTCTTTAACTATGCCTTCCCTTTAATTGCGCAATCAGACAAACCTTTATTTTGGTATATTTAATTTTAAAGATACTCTTCAATGCTATTTTCTTTCACCCATAAGCCATAAACTAGTCCACATTCATGCTACTCTTTTTCTTTTCCCCACAACAAAGTTTAATTATGCTGATTGTTAAGGATTCGCTAAGGTTAATATTAACTTTTGGCTTTTACAAGTTGTAACGATGCTTACAAATTACTTTCAGAAAAAAATTGTATACATTAAAATACATGAACCTATATTTTTAGGGGTGTTTTTTTACTAACACATTTGGCGGTGTTTTCTTTTTCTTTTTCCTTTTTATTTTCACAAATTATTTGGAATTAAATATTGTCTACCAATTCAAATTTAAGACAGATGGCCCAATGGGTGGAAACTCATATTATAATTCTTTTTTAGGGAAAACATCAATGAAAAACCTCTGAAATGCTTTAATATCTCACAAAAACTTTTAACAAGTAAACATTATTAATTAACAAGTGATGTTCAAATTTTAATGAGTATTCAATTTATCCAAATCTTTGTAAGACATTAAATTATTGCAGCCTCTCATTAATATTCTCCCTTCTTTTTATTCATAAGGTTGATTTTTAAGATTTTATTCAAAAAACATTTGAAGTCTTTTACTACTCATTCTAACTGTTCTCAAATTCTGTTTTTCCAAACCCATCGAAAAACAAAAATCATAGAATTTTAGAGGAACTCATCGAGTTGAAAGTATGAAACTAACTAGGGTCGTTTACTGTTGGCCCAATCAAAACTACCGGTCGTTTGAATGGAAATTGAACGCCCAGGCCAAGCTTTCTCCCATTTTCGTAGTAAAGGGAGTCAATCAGGGGTATTTTCATAATTCCACGCCTTTAAAACCCACGCGGATTGCGAGTCATTTTGCCATTCAGCCATTACACACAATCTCTCTAATCTGTATGCGCGCGGCCGAACAAAGTACGGAAAAGCTCTCTCCTCCTTCTCTCTTCCTCTGCTTTCTCTTTCTTAGGTGTTAGTGAGAGAAACTCTACTTCAAATCAGAGAGAGAAGAAAGTGACCTCACAAAGCTTTTCAGTGAAGAGGAGAGACTAATGGACGGGAAAAGGTATGCAGTGTTGCTGTGCACAGAGGATTCCGAGTACGTGATGAAGATGTACGGAGGGTATTTCCGGGTTTTCATCAGAATGCTGGCGGAGGAAGGCGAGACCTGGGACGTCTACAAGGTGGCATCCGGCGACTTCCCCGAGGAAGACGGCGATCTCGACCTATACGATGGATTCGTCATCACCGGCAGCTGCAATGACGCTCACGGAAATGACGCCTGGATCGAGCGCCTCATCACTCTGATTCAGAAAATCGATTCCATGAAGAAGAAAATCCTCGGCATTTGCTTCGGTCACCAGGTAACTAATTCATTCATCTTTCGTCGGAGATATCAGTTCCGTTTCCGTGATTCGATTCTGTTGGATATCCACGAACGATTTTCGAAATCGACACAGAAAGTCTATCTTCTTTCCCTACTTTTTTTTTCGTCTTTTATAAAAAAAAAATGAAAAATATGTTCATATAGCACGAGTGTATGACAAAGTAAAAAGAGATTTAAAAATGCAAATAAAAAGTAATATCTTCCTTCGTTACTTTAGGAGGCATTTAGATTTACAGATTCTAATAAATTAACTGAATATTGGGAAAAATGTAGAATGTGTATCAGTAACTCTTACCAATTTACAATGCTTTTGAAACTAGATTTGGGTTTCCATTTGGACTTTAACAAAATATGTTCGTATCATACGATATAGAAGACATTTCAGAAAAGTTAAAAAAAAAAAAACAGAGTATATAGCTTCCTTCTTTTCTTGAGGACGCGCTTCGATTTGGAGATTCTTAATTAATAAATTAGTTGAATATAATTAGTTTATTATTAATGGATTTGGAGATTCTTAATTAATAAATTAGTTGAATATAATTAGTTTAAATTAGTTGATTCGGAGATTCTTCAGTTGTCTATTTAATTATCTATTTATTTTTTTAACGTTATGTTTATTATCATCTCTTGAAAACTTAAAATACAAGATTATTTTGGTAGATTGTTATTTAATTATTAAATGAATAATATATTTAATTTAATGTCACAACTAACAATCTCACGCATTCAAATTAAATGAGTAATTATTTGGCCAAAAAAAAACTAAATGAATAATTAAATAAAAAAATGAGATTGGATATTTAAAAAAAATTAAGAAGACATTGAGAGTGTCTGAAGATGGTCCAAATTCGTTTTTATGGAATTTTAAAACCTATTTAGATGCTCATCTGTCTTTATATATAAAATATTTTTAATTAAATCTTGCATATCAATAAAAGTTTATTATTTAATTAAACTTACATAAAACCACAATGATTTTCTAATTTTACCTCTAATAATATCATAATTAATATTATGATAGTGATAGAAAAAATATATATTTAATGATCTATTTTATTTTTTAATATAAGAGTAAAATTATCTAATCATTCAAAAAAATTATTGTCTTCTCTTATATTTAAGAATAAAATAAGTTTTTAAAAAATAGTTTATATATAAGAATGGAGGAAGTAACTCTTAAAAGTATATTTAAAGGACATTTAAAATATATTTTTGTTAAATTTAATAAATAGTTAAATCCTCAAATTAAACTGAAAACCAACCACAGAATTAATTGATTTAGTCCAGTCTAGTGCAATAATCCCGTTTTGTTCCATTGTCCAGCATCGTATCTGCTGGGTGGCTCATAAGCTAGAACATTCGCCTCCTCTCCTCTAAGCCACATGTGTGCTACTGTTTCTATTATCAAATATCATGGATATTTGTACGGACGAAAGTGGGACCTACCACTGTAAATTTGACCTGGTGGTGGAACCTTAGTCAGAAGAAGATATGGCACTTTTTAGATAATAGAATCAGGATTCAGCATCCCAGGACGGCAGGACGTACTAAAAGGCATGATGATATGTTTCATTATACTTCCCCCGCCCCCCAGGAAAGAAAAAAAAAAAAAATCGTGATCTGGTTCTCAAAGAAACACTATTGTTTTCTCAGGCTGTGGATGATGATGATAATCTTTATTAGCAGCCTTTGGTAATGAGATTCTCGAGTGTGTGGTTGGGACCACGTACAATTTTTAAGAGATGTTTACGTCCGTCCAACGAGGCTTGTCGTTCCCATAATATAATAAGTACCCCTTCGATTTGGCTCTTGACCCTATCAGATAAATGTTGGTGGGTTGGTGTGACATGCATTAATTGAACCATTTTGGCAGCAAAATATCGGAGATGAAATGAGATCCACTTCATCACGTGTCGGTTTTTGGTCAATTCCAAAACACCACCGTCCATATCTACTACTACTGCTATTTCTTTGGAAAATGATGACGTGGATGATGATTCTTTCTCTGTCTCCTCTCTCTCTATATTTCCCTTTTCAAAGTTAATTATCACAATATTAAAAACCAAGTTAATCCCAGCGACTTGACTGTTTACATAAAATGTATTATTTGTGATTGGTATAATTTTAATTTTGATCTTTGACTCATCTTAAATAGTTGAATAATCGTCTAGATTTTGATATATGTAATCATTAATTTGGATTGGTGTGCTTGTGATTAGATACTATGTCGTGCATTGGGAGGAAAGGTTAGCCGATCTCCCACTGGTTGGGATATCGGTGTGAGAAGCATAACCTTATCATCATCATCACCATTGTCTCCGACATCTCTCATGCTGCCATCAAAGCTCTCTATAATCCAATGCCATCGAGATGAGGTCTCAACCTTTTCTTTTAACAAAAGTTATACTCTGAATATATATCATTATGTTTCCATTATTAGGATTGACTGGTTATGTGTGCGCGCACGTGCGCGCATTGATTGGGTGAGGAAGTTAATGAATTTGTGGATATGAAAGTAGGTGAGAGAACTTCCGGCGAAGGCAGAGATTATTGCATGGTCGGAGAAGACAGGGATTGAGATGTTTAGGTTCGGTGATCACATAATGGGGATCCAAGGCCACCCTGAGTACACCATTGACATCCTTTTGCACCTCATCGACCGTCTTGTTCAACGTGACCTCATCTTGGTATTTCATTCTTAACACCCACAATTTATAGTTCACAGTTCAGCTCGTCCAAATCAACACATATTTTAATAATGTTAAGTCCATGTTAGAAAAATAAACTCTGTCTGAACTTGCTCATTTTTCAAACCAAGAGATTAAAGTTGCAGATTTATCAAATAGATGGGACGGGGAATAACGAAGATAAATTATAGGAACTAAAACAAAGCATGCATGATTTATTAAATGTTCTTCTTGGTCTTTTTCTACAGTTCTTTATAACGTGAAAGATTATTTATGTTTGACTCTTCTCACTGGCATCTTCATCACCTATTTATACATATCCAAACCACTTTAAATAATTCTTTTTACTATTTCTTCCTCCATAGATGTGACACTATCCAACATTTTCTTTGATGACATGGCGTAATTATATATCTTGTTAAACTTGATAGCATATGAAACTTGTTGTCTGGAAATATATATTAATGGATGAACGTTTGGAATGGCAGGAGGCTTATGGTGTGGAAGCTAGGGCTAAAGCGGTGTTGCGAGAGCCAGATAGAGAGGTTTGGAAGAAACTGTGTGTCAGCTTCCTCAAAAGTCGCCCATGATCATGAGAGAGAGAGAGAGAGAGAGAGATTATAGTTTTGGTTGGCACCAGAAGGTTATAAATTATGAAATAACTCCTCTTATAATGAAATTATTATCGCCTAATTTAAATATATGAATGCAAAATGTAAACATGCGAGTGTTATATAATCGGATTTCTCCCTCCCTCCCCTCTTCTTTAAAATTATCCTTTAAAGACCTTGGAGTGATTTTCCCATTTATATTTCACATGCAATATCCTTTATTCTTCGGGGAAATCAGATATATTTTTAAAAAAAAATCAGAAATCATATTAGGTGGCCTTAAAAATTATAATTAATTTTTAGAAAAATATTATGAATTTCTAGAAAGTGACTGATTAATTTTTAAAAAATTAGCGTTAAACATGAACTGATAAAATTTAACAATTTAATAGTACTCATGTTAAAATTTCATAGGAATTCTTAAACATGATTACAATTTAAAAATCCTTTCATGTTTGGATTCTTTGATGCAATTTTTAAAAATATTTCCCTATTATCCTTTCAAATGTGGGATACATGCATATATATATATATATATATACACACACAGTCACAGGGAACTCGTCATAAATATCACATCTGCTAACATATATAATGAACATTTGCTGCAAATCTACAAATTGATTAATTGAATGCCGAAACTTTTAGGTTGAGAACATATGGGCCACACACACCCATTTGTCCATTTCTCTACTAATAATTGAAGCCTCAATAATAATGCATTTGTTGATCAGGTATTCGTGAAACTTGTTCAACTTTTAAAAAGATTATTATTATGAAAAATATCACACACAACAAATACAAGAACACACGCATAACTGTGTATATATTTATGTGTGTGTATATATATAGAGAGAGAGAGAGAGCTAGTCAGTAGGGAGGGGAAAAACTTGAAGGATTATGGAATAACAATATACCATAAATAAAAATGAATTATATCTGCATTTTGAATTTTATAATAACATTTCTTCTTTCTATTTCTAAGTCATTTCTAACATATTTTATTAAAATTAAATAAAACTTTAAAACTAATTAATACAAAGGGGTTGAAGCTCGGGCAATCAAATTTTGTACCTTTTGAAAAAAAATAATTAACACAAAGGGACATTTAAATCATTTGCTTAAATTATTTAATGAATAAAATATTAACTTTAATCTTTCAAATACATTTGGTCTGTAGGACCATTTTGATTTCAATTAGGTCTTTTTTACCAATTTTTCCTAAAAAAAATGTTGGCTCATAAAAATAATTCTTTTCGTATAGAAAAATTTATGTGAATTAGATTTTAAAATTAACTAACGTCAGGATATGTTTTAAACAATGGACTTTAAACTTATGACTTCTTAAGTTATGGGTCAAATCCTTATCAATTAAGTTAATTTTTTTTTGCTTTTCATAAAAATAGTCTTGATTTGATGTTTTCTGGATAAATATAAGAAGTATATTCCATTGATAGTAGAAAATATTTCCCCTCAAATAAAGATTTCTTTAGAAAATGATGACATGGATGATTCTCTCTCTCTCTCTCTCTCTCTATATATATATATATAGATTCCTCTTTTCAAAGTTAATTACCACAGTATTGAAAACCAAATTAATCCCAATGACTTGACTGTTTACATAAAATGTAGTGTTTATGATTAGTATGATTACAATTTTGACCTTTGACTCATCTTGAATAGTTGAATAATCAGTCCAATTTTTGGTATAGGTTAATTATTAATTTGGGTTAGTGTGCTTGTGATTAGATACTATGCCGTGCATTTGGAGGGAAGGTTAGCCGATCTCCCACTAGTTGGGACATCAGTGTGAGAAGCATAATCTTAACATCATCATCACCATTGTCTCCAACATCTTTCATGCTGCCATCAAAGCTTTCTATAATCCAATGCCATCAAGATGAAGTCTCAACCTTTTCTTTCAACAAAAGTTATACGCCGAATATATATCATCGTGTTTCCATTATTAGGGTTGACTGGTTATATATAAGTATATGTTGATTGGGTGAGGAAATTAATGAATTTGTGGATATAAAAGTAGGTGAGAGAACTTCCGACGAAGTCAGAGATTATTGCATGGTCGAGAGAAGATAGGGATTGAGATGTTTAGGTTCAGTGATCACATAATGGGGATCTAAGGCCACCCTGAGTACACCATGGACATCCTTTTGCACCTCATCAACCATCTTGTTCAACGTGACCTCATCTTGGTAAGTTCAGCTCATCCAAATCAACACATATTTTAATAATGTTAAGTCCATCTTAGTAAAATAAACTCTGTTTGAGGTAGCTCATTGTCCTTATGAGTATTTTTCAAACTAAAATATTAACATTGCAGATAGATCAAATAGATGGGATAGGGAATAATAAAGATAAATTATAGGAATTAAAAACAAAGCATGATTTATTAAATGTTTTTCTCGGTCTCCCTTACATTTCTTTATAATCATTTATGTTTGGCAAAATACCTAGGTAGACCAACTGTTCTCCCAAGCACCTCCATCCACCTATATATACATATCCAAACCACCACCTAACATTTTCTTTGATGACATAGTGTAATTATATATCTTGATAAACTTGATCTCATGTGAAACTTGTTGTCTGGGAATATATATTAATGAATGAATATTTGGAATGACAGAAGGCTTATGGTGTCGAAGGTAGGGCTAAGGTGGTGTTGCGAGAGCCAGATAGAGAAGCTTGGAAGAAACTCTGTACCAGCTTCCTCAAAAGTCGTTCATGATCATTCAAGAAAGAGAGGGAGGGTTGGGACCAGAATGTTATAAACTATGAAGTAACTCCTCTTATAATGAAATTATTATCGCCTAATCTAAATATATGAATGCAAAATATAAATATGTAAGTGTAATATAATTGCATTTCTCTCTCCCTCCGTTTTTTAAAATTATGACTAATGACCTTGGACTGATTTTCCCATTGATCTTTCATATACAATATCTTTTTATTATCCTTCGGGAAAATCGGCTGTAATTTTTTAAAAAAATTTAAAAAAATCATATTAGAAATTATAATTAATTTTTAGAAAAATATTATCAATTTCTAGAAATTTATTGATTAATTTTTAAAAAATTAGCGTTAAACATGAACTAACAAAATTTAACAATTTAATAGTACTCATTTTAAAATTTCATAGGAGTTCTTAAACATGATTAAAATTTAAAAATCCTTTCATGTTTGGATTCTTTGATGCAATTTTTTAAAATATTTATCTATTATGCTTTCAAATATGGGATGCTTGCATATACACACGCTCACAGGGAACCAGTCACAAATATCACATCCACTAATATAATGAATATTTGATACAAATCTTCGGATTGATTAATTGAATGCCCAAACTTTTGGGTGGAAGATACGTGGGCCCCACGCACCCATTTGTCCATTTCTCTACTAATAATTAAAGCTTCAATAAAAATGCATTTATTGATCATGGTATTCGTGAAATTTATTCAACTTTTAAATAGATTATTATTATTATTAAAAATATCACATGTAACAACTACAAGAACGCGCGCGCGCACATATAGAGAGAGAACTAGTAAGTAAGGAAGGGAAAAACTTGAAGGATTATGGAATAACAATATACCAAAAAAAAAAAGAATTATACCTGATTTTTTTTTTTTTGCTATTTCTAAGTCATTTCTAGCATATTTTATTAAAATTAAAAAAAATTAAAATTTATTAGCTCTATATAAAAATTAAATAAGTTTTTAAATTTACTCTAATTAAATAATATATATATTTTAATAATATATTTTCTCTTACAAATATTTATTGGAGATAAAAGAAGACACTTGTGATAAAATATAATTACATGACTTACAAATAGAATAAAAAAAATCATTTGCTGTCTCCCTTATAAAAAAGATTAGGGGGAATAATCACTTAAAACAATAAAAAGACAGTTGGCTCATAAAAGAATTCTTTTTGTATAAAAAAGTTTAGGTGAGTTGGATTTTAAAAATTAAATAAAGTTTAAATTTAAGTTATATATCAAATTCTTATCAATTGATTTTAATTCTTTTGTTTTTCATAAAAATAGTCTAAATTTGATTTTTTTTTTGGGTAAATATAAGAAGTAAACTTCATTGGTAGCAAAAAATGTTTCCCCTTATAAAGAGATTTGATGTTGTTTGACACAATTAGAATTGGGCCTGGCCTAATACCACAAAGATAATTGTTCTAAAGTGAAAACACAATATTTTGCTCAGAAGAAAGAAATATTATTTATTAATGCATGTTGGCTCGCATGATAAGAGGTCAAAGTTTTCTTAACCAACAACCTTTGGGTTTGATCCTTGGTGTAATAAAAATGAAGGAAATATGGTTGAAAGAGCCAACCCCTTTGAAACACCATAGAGCTTGAATTTGAATTAGTCAAGATTGTTGACTTTAAACACCGAATGGTTACATTAAAAAAAAAAATGAAAGTAGTATTTTAACTTATGAATCTCGAAATGTGTTGACCAAATCAAGCGTACTCTCATTCTCAATTGTAATTGTTGGGATTTGATATCAAAATACATGATAGAATGTCTTCGGGTACAAATATGAAAAGATTTATCTAGCATATGAAATTCTCATTACTCATATATACCCATGTTATGTGCAAAAAGCTATTAAAACTAGTTGATATATTAGCAACCAAATAACATATATGATTCAATTGAGCACACATTGAAATTTGATATAATCAATGAACTTTTCCTATTATCCTGTGTATGTCTGCAGAACATCATCAAACATGAAATAGTAAACTTCTTATCCACTTCTAACATATTTATTTGAGTAAACAGGATTTAAAAATTACATTGGTACAATTTGCAACTAGAAATTGTTTTGGCGTCTAATGGTAATTAATTAGAATTTTTTTAGAACATGTATGCCATTCCTACTACCAAGGGCATTCCTGTCTTTTTCTACATTTTAAGCATTATATTCATAATTCGAATTATTGAAGTGTTGCTCCAAAAGAGGACGAGTCAGCTTATCACGGACGAGTCATTATATTTCGACTTTTTCTGGGAAATAAAAATATCACAAACTAAGAAAGATATTATCTGACTCAACTACCTTTAAAAGGCATTGATTAGTAAAAGAGATAGACTGTTTAAGAATGAGATTTCGAGTTTCAATCTGTATAAATGTAGAAAATGCTTTTAGAAAAGTTACTCTAAATTGAGTTTGACAATACTAAAATTTAAGGAGGAATCTAATGACCTAGCAAAATTAATATTAGAAAACTATTGAATCAAAAAAAAAAAAGCAAACAACACTAAATAATAAAAAAAAAGTTGAAACAAGTAAGAAATTAATCAAGCATTTCCAAATCACCACGCATTAAGACAGAAAATAAAGCAGGTTTGACCAAACACATTATCTTTCTCCTTTAATTGTCAATGTCAAGTCTTTCCCCTTCAATTTCAACCTAACTTGTCGTATATCATCCAAGAATTCCAAAACATATATATAATGAAAATACAAGTTTTGTTCTGACATAACAAGTGTATGTTGTTTCATGCTGAAATAATGACCAAAAACTATATATATTCTCGACTAATTGCTTCCAGCACTAAAACGATCGGTTTCGATGGTTTTCAACGTGAGACTAATTAAACATACATGAAAGGACTAGGATTCAATATTTTTCCTCAAATCTAAATATGCATGTGGTGATTTACTATCTTAAATATCATTTAATTACAATGATCTTGACATGATCATGAAATGACTTTTTAACATGTATATATATTGATCCAAGGATGATCTGGACGACTAGTATATATATACAGGACGAAGAAAGCTAGTGAGAAAGAAAATTGGAAGAATTACATCCAAGTCCTTACAATTAAATATACCACAAGTCTGTATATTAATGGATCTTATGTTCTGATGTGTTATGATAGCAGTGGATCTTATGCTATTTAATAGCATTCTCGATGCAATTAGAAAAGACTAGACTGGAAATGTGGAATCCACGTTTAGAAAAAGAAGAGATGATGCTTCCAAATAATTGAATAATAAGTTTGGTGGCATGCACAATGGGAACAAGACTGAGATTACGTAGGGATTCAAACATGAAGAAGGTGCTTTCCACTATATAAAGCACTTGGATGATTATTACTATATATCTTTTCCAGTAATAAAGAAAGTCTTATCAAGGATGTCTTTTATTATTGTCAGACACCCAAAAAAAAAAAAAGATAAGCTCAATTTATCTGTTTATTTGTGCTCCAATATGTCATGCATAGATTTTTGGAAATTATAATATTATTTTAAGAACTGGACAAGATGATTAGATCACTTGAATCGTTAAACATAATTGTTAAGGGCTCAATCTGGACCAAAAAATTTATTATGATTAAGTTCAATGGTGATCATTTTTTATCTCTTAAAAGTCAATATCCGATAATACAAGATATTGAGCATCTTGTAAATATGTTCTCAAGTTATTAGTTTTTCAAGTGTGGCCCTGTTCAATTAAGCCACCTTTTAGTTTCTTTGATTTTTTTTTTTTTTGCATGACTATCACTTCTTGACTTTCTTTTCATTTTTCTGTTATTAATATATTTGATTTTTTGACAAAAAAAAACACTTGTCTAATTAGACTGCATTAAATTAAATATAATCTTAGTTTGTTTAAATTAGTCAAATAAATTGACATAAGTTAAAAAATTCCTGTCAGTTACATTATTTTCTTCTACTTTAGAACATTTATTTCTTTTTTATTTTAATTTTTGTCCTCTTATCATTTTTTATTATGCAAAGCGATACTCTTATTAGAAATTATATATCTTATTCAAAGCATGGTTAATATTAAGCGTGACACCCATTCTAATGAGAATGCAAATTTTTATTCATCATGTTATGTGAGATTAACTCATTTCTGCCCTAACTCTATTGGTTTTTGTCTTCATCCCATGCACATGCTAAGGTATAGTTTCTCTGGTCTTTAATATACGATAAACTTAACTAACTTTGTATTTATTAAAAATTGATAGTTAAATATGAAACTTTTTAAATTTGCCATTCTTTTCAATTAAACCTATAATAAATTATTATTTAGAAATTCAAACGGTAATAAATATATAAGGAATAAAATTGAAAAAGAATATTAATCACTCTAACTTTATCTTATATCAATGATAAACAAAAGTTTTCAAAATTTACCTTGTCAAAGGCATGAACGATTACACGGAGATTTGTTCACAAAGATGATGGATTATCTTTCTACTAATCACTTTCAACTTTGAAGGCTCTTTAGGGTTCTATTGGAGAATCTACATTTATTAATATAAAATATGTCTAAGATTATGCAAATAGAGCATTCAATCCTTAAAATAAATTAAATTGACCCGCTTGCGTATATGCATATACAAATGCCAACAGGTTGATACCAAAATCTCCATTAATAAATTATAATGACATACTTTTCTACAATTTGGGTCCTTATCCATATATGTCTTCCCTTTTATTACACAATTAGACAAGCCTTGATTTGTATATATTCATTTTTAAACATACTCTTCATTGCTACTCTCACCCATAAGCCATAATCTAGTCCACATTCATGCAATAGTAATTTTTTTTAATGAAAAAGTAACCACTATTGATTACATGTAAATCAACATAGGAAAAAATTTACAAACATGCCTAAGGAATAATTTACATATAATCTTTAATGGTTTACATATAAATCAAACATATAGAAAGCATGCCCCTATGAGTGGCCCAAAATTACATGAAACAGCCATGGTTTACATGTAAATCTACAGGTGAAGAAACTTGTGAGTATGATTGAGGAATAATTTATATCTAATCTCTAGCGAATTACATGTAGATCAATCACACAGAGAGCATGCCCTTGTTAATGCCACAGAATTATATGAAAATGATTGCAGATTACATGCAATTCTCATTACTATAACACAAGCTAAAAACCTTGCACCTTAAGCCAAAATACATGCACCCTAAGCTAGAAGCCTTGCACCCAAGCCGTAACCATTACATTTCAAGCCAAACTCCTTGCACCTAAACCAAACTTCTTGCACCAAGCCATATTCTTTGCACCCTACGTCATAACCCTTGTACATCAAGTCATAACCCTTGTACCTTAAATCATAACCCTTGCACCCAAGCTAATAGCATTGCACCCAAGCCAAAACCCTTACACCCAAACCAGAAGCCTTGCACCCAAGCCATAACCCTTGTATCTTAAACTAAAAGCCTTACATTCTAACCATTTCCCTTACACCTTAAGGCAAAAACTTTGCACCCAAGCCATACCCCTTACACTTTAAATTAGAAGCCTTGCACCTAAGCCAAAATCCTTGCACCTTAAGTTAAAATCCTTGCACTCTCTAGTAGTTGAGTTGACATGTAATCAAGTGGTGTTGGTTTTTTTTAGTGAAACTTTCCGGCGACATTTTCTAACAACCCTTGACCTGCTGGTTGAAGCTTCGTCAAATGCATTATCACCTATCAAAGGAGGGGTTGGAGCCCTGGTGACTAGATCTTGTACCTTTTAAAAAAAATTAATTAATACAAAGGGGCATTTTAGTCATTTGATTCAATTAGTTAATGAATAAAATATTAGCTTGGTCCTTCAAGTGCATTTGGTCCATAGAACCCATTTTACTTTCAACAAGGTCTTTTTCACCAATTTTTCCTAAAAATAAAGTTGGCTCACTAAAATAATTCTTTTTGTATAGAAAAGTTTAGGTGAGTTGGATTTTGAAAATTAACTAAGATTAGGATATGCTTCTAAACAACGGACTTTGAATTTATGACTTCATGAGTTATAAGTCAAATCCTTACCAATTAAGTTAATTTTTTTTGTTTTTCATAAAAATAGTCTTGGTTTGATTTTTTTATATAAATATAAGTATACCCTATTGATAGTGGAAAATATTTCCCCTCAAATAAAGATATTTGATATTGTTTGGACACAATTAGAATTGGACTGGGCCCAATACCACAATGATAATTGTTCTGACTTGAAAACGCAACATTTCGTTTAAAAGAAAGTAGTAGTATTTACCAATGCAAGTTGGCTCATATGATAAGTGCTCTGAGTTTTCTTAACCATCAGTTCTTGAGTTTGATCTCTAGGGTAATGAGAGTGAAAAAAATATGTTTGGAAAAGCCATCCTCTTTTGAAATCCCACAGGCCACAGTAATCAAATTTAAATTAATTAGAGCTGTTAGCTTCAGATGTTGAACGGTTATAAAAAGAAAAAAGAAAAAGAAAGAAAGAAGTAATATTTCAACTTGTCAATTTGGAAATGTGTGGACCAAGTCAAGCGTGCTGTCGTCTTCAATTGCCATCATTGTTATGATTTGATGTCAATATACATTATAGAATGTCTGAAAGATTTATCTAGCATATGAAATTCTTGTTACTCTTATATCCATGTTATATGCATTAAAGTACTAAAACTAGTTCATATACTAGCAACCAAATAACATATTCAATTGAGCACACATTGAAATTTGATATAATTAATCAACTTTTCCTATAATCCTGTGTATTATATAGAACATCATCAACATGGAATATTAAACTTCTTATCCACTTCTAACAAATTTATTTGAGTAAACACGGTACCGGTACACTTTGCAACTAGAAAATTGTTTTGGCGTCTAATTGTAAATTAATTGGAATTTTTTTAGAACATATATGCCATTCCTACTTCCAAGGGCATTCCTATCTTTTTACTTTTTAGGCATTATATTCATAATAATTAATGTACCAGACCAATTTTACAATAAAATTTTATTTAATTTTCATTACAAGTTAAACATAATCTTGGACTCAATCTCGTCCATCAAGACCAACGCCATTAAAGAATCTGTGTCACGTCTTTGAATTATTGAAGTTCTGTTCCAATAGAGCACGAGTCAGCCCATCACAAGCAAGTCATTACATTTCAACTTTTTCTGAAAAATAAAAACATCACAAACTAATAAAAATATTATCTGACTCAACTGCCTTTAAAAGGCATTCCTTTTAAGCGAAAGAGATAGACTATTTACACGAGATCCCGAGTTTCAATCCGTATAAATGCAGAAAATGCTTTTAGAAAAGTTGCTCTAAATTAGGTTTGATAATAATAGGGGAAATTACAACTAGATCTAAACATAAAAAATTAATTATTATAAGGTTCATTAATAAACTAAATTGTATTGACAACTGACTGTATTGTTAATGTAGTTTAGTTCAACTGTCAGTGAATCTTGTAATAATTAATTTATTATGTGGGACTTTAATGTAATTCTCTCTTAATATAATATTTAAATTTAACACAGTCAAATAGCCATATCAAAAAAAAAAACACAAGTGCTAGATCAGAACAAGAAGCTATATATCATGAGTGAAGGACGAATCTCATGACCTTGCAAAATTAATATTAGAAAACTGTTGAACATAAAAACAAAAGCAAACAACACTGAATAATTGAAGGAAAGTGAAACAAGTAAGCAATTAATCACTCATTTCCAGATCACCACGCATTAAAACAGAAAATAAAGCAGGTTTGATCAAACACATTATCTTTCTCCTTTAATTGCCAATATCAAGTTTTTCCGATCCCCTTCAATATTTCAATATCACTTGTCATCATATAACCATCGAAGAATTCCAAAACATATATAAATCAAAATACAAGTTATGTTCTGACATAACAAGTGTATTTTGTTTCCTGTTGAAATAATTACCAAAAACGATATATGTTCTGTACTAATTGCTTCCACCACTAAAATGATCAGTTTTGATGGTTTTCAACGTGAGACTAATTAAACATATATGAAAGGACTAGGATTCAATATTTTTCCTTAAATCTACATATGCATATGGTGATTTACTATCTTAAATATCATTTAATTACAATGATCTTGACATGATCATGAAATGACTTTTTAACATGTATATATATTGGTCCAATGATGATCTGGACGACTAGTATATATGTACAGGACGAAGAAAGCTAGTAAGAAAGAAAATTGGAAGAATTACATCCAAGTCCTTACAGCATTGCAAAATCATGTAACTATTTGGTTGTCATTTTGATATGTTCTGATAGCAATGGATCTTAGTAATATTTAATTGCATTATCGAGAGAATTAGAAAAGACTAGACTGGAAATGTGGAATCCACGTTTAGAAAAAGAAGTAATGATGATTCCAAATAATTGGCTAAGACTGAGATTACGTAGGGATTCAAACATGAAGAAGGTGCTTTCCACTAAATAAAGCACTTGATAGTTTTTTTGAAGCATGCATGCTTTGCCAATCCCTTCTCCATTATTATTATTATTATTATTTTGATCGATCCTTCTCCATTATTATTATATATCTTTTCCAGTGATAAAGAAAGTCATGCACTATGTTTTAATGTCTGCTCTGTCGAAGTCTTATCAAGGACGTCTTCTATTATTTTTAGACACAAAAAAAAAAGGTAAGCTCAATTTATCTGTTGATTTGTGCTCCTAACTTTATTTTTGAACTCTTCACATATATATAATATGATTTGAAACATTTTTTAAAGAAATGTCGACACTTATAAGTGCATGCATGTATACTTTTGAGACTATTCATGCTTGATTTGACCAAGATGCATGTATATTAGACGAGTTATAAAATTATAATTTATAATAATGTTGATTTATTTTCATGCATTATTTTATTAACAACTAGATGTATTGTAAATTTGTTTTTGACACACACATTATATGCATTTAATATTATTTTTTCATTAATTATTACATTATCGCCTATCAAAACTAAGACCTATTAATCTTGTTGGTTTATCATCCAAAGGTTTTTTTTTTTTTTTACCAGCAATCTAGTCTAGCTTTTAAAATGTTGAATCAATCACACACATAAATAATGTAAGCTGAAACTTATGAATTAATGATAGAGTAATTTTGTAGATTTTCGCAATAATTCAATATCCACAAGTTCTCTATTGGACTTTAGCAACTTTTTGTAATGGCTATAGTCTATAGAATAATCAAAAGTGAACTTTCCTTGTTTTTTAGCAATAATCATGAATGGCAACAAAATGTCATTGCACAAATGAGTTCTATACAAATAACCTTCTAATTATAACTATCAACAATATTAAAAATTTTATTATAAAAGATTAAACAGTCACCTTTAATCATGTTTATAGGAAAGCTAAAAAATACGCTAATTGGTTGGCTCATCAGGCCTCTATCGATAATCTTAATGTTCATATTTTTTACACTCCGCCATTTAGTTGTAGAAATTTTTTATACGCTGATAGGACATAACATGTTATCTAGCACAGTGTTTTTGTGACCTTTTATTCAAAAAAAAATGTCATTGCACAAAACATGCTTCTTCTTTTTTAACTAAAGTATTTAGTGATGATGCTTGTAATATTTGTGATGACTTTTATAATTATAAAGACATCACAAAACCTTACAATTGTTTTTATTTAAAGCAAGTAAATTCCGAAAATGGCCTTAACACTTCGGGTTGCAAAAAGATATCTAACAATTAAAACAAAATTAATTAATTTTTCCTCTCCATAGGAACGGAAGGCAGTTGAATTAAATCATTGATCTGGACTTTCGGTTTTGAGTTTTTCAGGGCCAACATAAACCCACTAAAGATACGTTGGGTTACAATTAATATAATATTTATTTTTATCTTTATTATTCCTCAAAAGAAAACTCAATGGGCGGGCTAAATTCTGCCTTTATACAACTGAAAGTCAAAAGAATTTTCTATAATAATATTTATTGAAAATCCTGGTAACAGATAAAAATACTGAATTAAAATCTAGTTCTCTAGATTGCAAACTGTCCGACTCTCCTTCTGTATTAAAAATTTAGAACATTCATTGATATTCAAATTCTAATTACATCAACATGATATTCACTAAACTTCAAGCAGCCTTATTCAGCCATCAACATGACTAGAGAATTAATTCAGGAAAATTCTGATATAAAATAGCGGTCCAACTTAGCAACACAAAAATGAAATAAATGAAAAAAAAATTATATACTTAACCTTATATACTTAAGGTAATTATTTTCAATTAAATCAAAAAATTTGAATCTTTGATATATTATTTATAATATACTCCTATTATTATTAATACATAAAAATTCACTTATCTTAATTTGATCATATAAAAATATATTAAGTATATAAGACTAAATATTTACTAACCTCACTCAAAAATATGAAGTGAAATCATACTTACAACTTTCTCATTTGGTTCTGCCACGTTGGTCGTGGTTTTGTTTTGTGTGGATATATAAGTTTTGGAATATGTATTTTTTTCTAAATGTAGATAAAACATAAGCACTCTCCCTCTCTTGCTTGGTCTTCGTTCAAAAAACTATACTTGCAATTGTTGCCATATGTAGATAAATCCACTCCATTTTACAATTTAGTATCAAAGTATATTGGGCTTCATATTAGAAAGAATTTATAGTTTTGATGATGTACAACGTGAAACAAAATAGACATGAACCAATTCAAGAAAGCAAACAATAGGTACCTAGTACCAATGCAAACACATTAGTATTGATGTAGCACGTATATGACATTAGTTTCTTAAAAAAAGTTAATTTGTCATATTCTACATTAATTAACATGCACTCAATAAAAAAAATTTAGAAAGACATATTAAACGTGTACTTCTTTAACTAGTCAAAAATCATAAAAAAAAATTGAATACAAAGATCACCAACAAAAAAAAACCATGCAAAAAAAGATAGTTTAAATCATATCAGCATATAAAAAATTTCTATAACCAAATAGTGACATGTCAAGTTCAATGATATGAATATTCCATTTCATTTTTTAATGAACTCAAGCCTTAATTGTTTTTAACTAGAAGAAAAATACTATTACTAACCATTGTTAGCTTGAGTAAGAAACACAAATCTCTCAAAATGAAATTAAAAGTTTGAATATTGTAAATGAAAACAGCCTAATTGGATCCATTTTACAACAAAAATAGTTATTGAACTATGAATTGAGCTCAATTATACCATTGAACACAAGGCCTTCCCCTATACAGAAGTAGAAGACAGTTGAGTTGCTCGTTGATCCTAGAGTTTGGGCTTTGGACTTTACAAGGCCATACTCAACCCGCTAAAGATTCTTTGGGCTATAACTTACAGCTCGGGGAAAAAAATCTTTTATCATGTCTTTTTGTAAATTAAACACGAAAATAACTGTTTTCAATCATTTATTTAGTTCTTTGTTATTTGGTGTTTTTCTTTTTTCCTTTTTTTTTTTGTTTTTGGGGTTCGGTGTGGGAGGTGTTTAAGTCCAACCTACAATGCGATCCCACCTGAACTAATTGAAAATATTGAATCCAACTGAAGACTGTTAGACTCTCATACAGTAAAATATATATATATATATATATATATATGAGAACACGCAATGTTATTAAGGATTCTAATTAAATCAACTTGATATTATCAAGCAGCATTGCCCAGCCATCAAATAATTCAAGAAATTTCTAGCAAAACAGCAATAAATTTTTATTCATACTGATGTTTGATTCAAAGTAACCGAAGGGACGTGTTTGTTCAAGCCGTCAGTTCAGAGGCAGAGTTCCTTCTGCATTCTGCAAGCATGTCTACGTAAAACTGGCACTTGCTAATCTCACTCCCGTTGCTGTTCAGGCACTGCAAGCAGATGAATAAGGTCATGTAAAGCTATCCCTAATATTCTGTCATCAAGTAAGTTGAAAGAGACGAGCCTTAATAGACTTGTTGAGGATAAAATGCAAGAGTATGAGGAACCGTAAACAAACTCCAATTAGTGAACCAGAGTGCTTTATGTTATCTAGCTACTTGATCATAGATGCGAGCCAGCAAGAGTGTTCAAAACGAAACTAAACCCATTGAACTGACATAAATTGGCTAGAAGTCTAAGACCAAACCAAAAGATTTTTTATTTGGTGATATTTCATGCCTGATTTCAATCAAAATAATTCCGTGTCATTTTGGTTTGGTTCATTTAAAACCACCAAAACAAACCAAATCAACAATGAGATTTTTCTCTTTGGTGATGATTGAAGAATAAGTTAAGCAAACAATAATACAATATTCCTAATTTTTTGTATAACTTTTTCTTGAGATTGATATCTCCAATGCCCTACTGAAATAGCACAACAGTTTGACTAAACAACTTTGAATATTTGAAAATATTACAGACAGAAGTCTGGAGAAAGAAAGGACCAAACCAAACCAAAACCAAAACGGAATAGGTCTTCCATTTTACAAATTAACTGCTTTGGTCTAGTTTATTTTTAGTCCAAAATTGAACTGAGCCAAACAATGAAATCCCTAATGCTAAGTAAACCAATTCTATGAAGGCAAAAAAATGTTTCCAAGCAGCCACAATTGCTTGAGTCATTCTAAAAATCCCCGACATCAAAATCAAAACAAAAAATCGCATCACTGCAAAGTTGAAGAGGAACGGGACATGGGTGAGTTACTATCTAATGATTCATTCCACGCTCCATCAACCATTACAGTACTTGTACTTGAGACAATAACTCTTTGCACGAGGCAAAAATATCATATCACCACACAGTCGAAGCAAATTCAAAACCCTCTTTTCACACAAATTAGAATTAATAAAGTTATAAAACCTTCCTATTAATCTATCAGTTGTGATAGTTAAATAGGACCAGTAGAAGAAAAGTGAGTTCTCCTCTCCGATACCAATTTATATTCCTGATGTCAGACCTACAGCATTGCCAGCGATGTTGCATTTAAAATTGGGAGACAACTATATATGTCAATGCTGATTATGATACAGCAGTGAAATGCTACGTCGTAGATTATGTACCCAGAAAGGGGGAGATATTAGCAGATAAAAACTACATACATCCAGAAAAGCTTTTGAGTGAACATTGCAAGCATCAGAACCAAGACTATTAGCAGTGGGTGCAGGGGCTGCAGCAGCAATAGCAGCCGGAGAGCCCACTGTCTCATGTTGGATGGTGCGAGGACCCATTACAGCATCAACGGCCCTGTGTGCCACTTCAAATCCAGTTCCAAGAGCCATGCCTACAAAATTACAATAAGAAAGAAGACATGCACGTTTAGTACTTGATACACTTATAGCAACATAATATGATCATCTTGCTTCACATACCCTCAGCTGCGGTACCAAGGAAAGATCTATCCCTGCCAGTTTGAGCAGGAGCTGGAGGAGGAGCATGATGAACTGCATGAAGACACAAACAGATAAATAAAATTTAAACAGCAGTGTTTGGTAGCATGACAAGGATTTGTATCAGGAAGGTATTAGAAGCTTCCAATTCAGATCAGGCAAAAACTTGGCAACTTCTTGTATGCGTACCTGGCCGAGGAGGGTTATGGACTAGGGAACGACGTCCTGAACGAGCTGATCTTCCTGAGGAAATAAAACTATTATTTCGTCATCTTCGATCAAATTACCCCTGAAATGAAGTATTTTTCCATGAAAACATGAAGGCTTTCCCATCATCAGGGAAAGACGAAAGTGGCCTAAATTTAAGAACCCATTGACGTTCTTGAGTCAAACTATTCATCCATAACAACGAAATTCTCAAGTTTATTTGATATTCGAAGACTACCAATTAAACAGAAACAGAGGCAGGACTCGCCGGCATTCTAGAATCAAACTGGTGATCCCGAGCATAAATGATAACTCTCAACATATTTTCCATAATCAAACGAATTTAAATAGAAACATGGCAGATCTATTAAAAAAACCTAGATATCATTTTAAAAAAAAATAGAAAGCGTGATAATCTAATGAGTCTTGGAGCAAGAAATTGTAAATGGAAAAAGGGAAGATAATGCTAAATCACGACGAGATCGCGAGAGCTCACCACCAGAACCACCGCGAGGCATGTTTGGAGAATGTAGGAAATGGGGACTTGAGATAGAGCTAAAGAAGCAATATGACGATAAAGAATTGAAATTTATATCTGAATTTAAAGAGGATGAAGAGGCGGTTAGTATGAGATCATTGACGGTGTCATGCACATTACGAGATCTTTTCGCGCCTCAACGTACGCCTTTTGCTTGTTAGGCAAGTCAAGTTTTCCGCTGGGCCAAACAAGCCCATGAAACATTGTAGCCGAGAAAAAAAAAAAATGGTTTCTACATTGATTCTTGTTTAATATATTTAAATAAAAATTATATGAACACATTAGATTGAAAAATTAAAATTATTAATGTACCCTGATAATCTAATGAACTCTCTCCACCCCAATCTCCAATTTAAACAATTTTATGCACTTAATAACTATAAATATTTAAATTAATTAAATTTAATTTTTATAAGTTAATAATGAATTAGTAAAAAATATAAAGGAAAATCAGGCAGGTTGCATATGTGTTTTCTAATTCGCAAAAGGAGAAAACTTATATACTTAACTTTATATAATTATAATACATGTATTTAATTAAATTAAGATATGTAAATCTTCTATATATTATTTATTCTATAATAAATTCTTATTATTTCTTAAACTAATATATTAAAATAAACATGCCATGATTTAATTGAATGTAAATATATCCAATATTAAAAGCTAAGTGCATGCAAAAAATCCCATGAAATACACAAGTAACCCTAAAGTCTCATAGTTAGCAAAAAAACCTAAAGTTCCAAAAACTTTAGTCGTAATTAATTTTAATTTATATTTACTAAAAATATTCTCTTTTAAAAAATTTAAAATATCTCCCTGACATCGGAGCTGCCGTCAGTTGCCGTCTGGTCCATCACAAAGGAGGGTAAGTGTACACCAAAAAATAATTACTATAAAAGTTTTTAAGATTTTAGGATTACTTATACATTTAAGGGGACTTTCTGAAAAATTAGAATCCATGAGACGTCTTGTAACTTTTCCCTAATATAATCTAAAAAATTATACAGTTTATGTATCATAACTTTGAATTCTAGAAGACAATTATATATATTTTTAAAATAGAGGTGTTCTTTGTATCTGCTTTTTCCCGCTTGAATGAAGCTTTCAATATTTAGTCAAAAATAAAAAAGGAAAAAGAAAGAATCATAGCTAAAATAAAATAAAATGGAAATCTAATTAATTGACTCAATCGCATGACTTTCGATTTGGAGAGTAATAATTGTGCAAAAACAAATCAAATTTTCTTTTTCTTTTTCCTTTCTGTGAGAGTCTCATTAAGCACACGACTTACGCATATCTATTTCCCCATGTAATAAAGAATATCAAGTACAACTATTATATCTTAAACTTCTTTAAATTTCACATTCTTCACTTAAGAAAATAATATATTTGTAGTCAAACAAGTGATCAACTTGAAAAGGGAAACCCCCCGGGGGATTGGGGGGGCTCATTGAAAACCTCCGTAGAAAATACCCAAACATGCAAAACAATCATAATATCTCATTCAAATGTATGTCATTGCAGCCAATAAAATGTTGGAACTGCATTTTACACGGCGTTCTGTGTTTTAACAGCCTAACGGCCAACCTGGAAAACTGGTATGAACAGCACTTGGCAACACATTGAAATCTGATCATCAAAAATTTGAGAGAGCTTTCTTTTTCCCTGGACTGTTGTGACAGAGTGTCAATCCTATATGTTGCAGGGAACAATTGAAGTAGGAAAAAAGCATTGGCCAACATTCAAAGACCATTCTATTTAATGTTTTTTTATATATATTTAAAAAAAAAAAAGGCAGTGATTTCCCTGCAGACTACCTCCAGGAGCCTGAATTCCAACTCCTGGAGGGGTGCATATTATAATAAAATGAATAAAATGACTTGAATTAATCTAATTGGACAGACAGTAACATTCATTCCACTAGCTCAATCGTCGACCGTGGGATAGAAACCTGACGTGAATGGTCTTCCACTTCCATTGGAATCTGAATAAGCATGTGATGGCGATTGAAACTCCCCAGAATGCGAAGATTTTCTAGACTTTGGGTTCTTTGGGGAAGCTGCATAGTAGTCTCCAGAACTGCTTGTAGAATATAGAGATGAAGTTGGTAAGCCATGAATTCTAGGCAAGCCAGTTGATTCCGGCAAATTATATCCCCTTTCAATTGTTTCAGCTTCCAGTGGCAGTTCATCCAAGTCCTACCAAGAAGAAATACAGTCATCAGACACCAAACCACATTTTGCCACAAGTGCAGTTAAGTGAAAAGGCAAAAAAGCTCAACATAAAATTAAATAATTTTAGACCATAATTGCATGAATGTTATTAAAGACGCGCAAATGATGGGCATATATTCATAGAAAATCAATAAAGGGCTTCCTCCTTTTCCTTTTTGCAATATCTATCATGCTATTTAGCCATTACTCAGTAGTTTCTTTTTCCTGTTTTTTTTCTCATCACTTTTTTTTCAATTAAAGACATCCATGCTCAAAATTTAATTTCAAAATAATAATGCCAACTAAAGCATTAGGATTACTCACCCGGAACGCCTGTTGATAAGCTCTGAGCAATTCTCGACAGCGCTTTCTTTTCAATGCTACCTCATCAGGTTCTTGCAGCATCTCTTCAAACAGGTTTTCTCTGATTTGAATTTAACAAACAAAGCAGGCTTAGCATGATGAAACAACAGATAATTCAAAATTTATATAGCAGGCCATAACCACTATGTCACCTGTAAAGCTTTTTAATGAAAACATTGTGCAACTCTCTCTTTGTGTTGTTTACCTGGATAAAATTCAATACACAAGTTGTCAGAATTTATTGTGTGCTTTAAAATTCAGACATGTTTAGACACTCCAAAAGAAATATCATGAATGCTAACAAAAGTTATCATAGCCCCGAAAAAAGTGACTAGCTGGATCAACTAGAGAACTAGATTGAAGAAAGGGAAAAATTGCAACTATTAATAGTTCTTAAGGACGCGAGAGAAACTGTCTAGGAACTACAAGCATCAGGCAAAAGGAACACCAGCCAAATTTTAATTGGATCAACTAAAGAGAGTTCAAATAGACCTTGATTCAACAAAGAAAAATAACAAGTAATGATAACTTTTGAGCATGTCAGATAGAAAATCGTCTAGAAGCTAAGAAGTGAGAGACCGTGCACCAGATCCAGTAAATATTGTTTACTTAGCCACATTTCAACAGACAAAATAAACAGGAATGGATTTTGCCATACCCTGCACCAGGGTTTGGCGATTCAAATTTTCCTGCAAACTTTATTTTTCATTTAATCTAGAAATATCCAATCAACAAGAATCAATTTTTGCAGAGCTTAGAAGGATGGGTGGTACCAAGAAGTGCATAATTGCTTTAGGGACCAAATCCTCAACATTTTTTCTGACAATGTCATAGTATGATTTTAAAAGCAACTTTGTCACTGTAATCTCTACGGCTTCTGACTCTGAATTGCTCTCAGATGGCTTCAAGACAGCAGGTGGCTACAAAAAAACAGGGCATATTCGGAAATCATATAGCCAAAATATAATATGTGCAAGAGATAATAAACGTCACACAGATACCTCTCTCAGATGGATCATAGAGAACGATTGTTCCATGCTATGAGTGTTAACTGGTTCATTGTGTGGTTTACTTGATGTGATCTCCTTTGTAGACACACGGCTATCACCTCCTCCAAAAATAGATGAGATCCCCCAACTTGTTGCACTGGTGTTTCCTGAAAAGATCCCCAAAACATATGATTAAAGATTGGACAGAAAAGAAACAAACAAATAAATAAAAAGTACACAAGCAAATGCATAAAGCAACATACATCATCACATGAACATCAAATAGAAGGGGGGGGGACTTACCAGAGGATGCAACTTTTTCAACTTCTGATGCAGCACGAACACCCTGTTTTTTAATTTATATTAACCAAACAAATTGATGTGATAACATTATGATAATAACTTAAAAATGCTATTAATTATATTCTGGTCAGCTTAATGCAACACAACCACATACCTGATCAGCCACTACTCCATTTAATTGCCTTGCAAGAAGGCCCCGAGACTTCACACTTCTTTCAGAGGTTGATCCCTTATCAGATTCCATACCATCCTATGAAAAATCAACAAGTTTATTTTATTTAGTACAAAAGTAAAGGATGGCAAGAATAAATAAGCAACCACAGCTGACATGGGAAACAAGCAACTGGATGAGCGCCCAGCACCATGCACAATACCTTTGGCCTGGAAACTGGCAGAGGAACCCTGGAAGACTTGGTCTGTTGCCCTGCAATCTCCAATGCCTTGCTTCCACCAATAAAATTTGGGTGGGAAGTGTTTATGTAATCCATCTGAAAATTCAAGTAAATTAAAATTAGCAAACGCTGAGATTTTACTTTAATAGATTCATCATCAGAATGTTGAGGTTTTACTCTAATAGATTCATCAACAGAATGTTGAGATTTACTCTAATGGTCTGATCATCAGAATTCAAAATATTATGAGTTAACATGTGGACTGTTCCCACAAAATGCATGTCATTATGATTTCTTTTCCCAAGAGAAAAGGCATCATTCAGCAAAGCCATAACAAGGTAACCAATTTGACCACCAATTAAGCAAGCATTAGGTGAAACTCACACACACCCCAAAAAAGAAACATCAGAAACTTAATCATTCTCTGAAAGCAAAAAAAAAAAAAAATATATATATATATATAAATGTCAGCATTGCCAGGAAAGAAAAGAAAAATCAGAATAAGTATTAGGCATAAATAAAACAAAACACAACCTAGATGAATGTCAATGAAAAGTAAAATAACATAACAACACCACCCCAATCCTCCAGTAGCAATAGTTGACTCATTCTGCCTTGACCATAAATTGATGTTCAGATGAGGAATCAGGAATTAAAGAACGTTGGAAGATTGGTCAAGACTGCACTATCACTGTTGAAAAAAATGTGAAGTCCAGGTATTAACAATGTTGAACTTCAAAACCACTTGTATCACTCTTTTGGTGGAATTATTTTAGCTTTGTAACCTAGCTGAACCAAAATTGCCATGCAATGAAATGAGGAGATTGAAGCAAACACTAAATATTAAGTTAAATTTGATCTCACCTCCATTTCTATGATGTGTCCAATCATGTTCTCTGAGGGTTCAAGACCTTCTCGTAGAAAGTTCCCTATTACTTCATCCATACGCTTTCTCAAAAATGGGAACCGCTGCAGTTCATTGACCATACAGCGATGGCTCATCTGAAGATAGAAAATCATAATTAAGAACAAAAGATATGGCAATGCAATTGAGACTGGAGAGGATTATCTATAAGACATGACCTTCATCAACTCGTCATATATGAACCTTGCACACTGAAGGCTTGGGTCTAACAGACGAGCTATTTGCCGTCGCACAAGGACTTCAAAAGGTACCTAATTGAATGGAAATACATTGTTATTATTGAGTTGTGGAAAAATTTACATTAGTGTCCAAGTTGGATTCACAGTCATCTATTATTCATTAAGAGAAGACGGTCATAAGAGCTACCTCTGGAACGAATAATGCTGATTTAGGCCCAGTTGCATTCTGTATAGCAGTTCGAATATCTTCATCAGTCAAGTCCTCACAAGGATCCACCTCCTGCGAGATACAGAAATTACATCTCAAAGAAATTAGCTTCATAGAAATGTGGCCGCCTGAACAGATAGAAATATGTATGCAGGTTGTGTTGCACTGATTCATGTAATCAGCTGATGGTTGGATTAGATACCACTCAAATAGATGGATAAAGAATGGGTGGAAAAGCAGGAATGGGTTATGAACCATAGAGAAAGGCTAGTTTGAACTGCCATTTTAAAACTCCACATCAATCCACCTTTTTAATTCAAAAAGAAATAAGGAAAAAAAAAAAAACCATCCGTTTGCCCATCCTTTCAATACGCTGTAAGAATTGGTATGATTTCCTTAAAAAATTATAGAATATAATGTAAATACAAAAATATATACCTCTAAACTCTTCACAAATATAGATTGAAAAATATAATGAATTCTGGCTCCACCAGATAACTCAGATGTTGACATCTCCTCATTCTTACCCTCTACCATGGAGGAAAATGCTGTTGTCACCCAAAAAAGAAAAGGAAAGAATATCATTACAGCATTTGCAAAGAACAATACATGTAAATTACATGCTTGGCAAATATAAGAGAAGAAAAACAAATGAGTTAACAACAAAAAGATTTAAGTTGAGATAACAGACCACACAACAGGAATATTTAGGTACCTTCAGAGTATTTTGAAAGAATATTTAGGAGAAGAGCACCCTGACCCGCCTGTTGAAGATAAAGAATTATAATTATAAATATAATAACGCAAACCACCAGCCAAATCAGATGATATATTGCTTTTTAGTAACAGCAAATATTAATACATATAAAGCACATGTAAAATGTCATAAGGACACAACCAAATATTGATACATGCCTTGGACTCTGTGATTTCCCCATAGCTTGCATGCTCCTTTGCAACAGATACCAGTTGAGAGCTTATACGAGCTCTCAGCCCTGGGAGAACAGCCTTTATATGTTGGGCTAGAATCTGCAAATAAATGTAAGAAGCATTTGACATGCATCAATCCCAAACTACAAAACTGAAATCTTCTAAGCAAATAAATACTTTGGTTTTCGGTATCAAAGAATGTATCTCACATTCCATATCCCCTCTAATCCTGTAACTCTTTCTCTCTTCAACATTTACACATATTGCTCTGAGAAAGTTAAAAAATTGATCAGTATCACTCCATCGAATAATCCTAAAGTGACAATTTTTGGCATAGAATAAAACCACCTATAAAGTTCACTTCATCTCTCCCTCTTCTCCTTTGTCTTTATCTCTATTCAACGAATGATAGAAACAATTAAAAACATATTTCCTAATGCATACCTAAATTGGCATTGTCAATATAAGTAGAATGGATTAGAAGCAAGTCTTTGATGTTTTCTTCTCTCTCTTTTTGTAAAAGGAAACGATTAGGTTATGTGACACCAAGGAAGAAAGTCTTTCATCTCATGCATGTGTTGAAAGGAAAATCTAGATATAGAAGCGTAAAGAGAGAAAGTTTGGGAACAGAGGGTCTATGCCACAGCATGAGTGAGCACAAGATATAGTTTGAACTTTGAAGCAGAAAATATATAATAAAAGAAAATTTGAGAGTTCAATGTTGGCAAGCCTTTACCTGATTTAATTTCTTTGCCAATTGAGGAATACCACAGCTCTCTGCTAGACCACTGTAAATCTGAGTATAGCACAAATTAATATTTATAATAAATAATATATACATTAACAGAAAGCTTGAATTTAACAAGTCAGTGGTAATGCTTACTGGACGACTGCGAAAAAATTTCTCTTCAGCAATAAGAGCA
The DNA here is from genome assembly GCF_029017545.1 of Prosopis cineraria. Classification (NCBI taxonomy): domain Eukaryota; kingdom Viridiplantae; phylum Streptophyta; class Magnoliopsida; order Fabales; family Fabaceae; genus Prosopis; species Prosopis cineraria. The sequence continues at coordinate 9,558,427 of NW_026555334.1, read as the reverse complement.
TCTTTTATACTTCGGTTCATTAGGATATCCTGATTGAAAGAGACACAGACAAATCAGGTTTCAGCATTGCATGTTTACCTTCAAGCTGATCAAGTAGCCAACAAATACAAAGTTGGGTATACGTCCTAGGTTCAACTCCCAATCTACCAGAAATAGATGCACATTTGTTTGTAACTGTGTCCTTATGTGTGCACAATTAACAATCACTTTCCAGCAAAAATTCTACCAGAATACATGCTGAACTATATTCAGTTAGCCTTAAGAACCATCTTCATCACAGTAAAATATCATTACCTCCTGACTACGATTAACAACACCCACATAACCAAGTCGGAGAGGAATGACTTTCCCAAGTAACAGATTCCGAGCATCAGTGCCTCTGTCCATGATATCCAGCTATTTTCAAGGAATGTTTGCAAACCTTATCAGAGATGGAAACAGGGGGGAAAAGAATAAACAAATCAATAGGTTATATATTAGATAGTACGTATAGTGTACCTTTGTGATTACTCCTATTGTTCTGTTGCCTGAAATAGAAAAATGAACGTATAAAAAACCCACCAGATAGAAAGAAAAGAAATTACCATTGTTTTAGACATATGAAAACAAAAACTCACCATCCGGATCAGCAACCCCTGCCATTTGAAGAGCGTCTGAGTTGGCCAAATCTGAATTAGCTGGTGTAACAGCGAGAATAAGACAGGTGGGAGTTTTAATGTATGACATAATCATTGTTCTTATTCGAGCTTCAATATCAGAAGGCTGGTCTCCAACAGGAACCTTTGTGATTCCAGGTAGATCTACAAGTGTAATATCAAGAACATTTGGTGAAAAAATCTTGAGCCGTATCTGTTTGTCTGAGACGCCCTTATTCCCCCTGCTTCTCTGTCTGTTTCAGCCTACATTCAATAGGATATAATGTTAAACAGTCAGGAAAATAATCAAATCAGTAGGGTATCAAGATAACGCTACCTAATTAGTGCATTAACTTTTGAGAGATACAATTTATGACATGCAAATAATCTAAATCATGAAACCCATTCCAACAGACTACAACATAAACCAAAAATAGCCATCAAGAGGTTAGTAATGTTGGCAAAGCACAGAAAGCTGCCATGACTACTGAAAAAAGAATGCCAAGCACAAATATTGGGGAGCACAAGTCTCGCTCAAGCTAACCTTTTCTCTGAACATAAAGGATAATAATGGTTGAAAGAGAAGACAGTATCTACAATATTAGGGTAAAGATTTCTCCATTCCAGGGTAAAACCATAAAATGTAAACTGCACCAAATACATAGGAAAGCCATGGATAGACAGGGCTTCCTGTCAGTCCAAAGCCACACAACAATAGGATAATTTAATAACCGAATTATATGCATAACACAGGGAAAGCTCAGCCAAAAACACACTTGATATTGAACAAATTGAATTATCTGGAGAACTACTTCAATCCAAAGTTAAGGCCAAAACTATCACAATTTTCTAATGCATGAATATAAGGAAATTATGATTTCCAATATAGATTTTTAAGTGCACTTGATAGACCAGCAGATAGTTACTCAGAACTCAAGTAGAGAATATGATTAAAACAAACCCAGATTTTTAGAATCGAAAAACTCATATGTTTTATGCTCCCCTCAGCCATATAAAAGCTTGTCTCTAACCAAATTATACATATTCCACTTTCGCGCAGCTAGACCCAGGAGCAAAAGCCATTGAGTTGTCATAACGCATAAATTGTGTGCTATGCGATTGCCATTGAAGATGGAAGAAAATTTTTCCTTACTATCATAGCCAATGAAGTTCACTTTCACTCGAGAGGAACAAACTAGAATTCATAATTTGTAAGGTGTAAGTAAGATTATCAAAACTGCTCACGATCATAACTTAAATAGAGCATCAAGCTAGATTCCAGGTCCGCAAGCATCCCAAACTCATTAAGAAACGAACTCCTCAAATCCAATAACAACAAATTCTATCTCCTAAACAGTAAACCGTAACTTGAAATGCTGAAGAATTCACTTCCACTCAATATCCTACATTCACACTTATTTCTCAGCAACTAAAACAGAAATAGCTTTCGTATTTTAGCATGGCCGAGCTAAAACAAACAAAAAAGCAAAATATGCAATTTTTACATATAATGACGATGATGATGATAAAAGAACCTGAATCTCCCTTCGAATCTCAGAGAAATCGTAGAACCTCTTGCCGGGCAAGTGGAGGAACTCCCCGTACTCCTCGTCAGTGCCATCGGGCTTCCTCTTAGTCTGCACGAGCTGCAGCACCAGAGGCCTCCTGGTGCAAATATCACTACCCCTGGGCAAGAAGTCGCGGCCGACAAGAGCCTCGAGAACACTGGACTTGCCACTACTCTGGCTCCCAACGACGGCGACCTGGGGAAGATCGATGGTGGACTGGCTTCCGACCCGAGCGAAGATGTCCTGAAGCTTGTTGACTATGGAGATCACGGAGGAGCCAAGAGGAGCAGATGATGAAGCCGAAGATGGAGGCGCTGCTGCTGAGTCTTCCGCCATGGTGAGATCGGGAAAACCCCTAAGCGAAGAATGTGAATAGGGAAAGAGAAATAAGAGCAGAAAACGAATGTACGATTCAAATTGAAAGTATCTGGTGGTGGACTCACTCCTTGCCGGTTCTCGAAAGGGATTAAAAAAAGAAAAGAAAACACTTTTTCACTCAGTCTTTTTTTGGATACAACGGAAATATTTTCACTTCACAATTGTCCCACCGTCAGACGCATATTGTTTCATTAAAAAAATTTAGATAAGTTTGCCTTGATTTTACCAGGCTGAAGATCATAATAACATGTATTTGGGCATGGGGCATCTCCAATTTCTGAAAAACGTTACCGTTTAGATTATTAAAATATACAGAAAGTAATAAAAGGCAACTAAAAAGAAAGCATCCACAGGTTTGTCTGACCGGCTTCTCTTCTCTCACCCACCCTTGTATAAAGTCCATATTCCATGTTTTTGTTTTTATTTAAAATTTGTTAAAATAAAAAATATAAATATTCTTTTTTTTTTATGAATGTGGGCAAAACCCTACTTTATTCCATTACTAAAACTTCTCTTAAGTGGGCAACACCCAAAAAGTCATTACACAATAAATTTTGTAAAGGATCAAGAAGATCCCACAAACAAATAAATGAAAAATCATGTGAAAAATTGTAATTAGCAAGCCAATCCGTACACTAGTTGCCTTTCCTATATGACTGAAAACAATATTTCTAAAAAAATCAAAAACTCTACAAATATCATCAAGAAAAATATTGCCAGACTTCTTCTCCACCCAAGCATCTTTTAACATTGATAAGACAGTAGCCGTATCTCCTTCAATTATTAGATTTTCCATTAATAGTTTCTTCGCCAACCTAATTCCCCGAAGCATGCCCCATAATTCTGCATTTATAGCTAAACAATCACCTATTTTCTTAAAAAATCTAACCACCTAGTCTCCATTATTATTCCTCAACAGACAACCACACCTAGCCATACTTAAGCTACTCTTTGCTGCACCATCAAAGTTCAATTTAAACCACCCCAAGGAAGGACAAGACCATCTAACATCAATAACAGTTTTTCTAAAAATAATCGAAAAATCACCACCCATCAAATTATCTAATTCCCAAACATAATGATTTATAACGCCTACTGGGTTCTCAGACATCACAAAATTAGAATCGAATAAGGTTTTATTATGTCAAAACCATTGCCACCAAGTAGCCACAACAAAAATTTTGCTTTAGTCAAATCTACCCCTCATATTCACATTTATCCAATCACGCAAGTTAAGTTGGAAGAAATTATAATTTACTTCAGATCTACCAAGTTGAAGCCATGTAAATTTTGCTTTTTCATAATCACAAACAACAAGGAGAATATCCTCCACACATTGCACACATCTGCAACAATTAGGAGAACTACCTAATAATCTTGCTCTCCTCTTTGAAGATTACTCAAAAGCCACAAAAAAAAAACTTGAATTCTTCTCGGACCCTTCCAACTCCACACAACTCCCAGCCCTTATCACACACACCCCCCCTGGTTCACTATTAGTTTGTGATGCATATGAAAAACACATAAATTATTATGATTTGCTCCTTTCTATTGATACAATCTAACCCATAGACCGGCTTTAGGGTGCTCGGAGCTTCACCAAAATCTCCTCAAGTAAGTAATCCTTAAGATACAAGAATTCCATTCTTGTGCTTCATTCACCATATCACTAACCTTGCACTCCACTAATCTCCCTTCAGGTATCTTAAAACAAACATCAAGGAGTCTTTCATCATTTCCCAACCATAAATCCTTCCAAAAATTAATTCTATTACTATCTCTACATTCCCAAGCTATCATACTCACAAGATCAAGCTAGCATTTACCAAGGAATTTTCATAACATAGAATCTAAGTCTTTTACTTAGCATTCCTCATATAGGTTTACACCACGCTCATATTTAGCTTGAAGAACACTGGAACAAAGACTGTTAGGGTGAACAAGAATATTCTAGCCAACCTCACACATCAAAGCTTTATTCATCTTAGCTAAATCACGCAAGCCCATGCCCCCACATCTTTTAGGCTTACACATAACATTTCAGCTAACAGCATGAATTTTCATTTTCCCCTTAAAGGAACCCCAAATAAAATCACGTTGTAACTTTGTAATTTCAACACAAACACCTATAGGATATATGACTATGTTGCATAGTACAAATAGGAATATGAGAGGTTACCAATTGTACCAATGTGATCCTACCTGCAAGCGACAGATTTTGCTTCTTCTAACCAAATAGCTTGTTATGTACTTTATTAATCAAATATTAAAATTTGTTTCATGTTACTCTGCCCTGAGTAATAAAGGCCCCCACGTAACATCCAAGCTCATCTTTGCACTAGAACCCACAAACATCACAGAGTGTATTCTATAATTCTCTTGACACATTCTTCAAGAAATATATGCTATTTTTTCTTTATTTACCTTCTGACTCAAGATGTTACCAAACATCTCCAAGCATTTCATTACATTACACAGTTGGCCTACATTCGCTTCACAGCACAACAACAAATCATTCGCAAAAAGTATATGAGAGACAAGAGTCTCATTCCTACCAGCTTTCATTGGTTCCCACCTTCCATCATTAATAGCATCAGAGATTATATGAGATAATTTATCCATAGCTAAACCAAACAAATAAGGAAAGAGAGGATCTCCTTGTCTCACCCCTCTTGTAGGTCTAAACCACTCCCTTTTTCACCATTCCAAGTCACAGCCATTTTCACTGATTTCATATAGAATCCAATAGGATCAATAATGTGTTCAAGTAAACTACTCTCTTTTAGCACGCCAATTATGAAGCCCTAGTTCATACGATCGTAAGTCTTCTCAAGGTCAATCTAAATTGCCATGTACCCTTTTTTTTATTCATTTTACTTATCATGTAAGCAAGCTCTTTTGCCACAATTATATTATCCTATATGTTACGGCCAGGTATAAAACTAGCTTGAAAGGGAGAAACTAACTTATCCAACACCCTTTTCAACCTATGTACCAGAATCTTGGTAACCCCTTTATATAAAATATTACACAAAGTAATTGGGCAAAAGTGCCCTACAAATTTAGGGTGATTAATCTTTGGAATCATTACCAATAAGGTTTTGTTAATTTCACTTAACCTCGAAGGCTCATCCTACGTGTTTCTAATAAATTCCATCATACTAGGTCCTACCACTTCCCAATTATGTTGATAAAAAAATAGCAAGGTAACCATCCTCACCTGGTGCCTTAAAGGCTCCCATAGAATAAAAAGCAAGTTTAATTTCTTCATCGAAGAGAGGTTTACCAACATGCTGCATCAAATCAAAGCTAATATCACCCCATTGTTGCTTAGTAACATGCCATTCTTTGTCCATAATTTATTCACTAAACAAATATTGGTAGTACTTAAAAATAGTATTACCAATCTTTATATCATCTGAGACCTATACACCTCTAGATTTGTGAAACCATAAAAATTCCTCTTGCAATAAGACTTCATTTAACTTCTTATGAATCTCTTCCTCATTTCTTAACAACATTTCATCACAATTATCATCGATCAAAGTCTGAATATTACTTAATTGTTGCTGTAGAATTCGTTTCTTTTCAACAATAGCACCAAAAACCTCCTTATTCTAGCAATAAAGATCCCTTTTCAGCATGTTTAGAGCACTCGGAGTAGCAACATTCTTTTTCCAGTAGTTATTCAAAAAATTCTTGAAATCAGCATGAACCAACCACGCAGCTTCAAACCAAAAAGGATGCTTTCCCCATTTCTTTCTCTCTAGTTCGGTATCAATAAACATAGGATGATAGTCTAAATTAATTCTAGCTAAGATCTTTACAATGGCATTAAGAAAATAACTTTGCCACTGAGAATTACATAAGGCTTTATCAAGCCTCTTATAGATTCTATCATAACTGCTCCATTTTGAACCCTTCCAAGTAAAAAAAAAGGCCCTTAGCTTCTATTTCAATAAGATTGCAACGATTAATCCAATCTTTAAACACGTTATGTCTGTGCACATTCACTCTAGCACCTCCACGTTACTCACTTGGGTCAGCAATTTCATTAAAATCTCCTGCTATTACCCAAGGTGTAGACAAACCAAATCCAATATCCTTCAAGTCTTGCCCAAATTTCATTAAAAAATATAAATATTCTATTAAATCTAATCAATTATTTGAACAATTTAGATTTAATATAGATAGCCCAAATTTAATAGAGAAAATTAGCCCAATGACCTAAAAAAATACAAATCTCATAAATTATGAATAAAGTTTTTAAATATTTTGAAATATGGCCAATTTATAAAATTAATTAGATGTGTTTTTCCTTTTTTATCCCTAGAATAAATTTATTATTAAAATAGAATATATGTGATTTAACTAATCTTCAACTATTAGATATTTCATTTTTATCATAAAAAATCATATTGTGCATGCTCCCTCTCTGATTTATCATCTCTAAATATTTTCTTCATCATATTTTTGATATGATTTTCTTAAATCATTATATTCATCTCTCGTACAGTGCTTTTCTTTATCAGAATTTTTGATTTGATTTGCTTGGATCACTATTTTCATTGCAGAACTTTTCTCTCTCTTCTTCTCTGTTTTTCCCAACTATTACAAAGACGATATTAAACATTAAAGAGAAATTCCATTATTGATCTGTAATACTACATCGTTGATATACAGCTATATATTAATGATAAATAAATTAGTAAGTTTTTACTGATATAACTTATATATCAGTGATATATAATAGTATATCACTGATATACTATCATAGATCAATATAGCCAAACAATCAGACATGACCTTATTTAAAATTGATATACAATTGTATATCAATGATATAGTATCGTATATTAGTAACACAAAAAAATATAATTATTTGTCCAAAATAGATCAAACAAAGTCCATAAAAAATTTTAGACTCTTAATTTATCACAAAAAATCAAATACCTAAACTAATAAAATAAAAAATCATGAATCTGTAGCTCCGTTTTCCTGCTGGCATGCTCGGTTCTATCAAATATTGTTGATGTATCTCACATCGCTTTTGTCTCTCATCGTTGTGACTGTGGCTCACTCGCATTGCTTTGCTATTTCTCATTCGTCTCTCTCGCATTAAATTCCGTCTTCTCTTTTGTATTTGTTTTTCTCATTCCAAAGATTTCTTATATTTTAAATCTTCTGGTATTTGAAAAAAAAGATATTAAAAAGGATAGTTTTTTAAATTAATTATAATCTAAATATTAAAAATTTTATTTTTAAAATTTTAAAAAGGATATGTTATTTTTTTTACTTGGTCTTATAATATAGGCTATATGTGTAAAAGCCTCAATTTAATATTAATTTTTTTAAAATTTTAATATTAAACTTGTATTGTCTAGATTATATTTGAATAGTCCATTTATAGAAATTAAAAAATTTATTAAACCTAATCACCAATATAGATAGTCTAAATTTAATATCGATGGCCAAAATTTAATACTAAAAATGTTATAATTATAATAATTAAATTTCTACTGTCTAAATTATATTTTGATAATCAATTTATAAAAATTATAAAAAAATTAATATTACATTTGGACCCAAATTTAATATTAATTTTTTTTCATAATTTTAATATTAAAACTTGTGCTATCTAGATTATATCTAGATACTCAATTTATAAAAATTAAAAATTTTTAATGTTAATTTGAACCACCTATATTAACTAATAAAACATATTGTTAAAATTTTTACTAATATTTTAATAAATATAAAAAATAAATACTTTAAACTGCGTGCAATGAAGGGTAGGAGGAGAAAAGCTGGGAGGACAGGATGTGGATGCTTTCTTTTTAATTGGCTTTTACTATTTTTTAATTTTTTAATCATTCAAATGGTATCCTTTTTATAGAAATGGAGGGAAATGAAGAGAGGAGAATTGGAGACTCACCATGCCCCATCTTTTTGGATGCAATTTATTCTTAGATAATTTAAAAATTTTATAAGCAGCCATTTATTTTGTCAACACTTTTTTTCATAATAAAAAATTTAAGTGAGTTGAGCTTGTAAGTTTACCAAGTCTGGGCATGCTTTCAACTTCACAAAGCACTTATATAATACTTGTAGAATCAGTTTTAATGCTAATAATTTTGGATCATCCAGATTTTAATTTAAAGTTTTTATTGTATTTTTACTAAAATAAAAATTATAAAAATTTTAATAAATCTAGATAATTTGAATTTAATTTAAATGATTCAATTTAATATTAAATTTTTTTAAAATTTTTATAAATTGATTATCCTAATGTATTTTAAACTGTCTAAATTTAAAATTTTTAACTCACAACTTTTTTCTAAAAAATATTTTTTAAAAATTTTCAATTAGGAGATTATCTTTATTTTTAATATTATATTTATCAAAATAAAAATTTATAAAAATTCTAAAAAATTAATATAAATTTGAATTATCTATAATACATATGGATAGTCTATTTATAAAAATTTTAAAAATTTTTAATATTTGATTAAATTGTCTAAATTAAGTTTATATTGTACAAATTGGTGATGAAATAAATTTATTAAATTTTTATAATTTTATAATAATAAATATAAAATAGGAATAAAAAATAAAACCTTTTAAAAAAGACTTTAAAATTAAAATCAAGATAGTCCAAAATTGGCTTCCAATATTTACAAATAGCCTACCAACAAAAACTTTGCACTAGCAATATAATTTAATTTAATAATTTTATAGGTTATAAAAATTTTATAAAATATTATATATATATATATATTATTTTATGCTTGGCTATAATGAAAAAATAATTATTATTTAGTTATTTTAGATTTTATAATATTTTTGTGAATCTCTTTTTAAAATATAATTCATTATTTAATTATTTTAAAATTTTGTAATATCTTCATACAACTCCTCATTTTATAGCATTCTCTCTCATCTATAAAGTGAGATTATTTTTAGAAGCTATTGTAACTCTTTAAAATAATTAGAAATCTCTTTTCTTTACATTCTTATTATTTTAAAAGTTTAAACTTTAAACAAAAATAATAAAATTTCACAAAAAATTCAAAAATAAATGACTTTGTCAAGGGAAAAAAAAAAGCTTAAATAAACAGGTCCTAAATCCTTGTTAACTAATTATGGCTTCAAACACAAATTCTTTCATCTGGCAATGGAATAAAATTATTATGGGACAAAATTATTTTTTATCAAATTATAAATGATGATAATAAATCAGAGAAATACTTAAGTAAACTAGGTGCATCATGTCATTTATAATATATTCAATAAAAACATGACATTTAAATGATATTAAATATAAATTGATTCTAATATTAATAATAATTGAGAGAGAGAGAAAGTAAGAAATCAAATGTATATTATATTATAAAAATAAAATTAATTTAAAAAATGTCACATAATATTTAATTTAAATTATTTGAAGCATTTTAACTGAACAAATTACAAATAACGTGATGCATTTTATCTATTTAAATATTTCTCAAAATAATATATAATTTTTTTCTTATTGAAATTTTTAACCAAAAGGGTTCACAGTACAAATAAAAATTATGTTTAACTATATTGCCAGACTAAATGAGGCAGCTCAACAACCTCAAACTCTATATGGCATACAAGTTTTTATGGCTGGTTATGTAACAAGCCTAGGTTCTAAAAAATTAATAGTTATATTATATTTGATTGGATTGGCGCATCCTGTTACGGATTAATTAAAAAGAACATAAAAATAAAAATACGAGAGAAAGTGAGAATTGCCCAATCTTTGTTTGGCTACATCACACTAAATTATAAAATATTTTAAGATAAATTATACATATAAATAAAATTTATTAAATATACATTACAATTTTATTTTCCCCAAACAAAAATATAAACACTAAAAATTGCCTCTAATTTAACGCTCTATTTACAAAAAAAAAAAGAAAGTAAAAAGAGAATATAATGTTTATGAACTAATAAAATTTTATTTTATTATGTTTTATGATTTGGTACGGAAAGAATATTTCATCATACATATTACATTCCTACTCATGCATGCTATGATTTTGCCGTTGATTATTTCAGGCTTAACCATACACAATCCAACTGGATTATATACAAAGAATAATTGGGACATTCAGCTGAAACAGACAAGGTGCAATCATCTTCACCAATGCACATAATAGCTCCATAGACACAGCAATTAATGGAAAAAGAACCTCCTCTTCAGAATCAAAACTATACCCACAAGAAAATCAATCCTCTGCACCAAAGTTCTCAGGTCGGAGGAAGGAAAAACCAAGAACTCTACAGTTTTCTAGAGGAACATGCCTAATATAGTTGAATAATTTATCATAGTCACGTATTGAATAGAGTTGGGCAAGGCCAGAAGACATTGGCAGAGCAAAATGTGGAAGTTTCTAAGCTGAACATAGAAGCACAGCCTCTATAACTGAAGTAGACACAATTCTCTTCACATCCATGATAGTCTTGAGCTGAAAGAGAGAAATTACAGTCTTTGCTCAAAACAAACGCACGCTCATCCAAGCTTTTCACATCCAACCATCTCCCCCATTCCTCATCAAGCTTATACACTTTCAGATCAACCACCTCATAGTACGTGCCCTTGTTGTTGTTAGGATCTCCTTCAACATGCATATCAACAACATAGAGACTCCCACATGATTCTACCAAATGCTTCTTCTTCCCCAAACCACACAAAGGAGGAGAAAACTGAACCAACTTCAGGGAAGAACAGTCCACCCAGTATATGGTTCCCCATCTGTCCACAACATAGAGCTGATCCTTATGAACAATTATGTCATCGTAATAGAAGTTCTTATAATCCACAAGGGTCCATTCATCATCACCAATTTTCGAAAACCCTAGTTTTCCATCGCTATTTACGGTGAAGAACCTGCAATTCTCTACCTGGGTCCAAGCAAAATTGGGGAACGCCACCACTTTCCCACTGATCTCACGATGAGGAAGAGGAAACCTCAAACCAGAACCACTTAATGATATAGAATATGCTTTTACCAGTTCGACGAATCGAAAGTTCAACAGATTCAACACCTTAGGGAAAGAGTCAGAAGGGTACCTCGAACGGAAGTGCAAGAGTCTACTGCACGTGAAAGGGTCCAAGAGACAGAGACGGCCGTAGTTGGATTCTTCAACCTTGATCAACCAGACTTTGGGTGAGGAGAAGAAGAAGTTGAAACAGTTTCGGAGAGATCGGAAAGTTCGATACGATAGATTGTGGTGGCGGTGAGTAGGCGCTGGCCAGAAGAAGTGGCGATTATCGGAGTGAAGCTAGGAGAAACTGTGCGAGAGGGAAGAACAGAGGAACGACGCCATAAGCTGCAGGTGGATCGAAATCGGAGAAGGTCGATGTGGCTCTTGAAGCATTTGCCGATCATCAGCCATAGTTCCTTGGGAAGATCAGACCAATTCACAACACTCAGATATCGATCATCCATCTGGTGAATTGGATTCTTGATCTGATTATTTGAGTTTTGGGAGAACCAGAAACTAACATCCAGTCCACAGTCTCCAGTGTGAGGACTGAGGAGTGGTTGAGTATTCGAAGACGATGAGATAAACTCAGCGAGACTTGGTCAACTTCACTTCACGCACAAAGCCACGGAGCAGCGACGATGCCTTTTCATTTTGGAAAGTTACTAAGAAGACGACAAACAAGTTTGCACCAACACGGCATAACCATCAAAAATTAAAAATCCCCTCCGGTCCTATGCTCTCTCTCTCTCTCTCTCTCTCTCTCTCTCTGGAATATGACTCAATAAGAAATCTTTCTTCAAGCATGCGCTCGCTAGCTTGACGACAATGAGATGATTTATGTTACATCGTGACTGAAAAATGAAGAAAGTCATGGTGATCTTTAGTGGATTTTTTCTTAGACTATTACATCCAATTCCTTTTTAAGGAATTAATCATATCAATAATAAGTTTCATTCAAACAAAATAAATCATATTTTTATTTTAACAATAACTCATTGAGTATTGATTCTCATATGTGATTGATTTTTTTAAGAGAAAATTAAATATAATTTTTCCTTTTTTTTCTGAAAAAGGTTTCTTTATAATAATATCTCAGAATAATTAATTTGTTTTTAAAACTTCTCTCCTTCAACTGGATGGCATAGTGGAGTTTTTTTTTCTTGAAAAAATTAGTAAAAAAAACTTGTTAGATGGAAAATTAGTTCTAAGGATCAAATAAATTGAAGGACTGAGGCTAATATTTTATTTATTAAATAATTTGAATAAATGATCGAAATACCTTTTTTAAATCAATGAAATTAAAAAAAATAAAGGTTACTTATTAAACACATGCACCTCATGCCATAAGTTTGGCATCCAAAATCAGAAGCCTTGTACCCTAGTTAGAAGTCTTGCACCTCTAGCCAGTATCTTGCACCCGAATCAGAAGCCTTGTTTTTTTGAGGATACTGGCTGAGATGCAATGCTTCTAACTTGAGGTATATGTATGGAACAAGTAGCTTTTGTTTTTTTGTTTTTCAATTTTATTGGTTTAAAGAGATATTTTAGTCATTTATTTAAATTATTTAATGAATAAAATATTAATTCTAGTTTTTCAATTGTATTTGATCTTTACCACTAATGTCCCTCTAACAAGATGCCTTTTACCAATGTTTCCTTTTTTTTTTTCTTAGTCAAAAAAAGGTCACATAGTAGAATTTCTCTGTCTATTTACTTGTTTCTATGTCTCGGCTAATTCACTTTTTTCACTTTTTTGATTTTTTTATCTTTATTTCAATACTTGCAGATCAAGTTATGGCTTGTCTTTTTATTATATATTTAAAAAAGAAAAAAGATGACACTGTATGATATCGGCGTCCGACGTGGGGAGAGAGTTCAGATAGGGGCTAAACAAATTGGTCTGCGGGAGGAGAATTTACATATGTATCGCCCCATCTAATCCATAACTTATTTTTTTTAAAAGAAATATTTTTCTTTTTATACGTCCCTGAAAAAAGATATACGGAAAATATAAATTTTATCCCTATGCATCTATACTTTCAGCGCGATATGGTATTTGTTTTTATTTTTTATTTTATTATTTCAAGTTTCTTAGATTTTATATGCATGCAATGTTAATACTTAAAAACTTAAAAATGACAAGTTTGACAACCAAATTAATTAGTCCTTATGAAGAAAATAGCAGCCATTTTGCTCAGATTATATATTATTCATCATAATTTTATCAACTTGTCAAAAAAATTAAACAAGTGTAAGTGTGAGAGAGTGAGTGAGAGTGTGCGTGCGTGAGAGAGAGAGAGAGAGTGAGTGAGAGAGAGAGTGAGTGAGAGAGAGAGAGAATTTAACTCCAACAATTATGATAAAGACTAACATTGGATACATATAAAGCTTAAAGGACTATGAATAATGAAATAAAAATATAAAGACTAATGCTAAAATACATTAAAAATGTAAGACAAATAATTATATTTTTCCAAAGATATATTATTAGTTATTTTCTTCTAATTTGATCTTTTTCTAATTTTTTAAGAATAGAGTAAAAAGTTATATATGAGATGAAATGTTTTTGAGGATGTTATATTTAATAAGAATAAACTGAAAATTTTCTAACTTTTGTAGAGAAGTAAATAATTTAATTAAATTTTATTAGTTCTAGTGAGGTGCTTATTAATTTTGATGATGGAATTGGAAATGACTTATATACAAGATTAGAGGGAGCTATACTATTAAATAGTCCTATTTATTCTTCCAATCCAAAATATAAATATCTCTTAACAATACTTTGCATGCTTACAAAATCTTTATTCTAATAAAATTATATATATATATATATATATATTCTTTTTATCCTTAGTTTTAAATTATAATAAGTGAGAAGAAAGTCATAAATAAGCAAACATGAGAATTCAAGAAATATTCTTTCAGTTTTAAAATATAATACACTTTTAAGCAAAGTTACACAAACCCATAAAATTCATTAATTATAGTTTACAACTTTAATTTTTTCAAAACAAAAATATAAATTTTTAAAATACCCTTTATTTAATGATCCATTTATGAAAACATGTTAAAAAGAGAAAATATAATAAAAATGATAATATTAAAAAAGTATCATTAGTAAAACCTTATTTTTCTCAATGTGTTTATATTTTGAGATATCAAATCTCTCCTAAAAGTATTTTATAATTTAGGGTGGATGTAGTACAAGGAATAAAATGAGGAAAAAAATTTCTTGCAAATATTAAGGTTCTTATATTTTAAACCAAGATTAGCTTGTAAAAAATACTGGTATTTTGAACAGGAGAGAGTACCCATTAATTTTATCTAAAAATTCAATAAGTTAGTAAGTCACTAACTTTACCTATATCAAATGTACATATTTTAATGATGTACATTCTCTCATCAATATTTAATAGAATATAAAGGAAAAAGTCATAAAAATTTAATAATGTAATTTATAAATAAGATATAAAATTTTTTTTCTCTATTTTATAAATAAGATGAGATGGAGTATTAATAATTTCTTAATTTTTTAAATATTTATTGAATTAATTTAATATTAAAATTTAGGTTAAAGCATATTTTTAATTCTTTAACTTTATATAAAATTTTAATTTAATTTTTTAATTTTATATGATATTTTTTTAATTCTTTAACTCTCACATGTTATTTTTAGATAATTACTTTTAATATAAATCATCATTATTTTTAAAAAAATTAAATTTAACAAGTAAATATTTAAAAATATTTTATTAATGTTGAAAAGTTTAACCTAAAAATTTATTGAGATGAAACTAATGATAATAAAATTATAAAATTAAAAAATATTTTATAAAATTAAAAGGTTAAAATAAAATTTTATATAAAATTAAAGAATTATATGTATATTTTAATTTAAAATTTTTTAAAAAGTTTTTTAACAGTAACATCTGATCATGGAACAGCAAAAGGTGTTCATGGGCATTGTTGGCAGCACATTACTGGTTCTTTATTCGTTCATTCTCATGGCTCCATTTTCCCGGAAAATAATCACGGACTGGAAATATAAAAGTTGGTTGAAACGTTATCAGGCGCGAGGGAAAAAGAAAGAAAATAAATAAATAGATCTTTTCATTTTGGTGCTCGGAGAAGACGACCTTGAAAGCTGAAACCATGAACGTAGAAGAAGAGGTTGAGCGACTCAAACAAGAAATAAAGAGGCTTGGCCAGGCCCAGCCAGATGGCTCTTACAAGGTACACAAAAGGATTCTCTTTTCTATTTAATCTTGTTTTTGAATCTTTCAGCACTCGATGCAGAGTTTGCTGATACGAATCTGATATTTTGTTTTGTGGATCTAGATCGTGGGTTCATGTATTGATTTGCTCCTTGCTTTTTACTAGTTTATTCTATATTACTTGTTCCTAGCTCTGGATCTATGTACGCCCTTTGAAACGATCCTAGAAGATGAGAAATTGGGGTTTAATTTTACCATTATGCTCAGATCTGAAACTGAGCTAAAATCTGGTGGGATGCTAAGTTTTGGAACCTATATCAATAAGAAGGGACGAAGTACCAACTGTCTTTGCCATAATGGTGAATGGTGATATACTACTGCAAGAAACATTTACGTTTCCTTTGTATCCAGAAGCTTTTCGTTCTATTTAATCTTCTGTCTTGTATTCACTGTCATTTCTGGCCCCTTTAGTCTATCTAAACAAACAGATAGAAGAACATCGCAGGAAGAAAAGTTAAGGTGTTGATTTGATTCTTTGAGCCAGCAAGGCAAACACTGCATGATCTTAATTAAATGGGGTAGCAGCCTTCAGACAGTTTGCTTTGTTTATATACTGATATACATTCATACATTTGCTTACATAGAATAATGCATCAATCAAGGGAGTGTGTTTCTGAGTCTTCTTCAATCAAATCATCTATATGCAAATTGTAGCAGCACATTGTTCAACTTTAATCTTAATCTTGAGTTGGACTTATTTTGCTGACAAAACCAGTAGCAGAAGTGGACAAAGCAAGTCAAGAATGGATTTTACTATAAATTAGACATGTTTTCCCTGTATGGTAAAAAGTTAGAAGAATGGGCTGCATTATTCACAACTTGTGAATAGTGTAACTTACCGTAGGTTTTATATTATACATTGAATTTAAGCACATGGACATGTGACTTATCCATGATTGATTTGGTCTACAATTTGATCTTTACAAGAATTTCTCAACTAATACAGTCACAAGCTAATGTACTTTTGGAATTTGTCACCAATCTCTTGTGACGAAAAAGACATGGCTTGTATTCTGAAGGTCACTTTTGGCACGCTGTTTAATGATGAGCAATGTGCAAATATATTTGAGGCACTTGTGGGGACACTACGAGCAGGGAAGAAGAGGAAAGTAGTGGCATATGATGGCGAGCTTCTGCTTCAAGGTGTCCATGATAATGTCGAGATCACGCTCAAGCCAACTGATGCACCTGTGAAGAGTTAAAGAGTACTCTTAGTCCTGAGAAATTCTTGGGAATAATATAATTCAGTACATTCAGTGGATGGGGATTCAGTCTGCACAAGTAAGGCTTTAAGCTTTATTATAGTGTTGAAAATAATCCTTGACCATTCCTTGTGTGTTATAATTTCTCTTCTGTTGCTTGAGTCTCTTATGGTTTGTGTAATGCCATTTCATGTGTGGACAAGTGTTTGTATGGTAAGCAACTCTCATTAAGTGAGTTTACTCAAAACCACTGTGAGTTTGAGCTAAATATGAGTGTGAGAAAGATGACATATCAGAATGGTAACAATTATGATGTGTTAATCCACGTGATTCTTTTCAGCATCCTTGTCATTTCTTTGAGCAAATTATCAATATGAATATATAAATATAAATGTTATAGCAAATCATACTAGGTATAATTTATGAATAATAATATGACTTATTGTATCTCTTGCAACTTTTGGAACCTACTTTTCAAATTTATCTAGAAATTGTATTTCCCTACTAAGACATTGAACAGTATGATCTATCCATTACAAATAATTAAAATAAGAGATGGATAAAGATCCAATTGAAAAATTCTTCCAGATTTTTGAGTGCAACTTTCTGATGCATTCTTGAGGGATTAAAATATGCAGTTACCAGTTCCCATATTTTAGTATGTCAAGATATTAACCCTGGTGAAAAACATTTGTATGATGCACTACCAGTTGGAAAAAACAGGTCTTTTGTAGATGTTATTACTATAAGACTTTCATTTGTAGGCCTCTAATTTTAAAAATTAGCTGAAGTTACTGTTGATAAAAAGGAAAATTAATCTCCATAATTATGGAATATAAAATCTTTGGAAGTGACAAGCAATTAACTTATGATATGTGTTAGAAAATTATTCATTAAGGGTTTAATGCCATTAAAGATGATATGAAATTCAAAGATAAAATTTTTGGCAGCTTATGAACATTCACATACCAGTTAATGGAACTTTGCTTGTAATTGCAAAGACATGCATTACATGCACATCACATTTAGATCACTTTCAACTCTTCATATTTAACATCAGATTTTAATATTTCATTTCAAATGATACAGAATGTAAAATAATATCAATTATTTTCGTGAATGATTTTTCTTTTTCATTTTTTTTTTCTGGCATTCTTCTTAATCTCAACCACTGTTCGACCCATATAACTAATGGGGCAAACAGATGACTAACAAATCTTAATTGGACCGTAGCTTTGGTTATTATTATCATTATCATCTTTTCGTGAGGCTGGATTCTGTTGTTGGACATATTCCTCATGTTCTCTAAATTTTTTAAATAGAAAGAATAATTTTTTTATTCTATTTATAAACCAAACTAAATTTGTCACAATTTTTTTATTTTACCCCTAACAGATATTTGTGGGAAAACATATTATTAAAATATTTATATTTAGTATAAATATAATTAAAAACTTGTTAAATTTTTAAACAAAGCTAATAAGTTTCAAAATTTTGACTTGATTCTTGCAGAACATATTAGAAATAACTCATAAATTTGAATCAGAAGAGCAAATAATGTGTGGGCTGAAGCAAGATTTTGGCGCTTGAAGGAGAATCTCTACCTTCCCATGTGCGTGGAGAGGAGACATCGTGCTTTTGTTTTGATGTTTTGAATGCTACTTCCTGCCATTTTGGTTACTCTTTATAGCTTAGATTATTAGACATCCACTCTCGATTATTTTCTACAAGTGAGCAACAATTCTAAAACTGGGTTCCATCATCCAAGAGAACAATACTGTCCGATGAAGGCTTACTAAATTATTCCTACAGAATCAAGTGGTTGTGGGATTGAATCAGTACAAAAAGTGGGCAAAATGCTCAAGGTGAATTCAATTAAGCGAAAAATGCCTGGCAGGGCTTGATACAAGACCTAATATTTCCATCTTTAATGTACATAAAAAAGTGGGGAAAATTGGTTGAAAGGGCAAGGAAGAAGGCCATCCCTGGGGGCTTCTGTCATGAAGAACCTGTCAGAATAAATGCTTGAAGAAGGCTCTGAGCTGCTTGGGTTTCATCAGGCGTACCGGATATAACAATGGTCCTGTCTCTTGTTCCTGGACGTGGTTCGTGGACAATAACCTTGGCACCTGAAATCTGATTAACAGAATAACTTGTTTAAGTCAGAGAAAAAGATTAAAAGCACCCATAATATGCTCATAGAGCAACAGGCTATTCTAAATATGGCGTTTTTAGGGTTCAAACAAGATTTAATTGACTAATGATGATTATTCTCTCCAGTTGGGGTTGTTGGAGGAGCAAGCGGTCAGTTCTCACAAGTACATCACTTCAAATAGAGCATCATTTTTTAAGTCGTCCCATAATAGACTTTAAGACAAATAAAAAAATCCTGAACTCACTTGAGTGATTGCTGGATCTTAAATAGGTCGTTCAAAATTAAATTGACTTAGTCATTATTCGATCACAATTATGTAATTAAAAATATTATTATGTAGTTTTGAGGTACTATTCTCAAGTTATGCCTTTACTTATGGGCTTGTAAACACTTGGCCTACCATCTTAACTATAAAACAGAAGCTTCTATACAAGTCAAAAGTCATTTACTCCTCCAAACTAAGGATTTTCTCATCCTTCGTCTCCATAGTTTTAGGGATTACCAATGCAAGTTCACAAGGGTCAACGTAAGGAGCTGATGATAAACTACTAAACAAGAAACATTGCATATGTGCATATTCTTCTGAGTTCATACCTTTCTCAAACGAGCCAAATTGCTACCATTTTCCCCATAAACTGAGCCAATAACATCATCAGGAATAACAATTTCCACAGTTGTATTAGTCACCATAGCTATTTTGCTTCCGCTGTGGGGGAAAAAACACTCATCAGGAGTCTGCTATAGACTCTTGAATAAGCAACAACTTTACTCTAAGACAAGGGTAAACAAAAAGCAAATGTGCCAGAATCCCAGAATAACTGATGTGAAATGGAATGGTAGGCGGTAGTTTAAGTATAATAATAATGATGGTAGTGTCATGCAGTTTTGTTGTAAGCACCACTGAATTTGCAGTTTTGTTGTAAGCACCACTGAATTTGGGTGTCCAAACAAAGGGTCCAATTAACATTAACATTACAGCATGGCAAAACAACGTGCAAAGAGTGCTGGTAAAACTCGGGGCAAATTTTGTGAAAACCAGATTGAACTGGTTAGTTACTGCTCCAACTGTAAATTAGCCAGGAATATGTTCGATCCAGACAGAACCTGGCTCTGGGAAAACCACTTGCCATTGAACCAGATAGAACAACACTGAATCAGCAAGTTTTGGAGAACTTAAAACTGTCACAAGCTAACAAGTGATGATGCGGCGACCGTTTAAGGCTGGTCTCTAAAAAGAGTTGGAAGGGTTACACGCAAGAACAGTACCTGTTTCTCAGGTTGCTTGGTGAACCACCCAACAAAGAGACCAATGCCTCTGCTGGGATTACTTTGTGGAAACATTCTATTTGATAATAATATTTAATGCATTTTATCATATTTGATCAAATACAGTAAAAATATATAATATATTAACCATTTGATACTTTCATGTCTTATTAATGTGTTGTCATTATATCATATTGAGATGAATTTAGATGATATGATTGTATATAATAAATCATAAAATATGAAATGCTTAAAAGATTCTAAGAAAGCCTATAGTTCATTGTACTTCAAATTATAGCTTTGCATTCACACCAAGTCTAATGGACATGTTCGAGTATCACCAACCTGCCAAGTTCTAAGCCACCTTTTAGAGAAGTGAATCCCCTGCCAACATCATTAATGCCTCTCGAGTTTATCCCAGAAACCGTCTGCAATCAAATTTATTGATATAAATAGGGAACAAATTGAAAGGGAAAAACAGACAGTAGAAAGAGAGGAATACCCGTGGTGCCCATGACCCTGGTGAAGAGGGATGATCTAAATAGCGAGAAACAACTTGTTCTATGTTTTGAGACATGGTATGTCTACTCAGACTATGAGAAGGACCAATGGCTGGTTGGACACCAATAGAAACAGGTTCCCTCAATCTCCCATGAGGGCTGGTATCAGGTAATACAGATGTAATGGTTTTTGTTCCTACACTGTTCTGTGTGCTGGAAAACAGATTATCTCGCAATCTGCCAGTTGCATTATACAATGCATCTTGAACATTTGAAAACTCTCCTGATATCTGAGGGGACAAAAGAGGATACAGTTAACCGAATGCATTGGGCCTCAGTGTGCGTGTTTAGAGGATTTTTTTTTTTTTTTGGGGGGGGGGGAGGAAGGGGTTTATAAAACTCAATACTGTGGGAAAAAAATAAAGTGGTTATTTTGTCAGCTTCAAATCACTGCGATGGGAGTGTTTATAGACAATAAGAATCGATATGTGCAGCAATGTTGTTAAATCTCCTGTAGCAGAATCTTGAAAGAGTTCAGGAATTCCATGTTTATTACATCCAGGAAACCGTTGGTTAAAGTCGTATAATTTCGTAAATTTTTTTATTTTTCTTATTGTTGATAGAGATGACAGTTTGCATAATTAACATGTGCATCATTATCGATATTATGCAAACCATTAACATGTGCATCATTATCGATATTATGCAAACCATCTTTTGGCTTGTCTGGAAGACAATAATAGATTTCCAGTGAAGATTATACAAGTATATAAAGGAAGAACAAGAAATAGCTTCTACTCAATTTCAAGCCTTTATGTGGCAGTTGTCATATAACTAATGCATGCACCAGCAAGTTTGGCTAGTCTAAAGATGAAAACTATAATACAAACCCATAAGGATGAGGAAGAAACAGCTACTCCTTCAGTATCAGACTCCTCCAAATAAGAGAGAAAGGATGACTTACTAAAGAACACGTGAAGGGAAAAATGTGCTCATTTAAGGCTTATAAAGATAGAATGTTTGGACATCTAGGAAGTTGACATGATGAAATTAAATGAAAAGTCTAACACTAAGATGTTGCCTGGATTTATAAACAGTAAACTTTGAACACAGACACAAGGCACACCCTATCTGTTAATTACTTCAAGTCCAACCAAGCATATTATGAGAGGGGGAAGGGAAAGAGCAGTTTATAACTGAAAAAGGAATAAAGGAAATATCAAAATCCTCAATAAAAGAAAGGCTTTAGAAAATCGGCTCTATAGGTCACTAATTCTAGGTCCCGTTTTTCTCCAAGATGAGCGACACACCTAATTGCAAAACAAAAATCCTCACTTTATACATAAACAGGTAGTAATCTGCATCCACATTGGAGAACGTATGCTGGACCTACTTCAAATGGATACTGATCAAAGATAATTCCCCCTCTGAACTAAGGAATCTGAACCAGTAGTAATATGAAATGCTCCACAAACAATCACTATTTGCTACTTCAAATAAATCACTAAACTTCCTACAGTAATTATGACTCAGTCAACTGCAATAGGCAGATTTGCTGGAATTTACCTAAGTCAGAGATGTCCTCATGCTTGTAGTGTATGGCAGATATCAATCGAAAGTACTACTAGCCATGAAATCAAACACCAAGACACATTTTTCCCCAACTTCATTTCATAATTTAACAGCCTAGAGAAGGAAAATTGATGGCAATACAAAGGGGCACTAATAAATTGCAATTTCCAGAAAATATGTCAAAAGAGTGGAGGCATAAATCTCAAATTGACATCAAATACAACATAAAGGTTCACGATTTTTCAGAAGAGAAATTACATGGTGCCAATGATTTCGGTGAAGAATTTATTTAGAGAAATAATAGTGAAATTTAAAGACAAATGGGATTCCTCAACATAGTTTGATTGTACAAAGCAAAGAAGAAATGATATGCAAACCTGTACTAACTGCTCATTATGTGATGCGCACTTTGGAGCCTGATCAGTCCCCATTATTTTTATACAGCACCAGTTGCCTTCCGCATTTCTGTAATTATTGATCCTCCTTTTCCCAATAAACAACCAACATGGTTTGATGAGACCACAAGTCTTGCAGTAACACTTGACCCCTTTGATCCTGAGTCTAGCCCCTTCTCAATGCCTGCTTCAACAGTCCTGGAGAAAACAAGGACAATGGCCTTCTGTGCTGGGGAATATCTTGATTCAAGGTTCTGCACAATTTCGATAAGCCATCAGAAAAAAAAATTATGATTATAATAATAGCAATACAGATGACAAGCAATTATAACAAGCAGAGGTAAAAGTGAAATCGCAATATTTAACAAACCTCAGAAGCAGTAACAGTAATCAATCTGTCATCACATTCTTCCACCAAAGGACCAATACTTATAGTAGCCCCAGTCTCATTCTGAAGGGCCCTGACAATACTTCCACCTTTTCCAATTACACCACCAACCCTATCATTGGAACAAAGAATTCTAAAGGAAACTTCCTGCTTATGCGTTGCTGGATCCAGGGGTGAGACTCTGTTTACCTCAGCTGACAGTGAATGAACTCCTGAAGCATAGTTGTTAGGTATAGTAGATACCACAGAGCCTCTCTGCAGAAGATGGTCGGCATGCAGATTAGATAAAGTCTCACGTGGAACTACAGTTAAATTGTCATGTGGAATGCCAACTAAGCTTTCATGCTGAACCACTTCATGGGGCTTGCTTCCCATCATCTTTGACCTGCTCGGTGGAGGAAAATCTTGAAGACGGCGAGAAACAGCAAGAAGTGCCTTCTTTACAGGCTGCACATTGCCTTCTATCTGCCATAACATGAGAATAACTTTCCTTAATATGAAAAATAAACAATGGATTTTATAGAAAGTGAAGCTCAGTAACCATCACCACATACTATCATCAGTCAGTCAGGAAATGTCACAATTCTAAGCCATTAAATTAGAAGTTCAATTCCACACTTCACCTACTAGAACACACTTATTCTATGAAAGGAATAATCTAATTTTTTAGACATGGAAATTACTCAATTAGTTTATGGCTACCTTCCAATTCCTCTACAGCAGTGTCAAAAATAGCTGTGAAGCTTTAAACCTGATTGATCACACAAATTATCCCAATAATGAACTAGGCACACATGTTCACTACCAATATAAACCAACCAATCCAAGAAGTAAAACATTCATGTTTTAGAGAATTAATATTCAGAAGGAAAAACTATCTTGCTGCCAAGCCCAGAAGATAGACATATTTTAAAATGAGACAACTATTTATATAACAACTCCCTTTGTGTCCTTTTTTTTTTTTTGAAAGGCCAGCATTGCAGCATGATATCAACGCACTATATAATTAGAGTTTGATTGTGTGCAGAAGCCAATAAATACAAAATCTAACCCTTAATGGGCAAAATAGGCTTACCATCTCAAGTTTGCATAGTTTCATCATGTCAATGATTAGCTAAATCACAAATTATAGCCACATCTCTCAACGGTAATCACAATCACATTAATCATACATTTCCCTTGGTGTATATTGTCACATCCAAGAATTTAGTTAGTTGACATAAACTAACTGAGGATTAGTGTGAGGGCAAATTAACTAAGAATAAAAGACCATATGGAAATTTTATTAAGGAAGATTCAGTAAAATTAATTAGGAATAAAATCCCCATGGTTCGCATTTAATTAAAAAAATAGAAAATATCCTCACTTTTCTAATGCATATTAAGTAATAAGGCCCGTTACAAATTGTATTAGGATGAACCAAGAACTTCAACCGCTCACTCTTTGACCACCACCAAGCAAGTCCACTCACTCTTTGACCTGCTAAGTACTAACATCACCAACTCACTCGTCCTCTTAATTCATCACTTCCCACTTTAGCCCCAGAGAAAGAGAGATGCAACTGAGCAGGGAAACTCCAAGCTCCAAGGCAACTGACTTTGAAACCTTGCACGATTATCAACTCAAATAAGGACATCCCTTTTATAAACAAGAGGTTGTAATTGGGAAGTACCACAACAAATACCACTTTTGCTAGTGTGGGACGTTAATTGGGAGAGGCAATTCAGGTCCCAGAATGACTAATACACAGCAACAGTTTTTCAAATTTCAATGCTAGTTGAGGACTTTATAGCTATATTTTGCTTTTCTTCAATCAAATCTTGTTTTAAACCAGCTGATTGTGAATTAGTCAAGTAGAAATGGTCCATTTAGTTCCTAATGAAAGCTCAGTTGCCAATAATATGGTCTGCTTCAGTCATAACTTTAGATTAAACCACTTGTGACTTAAGGGAAGTTAAATTGTAAGTCATTGGATGCCTAGCTTAACAGTCTTGTCAAAAACCAGAAAATTTGAATCAGAGCAATATTTTTGAGTTGGTCTGTTCATGGGGGTAAATAAACCTCAAAACGAACTAAAATTTCAGTAATGATGTAGATAACATGTGAAAAGAATAGTATGCCAAATTTGGTGAAAATTATAGTGTCCCCAAACCATCACCAAAAGTTAGCGTAAATGGCATTTTTGTGCTTAGTGATAGGGTCAACAAGGAGCATTGCCAGTGCCACCCCATGTTAAATAGCAGTGCTCAGGCTCCAATTACTTAAGTCATAGAAATTGCGTGAACTGCATCCTTGATCCTAGGTTTCATTACCAAACGGGTGAGTGAGGAATTTTACAGTACCAGTGCTTTCTCCTGTCCTTTAACTGTTCTTTGTGCAAGGACAAAGAAACTTAGTTTAAATTAGGCTAACATTGCTTTTAACACAAAGAAACTTAGTTTAAATTAGGCTAACATTGCTTTTAAACAGAATTGGGTACTCAGTAAATGAGACAACTAGGAGTTGGATCCAAAAATGAACTCAGGTTTAAGTCGTGATGATTAGTTAGATAATAAAACGTTTTATATTTTTTCAAAAAACTCATTATGCAAATTAAGATTCTGTGTTACTACAACTCTGATTTTTTGATAAAATCCAAGTTGGGCACTTTTAGATTAACGTTGTACATGTATGATGCCTCAAAAAGAACCAAAGGTTGAGGGAACTAGTTCTCCAAACCCAACCTATCTGTGCCCATGGCCCTAGACAAAGACAACAAACCCAAACTCCATCCTAACCTTCATCAAGTTGAGTAAAATAAAAATTATTTAATCTCAAGCATCAACAATGCTTTCAGACTTTATCAGCAGAATATATTAATAGAAAGATCCTAATTCCTCCCAAACCACCAATCAACTGCAAAGTCATGAACCCTATCAGTGATCTGCCACTCTCAACCCCTAGACTAGAGACCATGTCCTCTTTACTTACTTCAGTTGGAAGCATTTTCACATCAGGATATCTTGAATTTTAAATATAACGATTCTTAAATTAAAATATTATACAAACAACTCCCCTCGGCAGTTTAGTGAAGCCCAAACCCATAAAGAACTCTAACTCATTCACAGTATTAAGTTGTACTGTCATGTCTTGAGTCTGCTTGACGCTACGCTACATTAGTTATGAGGCAGGTTAGCAAAACACTACACTACCATAATTTCCTATATGAAGAACCGGCGTTAATCATCTTACCTCAATCATTTCGTCGGACGGGGCAGCGCAAGGTGACAACTTTTCCGCCAAAACTTTAATTTTACATCCGCTGTCCTTCCTAATCTTCTCCACCACCTTCCCTCCCTTCCCAATGAGCGGTCCAACCTGTGCTTCATCCGCCAGCAGCCTACAGGTCACTACTCCATCCCCCACTTTAATGCCGTCAGTCTCCGCCGCAACATCCAGAATTCTCTCGAACACCTTCAGCAGTGCTTCCTGAGCTTTTGAGACCTCAACAGCTTCTTCTTCGCCCCCGCCATCTCCATCATCGTCATCCTCCTCGGCCGGCTCCGAATCCGAATTTTGACTCTGGTGTCTTAGAAAAACCTTGCCGCTGAGAGCACCCGGAGCAATGACAACAATGACCCTATCCGGCGATTCGGATGGGGCATCTTCGACGCGGATCTTAGCCCCGGTAACTTGCTGGAGGTTCTGTATGACAGAACCAGACTTGCCAATTACGCCGCCGATTCGGGAAGCTTGGCAGAGCAATCGGAAAGCAACATGGCCCGGAGGAATACTGAGGGGTGGCGGTGGATGCTTGGACTTGGAGCGCTTGAATGACCCATTTGCTGCATACGGGTTCGGGTCGGCCAAACCAGTTTCAGTGTACAATATCGAACGCTTCTTCACTGGTGGAGCGACAAAGCTGCTTCCCATAATCCTATCTGTCTCTTTCCTCCTCTCAATCTCTCTGGGATCCACACACTCTCTAAGAATATTGAATACCTAAAAATAACGTAAATGCATGCAATTTCTCTCTCTCCCACAGTCCCACCCTAAATTATTTGTAGTTTTTTTCTTCGTTTATCATTTTTCCCGGCTCGACGGGAAGAGAAGAGGAAAAGGGAGAAGGAATGGGTTTAGTTTTGGAATTTCGTCTGCTAAAATGCGCGGAAAGAGATGGATGCGATGCGCAGTACGCCTAGGGTTTACGAAGGCTTCGACAGCTCGAACCTCAAACCTTTGTTTCAGCCTGAGGTTGCTCGGCCGTGAAAATGATTTTTTAAACGTTTTGTTAATGTTAATAGAGCAGAATATAATGAAATCCTTCCGTCTTGCTAAAATTATAAAAGCTGTTTTTATTTTTGTAATCTTTAATATATTAGGAATAGGAATATTTTGCTAACAATTCTAAAATATATAATTTTTTTATTTATAATTATGTTAAAAATTATAAAAATTATTAGTTTTCCCTTATATTTAATCGTTTATTCTCTTTCCCAATTTAAAAAACCTTAAATGGTTAACTATGTCAATATTTAAATAAGTAATTTAAAATTGTTGTGTTAAAATTAATAAAAATTAAGGAAAAATAAACATAAATTATGCTGAGTAATTTATTATATTAAATTATTATTTCATAAATATTTAAACTAAGTTTTTTAATATTATTTTAGTCAATTTATGTATATAATTTTTTTCTAAAATTACTCAATAAATATATTTACATTATTAAAATTTAAAATATAAATTAAAAAGTAAAAAATATGCATTAATATTTTTTGGTAATTTGAATAATTTTTAGATAATATTTATATTTTAAAGAAGGATCTTTTAATCCAATATATGTAATTGTCGACTAACGGTTAAATGGATAAAAATAAAATTTTAAAAATAAAATAAATGTTTGTATTTTGTAATTACTCATATTAGGAAAGATTCATATATATATTTTTAAAAATAGAAGGAAAGTATATATGTAATTAAAATAAAATAGAGGGAAAGTTAGAGTATTTTATTCTTGTTATTATGATTTTTGATTTTGATTTGCATTATACTCCCTCCCTACTGAATTATAATAGATAGCTTTAAGTAATTTTGTTATCCTAATGAGTATTAAATAATTTTAAAAAATAAGTTAATTTAGGAAAAATAGCGTTCTATTAATAATATTTTTTAATATTAATCTTTAAGTGAAAAAAAATTAAAATGATATTATAGTATTAAATCTATATGAACATTTTTAAAAGTTTATACTTGTATTTTAAAAAAATTGTATGACTTATTTTAGATATTAGAATATCTTAACTTGTACTTTAGAACATATGCATGTAATATTACAATGAGTCCAATCAAAAAAAATGTAAATGTTGGCCAAAAAAAAAACTCAGTAAAATTCAAACTTAAAAAAATAGTCAATCTTTAAGTGAAAATACTTCTAGGCTGCAACCCATAATGGTCGAGTACATATTATTATTATTAATATTATATATAAAATTTGAAATATATAATTTGAGGCAATAAAAATTTTAAAAATATATTGTGGATATCAATTCAAACTATAACAAGAATCTCATATGCAAAGTGAAAGTTATATTTAAAACTTTATTTATTGGCAATTTGAGACTCTTAAAGTTATAATTATAATTAAATGTTTGTTTGCTCAGTGAAAATAAATGAAATAAAATGTAATGAATTAGAAAAATAAAAATAAAAACAAATTAAGGAGGTGTTTAGTGAGAGGGAAGAGAAGATGGGCGATTTTGCCCCCTCCTTATTTTATTTGAAAAATTAAAAGGAAGAAAAGGGAAATTTTTTTTAAGATCTCCCCTCCCCTCCAAATTGGAGAGATTGGAAAAAGAGGGGTAAAATTTTTTATACCCTAATTAATATGTCTTTTATGATAAGTTTAAGAAATACAAATATATTTTTTCAATATCTCAATATTAATAAAATGAGAGTAAAATTATTCATATATAATTTATTTTTCTTCCTTCTTCTCCTGAACTAAATAAAGTAAACATTAAATCCCCCCTTCCATTCGTTCGAACCAAATACACCTTAAATTATTTAATCTCTCAAAATAAACATGAAAAAAACTTAATATCACATATTTTAAAAGTAAAAATCACCACACCCATCACAAATCTTAAGAATCATGACTCATAATCTCATAAACTAAATTAATTACTCATTTCTTCTCATGTGAACATGGTTAATTTCTCTCTTTTATTTTTTATATTTATTTTTTAATCAATTTCATTTTATTTCAGCAAGCAAATGGCCATACAAGAGGTGACATTTACAACTTGTTTTTTAAAATTTTTTCTCCAAAATCTAATAGTCATTAAATTAGCATCCCACCGTCAATCTCCCATTGACGAAAAATCATCATTTTATAGTTTATTTCATGTACTAAACAATATTTTTAATTTTCTAAATATTTACATTTTGTTAGGTTATTGCATCAAAATTGTTTAAAGTTTTAACGAAACAAAATAAAATACTTTAATTTTTTACGAGCTCTTCTTTTACATATGCTTGGATATATTTCTATGATTTTTCAGAAAATAATAGTTAAAAACCTGCCATTTTATATTAATTATGACAGCCCTAACATAATTTAAAAATTAAAACAAAACTATTCAATTAAAAAAATTGAGTGAACACTTTGCATGTACAAACAGAACAAAGGATGCATCGTCACTGTTACTGATGAAAAGGTTCAAACAACACATAATACGACAATCTCTTCAGAAATAGGAACATTCCTCAAATACTGTTTGCTTCAACTGGATTTACAGATATCAAGGTCGTCTCCTTCCCACAAGGCAAATTTGAATTTACGACCTCATGAATTATTGGCCAAAATTTTGTTAAATAAATTAATCTTTGTTGGTTTCTCGATTTCTTATTTATTAACAAGTAAATATACTGTGGATTTATTGTTTATATATATATATATACACACGTATATATACATGTATCATATGTATCGATATGAATTAATCGGTGTTATCAGATACAATCACACCAAATGGAAAGCCAAAAAAAAAAAAAAAGGATAATTATTAACACAAGTAATGGTCATTGGAAAATGCATAGAATCAGCTGGTACTCTCGTAGCATTACTGACAGCGAATCAAAATTGCAGTCCATGATCAAACCTCATAACCAGGATTGACTTTTTGTTGAACATCTCCATAACTCTCCAACTCTTCCATATCTTCCAAGCTCCCCAGAAACAGAGGAAGTCTTTGATGCAGTTTAACAGGTTGAAGTGAAAGAATCCTATTTTTCCCATCAGACCCTCTTCCCCCAGCCTGCTCTACAATGAAACTCAGAGGGTTTGCTTCATAAACAAGACGAAGATGATCCCTTGGATTCATTGCCACACCACCATACATCAAAGTTCTGTGCAGATCAGCCACCAGAGAACATATATACCGTGCCGAGTACTTCTTTGGATTTTTACCTTTCCCTTGTCTCACGGTGTCTATATATCGCCGCAAACCTTCAGGCCAGTCGAAGTATCGAGCATCATTCACAGAATAGATTTGCCCTGCAAGCCGAAAACTATGCACATTAGCCCTCACAAATGACACAGGAAAATGCAACTGTGTATAGGACCACATAATTAGGTATGCGGTCTACTAATCCACTTCTCTCTCTCTCTCTCTCTCTCTCTCTCTCTAAATTCTAAATGCAGTTTCTGTGTTCATTTTGTAAATATGGAAGATCAGTTTGATGATGATAGCCAACCAACAAAAATTTGCCCAATGTAAACATGTTAAAGGCAAGTCACATTAACCGAGGGGAATGCTTGATTAAATTGATTGAGGGAATTGAATCAGTTTATCTTGAACTTTTGAGTTCAAGTCTTAGGATATGCAACCACATTAAATAAAAAGCCAAAGGCATCCTCAAAATAGCCATGAGATTACCGTTGGTAATAACAGTCCCACACAGCAAGGGCTCAAATTAGCTTAGGCAGGTGGTGATAATACTCCTAGGTTTCCCAAAATATCATGCAATGTAATTAAAAAAAAAAAAGGCAAGTCAAATTATGCTTGACATATTTACATGTCTAAATATGTTTGACATATTTACATGTCTATGACTACATGCTTAGATAGTTCAGTCTACCTAAGATGATCTCTCTAACCACAAGTGAAAATGCAATGAAACAGAGATATTTCATATGACTAATCATAACTCAGAAATATCCACCAAATAATAACAAGGGTCAACACTAGAACTATTAGATTCACGTTAGATATGGGATATGTAGGTATGAGTGTTACCACGAGGAGGAATTTTGATGCTTGGATTTGTTAGAATGAAGTCTCCTGTTGAATGATCAAGAGTGAATGCCTGTGTCCCTGAACCAAAGGTGGTGCATAGAATAGTGGCAGATGAATAGAGAACATAGCCAGCACCAACCAACCTTGTCCCACTCTGAAGTGAATTAAGCGTAGTCTTCTCCTCAATAGGTAGGTTATCTAGTTCAGTGAGGCGCTTATATATGCCAAAAATTGTACCTGTTGGAATGGATGCATCGATATTCCGAGAACCATCAAGGGGATCTGTTACCACCACATAAGGACCATCATCACTTATCCAGATCGGATTATCATTTTCTTCAGAAGCCATGACAGCCACTTTTCCAGAATTTTTTAGTGAAGACAAGATAATTTCGTTCTGCAATAATTCATTGCATGAGAACTGATCAATCAGTCACTTTCTTTTTTCTTGTGTTACAATAACATCCAGATGATTGAAAAATTACAGTATTGAATAGGTAAGGCAGAATGCCAGAAAAGAACTTCTAAAAAGGAAAGCTCAGAAAGGTTATAGATATAAAGCATGCAACACTACATTTTTAAGATAAGATCATTCTAATCTGTGATTGACAATAGTCCAACAATCCAATAATAACTATTATGTATTAAGATTTTAAGATGACATAATTCTATTTCGCAACTGACTGTAGTCTAGGTGATTGGGTTGAATCTGAACCAAGTCCGGATGGCTGCTTGTCACATGTTTAAGAAATTCCCCATTCCAAGTAAAGAATTGTCCCTAATAGGCTTTTGGTCTGGCAAAGTGTATGTAAATCAGTTTAGGACAATAAACTTCAGGACATGCCAAGTAGACATTAGCAATCAAAAGAAAGGCATCCCAATACTATACAAACTAACCTTGAGAGTAATTTGATCAATGCTCTTAGTATGAAACCACAAATTAGAAAATTTCAAAAAGATGTTGGTGACGGTGTGAGGTGTCCTTGTTAAAAGTTATATAAAGAGAACTATTTTTTTTTTTGGGCACTGAACACGCACTTGCATCTCATTTTCATTACAAGCAAGAACCAAAGAAAAAGAGTTCAGTAAGGCATAATTTACAAATAGAGGCCATCACGCCTTCATTTCATCCCTTTATGTTACTCTCCAGCAAACTAAGAAACATGGATACTTATAGCAGATACAAATAATTCAGAAACTTTATCACCACAAAATATGTAGCGTCAAGATGAAATTTGCATTCTCACATTAAGATTGACACACTATTTTGCTCTATACTTAAAGTATCGTTGTTATATAGCTTACCTAACAAGCATATCATTCTCTTCTCACTTTTTGTATAACTAAGTTTAGGTGTGTTGGGTAAGGCTAAGCTCAAAAAATTACCAATCAACTATGAGCACGCTCCTTACCAATAGCTTTTTGTTGGAATTCTCTTCTCGCTTTTAATCCTTATATATCAATTTTACTAAGAAAATCATATTCCTATGCATGCAATGAAAAGCAACATGAAACATTAATAATTAGCAAGCAAGTTCTCTCTGGAAAGACATACCGAGACGATATCAAGCGGCTTCGGAGCATCTCTGTCAGACCCAGAAGCAGCAGCTGAACCGAGACCTGACCGTTTCCCAAGAGAGTAATTGAAAGGAGAAGCCACAAGAGCAGCGATTTGCTTGCAAGCGTACTGTATATGATAGAGCAAAACCACCAAATCATCTTCCACATTGAGTCCTCTCTTACCCACAAACTCCATGAACGAACAAAACCCATCATCACCCGGAGATGAAGAAGAGAAGAACCACCCAGTCCTATCTGTGACCAAACTCGAGAGCCAGAAAGCGAAGCCATTCTTGGTCTGTTGAATGGAAGAAGTCGAGTTCTTGACGGAAGAGTCGAGAATCTCGGACGGAAAGTTGGGAATTGATGCAAGAGTGATGTGGAAGCTGACTGCATAATTAGGAAAATCTTTGTGGGGTTGAGAGCAATGTTGTTACCATCTGAGAATTTGAATGGTTAGTGTCTCGGAGAACACTGTCGCGGCCCACACAGGCTTGAAGCGCCTTCTGCTTGGTCCTCCTCACCTTCGGGCGAGGAAGAATGGTGGCCAAAATAAGCTGCTAAGAAGATTGAGGATAAATATGAAATTTTCGTTTTTGCTTTTTCACAACTCGCCATTGCACTTTCAGTTGATAAATAAACATGAACATCAAATTATCTTCATGGGAAAGTTAATAGGCACATGTGGTGAATAATGGTAGAACTAGAAACATGTAGTAATTAGTTTCATAAGTTTTCTCGCTTCAGAAAAGTGATGATATTTATTTAGTTCGAACAACGTATTTAAGAAGTTGATAGGGTCAAGAAACATGTTAGCACCTGGAACGAACTTAGTTTGATATATATATATATATATATATATTTAAAAATATATCATATTGTATTTGAGAGAACTTTAACAAATATTTTTAAAACTTAAAATAACCGTCAACAAGTTAGACCACGAGCTTTAAAGCTTGTTATTTTTTATTTGCATGGCAGTTGCTATGTTTTTTTTTTTTTGGGTATATGGCACTTGTTATTTTAGTTGACCCTCCTTTCATTTTTCTCCATTTTATCCCTATTAAAAATGTACAAATAATCATCAACATACCAATATTTTTTTTTTTTGGAAATGATCAACACACCAAGTTATAATATTTATAATTATAATTTTTTTTTAAATTCCATGCAATATAGAGTAAATATGTGTGGTTGGGTTACAGACTGTGTGCTTCACCGTTCTCATGCTAAAGAGTCAGTTTTGAATAATTTCTTGTCAGGAATATTAGTGCTACCTTCTTTCATTTGAAATTTAATTTAGTTAGTTGGCTTGATTTAAGGTTTCGAGAGAGACTTGGTTTAACAACTGACATAATACTCCCATGGACTATAGTACAGGGTGTTTTTGGAATTGAATTCTCTCCATACTCTTTCTCAATACACTTCTCCATATTTAATCTCAACCATTCACTTAACTATTGTTTTTTAATGGTGTGAAATTGCTAATTATAGCATGAAAATAAATATAATATTCATTTAATGGTTATTATTAATAAGCATTGTGGTCTTATTTTCAACGGTATTTATTTTAATGTCATAATTAGCAATCTCATACTATTAAACTAAAACAATAATAAAATGAATGGTTGGGATTGAATATAGAGAAATGTATTAAGAGAAAGTATGGAAAGGATTCAGATCTTATGAAAAACTTGTTTGGTTTAAAATATAGAGTATTTGTTAGGTTCTAAAATATTTTTTCCAATTAACACCCTCACTTTATCATATTACATCCACTCAACTAATTAAGGAGAGTGTTTTGAATAAATCAAATGTCATATTTTATTCCACTTGAAAGTAGGATTGAAAATATATAAAGATTTACATAAAATCAATATTTTAACTAATTTTTTATAAAAACAGAAATTAGTTAATAATAACTTATATTGTGATCGAAAGATTATAATACATGATATAATTATTGAACACTTTTCTTTCTTTTAAAAAAAGAACAATGAATGATTTTAGGACTAGAGAAAAAAAGAAAACTTCAGTTAAGTGTCACTATAGAGAATTAATTTTAGGTGGGTTTAAAAATTTTTTAAAATTTCAATTTAGTCAAGGGAAGAAAAGTCAAAATAATTTTAACGGTGAAAAGACTAAAATACCCTTCATTTGTGATATAGAATCACTAGTTATTAATTTTATTACTTGACTTGTTAATTTACGAATATAAGTTGCAAATTATATAAGTTAGCATATCAATAATTATATAAGACTTGGCATTAATTTTTCAATCATAAGTAACGATATCAGTTGTTAAATTACTGACTATACTTGTTAATTGATCAACATCAGTTGTAAATTAGTGACAGGTTTTGTAATTTACTAACATCAATTGTAAATTTTTGATATGTTTTATAATTTACTATTGATGTTAATAAATTAACAAATAAAGTTAAAAACTTAACAACTAATGCTGCTGCTTATATGGCAAACAAATGTAATTTACAATTGATATTGGTAAATTAATAAGTGTAATAAAAAAAATTAATAATTAGTAATTCTGCATAACAAGTTAAAGGTATTTTAATTTTTTTATCATTAAATTTTTTTTAACTTTTCTTCCATAGAGTGAAGTAAAATTTTAGAATTTTTTGGATCCATCTGAAATTAATTTTTTACCGTGATTCTTAACCAAAATTCTTCCAAAGAAAAAAAGAACAGTGTGTGGGGGCATATTGAGGGTGAAGTAAACCATAAAATAAATCTAACTGGTGGATGCTTTTGACTAGTACAGCTGCTTTGCCACAGCACAATCATACACTTAATTGGAAACAAGAGACCAAAATTTTTATGATGGCTGTGAATGCGACGGCAATCTTGAACTTATCTTCACGTTCTTATCCATCACAGGCACAATCCTAGACTTTTGAAACAGAGTCACTTGCTAAATATCAAGGGCCAGAACCCTCCCGTATATTATTCTGTCATAAGACCCCCCCTCTCTCTATATACATATATATGCGCGCGGGCGCAGAAACACCCTTCTCTGAGTACCATAAAGTTGGAAAGGAAGAAGAAATTAAGCAAAGATGGTGTCACAGACAGTTGAGCTGTTGAAGAATGAGATCCCTCTGGAGCAGGAGGCCTTTGTTTTGCCTCAAGACTCTGTGAATGGTCTTGTTCTTGTGGACATCATCAATGGCTTCTGCACTGTTGGCGCTGGAAATCTGGTATCTTCTTCCTTAATTTTCCACTAACCCATCAAATGCCAGCTCTGCTATAAATATGCATGCACAGTTGGATCAAATTAAGCTTGAAAGATGATGATTGGACCATGTTTGTTTGTAGGCTCCAGCAGAACCCAATATGCAGATTTCAGGGATGATTGATGAATCCGCAAGGCTGGCCAGATTGTTCTGTGAGAAGAAACTCCCAATTATGGCGTTTCTGGATTCTCACCATCCAAACAAGCCAGAAGATCCTTACCCTGCTCACTGTCTTATCGGCTCTGATGAATCAAATCTAGTTCCAGGTTTAGGAAATCCCTTGACTTCTTGTTTTTTTTCTTTCTTTCTCTATCAATATTTGATTCAGGTTTCATTCATCCTATCACTAGAATAGATTGTAGAAAGTGTCCATTTTTGAAGATTGGCTATTCAAATTGCAGCATTAAGATGGCTAGAGAGCGAACCAAACGTGACAATCAGACGTAAAGACTGTTTTGATGGATATTTGGGCTCCATGGAAGAAGATGGCTCTAATGTTTTTGCAGATTGGGTTAAGAACAACAACATCAAAACTGTAAGTATATTAAATTGCAACAACATAAAACCTCAAGTGTTGTTACATTCAGGCGATTCAATCAGAAACATCTGATTTTGTGTTGGTGTGAAGTTGGTGGTTGTAGGAGTGTGCACAGATATATGTGTTCTGGACTTTGTAAGTTCCACAATGTCTGCTAAAAACAGAGGGTTTCTGAATCCTTTGGAAAAGGTGGTGGTGTATTCAAATGGGTGTGCAACTTTTGACTTCCCTCTTGATGTTGCCAGAACATGAAAGGAGCTTTAGCTCATCCTCAGGTAAATGAAGCGCGCGCGTGCGCACAACACCCACATACAAACCTTGACATACAGAAAAATGTTTTTGCTGTCTCATATCATATGAATGTTGGGGAGGCACAAAAAAATCCATCAGGTCCGCTAAAATATAACTTGAAGGAATCAAAGTTTTTGATCTTTTCTACTTTGTATGCTCATCTTTTATCTGTACCCAGATTGTAGGGTCATGCATTGTATAGGACCATCTGCAGGATAAGTTGCACACTGCTCATAATTTATATATAATATGATCTTTAGTAGACTTATTACACCCACAGGATAATGAAACCTTTAGATTTTCAAGTTTGTTTCAATTATCTATTTGGTCCCTAAATTTAATTTCTATCAATTTTGTTTCTCATATTTTCTTAAGTTATCATGTTATTTTTTTTTAGGTTTTAAAATACAAATTAGCTCTCAAAATAATTCGATATGTCAAGTATGTTGAAAACTTGATACGCATATGTGGCTTAATAAGAACAATTCAGCTTTCAAGTTGATTTAATTTTTATCAATATAGTCTTTTATGCTACTTTTTGTTTGTTAGTTTTTTTTTTTAAAAAAAGTTGAATATGTTTTTTCACCTAAATAAGTATACTTCTTTTCATTAATCTATGTAATTGTCAACCCAATATTCTGTTACCCATGTCAGTTGATTTTAATAGTGTTACCTCATCTTCAAATAGCAAGGATTAGATTAATAATTGAGGCCAGCTTAAAGAACTGAATTGATAAAAATAAAATAAAATTGAGGAATCAAATTGATAGTTGAGGTAAGCTTAACATATTAAAAATTTTGCTATCCTAAATATATATACATGCACATACATGTTATTCAATGCAAACATTTCTTTAAAGGGGAAAAAGAAGTCACATAGGACTCTAACAATGAATGTGATTTGATTTGTTTTCCAGGAGTTTATGCATCATGTAGGTTTGTACATGGCAAAAGAGAGAGGAGCCAAGATAGCCAACCAAGTTTTGTTTGGTGAAGTGAAACCATGAGGCTATTCAACAAACTTGTCTACTTTGTATTGCCCTTATATATCTCATAGATATGAATATGATGCTTTAATAATGAGCCAAAATGTATTGGTCATTTGGAGATGATTCTTCAGGAGCTTGTATAAATATAATAATCACTGTAGTATGTAAAATTAGACTATATGTTCGTGTTATACATGAAGTTTGAAGTGAATTGTTACTATTTATTTATTTTGTTTATATATGCTGTAAAAAAATGATCATTTAGAAGTATATTTGGTATTTGAATTATATTGTTATCATATCTTATGTAAAATATGTGTAAAAGCAAGATGGTGAGATATACTTGCCACACAGAAAAAATGTTGAAGCCATATTAATTAATATTAGATCTGTAAAAGATATAAACTTGTATAAAATATATGGAGTTGAATGCCTGTCATGCTAATTTAATTATTTGGGTTGTCATGCATTTTAGATATCAGGTCATTTAAAATATGGTTTCTTTGCAGTTACCAATCCTGCTGGCAGCTATGATTATTTGTTGTATATTTAGAGCTCAAATTTAAGACCTTTAATTAAGAGACATAAATTCTTTATTAGTTGATGTAAGCGCCAGATAGTTCTTGAAATAAGCATTGAATTTAAACCAATAGAAGAATTAATTTACATAATAATATAATATAATTTTTTTGTAATTATAATGTACTATTAAACATGCAATAAATTTTTAGACGATTATTTTTTTTTAACCTGATTAAAAGATAATCGTTGTCAAAGAATCATAGCTATAGACATTGACACATTATTCTTTTTTATAATATCTTAAATAAAATATCTATCATATTTTTTAATTCTTATTCTTATTCTTCCCTTCCCATGGTGGTTGTTTTTTTTAATAAATATTTTCAAGAGGGAATATCAATTAGATTCCAAAAAAATTGATTAAAAGACATTGATCTTCCGGACAAAATTTAATGAAAAATAAATTATTAATATTAATTTAAGTAATTATAAATGAAATTTTTTATTATAATTTTAAAATTATATTTAATATTTAAATACTTATTTATAATTATATCGATTGATATTTTAAATTTATTAATTTAATATGTTGGAACCTCATTCCTCTTTTTTTTTTTTTTTTGGTTAATTTTTTAAAGCGTAGTTCACCCGCGAGGCGATTTCCACGAGGCAACACGGAAACGAACCATAGAGAAATCAACTCCAAAGTGCTTTCATTCCTTGACAAGTAAAGAAGCATCGAAGACCGGAAATGTGGTGCAAAGGATCAAGGACAACGAAAAAGCTCGAAACTTTCAAACGAGCTCAAGCTTATGAGAGAGAGAGAGTGAGAGAGAGAGAGAGAGAGATGTGAGAGTGAGTATAGCATTCTGGGTTTCTCCCGATTTTGCAGGTTTTCTTCTGGCCTGGTGAAGCGTTTTCTCGAAGTGCAGAAAGCTCGAGAAAATGTCGAGAAACGAGGTGGGGGAGAGCGTGCCTATTCTTTCTTCAAATAACGGAGTTAGAGCGAGACCGGACCTGTTCTTAGTGGCGTGTAGATGCTTCAGCTTGCTGACCAGTTTGGCTGCCATTCTCTGCATAGTCTTCAATGTTCTATCTGCTATAAGGAGCTTCAAGCACATATCTGGTGTATGTTTGCATCACTATCTCTCTTTTCTAACTTTTACTTTTTAGTGGTGATGGGTGTCATCTTTCATCCTCTACTAATTTTTAATGGTTTTTGTGGGAGTGATTTATAGATTTTCGATGGCATATTTCGATGCTATGCGGTTTTGATATCTTGTTTGGTAGTTCTGGCTGAAACAGAATGGAGCTTGATCATGAAGTCATTCAAGGCATTTTCTCTTCACCAGCCAATTTGCTACGGTTAATGTTAATGTTGTGTTTCCCATAGTCTAATTAGATTTTACTCAATCCTTTACAGGCTTTGGAGTGTTGGCCTTGCAGGGGTATGCTACAGATCTTGTACGTGTTCGGTCTAGTGAGAATTATGATGCTTATATTTGGTTCACTCATCTTTACCCGATTTTTCTTTTTTTTTTTTAATTTTTCCCTTCATTCCCATGACCTTGAAAAGTGTTTGGTTAGTTAAAACAGGCATATTTTAGCAGTGGCCACTAGAAAATGCTGGTATTTATTACCTAAATTAAGTTTGTAATTTGGTGTTGGTATGTAGAATGCTGGGAAATGTTGTGAGAGAAACTGACTTACCATAGAATGAGAAGCTACTTTTAGGTATATCATGGCAGAGATCTTCTTGTTTGGTTTCTGAATTGTGGTTTTCTTTCTGCAGTGTTGCAGTAATGACAAGAGCCTACCCCAATTTTGTTGGGGAGCGAACAGAATCTATTCTTCAGAACGTAGCATGCTATCTGCTTCTTGCTTGTGGTGTACTTTATGTTGTTTCGGTGAGATCATTGGACAGTGTAATTACGCTGTTTAGAGCGTCTTCTTGCCTTTGCGTCCACATGTATGCCAAACTGTTTGTTAGTAAATTCTTTGAAAGGATGTTATTTATATAACTTATTTAGAAAAGCCATATTCATGTTTTACTTTTTCAATTGGCTTAGCAGATATTGAGCAGTGAATGTTTTCTTTGTAGACTGAGGGCACTTAAAAATTCCGTTTATGATGCAGTATTTAAACTTACATACCATGATCTATTGCCCATCGACTTGGTATTTATTTCAGATTGTATATATGATACATCTTTAAACAGGTCTCAATTTTTTATTATTATTATTATTATTATTATTATTATTATTATTATTATTATTATTATTATTATTTTGAGTGAAGATTTCAATTTATTTATTGTTTTATTATTCTCCCTCTTTACTTTTTTCTTTGTTCTTCCTCAATTAGACTGTTGGTCTCTGTTTCTCAATCTTGGAATCAAAGACAAAGCTGACATTATTTATAATAATAATAATTCAAGGGAATCCTATGTATTAGCTTTATGAAAAGTGCTCGGGAACAGAGGGAGACCTTAAGAGAGCAAGCAGCTAAGGATCTGGAGGTAAGCTTTTATGTTAAAATGTGATGATTTCCCCCCTTTAAATTGCACTCTGTTGTCTATGTCATTCTTTGTACTTCTTAATTCTTAGTCTAATGACATGATAAAGCACTGCTTGCGACTTTAAGCATGAGTACGTGACATAGAATTGATGCATAGTTTCAGAAGCAATGGCAATGTCTCTTTTTTCTTAGCCTGAAAGGGGGAAAGGATAAGAAATCAAGGGTTAATTGATATGGTTGGTCTTGACTCTTGATAGACATTGCATGCACGAGGAGGAATGTGTCATCCTTGTAGGCTAGAGAGTCCTAAAATTTTCTTCTGCTATCAAACCAGGAAATGGAAGATGAATACATATTTATCATGATTTCAAATTGAATGAACTCTACATTTTTTTTCCCTAAACGCTAAAATATTGTGAACAGTCGTGTGAATAGGACTGAGAAATATAATACATGTTGAATATGGAAGGCTTGCAGTGTTCCTGTTGGATTAGTAGCCATGGCAAGAGTTTTTGCCTATGTTGGTGGATTCTCATAAAATTCTCATTAGAAGTGGAGGTTTGACATAGATTGATAGGATTTGGACTCTGTTATCTTTCTTAGGAAGCTTAAAAAGATTTAATCTCCATTTAAGAAAAACTGCTTTTTTGCGGGAAAGTTTTGAGATAATTTTATTTAGATCTAGTCTTGAAAAACTTGTATGATTGAACTGATCACTAAGAATTGCACATATATCATATTCCAGGGTTTCTGCACCTTGTGTACATTTCATGTTCAGCCCATTTTACATAATATTTTATGACAAGTAGAAGAAATTGATTTAAAGTCTATAAGAAGACAAGACATTTATGATTCCCAATAATATAGAAGCATGTTAACTAAAATATGAATACTAAAAAGAAGAGAACATAATAGTAGAAATAATTGCGTATAAAAATAAGATGAAGATAATTAAATTTAAATCGAGGCTTGAATCTGTGGATGCTAATATATTCCTATAACTAATCAAATAAAAACCTAAAAACCTCTTAATGGAAAAAAATTAATTTTTTTCTTGAAATCATATTCTTGGTATGTATCATTACTTCCTAATTAATAATAATATTATTTTTCTAGACTATGTCATTAATTTTATTTTATACCTTCATATTCAATAACCAATTTATCTTAAATTAGATATTATTATCTGCATTAATCCATGATTTTATATTTTAAATATATATCTTATCCCGGGGTGACACACTCTCTACACGATCCACTTTTGACATTTCTATGCATCTGTCAATGGTTAACTTGTTCATCTGTAGCAAACTAGGTTTAAAGTGCTTTTCCAATCCATGTTCTGCTTCATTTATTTATTGGCAAACATGGTTCTGCTTTATTAATTTGATTATGGATTCCTACCAGGAGTTGGAACGGCGTAGAGAAGAGCTTGAACGTCTGCTTCTTGCAGAAAGAGTATGAAAGCTTTTGAATCAAGAAATGCCGAAACAGTCTCATGCTACATGGTGAAGGTACCTCCAACAAGCAACAGCAACGTCATTCAGTTTATGATATTGCATGCGTGAACACTGTATTTTTACTATGAACATGGTACGACAATGTCGTTTTGTACATTCTTTCTCTCTGTCACTCTCTTGTATCCTTTGTAACTATTGAACCTTGTTCTACTAGTAGAGCAATTGACTGTAGCCAATTCCGTGGAATCTATGAACACTTCATGTAAATACCCTCCTTGACATGAAAATAACAACAATTTGGAGAGTTGTTTTGTATAGTGTTTATCATCCAAGAATCTGTATTTTCAATGTATCTTGGGATTATATAGGTAGATGTTACGTGTTTAATACAGAGGAATATAGTTGTGACACTGTGATGTGATCTCTTGAATGATGGTTAGTTTGACAAAAGGACATCTAATTCTGTTAATTATCTCCTTTTACTTTATCTCTTCTATTTGGGAAGATGTACATAAAGAGAGAGAACACCATCTTTGTAACTTCACTTGAAAATTAACTTCAAGTAAGCTAGTTCCCGTGATTTCTTACAAATGATCAAGCAGCTGAAAATTATGTGCTCAATTTCTTACTTCTTGTTTAATTCGTTGAATTTTGATGACTATAAAATTGTAATAACAATGGTGTTGGAATTAAATTCTTTGATATTTGGTTAATTATTATATGAGGCTGTTATGCTATTTATTTTCCAATTGAGATGCTGTCATGATGCGTTGGGTGCTGTCCAAATTTATTTAATTTTCAATCCCTTGTTGCATTGAGTGCTAGTCATATCTCTTGTGAGTTTGTGAGATATGATTGTGCATTAAGCACACTTAAGTTTGGCTAATCATTTTCTTAATTAATTTGAGGTCTCATTTGGTTAAAACAAATGATGGAATTGGTAGTTAACAACATAATTAATTTGTCATTTTTAAGCACAATTAGTTTTGAGGATTAATTTAGAGTCTTAGTTAATTTTAAAAAACCTAAGAGTTTGAATTCCTAATAATTAATAGGATGTCTTTAGAACCAAATGGGGGTAAGAGGAAATTGATTTGATAGAGCAAGGATAAGAGAGGGAGTTTATGTGCCTAGGAAGGTCATCATATTGCATTTTAATCACATATTTCAACCATTTTTAAATCTATCTAATTTTCAAAAAATACCAAAATATTAGTTAACTTTTAATTCTAATTTGTTTTAATTCCAATCAACAAATCCAATCAATTGATCACTGTTCTTTGGTAGATTTAATCAACTAAGATTTTAATTTTTAATCAACTTCACAAAAGATTTGACCCAAGTTGCTCTTTATATACATTAGGGTGTTTCTTACTTTATTTTAGTTGCATGCATGACTATTGCACGTCAAATTTTGGCACCTTTGCCTGAAGTTGGTTTAATTGATTCTTTGATTTTTTTTAATTTTGCCTTTCATTGTTTATATCCCTTGTTTATATTTAAGAACAGTGATTAGTTGATTGAAATTAAGACAAGCTAGAATTAAAAGCTAACTAATATCTTTGG
This sequence comes from Prosopis cineraria, assembly GCF_029017545.1. Taxonomy (NCBI): domain Eukaryota; kingdom Viridiplantae; phylum Streptophyta; class Magnoliopsida; order Fabales; family Fabaceae; genus Prosopis; species Prosopis cineraria. The sequence goes on along the minus strand of NW_026555334.1, from coordinate 9,514,097 downwards.
CATTTTTTGAAAATATGACGGATTTGAAAATGATTGGAATGTGTGATTAAAATACAATATGATGGACTTCCTTATCTTTACTCTATCTAATTAATTTCCTCCCACCCCTAATTGATTTTAAAGACATCCTAGCAACCACTAGGAATTAGCACTTTTTGGTTCTTTAAATTAACTAGGACTTCAAATTGATCCTTATAACTAATTGTGTTTAAAAATGACCAATTAATTATGCTGTTAACTACCAATTTTAGCCCTTGCCTTAACCAAATGAGACTTCAAATTGATTAAGAAAATGATTAGCAAGCTCAAGTGTGCTTAATGCACAACTATGTCTCATAAGCTCACAAGAGGTAACTAGCACTCAATGCAATAAGACATTGAAAATTAAACAAATTTGGATAGCACACAAATCATCATGATAGCACCTCAATTGGAAAATAAATAACAAAACAACCTTATATAATACTTTACCAAGCATGACAAAATTCAATTCCAACAACTATTATCATTACAATGTCATACTCATTAAAATTTAAGGAATTAAATATGAGATAAAAAATAAGAGAAAGTCCCAAAATTCAAGAACTCAAAGAAGGTTCAGTTATGCATCCTAGGATGGTGAAGCAAGCCTAGCTACTTCTTATATAGACCTCCATAGCTTCTCTTTGTTGATCAACAATAGAATCCACTATGGATGAACTTTTGAAGAATACACCCTTGATGAATGGAAGAGAAAGAGCAATCTGGTTATGGGACTTTGATTTGGTCAATGAGAGGAAGAGAATGGTGTTTTTGGATTGTGAAATGGGGGGATTTAAGGTGGAGAAGTGATTTTGGTCAAAAAAAAAAAAGGTGAAGAAGTGATGGAAGGGAGGCTAGGGTTCATGGAGGGTGTTGGGAGGAAATGAAGGAAGTGAATGGATGAAGACGAGTGGAAAAACGAGAACGAGTACTGTCGATGTCGCTGCATGAAAACTGATTGTTCTAGGGGTGTTTGAGGTTGCTTAAGACTAATCTAATGCCCAGCAATCATGTCCATCAAGTGCTCTAAAGTGACATGAGACTTGTCTGCATTTAAAGATCTTTTCACATAGTATTTTATGTATAGCATTAAATTTTAAAAATAAATTATTTAAATGATAATAAATGAAAATGAAAGGCAAAACTAAATCTGAAAATAGATGGAGAAATTAAAAAATAACATGATGGAAATGATAAAAAAATGCATAGCAAAAATAAGAAAAAAAATTAATTTTAAAATATAAAATTGTTATGACTATCCCCGTGTTTTTTTTTTTTTGAGATTTCTTTCATCATTTGTAACCTTTTGATCATCAAATTAACTCATCCAAGGGCTTCAATTTTGTACAATGGGCTATCATTATCATCCAAGAGCTTCCCATGACTTAAAATACATATTAAACCCATTAAATATCAAGTTATGAACAAATAATTATATGCCTTATAAATTTATTCAACTTAGTGTGGCTTATGAAAATTTAATGAAGTTAATTAGAATGATAAAATGGGAGATTAGAAGATGAAATTAGCTGTGGTAAGTTTCCTATAAGTTCTTAATTACAGAAAATAAATTTAGTACACTTTCAAAATTCATAGGAAAGTACAATTAAAATATAAAAGATATGTATTTTAAAAGATATTTTAGTGAATAACTAACAATTTAAATTGAATTAAATCAAATTAAACTCATGAGATAAATGAAAAACTAAAAATTAACAAATGATAAAAAAATTTATTTTTCAGAAATTATTTTCAAAAATTATAGTTTTGCCCCAAAGCTTTTAGACTTTTCATTTCTACCTAAAAAGTTTTGAAAATTACAAAACTATCCCAAATGATCTTAAAGAATTCTAATTTGCACAAAATACCCCTAAGAAGTGTTAAAAGCTGAGAAAAATAATATAAATAAATAATAATTATCAGAGGAAAAACATTTGAATTTCAAAACCTTGTTGATGAGAATCTTCATCTAGAGAGTCATGATGATTTTGTTTGCTGTCTCAACATATGAGGAGGAGTCTAGTTTTGGATGTTGATCATTGTGACAGGATTTTGACTTTCTAAATTGGCTGGTTTAAATTTAAGTTTTCAACTTGTAATTTTGTAAGTAATAAATTTATTGGTTTATTAAAAAAAAGTGACCTCCAATCATCTTCATTTTAGATTAAAAACGTTACAAGCATAACAATAAACTTGGAATGTCTAAATATAATTTAGACAGTCTAGATAGATGATGATCACTCCATGCTCATTGAATCCAATTTTGAAAGATGGGTCAAAAGATAGCATGTTTTCATCAAATTGTGCTGTTTGCCATGGCGTTCATGGAAAATTTGATAAAAGAAGATAGTATGATCTTGCGTAGAGTCTACGTCTAATTTTTATGCACATTATTTATTTTCTTTTTCTCCCCAAATGTCATACAACTTTACTTTTACAAATGTTAATGTTCAAAATTAAATTGATTGCTTCACAATGCTTTGTTTGTTCCACTCTCGTTACAATCTTACTAGAGCTCCAATTTCTCCAGCCTCTATTCCGGACACTCTATTATTGATTTGCAAAGTGGTAAACAAATTGATCTAAGATAAGCTAGCCATTTCATTACTGGGATTAAATTTTAATGCCTAAGGTAAATTCCCTTGAACATTATAGAAAGATCCACATAGTTCACGGTCATAATTAAATCACAACACAAGCTCCAATTAACTGGCACAAGTGCTTATTTTTTCCCCCTTTTCTTTCTTTCTTACTGATATTTATTTAGTATTCAATATTTTACAGGGCCTAATTCATTTCATAAAGTTGAAGTTGTTGATAAAATTATGGATTTTCTTTTAGTGCTATCTTTTTCTTAAGTTCGGTTGTGCGCACGCGTTTCAATAACTAAAAAGTAATAACTCATCCTTCGTGTTTGATGTACTTCACATTTATTAAGCAAACATCTTATAATTTGTATTCATATATTACAATAAATGTAGACCATATATAAAACTAGGCAAATAGAGGAGAAATGGGGCCAAACTTGAGGCTTACCATAGATTCATGAATGAAGATGCTGCATTAGGCTCCTATATGATGCAACGGTAAATTAGAAGGCGAGAGACAAACTTTGGGAATCTTTAGCTGCCTAACTTGAAAGCATCCACAAAGAGACCTAAGCACACTCCAGCTTTCCAGAAGTTCATCATCGTCACAAAAGATTGCAACCTCCCAGTCCTCATGGTAGAAGGTTTTCTGTACATGAGCACGCCAATCCCCTCAATTGCAGCCACCACAACACCGGCAACCAGAACATCCCAGTCGCCGGTCTGCCCAAGGATTGTAGCCAGTGCATTTGCTGTGTAGAAACCTAGAAGAAGCAGGAATATCTTCATAGGGAAATTCTTTCTGGCTGAGTTCAGTTTTTCTAGTAGTTGTCTGCCACCTGCTGTCAGAATCCTACCCAATCGTGTGCTGCCAAAACCGGAACTAGCATCATTGAGGCTTTGTTGTTCGCCATTACCTGGCACTCCACCTGTGTTCAGGGCAAAGGCTATTTTCCATCCTAACCTTCTTACCAGGAAACTGAACCAATGTATTGAAAATCAATGATTTTGCAAGTACATGAAACAACTGGGTTGCTCCCCTAGTTGTAAGATAGGAAACAAACACGCAAACAAAGAATTCAGCATTAATTAGAAACCATGCCACCAATTTGACTTGTCAAGAGTTGACTGTCTCTAATTCTGGCAACCACTAGAGTTCATTAAAAAACAATACGTACGGAAGAAAGGAATGTGGAAGCTCTGTGCATTAGCATGAAAGAAAAAGAATGAATATACTGTCATGGGAACAACGCATAATATCCATTTTTGTGACATGAATTTCTAGACAACATTCTCACAGGATCATATTATGATAACTAGTAAAAGGACAAAAAACCAGCATGACTTTGGACAAATTAGAAACTGTAAGAGTTTGAACTATTCATATTTTGAAACATGCTTTAAAGTTTTACCAGCCATGCACAAATGATGTGGTGCCGACTTTTAGAGCTTGTCCAGAAAAGCTTGGCTCACTGCACCAGCTTTGGATTCTGTAAGTTGCAACACTTATACAGGATTTATCAGGGCATTCATTCTCTGAAGTTGATAATCCTGGCTGCGGAATCATACATCTCACTTGACAGGCCATGTCCTACAAATTCAGAAATTCTTGATTGGCAGCAAATGGAGATAGGTTTGTTGGTAGCAGTTCTCAGGATTGTAATCTGCACCAAGTTTTATGTACAGAGATTCACATGATGCATCGATAATTAGACAACAACTTATCAAGAGTTAAACTTCAAACCGGAAAACATTGGACTAATTACACTTGTGATAAGAGGAGGATGTACTTGGAAGTCTAGCATTGTAAAGCACTCTTTCCAACAAAACGTTTGTGACAAAATTTAAAATGACCCCAATCTTCTGGGACCAAAAATCACTTTCTTTGTTTAGATAAAACCCTTGATTCACTTTTAATTAATAAATTAATTGTGGATTGTCGCTCAAATGACAGTACAATGTCGTGTAATATTCTCACCTCAGAATCTTGATCCAACTTTAGACTACAATCAATTTTCCTTTGAGATAATTATAATATATTTGAAATCAGATTGCTGAAATTTAGTAGCATCTAAACACAAACAACGTCGAATGTTTAACAGTTCAAACTCAAATGCAGAGATTCCAGAGAACAATCCTACGAGTCCCTTGGAAATGAAATGCAAGCATGAACAGTGGAAGCAAGCAAGTGGAGCGTGGGAATGGGTAAGGCAAAAGGAGAAGAGCTCAATTAGTGATCAAGATCAAACTTGTAATTGAAAACAAAATATGAGGTCAAACTGTCCGCCAAATTCTAAAGAGAGCGTACCTGAGAAGTGACTGGAGGCAGCAGAGAGCAAATAGAGTCTGAAATGTGATTTGATAATTGTGAACAACCACAACCTGTAAGAACAAATAGAAGAAATAGAATCTGACAATGTGATGAACAACACCAGCAAGACAAAAGATTGGAGGGAAAAAACACAACCGGAGAGACAAAGAAAGAAGGAATGAACATCGCCTGAGGAAGCGCCGAATAGTGAAGCTCCTGATATGAAGAAGAAAATGTGACCGGAAACGCACCTGAGATATTCGCCGGCGAGAGAGAAAGCTGGGAGTGTGTGGGTATGAGCAAGCTCTTCCCGAGTCCTATCCTGCTGGCTGCTACGGCTCCACTCTCTGTTTTTTTTTTTTTTTTAAATAGTCAAATAAATAATTAAATGCCACTCTTCTCTGTTACTTTTCCACCAAACAATATTTTCTTTAAAAAACAAGAATTAGATGAGTTGGGTTCATGTCAGGACATGCCTAAGTAACAATGAACACTTACAAAAATATTTTATTCAAAAAACATTATTTTGCTCCAATGATTTTACTTATTTATATTAATTTAGTTTTTGAGTATTTATTTTTTACTGTCGAGGATTTGAATAATCAAACCCTTGAGCAGTATTTGGTTCAAGATTTTTTAAGGAAAGGGGAGGCTATTTTTTTTTTATTTAATTTCTTCCTCCCATCTAATCAAACAAGGTCTCAATAAAATTTCTTTTATTTCTTTCCTTCTTTCTATTAAGCCAAACACTAAATTAAATTAGTATAAGATTTATATACTTAATATACTTTTATCCAATCAAATTATGATAAGTGATTTTAGTACATTAATAATATTAATTAACAAGATCTTTTTATATAATAAATAATTTATATAAGATTCACATGTCTTGATTTAATTAGAGACGAGCACTTCACTTTATTTTTTTTATTTAAATTAACTTTTCAAACCTTTTATTTTGTGTTTAGTTTTTTTTTTTCAATCCCTCATTCCAATGGAACTCATGTTATTCATGGTACAAATAAAATATATGGCATCTTAAAATATAAATATTGGATTAAAGGGCATTTTATCCTTCAACTATCTACTTAGAAATGTCTGGTATTTTAAACTTTTGGCACAATTTCTTTTTAACTTTTAAAAATAGTGCGTTAACTATTTTTTAAAAAAATTAACTTTGATCCTTTTCCTAAAAATTATTTTAAAAAATTCAAAAGGGATATAATTGACATTAATTTTCTTATAGAATACTTATACGTAATTTTATGAGTCATTTTTTATAATTTTTGAAGTCATTTTTTAATTTTTTTTTTAAAATCAACTAGCTATCAAAATTAACCTTTTAAATATCAGAACATCCAATGCACTATTTTTAAAAATTGAATGAGAGAAATTACACTATATAAAAGTTTAAAATACTATATGCTTCAAAGCAAATAGTTGGGAAGCAAAAATTCCTTTTAATCTTAAAATATTTAATTTATATCATCATATCTAATGAAAAGTCAAACCATGACCTCATTTATCATAAGTTCATATATAATTTTTTACCTTTGTTTAATTTAATATTTTTCATGTATCATAACAGTTTTTGGCATTTATTATTAATGATAAGTGATCTTTCTACCCCCAATATAATACTTGCAAGGCATAGAAGTTTGAATGTGAAATATTTTAAGGCAAAAATACACACTCATTGTTAAACTCTTTATTGCCCAAAACCTTAAAATTATCAAAGCTGCCACCACTCAATAGCATCTTAAAATATAAAATGCAAAGTGTTAGCATGTATGTGTTACCTGCATGCTAACGCTATACGTTTTATATGTTATTAGAAAATGAAATAAAAAATTAAATAATTGATGAATACTTGATATAAAAAAAAAAATCCCAATAGCCTTTGTATTTGGAAAAAGAACTATAAGCATGACTAGCTCTTACTGGTGAGAATGATAAAGTTGAAAACAAAATGGTTGGTTATAATCACTAGCCTTTGTACCAGGAGAAATAGAAGCCTATTACTGTTATATATACTAACCATGGACAAGTTTTGACATGACAAAAAGCCCTTTAATCTCCTCCATTCCTTTTCTTCCTATCTCTCCGTGCAATCTGTATTGGGGTTTCTACCCTTTTTTTTTTCTGGTACTTCTACTGTGACATATTAACATTTTTGCATCATAGTAAACAAAAAAAGCCTGTTTTTAACACTATTCACATTGACATTAAGCAAGATCCTTTGAAAAGGCTTCTTGTGATTGGCTTTTCACCTTCACTGTCCACAAGCCTTCTCCTCTTGGCATCTCGTTCACCAGACTCACAAGCTGGTGGCTGTGTCTTGCAAACTGATTCATCATCTTCAAGATTGATGGTCTCACATGGATTACCATTTACCTCCAAAGAGGAAGGAGATTTAACACTTGCAACTACATCATCTTCCATGTCATTTGCCTCTTGAGAATCCTGAACAATACAGTCTGCAAGTTCTTCACTGGAGGCTGAAGAACATTGCTCAAGCATGTCATTCTTGTCAGAAGGGTTAGACCCTTCAGTTTTCTCCTGGGGGCAGTTTTCTTGAGTTTCTGTCTCTAATGTATTCCAGGGCGCATGTGAATGTGCGTCATTGGCGTCTTTAAAGTTCATGGAGAATCCCTGCAATGATGCTTCTGATGATCTCAAATATGATGTGGACGGGAAGTCAGATGTGGACAAGGCAAGTTGAGAATCTTCCATCAATAACGGTGATACCGTTGTTTCTTCATCATCCTCATCAATTTCCTGCTTTCAAGCGGAAAACAAATAACAAACGAATCTGACGTCGGCCTATCAACATCTTTCTGTAGAAGGCACGAGTTCAAGTAGTAACGCGCCACTAATTAAAGTCTCTTATTAGAGATTAATACCGTGTGCAGCTAATTTCCACTTTTCTTTCTTCTACTTTATGAAACAAAATGTATGCGGTACACCAATGTCAAAGAGCCTTAAAAACTATGCATCCGCCTAGCATACGTAGCTTTTAGCTTCAATTAAATTCTACCTCCCATTGACATGACTGCCTAAAATTTCTTGAACCAGTAAATGATTGAGATGTAACAATTTAGTAATTGAAGTCAACAAGCCTCTAAATATCAAGAGACAATAATTAGGATCAGCCAGCATTGTTTGTTCTTTCTCATGAAAGATTCAATAAAATTTTATGTAGAGTGTTGATGACCTAATACAACCACAACCTTAATCTAAGATTGGGACTAGCTATGAAACATGGACAAAGTAAACCCTTGGCTTGGACGCCCTTTATGTTGTTGTTCGTTGAACAATAAATATGCTTGATCTAAAAACCACCTGATGAATAGATAGTTTATATTAAAAAATGTTTTAATATGATTTACTATAAATCACATGGGTTGGAACACTAGCTAAATAATTAAAATTCATTACCTCAATGGGTGACATGAAGCCCCTTTGATGACAAGTTATAACCCGCTGAAAATTTGCAGAAGATGAATCTCCAACTGTTCCTTGCAAGTCCATGGAAAAAATTTCTCGCTCTCTAATACTTGACACGACTCTTGTAGGGGAAGCTACAGAGAACCGAATATTTGTCCCCTGTTTAGCAGAAAAGAAAGAATTCCCTCCGCATAATGTCAGATGACAACTCCCACCAAAAGTACCAGCTTCCATTTTGTCCTCTGAGAGAGAACTTTTGCTAATGCAATCATTTGGGAGGACTTTAGGAGAATTATCTTGGAAGACATCATAAATTAGCTCCTGAATATGAGCTCGTTTCAGAGAAGCCTCTACCGGAGGGAACCACTTGCTCTTCAAAAGGGGCAGAAAAAGCAAAAATAAATAAAAAAAATAAAATTATCTGTGACTCAGTATACAACACAAGCCAGCTTTCAATATATCTATCAAAATTCAAAAGTCAGCACCTAGTAGTTAAAGTTGTAAATGCGGTATAAAGGTAGAGGAAATATAAGTGTTCACGCTAAGAGAAGTCACACACCAAGTCAGAGAACTTTGTGATCTTAAAAGGGTTAAAGTTGATGGGAGCTTCATTGAGGAAACGTTCCACATAATGAAGCAGAAAGAGACCACAGTCGTATAAGTTTTCCTGCTGTGGAAGCTGATATAATGTGGAGACAAGCAGAAATTTAGAAGTTGCATTTATATTCCACATATTTAGATGTCAAACAAGAGAGACTGAGAGTACCTCTAGTGAGACAAATCGCAAATGTAAGAATTTCGAAGAAACATCATCCACCATATCACGGTGCCTCTCTTTCCATTCTTCACATAGGTAACTGTCATAGGATATAAAGAAAAGCGCTCATAATCAGCCATAATGATTTTTTTAATTATAACTTGAAATGAATTTATTTACATACCCTATGTAATGGTTTGCTACCATTTTTTTTTTTTAAAGACATTTGCTTCAACATCCTCCCCCATTCCCCTTCCCCAAAAAGGGGGAAAAAGAATAAAGAAAAGAAAAGAAAGACAAAGAAGAAAGAGAGAAAAAGAGGAAGGAAAAGCAGCAGTCACACCTTGAATTCACAAGGCACCCTATATTCTATCTATTTTGTGTAGATCATATCCAATCCTATCCACTTTGACTTCAAGACCTTTTATAATCCAAAATCTGAGCTAACAGACAGATACCTTTGGAACACATTTTTGAGACCCTTGTGACTCCCTCTTAAGGAATCCATGTGCAAGATGCAAGGTACCTTTGAAGATTCCTTAATTTCTTCATCTGCAAGAGAGCCAAGTAAATAGGGTATTGGGTGATGTCCAAATAAACCATAAAAAATTCAACTCAAAGGAGAAGGACCTTGGAAACATGCCACTTCACCAGGATGACAGATGACAATCAAACTCCAGTGAAGGCTGCCAGTAGCAAGATTCAAGAATTATTTTTTTATCAGAATACAGCATAATCCCAATAAATAAGCAAGTTCAGTTAGTTTCCCACCTATAGTTTATAGGAACAAAAATACAGTCCTTTTCAAAAAGGTTCACTTTCCTTGTCCATTTCCGAACGCGTTGAAATGCTGCCTTACCATCACAAGCACTTGGTGGATCTTTGTCTAGATCAGCAAGCTTCCGAAAGAAGAAGCAATTGAAAAAGTGAAACCTGTTCTGCTCATTGGGAGGGATTTTATTTTTCAAATACCTATTAAGTACAACAGATTTAGCATAAATTAGTTACTAGAGAGCATAAAATGAAAAGGTATGTCTACATTTACTGAGTAATTCTATTATTTTAAAAAAATGGAGCGCAAGACTACCTAGATTGTAAGCATTTGTGAGAGATAAATTATATACAGGATTTTCTCCATGACAAAAATAAATTTATAGCTACGTAAATGAAGAATGAAGTCAAGAAAAAGCTATAACTTCAGCAGTACTGCTTACTTGATATAAAAATCAATGATGTTATCGTTAATGAAGGTCTCTGGCTGTAGAAGCTCAATATCTCTCTTACTAAGAGAAACAGCATCAGCATCCCCCTTTGGATATATAATCTCATCAAAAGTCTCATCAAAACTGCAAAGCATGACATCATACCAGCAGAAATTTCTTCAAACAATTTATATTATACTGATACGCTATTAGGTGCATGACCATGAATGATTTGTAATTATATATTACACAATCTCAGATCGCCTTTTGTTGGAAGTTAATTCAGCTAAAGTGATCCAGCGATGCATCCAGAATGGTTTGAGAAACAGGATACATTTTTGTACTACCAAAATGGTTTGAGAAAATTAGGTTTTGAAAGAAATGCATCCAGCAAGACAGATCATGACAATAACACTAATTAATTAATAAGTATCAAAAACCTTTTTTTGGGCCAATCAGTATCTAAAATCTCATATGCAGCGCACCCACCAACACAATTAATAACATAGATCATATTTTGACGGTGACATGATTAAGCAAGCACAAATGCTAAATTGACTTACATGGGAAGATAACGCATCTGAGAGACATGGCTATTCTGGCCAAATTGAGAATTTTTTTCATTATCTGTATCGAGGCTGCATGCATGTAAACAAAATACCAATCAACACCTGACAAGATTCAGCAACCTCCTCCTCATACAACTAAATGAAAGGCTATAGCATAAAGACAAAATGAGACCAAAATTTACTCAAACATTAAGCAGAAAAACTACAAAAGAAGCTTATATGACCTAAAAATTGCTTCCACAACAGATCACAAAATGACCATACAAAAAGAATACATTTACATGAGTATGAAAGAAGAGCTGAAAATTTAATCCGAGTTACAAGCACAACATATTAATTCATACTTGCACACATTGACACACAAAAGTATTGAGAATTTGAGATGCTCCTGCGACAAAACACTAAAACATCCACAGACGGTATAAATGATGTTAAGGGGGAAGATGTGGATGACTGCAGAATACTAGCAATGAAGGTGAACTCCAAATATTTTACTACACAGACACTCGCTCGAAACAGACAAATAATACAACACAAGACCCTTCAAGAACAGAACAAGTTACTGTCTTTAGAGAGGTTGACACTCCACCCAAAACCTGACCAAAATTCTTATTGCCCTTCCTTCTCAGCTTTTCCCTCCATATACCAGTCAACAACTCTTTAGCTATTCCCTCCTGCCTCTTCTTCATGAGTATCTTCTTTTGCTCCTCTTCTTCTCTGTCTTATCTGATTCTTAACCTTTGGGATTTCTTCTGGACCAATGGTCCTCCCCTTTTCTTACCCATTTGCCAATCCATTATGTCCCCTTCTTTGTGTTTTGGAGGCAGCAGTGGGTTAATAGCCATCAGAAACTAACCCATCTCATCAAAAGAAAACAATTTCACGATATGAAATACCAATCACATGATACATGTGGGCATAAAATCCATAGAACTAGCATATTACTATGCTGTTAAGTCAAAGCAACTTAGACAAATCAAAGTAGCAAGACACATCGGCGGGCTTTTTACCATTTGTTTGAACAGTAATAGTAATTTTTCAACTTTCTCCACCCAACAAAACAAGGCAAAAGGTGAACTCTGGAAGCAATCATCAGAACACTTAGAATTGATAAGTATTGCATCCCCAGCAAGTTAGGCAATAAAATACTTACTCAAAAATATCATTCCATATATCAGCATATCTCACATCCAATGATTTTACCGCCTCTTCTAATTTAGACCAGCAGGGATCATAAACTGCAAATTTCAGCTCCTTAAATCCTGCATGAATTTAATAAAAGGGACCAGATGTTAAACCAACAACCGATAATTTTCACATAAGGTACAGCCATTTCTGGAACCGTGTTTCTTTTTCCCTCAAATAATCTCAAATAAGAGATGATCAAAACAAAAACAACTAACAACCAGCAATCAACTAGTCTAGATTTTTCCAGAATATGGGAGATAATAAAAAGGAAAACTTCATCTTTTTATTTTTTATAGTAAAGGAAACTTCATCTTTAATTAAAAAGTAAATCACACAAACCTCTGAATCTGGCTAAAATTACATAGACCTCACCTCCATTTTTAAAAAATATATTTAACAACCCTTAAAACAAAAAACTTCCCCTCCCTTCAGCCAAATTTTAATTTTTCTGACCAAAATACCCTTCATCTAGAATTTTCTCGGTTAAAGAAATATGTATTTAGGCTTAATCAAGGCTATTTTGTCCAACATTTTTAAATTGAACTAAAGTGCAGAGTTAATTTTTTTAGTTTAAGAGACATCTTTCATAATGTATCAAAACAACAGAAAAGAGAAGTCTTTTATTTCAAGAGAGATCCATGTAGACTTTAAAAATAGAATGGACGTTTGCGTATTTTAGCAAAACTCATAGTAGATCTATAGAAGTTAGTCTTAATCAAAAACATAATAGAACAAGGGAAATATTAGATCTAAAACCACCATATAAAATGTTTAGCTTCAAAAGATACAAGGAGCACCCAGCTGAAGCAGTATCTCATTCTATAATATATTCTCTTTAAATAAGAATACTACAGAGTTAAGACATGCAAAGCAGCCTGTGAAATTAAAAAATACCATAAGCGTGCCTGAAGAACAATAACTAGGTCTACACAAATGGGGAGAAAAAGGAAAAATAAATGAGACTATTTTAAGGGAACCTTGATTGTGATTTTCATTTCCAGCTTCTCTAGAATCTTCTGATGTAAGGAAAAGGTTGATCATGGCTGTTTCAACCTACAGCAAGCAGATATTCAAATTGATTTAAAACCTTTGGTTTGGGAGCAAAATGAGGAAGGGAAGAAATAAAAGTCAATGAAAAGGGGAAGAATAAAATTGAAGAGGCAGGAAGTAATTATCTTTAACTTTGTTTGGATGTCTATAAATGAATAACGGGCAAAATCATTCAGAACCAAATTTTGACCTCCAACATTTTGTTTCAAAAGAAAAAAAAATAGTCAGAAGGAATAACGCTTTGGAGGAGGGTACTATATCTTCCTAAAAGAAGAGAAATATTACGCAAAACAGAAAAGCAGAAGGACAAAGTATGATATGAAGCAAAGTAGTCCATTCTCCATCTGTAACACAAAAGAGATGACCACTTGAAGAGGCCACAACGCATAAGTCAAATAAAGAGATGACTTAAACACTGTATCAACAATTAAAAAGATGGAAACTCCCTTAAAAATAAGACAATTCCTCCCCGAATCGAGCAAAAAATCAAAAATAAAACAAAAGGGCCAAAAGCTGTGCATTGCCCAAAGTATTGACCTTTCTATTGTCACTGAACTCTAAGTACAATGCAGAAAAATTAGCTACAGGGCCCAAGGGCACCCATAAGACTACCATCAGGATGATATTTAGGCCCCGTTTGGCTCGCTGGAAGTATTTTGAAGGACATTGAATTGGAAATGCAACTGGAAAAGGAAAATGAATTGGGTTTAAAAGTATGGTTTGGTATACTAGAAAATTTAAATGGAATTCTTGAACACAAAAATGTTAAAATACAATAATACCCTCATAAAAAATAAATTAAAAAATTATCACCCAAAAATCACTTCATCTCCCAGTCCTTCCCTCTGGCATCTCCGGCACACTATACCAGTTGGACATGGGGTGATGGTTTAGTGCTTAACATCAAAATCAAGCCCCCTAAAAAAAGATCAAAACTGCAGAGTAAAAAGGCAAGGGAATCCTACAAAATTCAAGAAACGAACTTTCACCCACTCCTCTTCCATCAAGCATGAAACAAGAGTCGAACCTAAAAAATGTATCAAATTGAATCATTATTGCACATTGACAAAACAGCATCTTCTCCCTATTACACTGGAAAAATCCAAAATACAATACAGTCCTAACGAGAGTCACAAATCAGTAAATCAAACCATTGTCATTGAATCAAAGCAGATCTGGAAAAAAGCAAACAGGGGAGCCTGCAGGTCAAATTCAAAGCAAATGACGGAGAAGATGAGATGCAATGGTGACAGAGAAGTCAAGTGGCAGAGCATGGTCGGATTTGCAACATCTTTGATGGTGGGGCACAATGGACAGTGAAGATGAGAAGTGGTCAAAGAATGGAGGTGAAGGAGAATGGCAGGGGAGGAAGAAGGTCAAAGAAGGTGTATTGGAATTTTGAGAAATTACGGAGGGTATTTTGGTTAGCAAAATTAACTTCCTAGGAAAATATAATTTTCTTTGGGTCTGAGGAGGGAACCAAATTTCCATTTTATTCCCTGAATTTTAATTCCCAAGCATTAAATTTCATACCAACCAATCAAAGGAATTTATTGATTCCTTTTCCATTTCCTTTTCCTGAAGCTAATTTCCAACCAACCAAACGAGCCCTTACAGAAAGACAACAGTGAAATGGGAATAAATTAGGCTTACTTTCAAATTTTCTCCGTACTTCCTCACTAATTTTGGAGAAACTGATATTGCCAGTCCTGAGGTTAAATATTTTCAAATTTTCATCCCCCACAATAAAGGGGAATCCCCATTTTCCTAAACAAAAAACTACACTCCCAAAACCATTCCCTACATTTCCATCCATTCCAATACGTGAGAGAAGAGGAAAAAAGGATGTAATTTGCCTGTTCACACCAACAGGACACGATTTTTATGACATTGTCAATTGACCACTCAAATTTATAAGTTTCTCCACTTCCATTGACAGCTGAGCCTTCAAGTTTGACAGAGCTGCAAGAGAATGTTAACCGAGAGTCGGTGGAATATATATCCCCATACAGAATAAAATCGGGGTTGACATCAACCACCTTTTTCTCGCCATTCTGCAAAGGAAAGAAACAAAAGTCTATCAGAAATATCTAAAACACAACCAAGGAAAACATTGAAACAAAAATTGACAATGATCTATTTATCCGTTGTCCCCATGAGCAAAATTATGCATGCAATATTTTGCTTAGTTTAAAATAATAATATAATATTTCACTTTAAAGCATATATTAAATACAAAATTTAAAACAAACCACTAACGTGCAATGATTGTTTAGTTAAGCAAATTTGATTAAGAAAACACTAACCATACTAACTATAGCTTATCTCATTCATATCATTACTTTACCCTTTACCATAAAGAAATCTTGTTTTCATTTAAAAATGCAAGCAAAAATATATGTGAAATAAATCATCATCTGTGGTTAGACCTAATATTTATTGTATATATTTGCTGTAAATAGTTTAGGAGAATATCTCAAATAGTTATTTGTTATTATTATAGGATATTCGTTTTTTGGGTCAATCTTCTTAATTCTCGGAGATCTGATCACGTTTCTCTAGTATTTATCCTTGTACTCTTTCTCTACTAGAAGATAGAAGTTCAATAAGCTTCATTGCTACATGGTACCAGAGCACGGCTTATCTTATGAAACTTCTGATCACTTTGATTTAGAAAAAGCCAAGACCAAGTCGAACCCAAATCTTTCCTCCTCAATATCGAAGAACAATGGGTCCTCGAAAACTTATCCGAGTAAGGTAGGCAGTCCCCTTAGGTTGACTACCAGTCATAAAGGATCGTCGGCATATATCATCACTGTTAAGCTCAGTGGAGAAAATTATCGGGTGTGGGCTCAAGTGATTAAACTTGCAATTGGAGGAAGAGGGAAGATGGGCTATATTGATGGTTCATCGAGAATTCCAAAGGACTCTAAATCATAGGAGGCTTAACGCTAGCACACTAAAAATTCCTTGGTCTCATCGTGGCTGATAAATGTGATGGTTCTAGAAATTCAGCAGAGTTTCATGTTTCTTCCTACAATTCATAAGATCTAGAAGGCAATATGTGACTCACACTCTAATGGGAAGGACCTTACAAGACTTTATGAACTGAAAACTAAGGCCTAGACGCTACAACAAGGAGAACATGAGGTTACTGCCTTTTGGCCAGAACAAACGGCCATTTGGCAAGAATTGGACTTGATGATAGAAGTGGAATGATCCAATAGAAAAGATGCTATTCGCTATAAGGAGCAAATTGAGGTGAACGTGTTTTCCAATTTCTTGCTGGACTTCATCAATCCCTAAATGATGTTCGAGGGAGGATTCTGAATCATATGCCACTCCCATCAACAAGAAAAGTATTCTTTGAGGTATGTCGTGAAGCTTCTAGACGAAAGGTAATGCTTCTTAGAACTACTCCATCTTCATCTCCTTCTCTAGACTCTGCTACACTCATCAGCAAGAGTGGTGATAACCAAAAGGGCCTAAAAGGGAAGATTACTTGTGACCATTGCAAAAAGACTGGACACACACGTGATACTTGTCAAGAAATCCATGGTAAGCCAGTGGACTGGAAACCGAGAAAAGGAAAGACTAGAGGTTACCAAACATCTAATGATGTACAACCATAAAAACCAGATTTAATACCACCAGTGCCCCAAATTGATAAGAAGCAACTAGGTAAGTTACTTGAGATGTTAAATGTACTTCAAAAGGTTATCAACATCAGCAGTCAAATCATACTACCTAATGACCCACAGAGGTAATTGTGCTTTTTACTCACCACTACTACTAATTACAAATGGATTGTTGATACTAGGGCATCAGATCATATGACCTCTAATTCAAAATTATTTAGTACATATGTCCCTAGTGGTGGGAACGAGAAAATTAGTACAACAAATGGGACATCTTCAATTGCAGGAACAGGGAGTGTGATTATTTCTGATGCTATGAAATTAGAACATGTGTTGCATGTCCCGCATTTAGCTTGCAGTTTATTGTCAATAAGTAAGCTAACAAAACAAGAAAATTGTTGGGCTCATTTTTGTTCCACTCACTGTATTTTTAGTACCTCATATCGGGGAAGATGATTGGGAGTGCTAAAGAACATAATAATCTCTACTATTTAGATGAATCAACCATGAGTACACTCAGGTCTCGAATTCAATGCAATGTTGCATCTACAACTGAGAATAAAGACTTTAAAGATCTTATGTTATGGCATAGGAGAATGGGTCAACTAAATTTCCAATATTTATGTCATTTGTTTACCAAATTCCAATATAATAAAATTTCTTCCTTTCATTGTACCAATTGTGAACTTGCTAAAGATCAAAGATCAAGTTTCAAACCTGTTCAGTATAAATCAACTCATCCTTTTTCAATAATCCATAGCAATTTATGGGGGCCTACTCATATTCCTAATCGCACAAACAAATAGACGATCACATTAGAATGTGTTGGGTTTACCTAATGCATGATAAATCCTCAGTTCCATCTATCTTTTTTGATTTCTTTACAATGATAAAGAACCAATTCAATACCTCTATTCAAGTGATGCATACCGATAATGGCACATAATACTTCAATAATGCCATGGATCTATTCCTTAAAGAGCATGGCATCATTCATAAGAGTACTTGGCCTAACACTCCCCAACAAAATGGCATTGCGGAATGGAAAAACAAACAGTTGTTAGAAGTTGCTCGTGCCCTCTTATTTACTTGTAATGCACCAAAGTATTTCTGGGGGAATGCAATTTTAACAGCTACCTATTTCATAAATTGCATGCCTAGTCAGGTCATTTCCTATTCTACACCCCTTGAAAAATTAAAAGAAACTCATTCTGTTAGCCACCTTGATACTAACCTACCTCTTAGAATTTTTGGCTGCACTGCTTATGCTCATGCTCACTCATCCCATAAATTGGAACCTAAAGCTGTTCCTCGCATTTTTCTAGGATATTCCTCAACTCAGAAGGGATATAAGTGCTTTGACCCACGTTCTAAAAGTTTGCACGTCAGTCGTGACGTCACCTTTGCTGAACATATCCCAGTCTCTTCCAAAGCTTTGACTCCAGGGGAGAGGGGGAGTGATTCTCAGCTTTTGAGTAAGAACTCAGCTATTTCTGAAAATTCTGAATTACTTCCAGAATTATTTCCAGCCTCTGAAAAGTCCCAAACACACCCCACAAATACCAGAATTCTTATCCAGCCACTTACCGATTCTAGTATTCAATCTTCTATGCCAACAATTGAAGTGAAAAGTCTTTCAGATTATAATGCAGGAAAAGCACTAAACAAGACACCATTGACATACTCAAGAAAGAAATGGCAAAATAGAGAGACTGTTATGTTTGAAGCACAACCTGAATCTGAACCAATAGAGGTTCCTGAAGTTGAAAGTGACATAAGAGTTAAATCTGGAGGGAAAGAAGTGGCTGAGAATGAAGAATCTGATGAGTTAAACTTGCCTATAGCCATCAGGAAACAACCCAAAACATGCACACAGCATCCAATTCAGAAATTTGTACGCTACCATGCCTTATCTCCTCAATTTCGTGCGTTTGTAACAAACCTAGATGAAGTAAAGATTCCATCTGACATACATGAGGCACTTAGCATACCTGAATGGAAGAATGTTGTGATGGAGGAAATGAATGCATGAAAAAAGAATGGTACTTGGGAGTTAGTAGAACTTCCAAAAGGGAAGAAGGTTGCAGGGTGCAAGTGGGTTTTACCCCAAAATATGCTTCTATGGGTAAGTTGGACAGGTTAAAAGCCAGATTAGTGGCAAGAGGGTTCACTCAGACTTATGGCTTGGACTACAAAAACCTTCTGCCCCTGTTGCTAAACTTAATACCATCAGAATTCTAATTTCTGTTGCTGTAAATCTTGACTGGTCACTTAATCAACTAGATATCAAGAATGCATTTCTCAATGGAGACTTGAAAGAGGAAGTATTCATGACTTTACCTCCAGGTTTTGATAAGGGACACAGCAATCATGTATGCAAACTGAAAAAAATCTCTGTATGGTTTAAAACAATCACCCAGAGCATGGTTTGATAGATTTTCAAGAGTATTGAGGACTGAAGGATACAAACAAGGGTTATCCGATCATACCATGTTTGTGAAAGTGAGTAATGGGAAAAGATGCATACTCATAGTGTATGTAGATGATATAATCATCACAGGTGACTATGAAGAGGAATTACTCATAATAAAGAAGGCTCTTCGAAAAGAGTTTGAAGTAAAGGATCTAGGAAAATTGAAATATTTCCGAGGTATGGAGGTTGCAAGATCACAGCGTGGGATCTACGTGTCTCAAAGAAAATATGTTCTTGACTTGCTGACCGAAACCAACATACTGGGGT
The DNA here is from genome assembly GCF_029017545.1 of Prosopis cineraria. Taxonomy (NCBI): domain Eukaryota; kingdom Viridiplantae; phylum Streptophyta; class Magnoliopsida; order Fabales; family Fabaceae; genus Prosopis; species Prosopis cineraria. Next base: position 9,494,586 of record NW_026555334.1, on the reverse strand, counting down.
GTAAACCTGTAGAAACACCCATGGTGGTTCAAAAGAAGAAAAAAGAAAAGAAGGAAAATGTCTCCGAAGAAGAACAACTTGAAGAAGAAGTAGAAGAGGAGAAAAATGAACCAGCAGACAAAGAGAGATATCAGAGACTAGTAGGAAAATAAATCCATCTCTCTCATACACGTCCAAATATTGCCTTTGCAGTGAGTGTAGCAAGCCAATTTATGTGTGATCCTAGGAGGAGGCACATGGAAGCAATATACAGAATTTTAAAGTACCTAAAGGGAGCCCCCGGGAAAGGGTTATTATTCAAAAAGCAAAGTCTATGATCTATAGGGATTTATACAGATGTAGACTAGGGAGGAACTCACCAAGATAAAAGATCAACATTAGGATACTACTCATTCATTTGGGGAAATCTAGTTACTAGGAAGAGCCAGAAGCAGAGAGTGGTCTCAAAGAGTAGTGCAGAGTCAAAATTAAGGTCACTAGCTTAGGGGATCACGGAAGTACTATGGATAAGACGTGTTATGGATGAAATACATGTTAATAGTGATCCTCCATCAAAGCTCTACTGTGATAACAAATCTGCAATTAGTATGGCGCTAAATCCTGTTCAACACAAAAGATCTAAGCATATGAAAATTGATAGACACTTCATAAGAGAAAAAGTTGAAGAAGGAACTTTATGTCTTGTCTATCTACCAACTAAACTTCAAGCAGCAGATGTCCCAACCAAGAGCTTGCACAAACCAGCTTTTGATAGTTGTATAAGCAAGTTGGATATGTTTAGCATCTACAATCCAACTTGCAAGGGAGTGTGGTTAGACCTAATATTTATTGTACATATTTGCTGTAAATAGTTTAGGAGAATATCTCAGGTAGTTATTTGTTATTATTATAGGATATTCGTTTTTGGGTCAATCTCCTTAATTCTCGAAGATCTGATCACATTTCTCTTGTATTTATCCCTGTACCCTTTCTCAGCTGGAAGATAGAAGTTCAATAAGCCTCATTGCTACATCATCATATCAAATTGACACATAATCCTGTAATATTTACATTCCATTCGACCCTACAAAATTTACAATTTCATATTGTATTATATATATTATAATATATATATATATATTATGTTATGCTTTCTCCACATGAATTTTTTATTCCTCTCTATCACTTGTTATCCAGAACAGTGATTACAAAACCAAAATTTTAATAAATCAAATATGGACGAGAAGCACTCTTACAATTTCAAAAGCTGCAGAGACATAATCCATTAACTTGCCTTCAAAGAAAACTGAATCACCAGATTTAGAACTGATAGTCAGATAGCGTCAAACAAGAACAGAATAAGGGAGATTATTAACTGGTCATCAATGAACTAATAATTCATATGTCACTTAGACAAAACTTTAGAGAATATAAAAATACCTTCAATGTCTTCTGAAGTCGAAGTTGAAGTTGAAGTTGATGAAGCACTCATTTGACTACTTATATCATCATTGCAAATTAAATCATGTGAATCATTCTGGAAAAGAAATAAATTAAATATGGTCAGAAAAAGCGCCTATGATTTTCCTCTAAACAAGGATGAGTAGGAGACACAACAAAATTAAGATGGGCAAGAGCAATTACTCCAAATTCAAGGTTGCTTTTCTGAAAACCATCCAAGCTAGACATCTCTTTTGCAGTATTCTCTTGTAGTGATGCATCAACTGAGCATGAATTGTCCTGTGCACATTTATGATCCATACCACAACTCCCAGCCTCTAATGGCTTGCTTCTACTGTCCTCCAGTGAAGAATTCAATTCTTGGGCAATTTCATGTGCTTCTTCAGTTGAAAACAGAAACCATCAACAACACTTACAAGTAATGATACACTTTTCGCAAGAATGACTTGTACCTTCGGCATCTAAATCAATTGGATCACTGCTAATATCCTTATGCAGGCTCTTGGGGCCTTGTGCAACTGCATATTACCAACAATGGAAAGCAAAATGATAGTAAAACTGATAATACTTTACAAAGTATATAAGTTGTGACAACAAGGGGAAGCAACACAGAATGCCATTAAAAAGCAGAACACAGCAATGATAAACAAGCAAAGGGAACAAAAAATATTTACATTCTAGTTGCAAAAACAAGGGGAAGAAACACAAAATGAAACTAAGCGTGTGTGCTTAGATTAGTGTTTGCAAAACTGTCTTTACACAAACTGAAGTTTGGGTAAAACTGTAAAAGTAAGTCAATTTAACATGATTTATGTTTAAATACTTAAAAAAAAAAGGTCAGGCAAATTGAAAACTTTTTTGCATGATATAAATCAAAAGCATACTTAGATTGTGTACTGGCTGAAAAAGAAATGGGTTTTATGATATATGTATATAAAATTTGATCTCTTTTAATTAATAATAAGTGATAAAATGAAAAATCAAATAAAAAATTGAACCAATGAAAAAATATTGAAAATATTATTTAAAAATATCAGAAACTGATGGTATTTTATGTGTTTGACAACGAGGCAATACTGGCTCTTGAATGTGCTTTGCAAACATTGAATGCAAATTGTTAATGCTTTTTGATACAACCCACTTGAATTTCCTTACAATAGACTTATGTATTCATATGATGTATATAAAAAATGTGAAGAAAAAATACATGTATCCTTTTTTTGCTACTTAGTGTGAATAATTTTGTTCACCAATAGAAGCACTAGAGACAATGGTAATGTTGCTTGACACAATGGCTTTCTAGTCCTTGAAGTCCATGGTTTGGGTGAACATAACAACATAATGCATCCTAAGTGCTATCCTCCCTTCCTCTATACGGCAGCAGGTCTTGGGACCATACACGTTTAGCAGTAGCTGGGGATATAAAGTAGCTAGATTAGCTGTCCCCTAATCAAGCGTATTTCTAAAATTTGTGACACACAGGATATTATTTTCATAATTCTTACAAAATCATGAAAAGTTACAGTATGCAACAACATAAACACAATACCTGTATGTTTTATCAAATGAAAATGTTGATATTAAGTGCCAATGTCATTCTTGCGGCAAGGTAAATAATTAATGGCAGAACTGAATTGGTGAATTTAATTCAACCAACTTGATGCATGCAGTTACCCAGTAATATGAACTGCAAATCTGACATCCTACATTTTATGCTTAGGCATGATTAGAATTCAAATGAGGTTCAGTAGTCAGCCCTAGTTGGGTTAAGATATGAATCAAGCATAATTATTACAATAATCGGAAGCATCCCCAAAGGAGAAACAAGACAGGAGAGGAATTTCAATACAGCTTTATTGTTTCAAAGCTTAAAAGCCAAACCCAGAAAATTGCACAACAGAGAAATGGAAAATTGAGCACAAATAAAGAAAACTAATGAATCAAATGCAGAGAAGGAAACAGTGACCAGGGAAGGACACACAGAGATCAAAGCACAAAGACCATTGCAAGCACAGTGCAATCAGAAACGCCGAGCAGGGAAGGAGACAGATGAAGAAGTCACAGATCCAGCAATCAATCAACAAGTACAACAGACAGCAACAATTTATTTTAAGACAGAATAAAATGGAAGATAAAGGCAGATAATAAATGCACAGATTCAGCGACCAATCAGCAACCAGAAATGCCCAGCAGAGAAGAAAACAGACAAGAAGGTAGAAAATAGAGCGTTAGATTGGGAATTAGGGTTAATTAGGTAATTGTAGGGAGAGGGTAGTATGGGAATTTAGTAAATATCTCTATAAATAGGGTCAGCAGATATGTATTCACTATCTTGGTGAAAAATCATCTTAGTTTTCCTTTATCTTCTATTTTCGATGTGTCACAGAGGGAGTCTGGAAAACCAATCAGAGAAGAAAGCAGATAGATAGCAAAAAGAGATGAAGGTAAAGGGTTGAAATTTTTAAAACACACATTAAATGCAAAAGAACACATTTTTTAACACAAAGTAACGCAGAAGCAGGTCTCAATAGCTTCTACTCAAATGCTGGTTTAAGGGAGAATGCTGTTTACTAAAGATGGTATCATGTTTGGTTTCAAATTGTTTCAATACTGGTTTTTAGTTTTGAAATGACGTTTCAGGCTCCTAAACATTGATCCAAACATAGCTTAAAAGCAAAAGCAAGGCACAAAGAAATGATAGGCAAACAAAGGGAATAATAAATATTTACATTCCATTTTAGCCTCATTAAAAATTGCTTTCATCCCATTTCTGGCTTCTTTAACCATTGCCACATTTCTTTAGTGGCATAATATTCAGTCCAAGTTTTAGTGTTTGGGAAACAGTTTTGGTATCCCAAAACTTCTGTTTCCTATGCCTCAAAAAATCCATTCCCAAGATTGTTGGATTTTGGGAAACTGAAACTTTTTCCCCAAGGTGCTGCTAAATATGAAAAAAAAGCATACGGAATGAAGTACTAGCGCATTGGGTACTTTCGAGAGAGCAGATTAGTCAGACTCATAGTCACAGGTGCAGTGCCTCAAGCAATTAGTATACACATGTAATATACATGTTCCCATATTTGGCTCTACATCTCAGTTTCTTTCTTTAACTTCGATGTTTTCCATCACCAATTAATTATCAAAAACACATCCATGTTTCTATTTACAATAAATTACCCCTTCTAGAACTTCCTATAAAACCCTAACTAACACATCCAATCATCAGAATACACAATAAGCTGAATTGGTAAATAATAATATTTAGAAATTTTAAGGTATAGTTTTGGGGTGGAAAATGTTAAAGGATTACAAACTACAAGAACATTGTTCCATCTAATAACATTAATCTTATTATGTGATTAATATTAGTTTAATTATCCTAAAAATTGTTGGTTAAAAAATTATCCTAAAACTTGCAACACAAGAATGGGGAAATAATTAAACCTACAAAATCGCCGATTAAAATTTACTAGACCAAATAAAGTAGTAAACCCCTCTACAGAAGGTGTCAGCATCAGAATTCAATACATGATACACAAGGCTATGAGGTGAAGACGCCAAAAAGATAGTTTTGGTAAAAGAACTTTCCTTCTGAATTTAACTAGCCCTCGTAATTAGTGGATGTTAAAATTTCAAATCGAGCTTCGTTAGTTTTCTCAGCATGTAATCAGCCACAAGAATAATTTCACATTGGTCGCTGGACCACTTTGTAACAAACAAATTAAAGTTGACTAAATTATCAGCTGATCGAGAATCAGCATTGTATCCAATTTTTTTTTTTTAATTTCACCCCACTTCTGCGTTTACTCCGTAACACATTTGCAAACTAACATTTCCGCAAGAGTCCAGGTAAATTGAAAGCCAAATTGCAATATTTAGCTAAGGTGACTTTCAGTTTTCAAAAGACTCCTCCCTCCCCCACTCCATGCCCCAATTTCCCACTTCCCACATGATCAGAGTATGCAAAACTCAGACAAACCCAACATAAAAGTGATCAAACCATTTTCCAGCAAAAATCATTAAACAGGAGAAGAATGTAAAAATTAAAAGATACTTACAAACTTGAAGGAACGTATACTTGGTAATGGGGGAACCGCGATTCTTCTTAGGGTTCGCGAACTTGCCCAAAATACGCTCGGACGCCATCTCGATACACGCATCCTCTTCGTTAAATTCGAAAACATGGAATTTCTCTGTTGAGGATGCTGCAGCAGCAGAAGCAGAAGCAGAAGACGAGGATCTTCTGGGCGGGGTCATGGAGCGAGTCCGAGTGAGTGAGAAACTTGACCGAATTCACAAGAAAAAACGTGCCGTTTGGCGTTGGGGATTGTTTTATTTTCGTTCTCGATGTTTTAGAACGACATTACTGATTTGGCTCATCGAGACTCGGCGACGAAACTTGAAGTCATGGATTCGTTCACATCGACCCGGGACCGGGACAAGGGTCCGGCTCCTTCTCTCGCATTCTTCATTTTGCTTCTCCCGTAAGCCTTGTATTTAAGATGGAAGACGCGCGCTCTTTCTTGGCGTTGTTAAATGTACGTAAAACTAATTGAAGTTTTATTGTGTGACATTTTCAATTTTATCACTCATTTTACAAAAAAGTTAATTTTTTAAGATATTATAAAAAAATAAGATGTAATTTTATTTTTAATTTTAATTTTAAATACAACTGTATTTAATCTTTCATATTAATTAAGAAAGAATAAAATTAAAAAATAATTTAATTATTATAAGATATCTTACATTTTGAACTAAAAATTACTTTTAAAATGTGTTTTTTAAATAAGATCAAAAAATATTTATTAAAAAAATAGTTTTATGAAGAGGCTGCTCTGTCATTAAAAAAAATAAAAAAATAATCATTATTTGTCTTAGTAGTAGCATCACCTTTCTTGTTCTAAAGAGACTTTAATGTTGACATATTTATTAACATTGACATGTTTATTTGTATACATAGATGTGTGAGTTTTTCTTTATTATAGAAAAAAGGTTAAGTTAAAAGTAAAATTATCCAAAAGAAAGAAAAGAAAATGCAGCTTGATGATTTTTCTATTATTAGATAGATTGAGATCTTGTATATAACAATTACAAAATAGTCAAAAATTACTTTCCAATACGTTTTTATTTTTATTAAAAAAAAAGTGTGTGTGTGTGTAACGGGGGAGTTTTAACCTTTTGAAACATTGCCTTGTGTGACATATCGGACAATGGATAAAAGACAATTTAATGAATAAATGCCACGTTTAATACGATGGAATGGTTTTTATAAAATGAAAATAGGAATGAAAATAAGGATAAAAATAGTTTTAAAAAATATGTTTGATACGGTTGAATTTTTCAATGGAATCATACATTTACGTTTGTTTGGTGTGCAAGTTTTAGTCAAGAAAAGTAATACTTTATTTTTAAAAGAGTAATTGCATTTTTTTTTCAGATGAATGGACAGAGTTTTTTGGCCAAAAATGGACAAGGGGTTAAATAAAACATCAATATGTACAACGAAATGATGAATAAAGGATTTTAAGATGATCTTCCACTACCATAAATAAAAGTGATTTCCAAAAATTTCTCTCTCTTTTAAAAAATATAAAATATTTTAATTAAATTCCACCCCTAATAAAAAAATTACTTATCTCCAAACTAATATCATGTTTACATATTTATCCTTATTTAATAAAATTTCACTTCACAATAAATATAAAGTGATTTACTTATCATGGGCTTTTTAAAAAAAATATAAATTAATTATATCTCAAAACACTAAAAAAGTTTTACATTTTTTAACATTTAATTTATTAAAAAATGCTTTATATTTTTAAACAAAGGGATTAACAAGTTTTTAACTTTATCCCTATTAAATATACTTACTTTAAAAACAAAATATACTATAATATTTAATAATCTTCTCAATATTTAATAAGGGCAAAATGATAAAGATAAATATAATAATTATCAAGGTGCCTTATAAATAGGACTGTAATAAATTCTCTCTCTATTCCTACATGTAAGACTAGAAAAGTATATCTCATCAATTTCATTCTTCAGCAGCAATAGTTGCAGCAAGGGCCTGAAACCCACAATAAGGGTGAATGTACAATCAAGAGACGTTGATGCCTTTAAGGGCTAATTAAAGCAAAATTCATGTTTTTGCCATTTAATTTGATATTCTAATATAGAACATTATATTATAATCATAACAAAGCATGAAAAAATAACCATACCATAATGCTTTATTCGTGTGTCATGTTTTCTGGAAGAGAATTATAGAACGTTACATACAAGCAATTATTCATATACTTACCACAGAAGGTCACTAATACAGTTTACTTTGGGAGGTCAATGATTGCAATAGTTTGTCGTCATTAAGATCAAGTGGAAGACAGAGTGAGTGATCATATATAACTTTTTAATTGAATATGAATTTCACCACAGGTGACGAGAAAGAAAATAGTTTAATAATTTTAGAGTGTAAGAAGTTGTTTGGTTTTTTTTTTTAATGAAAAAAATTGACTTTTTAAAAAGCATTGAATGTGAATTTTGAAATGTGCCCTCTAAAATCTTTTCAAAAGCACATCCATAACATTTTGACCTTGATAATTTTGCCTTTGCCTTTTACTTCCACATCAAGTCATTTTTGTATTTTCCTTTCTTTTCTCTCTCAATTCAATGAATGCTTCATGATTTCCTTTCTTTGTTTTATTAGAATTAATAAAATTAATTAAATAGGTTATTAATAATTACTATGTTAATTAATATTCTTATTATTTAATCTAAGATGCCAAATTTTATATTATTTAAAAAAATATCACATTTTTTAAGCATTTATAATATATTATATTTGTATAAAAAAATTATAAATCATAATAAATCAATATTCTTTTAATAATTGTATATTTAAAAGTACATTTCATTATATATAATAATTCAAACAACTTTTAGTTTATTAAATTAACTTCTAAAAAAATGTATTCAAACACAAATTTCATTATAACAATTGAATATTACTAAACTAATTTTTGTCAAATAAATTTTTGATAAAATAACTTCTAGTAGTCAATGAAAAATTAAACAAGCATGAAGTGATGGGAACTTAAATTGCATGCTCACATTGTATACATTATCTAAGTGTTATATAACTCTAGTGATATATTAATATGTGTGATTGTCTTTGTTACAAAAAAAAAATGAATTTTCAAAAATTACGAGAGAAAGGGTGTGGTAGTCTAATGCTTTCATTGTATATCAAGAGGTAAAACTGCCTTCCTTTCATCAAACCATCCTTAATCCTTATGTTACTATTTATTGCATTCTTGAGGTATTGAAATTTGAGTACTACCATCATTTATGTTTTGAGTAATAAGCATTATTTCTTAAAATTTGAGATCCAACTCAAGTATGATTTAAAATTAAAATACATGGACCAAAAGTATTATAGAAAAAATGATGAAGAGGTCTCAAAGAAATTAATTAATTCAAATTAGGTTACAAAATGCCAAACTCTAATATTTTACAAGTTCGACTCTCAATTTTATAATTTCATTGCAATAAATTTGAAACTTGTGTTCTAAATTTTAATGAGGAAAATAAATTTATTTATTCTTTAATCATATTAAAATTTGAAGAATAAGTTACAAATTTATCATAATAAAATTATTTGTTAATCTACATAGCTTTTTGAGATAAGTTGAGAAAAAGTGAGAAAACTAAGCTATTTTTGTTGGAATGTTTATATAGATTTATATTAATTAATAAGCCTAAACAGATTGGTTTTTATGATCTTATGTGGATCGTGATAAGTTGATCACACAAGTGAGACCAATGGGCAGAGGCTAACCCACAACCAATTAGCCGTTAGTTATTTCCTATCTCTTAACTGACTGAGTCAGAAATAGTAAAATATAATTATTTAATTATTTAATAAAGTATTTACTGATCTAATCTTTATAAGGATCAGTTGATAACCACAAACACACGATATATTTTCTTTTGCTCCATTATCTCTGCACTTTCTTAAAAACTTTGGGGACTAGTAGGTTGTGTATCAGTCTACACTCGAGATAATCGAGCTTTCTCAAGCAATCAATGGATTCTTCAAGTACGTATATATTACTTTATCTAATTATATATGAATTGAGATATTAGATCTAATAATTTTTATAGAGAAATTTTTAAAGACAAAAGTAACCCTTTTCAACCCCATCGGACATCCATTTATCTCATACAAGTTGTGATAGAGTCTTCGTCTTTATTCCCTCCTCTTCTCTTTTAACGTGCTTCAATCTGCCTCATCTCACCCACTCTTTTCTCAAGGTTGATTTTCATATATTTGCTGCCGACTCTGTTTTCTTTTTTCTTTGGTTGTGTTCTCTTTTTTTTGAAGGTTAGAAAAATGCAGAACTGTCATATTAATTTCATTTGTAATTTCCCCCCTCTCCTTCCTTTGCCCATTAAAGGTTTTCTTGTATCCATTGGCTTTTATTGATATATCAGATTGCGCCCCCAGTGGCTTGCGTGTGTGGAGAAATTTTCTCAACAACAATGTCACCTGTTCAAGACACAGCATCTAATAAAGAGAGAGCAAGAGATATCACTTGAGAAAGGAAAGCTTTCATTGAGATATATATATATATATATATGAGATTTAAGGTAGAGACTAGAGAGTGCAGGATAAAGCAGTAGATGCTTTGAGGATGTTTTACTCAATAACATAGTACTCTTTTCTTTTTCTTCATAGTTTAAGAATGTTTTAATCATAGTAGAGTAATTCCTTACTCTAACACACCTAAAGTATGAATTCAAGATTAAAGAAATCATTATGTGAATGTGTTAAAAAATGATTTTTTTCTATTATTGTAACTAAACACTGAATATTTTCTGATTTTTTTCAAAATTTCTCCAAAATAAATCATCTTTTTATACAAATTTTAAACTATCTAAAAATTGCTTATTTTTTAATTTTAAATAAACAAACCCAATATCTAACCAACTATTATCTAAATTTTTGCTTCTCAACGTTGTTGTCCATTGAGCGTAACGCATTAAAGAAATTTTCTCTCGATATAAGTTAATCACAATTTTAAGATGCTTCTATATTACCATATTCAAAAGATTCAATATCATGATAGTATTACAATCTATCAATTATAAATTTATCACAACCTTCAGCAACATCCTCTTTGAACAAGTATACCCAACTTAAAAAATCCCTACTCTCATAATTTAACACATACCTTTATTCTTTGCATCAAGTCGTTGGGCAGCTGATCTAAGTAATTATCATCACTATGGAGTGCCAAGGGCATGACCAATGAAATCAATTGTATCATCTTCTAACCCATATTTCCTACAAATTATGGAGAAATAATGAAAAACATAAAGTCAATCTCAAGATAACATTAATATTTTGTCTTTGTTAATACAGTGTCATTATATAGGAAAATGTCTTAGTTGATAAAACAAGCAATTGTTTCCCAAATCTGAAGTCATCAATTTCATTTTGTTGACAAAATCTCATCGTGCTTGCAAATACATTGACAGATAAAAAATTTGTATATATTAATTTGACATGCATAGTACAACTACTAAGCTTCTTAATTGAAAGGGAAGCAAAAACAAGAAGAATAATCTTTGCTGATATGTAACTCCTTGTCTCAAATTCAGCTGTTTTGCTGTGACTTGGTTCAAATCTAGCCCTTCATCATGAGATTTTGGGTCATTAATTTTCGTCATAGACTTGGACATTACTGAAGAATTTTGAGCTCGATGCTTCTCAAACAGTCCCATTAATATTTATTACAGTGAGTCAACATCAGTCTCTTATTATGCACAAAGCTGCCATCTTGACAGCTTTAAAGTTCAAATACTTAGAAACATCTGTGTGAATCAAAACTCGAACCAAAGCTCCATTTGCCAGATAATGAACTAAGCAAAGCATATGCAAAGTTGGCATTTAGAAAAATGAATTGGAAATAGAGAAGACAAATCTTCAAATTAAACATACTAAAACACAGTCCATATGATGAACAACTAAGAAAATAGGAGGAAATATCATTTAATGCATTGAAGAGAGCTAAAGCAAATTGCAGTGTCTCCTAGCATTAAATCTACTTTCTTTTTCACTGGAGCAGTGTTAGTAGTGTTTGTTGTAGGACCTCCATAAGCATGAAGAAGCAGAAGCGTTGGGTGTAAAATAATGGGTTTGTTGGAAATAAAATCCAACATATGGAGCCACACATGTGTGTATAAAAAATGTGTGGCCATTGTTTAATTAAATCTAAATAAAGTGAACTATTTAAGTTAAAGTTTTAAGATTTAGGGGTATAATTGTGATGGGATAAATGTGTAGAGACTAAGGTGACATTTATGTATCACTTTGATCTCTACACATTTATCCCATCATAAACAAACCTATTAACCCAATAAATAGGGTTGTAATCATTGATTTGGTCGGTCACAAGGAATGTTTTCCTATCCCCCTTCTTGAAAATATACAGAGTTTCCACTGATGGAAACACACCCTTTCAATCGTATAATTGATAGGAAATTAGAGATGTTTCATAGTTCATTTGGTTTCAATTTTCGTAAACTAGATATTTGTGATTCGTTAGAGTAGTTGGTTGCAAAATTGAATTTAGTTAGTATCACTCACTCAATAAGTATCTCAATTATAACCATTGAATTCTATCAATACTTACAAATTATTAAGATATATTTTCTTTCAAAAATTCAAGACAATTCTCACAACTAAAAAATCTTTACTTGTGTTGTTCCCTTCAAAAATATAAGATTTAATAATTTTTAAGTATTATATGACCAAGGAAAAACTTTTACACACACAAAGAAGTGTTTTTTTTTTTTACCAGCAAGAAACTTCATTAAGGAAGATCAGCATAGACATGTGTGTATATATATATATATATATAAATTATTTATTTTCATTTAAATCAAAACATGTGTATTTTTATAGATTATTTATTTTACAATAACTTTTTATTATTAATATTATTAACATGATATATATAGATAAGTCTACATGTCTTGATTTAATTAAATAAAAGTATATTAAGTATATAACATTTAATGCATAAGGCTTATACTTAAATCACTCATTAAATCCAAATTCTTGATTGAATATGATATATATAATTTTGTTTCTAATGGTCAATGATGCTTCGTGGTGGTCAAATTTAAGATGATGTAATAAAAGATATTTTTTTTACCACCTGGATGATGTAATAAAAGATTAGATCGGTAATGATTATATACAAAGAAAAATTAAAATGTCACTAATTAGTATTGGTTATGGTAAAAGAAAATACTCCTTTTATTTAAAAATGTGAGATATTTTTTGAGGAGTTGAATATTAAAAAATGTAAGGCATATTTTTAGGCTTTTGAGGTGTAATTATTACCCTTTTTTCAAAAGTATCCCTATTGATAAATGACTTTATATTTATTGTAGGGTATTTTATAGGGGTAAATATGAAAAGATAGAGTTATTTAAAAAGTAGGTAATTACTTTATTAGGGGTGAGATTCAATTAAAAATATCTTATATTTTTTAACGGAGGGAGTACTGTTCCCTCTTTATCAAATTACAAGATATTAAATTAATACGCAATTTAAATTTTAAATTATAGATTCAAGGGCGATTTGAACATTAAACTTTTAAAATTTACATTCTAAATCCTAAATAATTAAAGCTAGGACAATTTTACCCCATCATTAAATTTAATTAAATGTTCATAAGCTTTTTAGAATTTTTGGTCTAATATGTGATTTTGACCAAATTTCAGTGTCCCCCTCTCTCTTCCCCTTATTTGAGAAAAACTGCATATTAGACCCTAATTTTTAAAAAACTTATAGATATTTATTAAAATTTAATGGTGAGGTAAAATTATTTTAACTTTAATTATTCAAGATTCAGAATGTACTTTTTAAAAGTTTAGGGTTTAAATTGTCCCTAAAATATTTTTGAAAGAGATTCGATATCCTAAAATATAAAACATTTTGAAAAAAATTAAGGTTTCATTAAATAAACTTATTTTAATATTACCTTTTTCTCTCTATTTAATTGATGTCCCTATCTCTTTTCAATATATTTAATGAAGGATATTTTTAAAAGTTTATAGTTTTATTTTAAAAAAATATTGTTATATGTATTTAATGAGGTTTATCCAAAAAAAATGATATATGAAATTTTATCCAAAAATATTTTATAATTTAAAATGAAGATAGTATCATTTAAATATGTGATCTCAAATTTGGTTTTTGATTTCTTACACTGTATTTTATTCTCTTATTTTTTAAAATTTCATAATCTATTCTTTTTACATAAAAAAATTATGTTTTTTTTCATTAATTTACATAACTTTTGTCAATATTATTTTACCAATGTTAACAAAATTTAACAATATTACTTACCTTTTAAACATTAAAATCTAAATTGTTGACCAAAGTAAATTTAAAGAATTAAGGTTAAAATATAATTTTAGTCCTCTAACTTTACATAAAGTGTCAATTTGATCCTTTAATTTTATAAAGTATCTTTTTAATCCTTTAACTCAAATATCATTAGTTTCAAATTGTTATTTTGAAAAAAAAAATTAAACTCAATATGTCAACATTTAAGAATATTTTATCAATATTTAAAAATTTAATATAAAAATTTGTTGGGATAAAACTATTATTGTTAGGTTTAAAGAACTAAAAAGATACTATCTTCGTCTCAAATTATAGGGTACTTTTGAAAGAGTTTATCCACCCCAAAATGTAAAACACTTTGGATAAATTAAGGTTTTATTAAATGTGCTAATTTTAATATTATCCTTTTTCTCTCTATAATTAATTTTCATCCTTTTTCTTTTCAATATATTAAATAATGGATATTTTTAAAATTTTATATTTTTATTTTGAAAAGATAAGGTTGTTAATTAAATTTAATGAGGTTTATTAATATGTAAAATTTTATGTAAAAGTGTCTTATTATTTGAGATGAAAGGAGTACTTTATAAAGTTAAAAAACTAAAATAAAATATTGTATAAAGTTAAAGGACTAGATGTACACTTTAATCAAGAATTAAATTGATAATTGATTAAATTTGAGGGACAAAATTGATAATTGAGATAAATTTAAGAAATTAAAAGTTGTTTTCCATATTATTATTATTATATGAAAATATTTTTTCTTAACTACCTCAATTTTAGTAAGTATATTAATCATGAGAAATAAAGAATGAAAAAACTATAATATTAATAAAAGTAATCATTATATTATAGAAATCTATTCTCCAAGTAAATCCTTATGAACAGTAACTCAAGGTAATATTGGCATTTTAAAGACATGTAAAATATAGCTCCTTCACGTGTCTTGAAGAATATGAAGGAGGTTAGGGGCTTTTTTGGTTTTTCGTAGTTCAATGCCAGAGGACAAAAAGTTATTTCATATTCCTTAGAAAGGTGCCCTTTATCTGATGGTTACTCATAATTACCCCTTGGACAAAGGAAGAATCATTATTAAAGCTGTTTCCTATCTCTTTGACCAAGTGACCATGCTTTTGCTTCCTTCCTCCAGAAAAAAAAATTATAAGTATCGATTTCTAAGACTGGTGATAATTAAAGCTGTCAACATCACTTATTCAACCGAAGCAAAATATCCCTTTCTCTCAAAAACCCTATCGAGATGGAATGGACTCTACTGTCTGTGCCTCACATCACCGTTCACTCATATTCTTTGGAAATAGCTCCTGGTAAATTTTTCACTTTCCTTCCATGCTAGCACGCCATTCTCTTCAAACCCACCAGTTACTACTCCAAATCATTCATCTTAGAAGCCAGTCTGTCTACTCCTCCTGGATCTTTACCTCTGTTTGCCCATATCATCTCCATTGTCAGATTTTTCAACCATCTCTATAGTTTTCTGATTCCACCTCAATATGGCTTCATCTAATCATATGGATTCGGACGCACACCATTATGATATGCTCAATAGTCTTGATCTCACCAAGATCAGTCGCCGTATACTTGTGAAGGTAGACCATATTTATCCTTGTGTTGGTGACAAAGTTTATGAGCTTGATCTCGGTTACCCTAAGCATGCACGGTCCATTAACCTTATGGTATTTGATGCTCAGGTATTTTTACTTTAACCATTTATATTTTCATTCTCATAGATCTATTATACATTTAACTTTTCTTTCTTTCCTTAAAATATCTTAAGGGTACTCGAATGGAAGTGTTGATTAAGGGCCCTGAGATCCTGGCTCGGTTTAGGAACCGATTTAAAGTTGATAAAACTTATGACATCACAAACCTAGAAGTGAACCGTGGAGGTCAACCTGTTCATAGGAAGTATCACATTTCATTGTTGCTGTGTTCTGAAATATGTGAACATTCCTCTAATTTCCTTGGCCATAACTTCAAGCTCTGTTTAGTTTATGACCTCAAGGCAAGTAATTTCCCTTCTTCCCATCTAATCGGTGAGTAATTTTTCATTCATGTTATGTTAGTATGTTTTATGTCATATAGTCATTAGTGGTCACATCAGACTAATTAATTTCTCTTGTAGATGTTGCTGGTCTTTGTGTGCATGTTGGAGACCTTAAATGGGAGAACGTCGAAATTCATGATGGCCTATTGACAAGGAAGCTGTGGATAGTTCTACAAGATATACAGTGAGATATATATTAGTTAGAATTAATATTTAATTTTTATTGTCGCCTAACATATTAAGAATTAAGAAATTATTAATATAAGTATTCATAGCTTCATTATCATCATTAGTGAGGACTTGTCTAGAACGTTCACTATCTAAAGCAAGTCTTGGGACATTAATGAACCTTATATGATATAAAGCATGCCATGTTTTGCTTCATAGTTGATTTTTCTTTAATATAGGCTTTTTTTTATCGACGTTATCATGTCTTTTTCAATGAAGTTTATTACTTTGGCTTAAGTCTTGCACCCTCTATGATTTCTTTTGCAAAAATTAATTGATAATCATAATTTTTCTTATTCATTTATTTACCACAATAAATTTCACAAACAATAATTGTATTTTATGCTTAATGATTTTATTCCACCTTATGCTTGAGATAGGCGGGACATGATTCCTTGTGTCTTACAAAGAGATTATGTAGTGGATGCATGGACAACATACCAAGCATGCAAAGATCATAAGAGCCTACTTTATGTAGTCATTCGATATGCTATTTTGTTTAGAGGCCTCGGTAATATGATTATCCTCTTATATCCCTTTGATTGCATAAAGTTCTGTTACATTATTTGCCTATGTTTGTCATAATGACTGTTTTTATTCTTTTGCAGGAAGCAATTGTTTGGAGGAGTTCAAGAATGCTACCAAAGTCTATTGGTATATCGACCCTCTACACCCTGACCTTGCCGGCAGTGACTTAGCTATGTGAAGAGAATTTTATCTTTAGTCAAGACTTGTGAAGGTTATTGTTAGAGTTTACTTCTTTTATGTTTTTCATCTTTTATTTTTTTATTATCTGGGTGTTTCATATGGTTTAGACCAACATAGTGTCTCCAATAAGCATTGTAATATTATTACATGGTATAGGCCATGTTATATATTAAGAGTAGATAATCAGTACTTTAGCCAATGGCTTGACTATTACCAATTCACTATTTCAGATTTATACAGTTGCTTATTGGTTCTACATACATCTAATAAGTTTGCTGCACATTTATCTATAATTATAATTTGCATCAGATTTATTTTGTAAACAATTTTCAAAGAGGATTGATTTATTTGTGCAGCCATCCTAATTAGTATAATGTTATCACTGATGATATGGCAGTGTTACACATTGTATTAGTCATCATGTGTTTGTCTAGGATATTAATTTAATTAACTCTACAAGCTTATGATTTAGGTTATTTTGGCTATAAAATGGGTACCACATAAAAAAAGTAAATAGTACAACTTCTTCAATTTATGAATAAACACTTGATATGATTGGTCATGACAAATGTTGTAATCCTTTTTGCATGTGCATATGCATTTAAAATTTAGCTGTTTTGTATCATATGGTATACATTCTTGCATCATATATCACTTAACCATCCTTATCGTGTTTGAGTTTTATTTATATGGATTACCTTGGCCAGTAATATAATAATAGGTCCTATTTACTACCTAAGACTATGTTTGCTACAGAATGGTTACCAATTCACATAGAGCCAATGGTATAACTTCCTCAATATATGAATAAACACTTTATATGATAGGTTACAACAAATGTTGTAATCCCTTTTGCAAGAGCATATGCATTTAAATTTCAACTGTGAATTGTAACATCCCAAAAATTAACCTAAGATTAATTAAATTAATTTAGAGCAAATGAGTAATTTTGGAGAAATATTTAGAGATAAATAATTTTAGTTAGAAGATTATTATTGGATTTAATTTAGATAAAATCTAAAGTTATAACTTTTTTTAAAAAATAGAGATAATAATAATATTATTAAAAAAAAGAAGAAAGGAGGAAGAAGGAAAAGGAATACTACATTTAAAAAAAAGGGAAATAACAATTGCGGGCGCGTGTGTGTGAGTTTGACATTATATATATAATAAAAGAGAGAGAGAGAGAGACAAACCGTTTTTCCCACCCACTTTCTTTTATTTCTTTCCCTCCACATGTGCGTGTAAGGTATAAAAAAATAATAAATAAATATGAAAAGAAAGAAAGAATATTAAATAAATTAAAAAAAATGAGAAAAGGGAGGCGGACGTTCACATGTGTGCATTGAAGAAAGCAAAAGAAAGAGAGTAAAGGCCATGGGACCCACGCTTGTTTTAAAAAAACACTTTGCCTTATTTCATCTATTTCTCTTCCTTCTTTCTTCATCTGCGTCTGGTGCGAACAGAGAGCGAGCGAGAGAACACGAGCGACGCTGCGGTGGTAGGAGCTGATTTAGAAGGTGATACTTCATAATGGAATACTTCAGATGAGATTTTAAGTATTCTAAGACTAGGTAAGTATTCTAAATATTTTTTCTTAGTCGTTTTTTCCTTTGAGCTGCAGATTCTGAAATTTTAAAAAAAATCTAAGGTTTGAAAGAGGGATGAATTTTTGATGAGAAAATCTAGTTGTTGAGATTGTTGGTAATGTAATAAATATTCTAAAATATTATTTTGTTGATAGAATTGGAATTTGAGGCATTTGAGTTTATTTCTAGATCCTATGGGTAGATTTTTGGTTAAATTCAAAAATATAAATTAATTTGTTGATATTTAGATGATTATTTGAGATGAAAAATAAATTATTATGGCTAGAGCTGGAAATTTGGGTGGGCCGGGCTTATTCAGGCTCAGCCCGAATAGGCCCGGCTTGAATAAGCCCGAACTCGAACAGGTCCGACTCCTCGAAAAGCCCGAATAATCAAGCCCGGCTCAAATTCCTTCGGGCTTCGAGCGGCCCGAATACCTGAATTTAATTTTTAAAATTATTTTTAATTATTATTTTTACTTTGAAATTAATTATTTTATTTTATAAAAAATATGAAATATATTTTTTTAATATTTAAATGATGTCTAGGACTCAAATATATGATATTTTAGTATAAATAATCTAAAACTTAAAGAATTAATTAATATTTATTATATTATATATATTTTTTAAAAATATAATTTTTTTATTCGGGTATTCGGGCCAAGCCCGAACCCGATCGGGCTTGGCCCGAATTTTTTTGAGCCTATTCGGGTCGGCCCGAATAGGCCCGAACATAAAAAATACCTTTTTTTAAACCCGGTCTTAAAATTTTTCGGGCCAATTCGGGCTAACCTGCTAGGCTTGACCCGAATTACTGACTCTAATTATGGCTATAGAATAATGATTCTAGGCTTGAAATCAAGTTTGTAATTTTGGATATTTTATATGCGAATTTTTGGAATAAAAATAGAGATTTTGATTTTTGAAAATTATGTGAATGATGTTTTTAGCCAAACTTTAATGAAATTATTGTGAGGGAGACTATTTAACCAAGTGGATAGGTTCAAATACATGAAATTAAATTTTAGAATTCAAGAGACTAAGACTAAGTTCTTAAAAAATAAAATAAAATAAATACTTAGGTGTTAGAATATGAGTGAAAATTGTGTTAATAATATGATTGACACATTGGGATATGATTAATTGTAGATTAATTTCCTTTAACACTATTCAAGCTTTGGAAGTATTGTAACTTGAGGGGTAACCTTTGACCTCTCAAAGGTTGAGGTAATCGGGGGAAAATCTATTTTATGCATTTGTATGTTAATTAATTAATTATGTTAGTGAAACAAAAGAATATATATATATATATAAATTTGAAATAGTTGTTTGTAATGCATGCGACTTTGTTGAGACCTTATAATTTGTGACCAAGTTAATTGTGACTTGGTATAAGTAATGGGATTGATGTTAATGATGATGTGCACAATCTTGACTATAAATTATGAATTATATATGAGTTTTTTTTTTGAAATGTATATTATTATTATCATACCATTTGAGTGATTGATGGCTATGTTGAGAATATGATTATAATTGTAGAAATGAGAAAATGTAGTAATTATGCGAATAATGTATATGTAGCTATTTGTGCAAATTTTATACTTGACTTTATTCTTGAAATTATTCACATGAGTTAAATGTTAATATGATTAACATGTTATTAATGTGATTGTTTGAATGGTCACCTTGATAAATTTATTGGCTACTTGCATTCATGATTAATTATCATGCATTTGTATAACTTAGATATACCTTGGTTACTGAGTGGTTGTACTCATCCCTCTCTTTTAACATATTACAGGAGCTAGCTCATCTCAGAAGAACAGAGGAAAGGAGCATTAGGTCAAGTAATAATAATCACTTCTGTAGGCCTCTCTCCTTTTATTTGATATGTGTATTTAGTTTATGATATTGCCAACTAGGATAATATATTCTTGATCCACTTGCATTATGGGTTTTGTGTTGGGGAAAATGTATTTTGGGCCCTGGGGAATGTGGTTTGATGCTTGTGCTATAATTACGGGCTAAAATATTTGTGTGAGTAAAAATAGTTATTATCATGCTTTCGCATATGTTTAATTAAATGATATGAGTTCTTAAAATATTTTAAAGACTTTGGATCCCTTTGTATTAAATAGTTTGTGAAAAATACATGTTAAGAATTCATTTAGGTTAATCTCGTAATGGATAATCCATTTGGGTTAGTGCTTGATTAACCATAGTTAGTGTGATGGTTAGTATGATGATTAAGTCCTAATTTATGATGCCCTTTACATGAATTATATCATATGGTTTACAATCTTGCATTATATATCATCTATCCCTCCTTATCATGTTTGAGTTTTATTTTTCATGAACTTAAACATCATTTCGCAGTTGTTGTCATATTTCATTCAACTACAGTAGTCATAATGTCATAATATGTTCTCTTTACTCTATCTTAGACTCTGTTGATGATTTTATCCATTACAAAATTTTTGAACTATGCATGAATCTTAAGGAATTGTTAAAATTATCATGGTTGAGTTTTATTTCAAATGGATTATAACATACTAAAATTTAATGTCCATCAGTTTGAGGCTATTATCATTTTTCATTCAATAGCCCTTAAGGACTACTAAAATATACTAATATGGATTTATAGACTAGGAATACATAAGGAGTTACAGACAAATCACTCCTCATACTCCATGACATACTATAATTAAATTACCAACTACTCCTTTAGATGAATATTACTACGTGTCATTCAGAAACATAAAGATTACATGAAATTAAAATACCACTCATAAATCATACTTATAACCCTGTATAATGGATGCCCTATTTTTATTAACCTGATACAAATCCCAACTTAGCCCCAAGCTCAGTGCTCTCTGGAAGTGCCAAAACATTTGCATTGGGTATGTCATTAACTTCATTTGTTCCTTCCTCTGTTATGTTGTTGTGATTTGTTATGTTTTGAGAATCTACTTGATATGCTAACGTGCTCTGAATTGGTTGCCATGCCACTATCACTGAAGTGGCTGTAATGTTAACCCATCCAAATACAAAACATGGCTGGCTTGATATTATTTTCATGTAAGTATCATTTTCCCAGTCTCTTATAATCATGGCCTTGTCTATTGTTCTTGGCCACCTCACCTTGAGAGTTGATGCATGGCTCCTCAATCTTGAGAAGTAGAATTTTGGTTGTCTAAATGACTCACCCCCTGCTGAATCCCATTGGTGGTTCACAAGTCCCTTTGATCTCGTAATCCTATATAAGTTATGAAAATTTAAGTAACACTTACCATACCACCTATAAGTACCGGGTCGCACATAGTCTCCTTTATATCCTGTACACGTTATTCTCCAGCTTACTTGTACCTCATCCATTACTATAATTGGGCCACAGCAGATACGTAATGTTGTAACCCTATAATTCTTCCATCCTTGAATCACTGCATATAGATTTTCCTCAGTGAAATTATAGTAGTTGATCATTATGAGCAGTATGTCTGATGTCTTTTGTGTTTTATGATTTGAAGGCTGGGACTATTTGCTTGACAAGATGGTGATGTGTTTGCTTTTGGTTTCCACATTATGTAATAGTTCAGCTGTCCCCACACATTATGCCTACTATGTCATTTATTTTAGTCCTTTGGTTAATATGAGAAATCACTAGATAATTCTTATAAATTATGAATGCCCATCAGTTAATAGGTTGAATGCATCACTTATATTTCCTTTATTGTCTATGCATGCGTTATTCATAAATCCTATTTAGGTAGCAGGCTTAAACATTTATGGTAACAATTTGGAAAAGACATATTTTGTTATATATTAAGATATATTCTCACTGATATGACATGTATAGTCATAACAAAATGCAAAGGGTGCAGGCTGTAAAAGTTGCTAGCATAGATATTACTTATGCTGTGTTTATCTCCACCTCAAAGGACGTGCATATATGTTTAGACAAAAGTACTGTTATAGTATAACCTTGCTATTACTTTTTTATGTTCCCAAAAAGTATTTTTAATTAAATACTTTGAAGATATCTTACTTGACAAGACCAGTACATTTGGATTAGTTTCCTTTATTTAGCATCTGCATTAATTATATTTAAATATATATGCTGTACTTTTCCTTATTCATGCAAATCTTGAATATTATGTTCTTTGCAGTGCTGAAATAATATTATATTATTTATATGTTATGTTTCAACATTGATAGATATGCTTTTGATAAAAGATAGCATGTACATAGATGTTATCTGAGTATGTCAAGTCTTGCTGCAATCTTTCATGTTCAGGTATATCTATATTTCTTCATTTTGTGGGAAGTAATACTTGAGATTGGTTAGTTGTATGATAAATAAAGGTAATAGACAGTTAATCATTACTTTGAATAAGACAAAACTTGACAGGCCTACTAGCTGTAGCAATAGTATGACCTTGCTATTATTTTTTTTATGTTCCCAAAAAGTATTTTTAATTAAATACTTTGAAGATATCTTACTTGACAAGACCAGTACATTTGGATTAGTTTCCTTTATTTGGCATTTGCATTAATTATGTTCAAATATATATGCTGCACTTTTCCTTATTGATGCAAATCTCAAATATTATGTTCTTCACAGTGCTGAAATAATATTATGTTTCAACATTGATAGATATGCTTTTGATAAAAGATAGCATGTAAATAGATGTTATCTGAGTATGTCAAGTCTTGCTGCAATGTTCCATGTTTAAGTATATCTGTATTTCTTCATTCTGTGGGAAGTAATACCTGAGATTGGTTGGTTGTATGATAAATAAAGGTAATAGATAGTTAATCATTACTTTGAATAAGATAAAATTTGATAGGCCTACTAGCTCTAGCAATAGTATGACCTTGCTATTACTTTTTTATGTTCCCAAAAAGCATTTTTAATTAAATACTTTGAAGATATCTTACTTGACAAGGCCAGTACGTTTGGATTAGTATTGGTTGGTTGTATGATAACTAAAGGTAATAGATAATTAATCATTACTTTGAATAAGATAAAACTTGATAGGTTCTTGCAATAGAAATTTTATTTTAAAGTATTTAGCTTTCACTGTCCTTAGGAAGACATGCCATGAGTATAAAACGAACATTACATTTAATTGCTATTAACTTTCCTTTTTGTTAAACATTTGTTTCCACGTTATATTTATATATTTAGACTAGAATAATAATTCAAACAAACATACTAGATATTCAAGTCAGTTTTATACATTTAATAATGGACTATAAATTAATGAATTATGTTTCATATAATAAATTAAACATATAATCGTCCTATATTCAATAATTTGTTTGTTCTAACATGAGTTAATGAATATTTAAATTTTCATTTATTATTTGACTAACTGGTTGTTTATGTCAGTAAATAATTAATAATGCTGGTGCCTTTTTTCTTTTTTATAGAACTATTCCAAGTTTATGTCAAAATATATTATTCCTCCTAAATAAATTTTAATAAAAATAGTGAGAATAAAAATTTGATCTTGAAAGCACTCCCTTGTCAGAAAAACTTATTACAACAACATCAGCACTGTTTTATTAAGCCAGGCCTATTACAACAAGCTTTTGCAATCCAGGATGATCCCAAATCTTGAATGCCTAAAAAGAGCCTTTAATTCTACGTATAACTTAAAAGCTGGTCCTAATCAATCTATATAACATGATGAGCCCAATATCTAATAAGTGATTACTCAAAATAACATCTCTCTGTAAGTGAAAAAGCTGATGCTAACTAATCTATAAAACATGTAAGGACTAACATAATTTGTTTAAGCATTAAGGAAAGGTTGTAATCTTTATGTTGCAGCATGTAGGATCTCTATTCTATCACCATTATAGCTAACTGCATTTCATCATGCATTCATGTTTCTTTTCTTGACAGACTGGGTATTTTGTGACAATAATATGCTTTATTAGAACTGCTTTTGCTTTCCAGAATCACTAACCTTTATATAGGGATTGCACCTTCCCTTATTCATGCAAATCTTGAATATTATGTTCTTTGCAATATTGAAATAATATTATATTATTTATATATTATGTTTCAACATTAACCGATATCAAATCATAATTTTTTAGGCATTGAGGAAAGGTTGTAATCTTTATGTTGCAACATGTAGGATCTCCATTCTATCACCATTATAGCTAACTGCATTTCTTCCTACATTCATGTTTCTTTTCTTGATAAACTGGGCATTTTTATGATAATAGTATGCTATGAAAACCTTTATAATATTGATAAAGAGTGAAATCCTACTTTATCATAAATGTTTCCACTTTCTAGAATGGTGATTTCTAATGTTTTTCATAATTTTATATATCTGAATCAGACATCATTCTGACTTTTTTTAAAAATAATGATATTATAACCTTTACCATTGCTGATTTAGATGAATTTCTGACGTAGAACAAACTTGCCTTTTGGTTGCAGCATGGTGATTTCCTAGGTATAGTTATCTACTTTTATTGTTTATAATTTCTAAAACAGAGTAGTGATGCTTTCCCACCTATTATATAGAATAGATGTGTTGTTATTTTGTCCTCATTAGAACCTATGCAATACTATCGTGCACACTTTTAACTTCCCTTCCTGCCAAATATCAAACCTATTCAATTAGTCTCCTTTTTTGATTTGTGAAGTGTTGGTCATCATCTTTCTAACTAAAACTACACCATGCATGTATATATATACGCATGCTGCCTCTAGCTAGACCACGCATCTTCAATTCCATTTACAGATTTCTTTTGCTTAAGTCAAACTGAGATTAATAACATAATGTCTTGTGTGTCATCTATCAGTGAACTCAATGACAGTACTGACAGATGGAGGATCTTAGTTCGTGTGGATAGAAAATGGTATGTATATCACAAAACATCACCAAATGAAATGTTCTGTATTACAATGGTCTTGGTTGACAAAGAGGTATGCTTATTTACAAGTATTATCAAATCATCCCTTTATTAACATCTATATATCAGTGTTAAGATCATCTTATATTTCTATCAGGGTCACAAGATTCAAGCAGGTGTTCTGGTCAAGAGCTTGCTTGATCAATATAGGGAAACACTAATTGAAGGGGAAACATATTTCATTGCTAACTTTGTCCTTTCAGCAAATACCAATATGTACAGAGCCACCACTTATCCTTTCAAGATCAACTTCACACAACAAACCTATATAATGGGACAAGATTTAAACATCCTTGTGCATTGCTATTCCTTCTCCCCAATAGTTGACATAATGAAGGCCGATGAGAGTAATAGTGTACCATATCTTATTGGCTAGTATGATTAATATTTTCAAGAAACTTTATTCAATTTTCCTTTTTGCAAATTAATGTGCAATATGACTCTTTCTTGCCCATTCAGATGTATATAGATTTGTTAAATGCCTGGGACAACTTGAAGAATATCGTAAGGATAATAAAACAAAGCACAAATTGCGCATGGTCATAACTGATAAAGAGTATACATTTCAACCCTTCAAATATCAAAATTCATCTGCAATTTTATTAGTTATGTAAATTTAATTTAAATATCCTTGATGGGGTGATTGTTTTAATCTTTTATGATAGTGACAATTACGTAGAGTGTATTTTATTTGATGAGTGCTCAACTAATGCTTTCATAGGCCATCTGAAAAACATGGACACTGTGCTTGTGGTGATTGTCAATTACTGTAGAGTTGGTTTTTCAGAGGAAGGCACATCATGTTTTTTATTTGATTTTTTATTTTTACATCATCGATTTGTTAAAGGCTAATGAAAGGTGTAAATAAAGTTTATGAAATTTTAAACGAAATTGTGCATAGTTAGTGAATAGTTAGTGAATAATGAAGTGCTTCATGATTATTTTCTATTTGTAACAAAGGATATTGATTCCTGTTTCATGATCACACTTAGGATGACCACAAATCTGTAGCTCTTTTAATGCCACCAGAAAACTATACAATCCACCAATTAAAGAAGTGAAAGATCTTATTCATAGGTGAATGTTTCATTTCCTATTTCGTTTTTCTTTTGTTTTAATCTATCATTATTTTTGGCATTAAAATACTTTAAATTTAAATTTGTAAACTTAACTTTTCTCTTACTTTAATATGGTAATGATTTAAAGTGCAAAGGACCATACATCTCTAATCCTAAGTACAGGGACTCAGCCCTTTACACCTAGTTCCAGTCAATCATCTGCATCAAACATGATGCATAACACTGAGAAAATAGACATTTCCCAGATTCCAGATCAAAAAGTTGTAAGTAATTATTAAAGTATGAAGAATGATATTTTGTTTTTATAAAATCAATAATCCTACTGACAGTTCTCCCCTTACAGAATTCCAGCTTCAAAATCAATGGTGTTATTGTGAAGCTAGACACATGTTATGGGTGGAATTATGATGGCTGTGCCAAATGTGCTACAAAGACCATTGAGAATAATGGAGCTCTGTATTGCCCTACTTGTAAGAAGAAACCTGATTCAGTTGAATCTAAGTAATGGGAATCTAACCACTTTGACATAGAACTTCAATTTGTTAGATTATTTTACATCATTTTTTGATCAATTTGACTTAGACTATATGAATTAAATTCTCATTTCCATTAGAATACAAAAGAAAATATTATTTTAAGAATAAATTATGATAACGACTGAATGTTTGGAGAAGATATTGATATTTTGTGATTATAGAAGTAATCTGTTAAGTTGAATTTATTAGGCTAAAGGTCCACTACACTGTGGCAGACCACATAGGGAAAACTTCTATTGTATTTTAGGACAAGTTAGCTTTATAGTTGCTAGAGAAGTCTGCAGTTGAATTGAAGGTCATCCTTCTTGAGGTTGTATTTTTAAAATACAAATCAATTTAATTTTTTTCAAAACAAAATAAAATTTAATATTAACAATTTGTTCATGATGTCTTGATAGGAACGAAGTTCATATGATTTCCTTGATCAATTAGATAATATTATTGGTAAGAAGATGCTGCTCAAGCTCAAGATAAATGCATACAACAAGAAATATCTAAACTCCAGCATAAGTGCGTCTCAGTACACAAAATGTGGTGATCTAATGAGCCAGTTACTGCTGCAAATAATTAGGTGACAATTTTTATCCCTTATGATTTAATTTCTTATTTTTCTTCATTGATTCCTGTTGATAAAATACTTCCTTTATTGCAGTCTAAAGCCAAATCAGAGGTACAAGTGGTAATGCTATTAATTATAATTATAATATATATATTATAATTATAATACCTATTAAGTAAATATTTATTTCTTCATTAGTTTTTATTGCCTCACTATGAATGCCTTTTAATTATTCTCTAGAATTGAGGAAATGTTCAGTTCTTAGTTTAAAAAAACAATATTACTTTTGGTGTCAATGCAAGAGGAAATAGGGGGTGATGCAGAAGAGGTTAAATTCTTTATATATTAGAGTTGCATTGAAAAAGATTTAGTCTAATCCATTTTCATGTTTAATATCTGAGAGATTTTACATTGAATTTTAGTAATGGAATGTTGTAATCATAGGTTATTAACCAAGACATGAATGAAACTAAAAGTGAGGGGCCTATTGAAAAGGAGCAACCATCAGGCCAGCAAGAGGGTATTAAAGATGATGCTGGGCTTGATGAGATAACAATCACTGACTTAGTAAGGCCACCAATTGTCCTTCCTACTGCACCTACTAAGGGGAAGAGGAAAAGTGCTACAAAGAAGCAGCCATTGGTAGAAGAGGCTGCTAAATCTGAAGGTAATTTACAACCATATGGACCACTTCCTAAAAGTGTGAAGATAATCAAGCAGAAGAAAAATTAGATTTTTCTCATGGAGGACTCAAGTCTTGTAGGATTTTGTTTCCAAGTTCAATTAATGTTGTCTTTATTTGATAGTCAAAAGTGTGTTTTATTGTTTTATAGTTAACTATTGCAAGTGTTATGATGGAAAGGCTGACTGTTATTTCTTTATGTATTTTATTTTAGTTGCTGTGGATTTCAATTCTTGTAGAGTTATTCATAGTTTGAATTTTAATGCATTTTAAAATAGCCTTGCACCTATTATATTTATGTTACCAGTTGAAAATTATTTATGGGTAAACATTACTAGATGTAAATTATTTATGGGTAAATCTTAAGAATTGGCATATATGTAAATTATAAGACACCAATACTATACTTGCCAAAACAAATATAATTAATCACAACTTTTGATACAGTCTTCTAGCTAAGTCAAAAAAAGTAGATACTGTTTGTAGCTTAATTAATTTTATTGGGCCATATGTATTATGTCTCAAGTGATGTTGGATTATGAGTAAATGGATAATATCAATAAAGTCTAAAGTCGTTAGCCTGCGAAACAAAATGGGCCTTGAAAGGCGAGACAAAATCATAAAGATACAATCTCTTTAATGCCTTTTTGCTGGAAGAAGAAATATATGCACCTTTTAGGCTACACAATAAAAATAAGCCTGACAATAATTAACCTTTGAACATTATAATGGAATATTGAGGCCCTTCTCAATTTTGAAAAATTGTATATACTATTTAAAAATAGGGCCCTTTACTTTTATCTTTTTCATTATATTTGACCCCTCACTTTATATCCAATAATACTTAGGATGCGTATAATAAAAGAATATATGTTGTTGACAACTCATTGCAATATTTTCTTTATCCCTATATGCTTCACTTTTTCATGCCTCCTCAAAGCAAAATAGCATTTTTGTTTTTAACTTTTATACACTAGCCAATTAGTCCATACAATATGCTTCTTATGAAGTATTCGCTTCCATCTACAAAGCGTTCTTGCCATAAAAATTTGGAGGAAAGTATATCATGCAGCTTAACTCCTTCTCATGCTAACGTTGGTAAGTCATTTCATGAACTTCATTCTTAATCGATTATTCATGAAGTTCATTCCTTAATGCATTTTTCTTCTGGTATTACTCATTAAGCAGAGAACTCAAATTGTACCCAACCTGGACAAGTTTTCACAAACCAATATTATTGGCAAAATACACCATATAAGAAGTTTAGTTCATCTCTGCAACCAGTTAACAGCTTGGAATGCACAATTCGACTAAAGGAGATATATTCGCATAATGGTTCGGCTAAAAGCAAACAAAAATGAAGAAGAGTAACTCTAGCAAACGTATCGAATGTTGCCACAAATCTTTCTTCCAAGTTTTCTGATGACTCCTTATCAGGTTGCATTTATCAAATAGTTATTAAGACTTTTTTGATTGCTTTTAATCCATCAAATCACAACATGAACACAGTCACATTAATAAACTAAACCATTATCATTAGATGTTTTTAAGAGGAGGAGTACAAGACTTCGTGCAGTGCTGAGTTTAGACCAAAATAAAGAATCGACACAGCATAAAGAAAAGGCAAGAGGTGAAATCTTAAGAGGTCAGTGGTATAGTTTTAAAATTTTAACTTTCATTTACCATATTTTATAGTGGATAAAAATAAGGAGGCATGCATGTTTCTCAAAATAATAATGTAATTAAGTGTCAACAAATTGATACAACTTCTTGCGTTTTTTGAGTTTAGACAAGTCAATTAATTTGGTAGTGTGTAAGGAAAAAGCAGCTTGTGAAAATACCAAGAAAATTGGAGTGTCACAAAGCTCAATAGGTAATACCAAGTCTTTTGATATTTCACCTGCATTTGTATCAATTCATCTTAGTCATTTAATTTGGAGAGTTTAGTATAATAAGATAATTTAGTAAGTTGGTGATGATTAGATATCCGACTCATTTCCATAAATTTTTACAAAAATTAGTAATTCACAGATATGTAGATAAACACAAAATATTTGCAAGAGGTTTCTATAGCTTCGACTTAGTTCTTTATGTGTAGCAATACAGATTCAGTCCCTAGAAAAATGTTATTTTTGATTGAAAATATTCTACAGAGCTATTGGCCCACTTGCTTGATCATGTGATTCTTATGGGCCATAATATTCTTAAGGCAATATAAACATAAAGCCTTGATTACTACAACCATAACTCTTCACATCTATATTCAAGTAATGAAAGAACTGAGGATGGGCTAAAAATTCAAAATGAACAATCAAATAACCTTCAGATTTATAGGCTAACTTATATGGAAGTGTTTGTTTTATGGGCCACGAGATTCTTAAGTCCACATGACTAAATGTCATAAAATTTAAATTCTCACTTTTACTTCAAGAATTACACCCATATGTGTTTTGGTATACTTAGACCCATTCACTCCCTTGCTGCCATGTCCATTATTTTTTGGATTATTTTTATAGGTTTTAGTTTCAACATTCCATGTGAGATTAACTAAATATGAAAAATTTACTAAAAAGTAGTTGTCTCAAAATGCCTAATAATTTGTGCCTTATGAACTATAATAATTTGATAATATTTTTTGGTTGACTCACAGGTCCTAAACATTATTATGAAGGAATAGAATTTTCATACACTAATAACCTAGATGAAGTTAGTGATGCAAGTGATGCAAATGATGAAGTCGTTAGAGGTAATCTTATTATAACTTCATAACCTCTTTTTCATAATATTGATTTTTTAATATTTTTCTAATTAATATTTTTTTCATTATATTCCACTTGCCAGAGAATTCTCAAGAAGTTTCTCATATCTTATCCACAAATGTTTAGGAACCGATCAAAGAAACTAGTACAATCTATTGTATTTAGTACAATATTAAAATATATTATCTGAATTATTTCCACCATCATCAATATTAATTCCTAAATATTTAATTGAATATCATATATTAATATTACTATGTGACTTTTTTCTTTCATCAATTAAAACCTACACTTAATTAAATTAATTATTCTTCTTTCATTACTAATAGAAAATATAAAAAAAAAGTAATGACATGTAGTTTATGTTGATGAATGACTTAAATTCCTAGCTATCATCATATGCAGTGTATATCGATGAAGGAGATCTTATAGAGACATGCAAATGTTGCCAAGCTTAGCTATGGTTTAATGGAAGAGTTAAGAAAGATAAATTTTGTACAAACTTGTCATTCTCACTTAGTTACTGTAAAGGAAAAGTTGTATTACCAACCATGCATACACCACCAAAATTTTTACGTCATCTATTATTTGATAAGAAGTCAAATGAGTCAAAG
Source organism: Prosopis cineraria (assembly GCF_029017545.1). Lineage (NCBI taxonomy): Eukaryota > Viridiplantae > Streptophyta > Magnoliopsida > Fabales > Fabaceae > Prosopis > Prosopis cineraria. Next base: position 9,462,956 of record NW_026555334.1, on the reverse strand, counting down.
AATTTCCATGCTAATATAAGATAATATAACAACATGTTCCCTTTTACATCTATGGGCGGAAGGGTTAATCATTCAATTAACAGTGATGGTAGGCCTTATTCCTTTGGAATATCAGGCATGAATTATCATATGATTGGAAGTCTATTGCCACCAAAAGGAGTTAAACCAGTTTACTCACAGTTATACATCTATGATACTGAAAATGAAGTTGCAAATAGAATCTTTGCTGTAAGGTATGTACTTCTCAAACTTTAGTTATTTGAATAATTTTCCAAATTTTAATTTAATCACAAAACTAATATTAATTGATTAATAATTTGATGCAGCAATCATCAAAAGTCATTGAGCATTGACACATGAATTGTTCAAAAGATAAAGGATGTTTTGGATGAAGTAAATTCTTTCGTGCTACAATATAGGACTGCATCATCATTATTAAGAAGTAAGGAGCATAAAAAATTTAAGTTGTACTTGATTAGCACTCGAAAACATGATGGTCATACATATAATCTTCCTACAGCATCAGAGGTTGCAGCATTGGTTGTCGGTGACATTGATATGGATTTTAGTAGAAGAGATATTATTGTTGAAGAGTTCTCAGGATCACCCCAACGTATAAATGAGTTACATCCATCTCACATCCCTCTTCAATATTCCATACTATTTCCACTTAGTGAGGATGGACATAGGGATGATGTTAATCACCATAAAGACATTCTCAGCTCAACTAAGAAGAAAAAAAAAGGTTAGCATAAGGGAATATTTCTCATTTCGACTCATAACACGGGCTAATGAAATCTCATCATTGCTACATGCACGTAGATTATTCCAGTAATTTATAGTTGATGGTTATACAATGACTGAATCACAAAGATTACTTTGGGTGAAGACTCATCAAAAAGGAGTTACGGGTTAATTTATATCAAGGTTTGTTGGATGCTTTAATCAACGGTGAAAGGAATGCGAATTGTACAGGAAGACGAATAATTTTGCCTTCGTCTTTCACTGGTGGAGCTAGATACATGATTTAAAATTACCAAGACGCAATGGCTATTTGTCGTTAGGCTGGGTACCTAGATATCTTTTTGACATTCACATGTAATCCTGCTTGGCCATAAATTACTAGATTTTGTGAGAGACATTCTTTATCTCCTTCAGATCATCCAGAAATATTGTGTAGAATCTTTAAATTAAAATTACAATCATTGATGAAGACCATTAAGGAGAAGAAAATTTTTGGAATGGGTAAAGTAGGTTAGAATTCAAAACTTAAGTATTGCCTACTACATTTATATTCTTACATTTGAATATAATAATATATTAAATTTTATTGTCTTAAACTCTGACATATGCTATTTGAATCATAAATTTTCTTCTCACTTCATTACATTTTTACGTTTCTTTTTTTGTAGAAGTATATACCATTGAGTTCCAGAAGCGAGGACTTCCTCATGCACACATTCTCTTATTCATGGATCAAAGAGACAAAATAATAGATGCAATTGAGGTTGACAAAATTATTTTGGCTGAAATTCTAAACAAAACATCATCACCATTGTTGCATGAACTGGTAAAGAAATTTATGATCTATAGTCCTTGTGGGAAGAGCAATCCAAAATCACCATATATGCAAGATAAGAAGTGTAGTAAATACTTCCCAAAGAAATTTAATGACACAACACAAATTGATAATGATGGCTATCCTACATACAGAAGAAGGGATGATGGTCAAACCATTGAAGTCAAAGGTATTCCTCTTGATAATAGATATGTTGTGCCATATAATCCAACGCTTTTAGGCATGTACCAAGCACATATTAATGTAGAGAAATGTAATCAATTTACATCCATTAAGTACTTATTTAAGTACATAAGCAAAGGAAATGATAGGGTGGTTGCTATAATATATGACAATCATGATGAGATTCAACAATACTATAATTGTCGATACATATCTGCATGTGAGGGATCTTGGCATATATTTGGTTTTGACATACATCACAAATTTCCTTCTATTGAGAGATTATGCTTTCATTTCCCCAATCAACAATCTATCATTTATTCTAACGATGATGATGTAACTGAATTGTTGGATAAACAGAGAGTATGTAAGTCACAGTTTCTAGCTTCAATGAAAAGGAATGAATAGGATGAAGTTGCCCAAACACTTACATATATTGAGTTCCCTTATCATTATGTTTATCAAAGATCAAAACGATCTTGGAAAAGAAGGGAACGTGGTTTTATTATTGGTAGGATTACTCATGTAACTCCATCGTCTAGAGAGCTATACTGTCTTAGAATTCTTTTGACAAAGGTTAGAGGCCCTTCTTCATATGATGCCATTAAAACTGTCAATGGAGTAGTCCACAAAACATTCAAAGATGCTTGCTTTGTATTAGGATTACTAGATGATGATAGTGAATACATAAATACAATACATGAAGCTGCGACTTGGGCTTCAGGAATATTATTGAGAAGAATGTTTGTGACTATGTTACTATGTTCTTGCTTGAGTTGTCCTGACTTTGTGTGGAATAATACTTCAAAAATTTTATCTGAAGATCTATTATATATCTCTAGAAATGATCAAAGCCTATCAGGTAATTCAAAAGTTTTTCAATCCAATTATTATCAATTAAAATGTTTTTGCAAAATATTTATGAATAATCATTTAATTTTTTTATACATTACAGCAATTGACATGCTAGTCTTTGAGAAGGAACAGGCTACACTACGTGAGATCGATTGCTTTTTAAAGAGTAATGGGAGATTACTTTAAGATTATCCATCCCTACCATTACCTCAAGAAGCTTTAATATTTGAAATCACCAACCATCTAATACTACAAGAATTGAACTATGATCGAGATGCCTTGAATATAGAAGCTTTAAGGCCAATTAGTTCATTCAATGATGAGCAAAGATGTATTTATAATATGGTCATGTCCTCACTATCTTCACAAATAGGAGGATTTTTCTTTGTCTATGGTTGTGGAGGCACTGGCAAAACATTCTTGTCGAATGCATTATCTTCATCACTTCGTGCAAAAGGAGATATAGTTTTGACCGTGGCATTAAGCGGAATTGCAGCAACTTTATTGCCATCCGAAAGGAAAACACATTCAAGGTTTGTAATCCTTATACAAATAACTGAAGACTCTGTTTGTTGCATAAAACAAAACTCTGCATTAGCATATTTAATTGAAGTAGCAAAGTTGATCATATGGGATGAAGCACCAATAGTGTAATGCTATTGTGTTGAAGCCTTTGACCGCACACTTAGGGATATAATGCATTCTAATTATCCATTTGGTGGGAAATGTGTTGACATGGGTGATGATTTTCACCAAATCCTTCCTATCATTCCAAAAGGAACAAGAGCATCAATTGTAAATGCATGCATTAGTTCTTCACCCTTATAGGACCATTGCAAAATTTTTCAACTTAAGAAGAATATGCGTTTATCACCATTAACCTCAAATAATAAGGATGAAGATTTGAAAAAAAATTTCACAATGGCTATTAGATGTAGGTGATGGGAAGTTGGGCCAACTACATGATGATGTAGCTAAGATAGAGGTTCCTCATGATTTATTGCTTTCTGAATATGACGATGCAATGGAAGCAATTGTGTCATATACTTATCTAGATTTATTTGATAATTTATCTAACACTCAATATTTTAATGATAGAGCAATTCTTGCTTCTACCATCGAAGTTGTTAATCAAGTTAATGATTACATATGCTCTTTACTTCCTTGCGAATCTACCGAGTTTTTAAGTTGTGATGCCATTTGCAAGTCAACAGAAAATAGTGATTCCTTTGATGATTTGTATAGTACTGAGTTTCTTAACATAATAACTTATTCTGGATTACCTCCTCATAAGCTCCACTTGAAGGTTGGGACTCCTATAATGTCACTCCGTAATATAGACCAAGCCTCTGGTCCATGCAATGGCACAAGATTACGTACCACTCATGTTGGAAAAAATATCATAGAAGCCATAACTTTGAATGGTGCAAAGCAAAATGAGAAAGTCTGAATTCATTGAATGGACATGAATCCCTCAAAAAGTAGATGGCCTTTTCACATGCAAAGGAGACAATTCCCTATTATTGTTTCATTTGCAATGACAATCAACAAAAATCAAGGGCAATCATTGCAAAATGTTGGATTATATATGCCAAAATCAGTCTTCACGCACGGTCAATTATATGTAGCACTATCAAGAGTTAAAAGCAAAGATGGCTTGAAGATTCTCTTACCCTATGAGACATTTACTACAACAAATGTTGTTTACAGAGAGATTTTTAAAAATTTGATGTAACATGTGTTTGTTTTTAAAATTAATGAAGACATGTTTCATTTTATATGTAATTCAATATATGTAATCACTATAAGACATGACTATTAACATTACAATTTTAACATACATTAAAGTGATACTTTTAAAGCTTTTATAGTAATTATTTAAGAATAGCTTAAATTAAATATTTTATAATTGAATATAAATAAATTCATATAATGTATTGCACGGGTAGCGAAGGCTAGTTTCAAAAACAAACAAGTAAATTGGGTAAAGGGGGGGAGGAAATCCCTTACGAAAGATAGTACGAAGTGTCTGGAGACTGTTGAATGTCAGCGTGAAATTCTTGGGTGTCAGGAGAATTGGCGGTGATTCTGAAGTCTTAACTGTCAACTTCGGAAATAATAGATAATTAAATTGATGTATTCCGCCGCTTTTGCTCTCGTGCTTAAGCTTTGGTTTCTCCGCCTTTCTTGGAGACATCACATCCATATTTGCTGGACCAACCAACTTAACATACCTTTTTTAAATGCCTTCTTCCTTTCCATGGCTGCTTCATTCAATTCTCACTTGACATTGCTGCGAGATAACTCGTCCGATTTAGAGTTCTCTAAATGGCATTTCCAGCGTCAATCTCCGTTTCACGGGAGCATCTTGCTTCTTCGTCCAATTCCTGTTCTGACCTTCATGGGCTTGTGTCGAATTCATCGAAGGTATGTCATTTTCTCTTCTTTGATTGATCCCCTGCGTGCCCATTTCGTTATGGAAGAGCTAATTACACTAACCTCTGTGGTAGATCTTTGGTCGGAAATTGAAGTCTGGGGAAATGGAGAAACCCCGTTTGAGATTGTTGTCGGATTCAAGGTTAGTTTCGCTTGCACGGCAAGTCTTGTAAATCTTGATGGTTGAACAGTGGAATAGTTTATCTGAAACTGCCGTTTTTTGAATTAAGTTGATGATGCTTTGGGTAGTTATTCTATGGGAGGACAATAACTTGGAGAGCTCATTTGTTCTTCCTTTCAGTTCTAACCCTTAGTGTACCCATTGTTACACGAAAATATTATGTTAAAAAAGTAAATGAAGATTTGTGGCCTTGAGTTATCACTGATGCAGATTTTATTATACTTAATTAAATTTTGTTTTGGTAAAATAACTGACTACCTCTCAGAACTTCGGAGTAAAACTAAGAAGTACTAAATACCAACTGATTTATTTTTTGTTGAAATGAAGCTCAGCAGCACATGTTGCTCTGTTGTTTGCAGGAGCACTCGAAGTTTTTCTTTAAGGGCTTCTATGGGGCCTTCAGGATTGACTCAACAACTTGAAGACAAGAGGCTGACGACTGTAACTGAGGCTAAAAATGGGCGTGATATGTTTAATGATATCAAGGACAGGTTTTTGAGTTTTAAAAAGAATAACTACTTGTAAGTTTCAGAATACCCTGGTTCAATTGTTTCCTTCTGATACCCAAAAAGAGAAGAAACTTTGTCAATGTGGTCTGTTTTCTGGCAGGAAAAACATTGAACAGTTCCAAAATCTTGCCACGGGTCAGGCACCGAAGGTGACCTCCTGCTTTTGGCTAATGTTTTATCTGTCTAATAACTAGTGGTTTGCTTTTTTGGTTCCTCTTCGCCTATTCTTTTTTCCCCCTGCAACATCTTGGTCTACTCTTTCAATTCGTCTACTAAATCATTTGCTGAATATAGTTCTCTTGAACCTTGACTTACAATTTCTAGAACAGTTTATGGTTATTGCTTGTGCAGATTCAAGGGTTTGCCCCTCTAATATTCTGGGATTTCAACCAGGAGAAGCATTCACGATTCGTAATGTTGCTAATTTGGTACCTCCATTTGAGGTATATTTTCCACTGAAAGTGATTTATCTTGGCTGTCTATCTCAACTATTTTAGGATGGTCACTGAACTCTACTTACATGGCCTTGCTAATCTCATTTTTTCCTGATTCAGAGTGGACCCTCTGAAACAAATGCTGCGTTAGAATTTGCTGTGAATTCCCTTAAAGTAAGCACATTTTTCTTGCAAAGTATAAACAGGATTCATCGTCTCTATTTGGGAGTTGTCTTAATGTTATTATTTAATAATTTACAATGTTTTTTGGGCTGTTAATTATTTACTTATGTGCTTGTTTGTTTCGACAAGTCTAGCTTCCCTAATTAATGGAATCAGCTCTAATTTTGAAGTACAATTTAGGTCAACCAATAAGTATTAGACTTCAATCCACCGTCATAACCCATTGACAAAATCAGCATCAGAGTTAAAACTGATGTTGGTCACAATACTTATTGATCTTATGATAAATGCATCTTGAGAGTGGCAGGGTAAATTTTAAAAGTTTAGCATGTTCCTTTACCACTACAACATTATTAGCATAATTGAGAGTATTTTTAAGCATAGACAAATTGAATATCTATTGACATGTGATAATATATAATTATTTTTTGAAAAAACACAATCTTTGATCCTTATAATTTTATTAATTTTGTTTTTAGTCTCTGTAGTTATTTTTCAGTGTCTCCAATCCCTATAATTTCAGAAAGATTAGGTAACCTTTATTTTTCAGGTCCCTATAGTTTTCATTTTTTCAGTGGTTTTAGCCTTTATAGGGATTAAAAACATTTGAAAAAAATTATAAAGATTAAAAGCAAAACCGGATGAAACTATTTCGACCAAAGATTTTGTTTTCCGTTGCTTTTTTAATACAAATGAGGCTATTATAGCTTGGGGTTGTGTCCAACTGTGAAACACCTGGAGAATAATTCGAATTAAAAAATTCATTTAACTTTTTAAACATGCAAGCATGTGTAAGGTTTGCTGGTCACAATACCTTGACATTCATACTTCTATTTGAGGAAGAATTAAAACCTCTGCCATCGCAGGTTGAGAATATCATAGTCATTGGGCACAGCTGCTGTGGGGGAATTCGTGCTCTTATGAGTATGCAAGATGATGCAAATGCCAGGTTCACTTAACATAATTCTAGATATAGTCTGTCATTTTCCTTTTACTGGTGATGTGAGATTCATGTCTGACTTGGTTATGTTTTTCATTTCTTATTAGCTTCATCAAAAGCTGGGTTGTAGTTGGGAAGAACGCAAGAATAAAAACCGAGGCTACTGCTTCTTCTCTCAACTTTGACCAGAAGTGCAGGCACTGTGAGAAGGTAATAATATTATCTACCTTATCTCTTCCAGTTTCGGGAACCTTCAAAATGTCAAATAATACAATGAATTGTCCTTATACGGGGCTAAAGTGCTAGATAAATCATGTCATATGTAGGGTGAGTGAGACACCCTTTTGATGTGAAGAAAAATAGCCTTGAAATCAATCTATAGTTCTATCTAATGTAATTCAGGTGAACATATGACCTCTAACACTTCTTTCTTCTTCTGCATGCCATTCCTTGGCTTCATTTTAGATTCTTCTAGCTAGAGAAGTTTTAATTTTTGGGGAAATGATCCTATATCAAGGTTTTCAGAGCTTACAATGAAATTAAATCAGGCTTGGACTTCATGAGTGCTCTCATAGATGCCATAATTAGTGTTCCAATAAACATATAACCACAGTTTAGAGAATCCATATTCAACATTGCTTTATAATATGGTCCTGAGCCTAATCCATTTCACACGTACAAATATTTTATGCATTCCTTGACAAGCAATGGCCTCTGTTTATTTTTTGTCATTGAGATTTAGTTGAATAGAGTCCATTAGGATAATTTATTGTTGCCCATTATTGAATATAATGCAATTAATGTTACTTGTACAGGAATCAGTTAACAATTCCCTATCAAACCTTCTTACATATCCATGGATAGAAACAAAGGTGGCCACCGGAGAACTCTCTATTCATGGGGGTTACTACGACTTTACTGAGTGTACATTTGAAAAGTGGACATTGGATTACAAGAAAACCAAAACCGAGGAAAGTGGCGGAGTCACAGTCAAAGATAGAATATTCTGGAGTTGAGTTTTTACTTCTTTACCCCCATTAAAGTGACTCTATCTCTTCTCAGAAATTTGTTGTACTAGACTACTAGCAGCCTAGTAGAACATAAAAATAATAAGCTGAATAACGACTTTCTGTACAATATATTTTTGAAACATTGCGATTCAGTTGATGTGAAGAAATCTCTATAATGTTCTTCTACTGTTTTTTATTTACCAGCCTTTTCTAAAAACTTGTCTATATTAAGAACATCACTAAAAAATATGGTGATTAAAGAAGGTCCAAGCCCATCCACATCTTGAATTCAATTAAGTAAACATGCTTAGCAATCCATCAGTCCGTTTAAAACAAGTCTTAATGATATGGGATGTTACAATGATCAAGTTGTAAGAAAGCGGTAGATATAAAAAATTTAACAGGTATAAATAAAAATGCTACTCGTACACTTTGTGTGTGTGCCGTTCGCTCTGTTACAGAGGATTTAAAATGCGTCGCTGCATGCAACAAATTGGCTCTTCAAATCATTTTTAAATACGTTGGATCAGCCTGTTTTGTCCTTTTCTTCTAAGCGCACCTTACTGTGGTTTGAATAGACAGCCAAAGACGCAGTTACACCTAGAATCAGAAGGAAAAATGCATTTTTTTTTAAATCGATAGTGATAGACTATATCCATGCTCTATAACGCAGCTAGTTCTTGGAGCTATTCGCCAGTGATTTTCATCAGCATTGTGATGATAAACATGTGCACATCTCCAAGGAGACAAGCCGTGTAGTTCTTTCACACCCCCAAAAATAGAAAGATGACTAGCACGAAACATGAGTTTAATCTCATATTCACAAGCCTAATCTACTCAGACTAAACGTTCCCTTTTATTCTATTGCTGACATACATTGTTGAGATATTACCTTAAATATTGATTGTCATTTGTTTCGTCTGAGCATTCCCCTGTTTCATCGCATTGCAACATCTCATTTAGAACTTGTTAGTTATAGGAGTTCTTAGAACTTTCGCCTTAACCACCCAAGTTATACCCAATGAAGTTGAACTGATCAGGGCACAGATTAAGTCCGTACCTAAAGTACATTGCTGAATCTTACGATTTGCTGACAGATATGATAATAAAAGGATTGCAGGGGAGTGCATGGAACCATCTTGTTGATTGAGAAATAAGCCTACGTTGCCTGATAAAAAAACCAAGGTCCTTGACTCACCTTACCACCAATCCTATGACCTTCCCTTTCACTTAAACCCCCCACCTTCCATACTACTGATCCTTGAGGTTGATTTGGTACCTACTTATACCACACACTTGACTATCAACTTCACTGATAAAATAAACCTTCCATTCCTCAATGTGTTTATACGGTATACTCTAAAGTTGCAACTAGCAAGCATGTATAGCTAGAGTAAAGATTCGTGCACAATCCTTCTTACATTCTTTACTGCAGCATTGGCCTTGCTTTCCTTCAGTAACTCGAGCACTAGGTTATAGACATCTTACATGTTTTTCACCAGTTCTAGGTTAACGTCCCGTGCCATAGCGGATATGCTGACAAATTTATCCATGGACAAATCAGTAGATAGTGAAATGGAGTGAAACGATAAATGCCAATGCTATCAAGGGTGACTTTCTAAAGTGCTCTAACCAATTATAGAAATCAAGATTTCTCGTGTTTTATATGAATAGGAATGATTGGTTATAGATGTTTTATTCATACTTCCAGCCCTCTATCATATCAAATTTTCACAGTTAATCCAACTCCCAGTTCCTATGATGTATAATCATAATAAACGTAAGTGACAGAGAAAGACGTTGTAAAGTTAGTTAGATATTAAGACTACAAATAGATACCTACTCGTAAATTCAGTTTGTGACTTGAATAATAATACTCAGCATACTATTCAGATTAAACCTCCTCTGTTCTGTTCTCTCTTGGATTCTTCTCTGTTCTTCTCTCCTCTAAACCCCTTCTTGTCTCTTGATCCCTCTTCCTCTCCCTCTTTACCTATCTTCTCTCTTCTATCCGAATTATAAACATCTATCATCCTGCAATTCATGGTGAGGTTAGCTCATCTATTGAACAAGTCATATTGAAGTCAAGTCTAGTTGAAGAGCTGAGCTGAAGTTTAGTTTTAAGGAGCAGTATATAAGATAAGGCTTGGACTCAAACACAAAAATAGCTAGAACTCCTTAGTACTTAGTATGTTATGCAGGGCTATCTAATACTACACATTCTAAGTTAATCTAAACATTATATAAGCATATTGGGCAGGGAAATGGTTACTTTACATTCTTAGTTAATCTAAACCTAGGAACAAGGGAGCATGGATATATGGATATAGGAAATAACACAACACTAACAACAATATTTCATGGCAATGTACCGAATTCAAAAAGTTGCATAGTTTCATTGCATGTTGAATACAACTGGCTCATACGCGACAACAGAAACAGGGCTCTTTTTCTGACCAATGCTTTATAGATGTAAACACTCACCTTATTAACTAAGATTGGGATGAAATGATGAAAAGGTTGCTTCTATAGAAAACATGTCTCCAAAATTGTAAAATAAGTTGGCAGGAGTCACAAACTATCATTCCATCATGATTAAGTTACACAAATCGATCTAACAGAATAACAGATCAGTCAACAAAACCAAATCCAACTTCTGACTTCAGTGCATCACAAAAATGAAAATACCTAGTTGCCTTCATATTTTGGGTCGGCTGTGACCAAATGGTGTATTATAACCAGACCAAAAATGAAAATGCCAAGAAAATTGGCAATAAAACCCAAGTCTTGATCGTCAATCATCTCTTACTTCCTGGAGAACACCAAAAATATTTACTTAATTAAAATGTACCAATCATCTTAATAAGCTCCCGTGACAAATTTAAATACCTCAATTAAAAATAACATAAATAATCCTTATCATACAGTTATCTATAATACTTCAGCTAAGAGCTTTAATACAAATGAATTTCTGACCGGGGACAATAAATGAGTTGCAAATATATGTCAAGACCTAAAACTTGAAGGATTCAAAATAATAACACTGGGCGTGGTCTTAGTTCCGAAAAGAAAAGATTGTAGAAACTGGCTTCAAATGAATGAAGATGAAGCAAGGTCCAATCAGAACCTAAATCACAAAATTCAAAAAAAAAAAAAAAATCCCTTGGCGTCGATGGCAAATATTGAGAATAGAAACAGGCTACCCAAAGAAGGGAATAAAAAATATGAAAGCAACAAACAAGTTGAGGATTACCGAGAATGTCAGATTGGGGTTTGAGGATTTTCTCGGATCTTCTGAATCTGGAAGACTGGAACAGCGAAATGTAATCAACTTGTGTGAAGCTTATAGTTATCGTGGCCGGTCGCCGGTCGCTGACACTGACCAGATGACAAACGTCGTCGTTGGGCTTGAAGTTTCATCGTCAGAACTCATTAGCAAAAGCTAAAAGTTGATGTGGCTGCTGGGATTCGAGCCCAGGTCTCCACGGCCACAACGTGGAATTCTTACCACTAAACTACAGCCACTTGATGTTTTTTGAAGTGCAAAGAATTATTTATGTTATATGTAAAATTACAAGATATTTCCCTAGATTAATTCATAAGCTAAAAGAAAAATGAATTCTTTTTTATTTTATTTATAAATTATATCATTAAATTTTTATCAATAATTTTTATTTTTTATTAAATATTAGTGAGGGAAAGTACATTATTAAAATATATATATTTAATATTATCAAAGCTAAAAATTTGTTAAACTTTTAGACATAATTAACGAATTTTAATACTTTTTTTAATTTTAATAAAATATATTAAAAGTAATTTATAGATAACATTTTAGTGAGTATCATGCATATAAGATATTTATTGCATTTTTATCATGTTAATCTTATTTTATATTGATTTATTTTTTAAAAATTATAAATGAAGGTAAAATTAAAAATTTATTTAATTTTTAGTCAAAATTAATGATTAGTCGCCAAATTCTCCTTCATTCTAATGATAATATTGGAAGTAATTTATAAAAACTAAAAAGGACGAAAGAAGCATTTAAATTAAAAAAATCAATTTCTAAAGACGTTAATTTAAAAGGATTTTAGATTATCTATTCCTAATTTAAAAATAATTAATTAAAAATATAACTAATTAGCACTCCCTCCTTTCAAAAATATAAAGCATTTTTAATCAAATCTCACCCTCCAATAAAGTAGTTATCTACTTTTCAACTAACTCTATCTTTTTATATTTATCCCTATTAAATACCTTACAATAAATATAAATTTATTATTAATAGGGACACTTTAAAAAAGGCAATGATTACACCTCGAAAGGCTAAAAATACCTTATATTTTTAACATCTAACTATTTAAAAAATATTTTATATTTTTAAATAGAGAAAATATTTCAATTCAGGTATAAAATAAATTTCAACTCACGTCCTTTTTATAGTTAAAAAAAGGCCCACTCAAAGCTCTCAAAAGAAGCAAAGTGAAATATGAGAACTCAACCGATTCTTTCCTCCAATCCCTTCTTGGTCACCATCTTGCACTTGTTTAATTTTTTTAATTATCCAACAATGGTAGGATAAGAATCAAGAGGGGGGACTAGGAGAGAACTTGCTCCCATGAGAATTTGCTTAGAGCTAACATTTTAAAAATTGAACCAGACAATAAATTAAAAGGGTCAGTGAATCATGATTATTATAGTTTAATCTATTGAACTAATAATCTAATTGGTGACATAATAATTAAATAAAAATATTTATTTGCAAATATGTGTGTGTGAATAAAAATGTTAAAAATAATGAGAATGTCATTCGCAATTCAAAGTTGTTTTGCCAGGATATATTAAGTTTCAATTTTTTTATATGTATATTTTTTATTTACCTTATTTGTTTTTTCAAGTAAATAAGTTTTTAATTTTGTCTATAGTTTAATCCATATAATGTCAATAAACAAACCATGCACTTAAAATTTATCATTGTAACCCATAAGGAAGTTGGCATTAATATTTTAAAATTGAATAAAAAAATTTATTATTAAAATAAGAGTAAACAACAATTCAATGCGATCTAGCTGTTCCGGTTGCAGAATTAACTATGATTCTATTGAAATTGCTTGACTTCAAGTGGTCCACCTCTTCAATCAAACGAAGCTGTTTTTTATAGGGTGGTGGTCCAATCAGTTTGACCATTCTAATCAGTCTGAGTCTTAAAACATTACCTAGCACTTACAATCAATAAGATGAACATTTAATCTGTTTTAGTTCAATGAGTGCCAATAATTGCTAGTTCCCTTTCTTCCATTTTCTTCTACTTTCTTTTATGCTTTTCTGCTCCCACAAAATGCCATGACCCATCTAGATTAGATAAGATTTGTACAGATATTGTGATTGGGAATCAAAGCCCCTCATCATCATCAACATTGAATTTTTTACGAAAAATGACAACAAAATCTTATAAAAATATACAAATGACAATCAATTCTTTAAAAAGTGTTATAATTTTTCTAAAATCTTTAAGTATTTTTCTGGCATTAATGATTTTAAGTTAAATGATTAAATTGCCCTTTGTTTAAAATAAAAAATAATGGGTTCATGTGGAAAGTTATGTTTTCTTGTTTAATTCTTACGATTCAGAGAATAAAAGTTGTGATTGCTTATATAAAAGTTGTAACAGGTTATTTTCAAAACTTGAACTTTAATGATAAAATAAATTTTATGTAAGAAGTTGTAATTTCTTATTAGTTATTGTGATTCATACAGTAAAAGTTATGATTGGTTATTTTTAAAACTTGAATTTCAATAATAAAAAAATTTCATGTAAAAAGTTATAATTTCTTACTTAATTTTTGCAATTCACAAAATCAAAGTTGTAATTATTTAAACAAAAGTTGTGATTGTAACTAGTTATTTTTAAAATTTGTTTATCAATTCTAAAATAAAAAAATTCATGTAAAAAGTTGTGATTTCTTGTTCAATTTTTAATTCATAAAAAAAAATTATGATTGAAAAATGAAGTCAAACTTATTATTTTTATTTTAAACAAGGGACAATTGAATCATTAATTTAAAATTATTAATTTATATTTAGGGATTTTAAAAAATTATGACATTTAAGAGATTTGATTGTTATTTATATATTTTGTTGTAATTTTATTATCATTTTTTATTTTTTTTATCTCTATCTATATTTCATGTTTTCGTCTCATCTTTATTGTTTGAACAAGTTTTATATGACTTTGTGTTGAGAGGCTTTGGTTTAACTGGTCTAGGAACTTAACCCGAATCTCGAATTGGAGTCATGCACAGTGAGATTTGATGTCATTATGGGCCACGACAACTTCGGAATCTCAACTCCACAAATATTTTAAAAACTGATCATGTCCTCTTCCGCGTTTTTTATTTTCCTTTCAATAATTGCTTCTCGAAGCAGCCACTTATGCAATGAAAGTAATACGTGCGCTTCGACGAATTTGGACATCTTTCTTCATCACCATACTTTCCATTTCCGTTTTTATCTTATCCAAAACTTTAATTTGTTCTGCTCGGTGGGACCTCCGTAGAATAGCGACTGTTCAATTCATGAAACCACCATTTTTATTCATTGCTGCATCATTCTTGGAAAAAAAAAAAGGTCTTGAATCTTGATGATCCAAGCTGCTTGTCCATCTTATTGTGGTAGTGCAATTTGAAGCTGTTCCTACATTCGGCAAGGTAATTTAAGGTATTGCTGGGTGATTATTTTTATAATCTTCTAAATCATCAAATGGGTTTTGATTACTCAGTCACTGGGTTGCATTACGGGTTATTCTTTAGTCCAATCTCATCACTTCTTGCTTCTTCATCAGAAGATAACTTTTCAACTTTTGTATTTTGTAGTTTTGGAGATACTGCTTCGGTAAAATCGACCAGTTGCTTTGTGAAATCTGCTGTGTTTAATTGTAAGTGTCATATTGTGATCATTTGTTGTCATTAGTTAAGCTCATGTCTTAATGTGAAATGCACTGAGCATCTTAGTTTGGCCAGTAAACAACATTACAATTACAATTTGAGCTGACGTTTCCAGAGTTAAAACTCATTCTTCTGGAAGAAATTCTTCACCAGTTATGCAAAATATACTTTTAATTATCGTTCATGTCTAAAAACATTCTGATGCAGTTGTTCATATATTTGCTTTAAGGTTCTTCAAGGGAAGAAAAAAAAAAACCACATAAAACGTGGATTTTCTTACATCTTTCCATCACATAACTTGTCAAAAGGTCAATCCACATATTATTTATTTATTGAAAGACCTATATCAAATCCTGAAGGACTTTATCTAAGTTTTGTCAATTCAAGCAAGTGTTACGTGATTGCCTTGGGCAGTTCAGATAGGCGAATGAATGACACTAGAAAGGGGAGTTGGGATATTGACATACAGAAAAGTTTCTGCTATTAACTGCTTTCAGTAAAATTTTAAGTGTTGCAACTTGTTCGTCTGGAGATTTCAAGGCGCTCTAGGACTTTTTTTTTTTGGCCAAGGTGCTCTAGGACTTAGTTGTACAGATTTAACCTGGGAAATATTTCTGGAGCAGAACAGACAAATAAAGTAGAACTCTGAAATCCTAATTATGCCAGCATAATGTCACAACAGGAGTCTTTAAAAAAAAAAAACGAGGAGGAGATGGATATCTATTTTTACTCTACATAGAGACTATATTTTCTGTAGAATGATTTAAATTTGATGCATTTCTGAATAAAAGGGATTGCATTATTAAACAAGGTCCATTGGTAAATATACTCTGTGACAATTTTACATTTGGAAGCTAGCTTTCACTAGAATGTAAATTGAAAGTTCATTAAAGTATGAATGAAAAATTGAGATGGACACATAAATAGTATGATAATGTTTCTTATCATCAATTTCTTTCCAAATACTTTAAGCCCTCCATCTGTCGGAAATGGTCAACTAGTGGCAAACGTAGGACCCTTAGTTAGGGGGAGCATAAATTATATAAAATGTAAAAATAATTAAAAAATAAAATAAATATTTACATACTTTACAAGTATTATCTACGTGGCTTCATGTTTTGAAACCACTGGATGATTAGCTCATTGTCAAAAAGGAGGAAATTTGGAACTTGGGACCACTTTGAATGATGGTAAAAATTTCTTATTTCTCCGTCTCCTTCAACCTATTTTCTGGCTCACTCTCAGTTTCTCACACTCTTACAGTGTCATTCCATTCACTCTGTCTCTCATCTTAGAATTTGTTCTATAGCGAAGAGTCTCTCCATCTTCTTGTCTTTTGGTCTTCTTTCAGTCTTTGTATGCTTTAAATTTTCAGACTTCATTTTTATTAGGGATATTTATTATTTAGTTTGATTTTAGTTTTGTAAAATATTAGAAAGGAAAATTAAAATTATATTTTTATAAAAGTAATCTAAATTTAAATATAATGAATTTAAAATTTAAATCTATTGGGCTTAACTAAAATATAAAAGACCCAAATATTTGTTAACTCAAATATATTTTAGTTTGAGTTTGGTGGATTCAAAATATATAGGGAAAATGGGGGAAATTTTTGAAACTCCTACCTCCTTGTAATTTTCCTCAAGTTGATGGGGTGCACTTGCCCACCCTCAACCATACAGACGTCTGCCACTGTGGTCAACCATGGATTTGTGGTTTTCAACTCTGTAGTTCATCACAAAATCCGATTTCTGTGATTTTGTATTTGGAGATTATGAACGGCTACCATCTTTTCAGTTTTTTATGACTTATATATCATTTTAAAGGAAGTTAAATTGGTTTTCAGGACACAAAAGTGGTTCTTCACATTACCAACCTTGGTCCAAGACTTTAGATTCGCACATGTTTGCTTAATTGCCAGTACAGAAGAATTTGGTTTCATCATTAAAAGAAGAAGTCACAATATTTTCCCTAGAAAACCAAGATATGAGCTATCTAGGTAGTGGATGGATCATTAATCTAAAACTGTTGTCATCTTTGCATGATGACTACAGCAAAAAAAGAAGAAAAAAACATGACGGTTGCTTCTCTTCTAATACTCAAATGATGGTACAGTTCTTGTTGGGCAATTAGATCACGAACTTTGAAATAGGATGTATATTTTATTTTTGTCCTGTTTAATGAACAGATTTAGTCTTCATTTGTTCACAACACGATTTTGTACCACTCCTATAAATTTGAATGCAGCTCCTTTTTCCCCAAACTTTTGCTTATTGCCTGTTGTATTGACTTCCTAATTACAATTCTTGCACAGTTGCAATGATGAATTATTAAAATGACTTCTATTTCAGGGCGTACCCTCTCAGTTGATATCTGATATATAAACACCGTGAAACAGACTGTGACTAGAGATGGGAAGTTGCAATGAAGGGAAGTTGAGGTTCTGCATTGACAGAGGTGGTACATTCACAGATGTCTATGCTGAAATCCCTGGTCAGCCCAATGGTAGGGTTTTAAAACTTTTATCTGTTGATCCTGACAACTATGATGATGCACCAGTGGAAGGAATTAGGAGGATTCTTGAAGAATATACTGGAGAAATAATTCCTCGAAATTCAAAAATACCAACAGATAAAATCGAGTGGATTCGGATGGGTACTACTGTGGCAACAAATGCACTTTTGGAGAGAAAAGGAGAAAGAATTGCGTTGTGTGTCACTCAAGGATTCCGTGACTTGCTTTACATTGGTAACCAGGCTCGCCCCAACATTTTTGACCTCACAGTGACAAAACCATCAAATCTCTATGAGGAAGTGATAGAGGTAGATGAACGAATTGAGCTTGTTCATGATAAAGAGGAAAAAAGAGAGAGCTCTTCTTCAAGCTTAGTTAAGGGAATATCTGGTGATCTTGTCAGAATTGTGAAGCCTCCCAATGAAGAAGCACTGATGCCTTTGCTGACAAGCTTGCTGGAGAAAGGGATCAATTGTCTGGCTGTTGTGTTGATGCATTCCTACACTTACCCACAGCATGAATTGATTGTGGGCAAATTGGCTGAAAAATTGGGTTTCAAGCATGTTTCATTATCAGCAGCTTTGACTCCCATGATTCGAGCAGTTCCTCGGGGTCTAACAGCTACAGTGGATGCCTATTTGAGTCCAGTTATTAAAGATTATTTGTCTGGGTTCATGTCAAAGTTTGATGAGACTTGTGGAAAGGTGAATGTTCTGTTTATGCAATCAGATGGAGGGCTTGCACCAGAAAGTCGATTTTCAGGCCATAAAGCAGTTCTGTCTGGTCCTGCTGGTGGTGTTGTTGGTTACTCTCAAACTCTTTTTGGGCTTGAAACAAGCAAGCCCTTGATAGGCTTTGATATGGGTGGTACATCTACGGATGTGAGCCGCTATGCTGGACAATATGAACAAGTCCTTGAAACTAAGATTGCAGGTGCCATAATTCAAGCACCACAACTTGACATAAACACTGTTGCTGCTGGCGGTGGTTCAAAATTGAAGTTCTTGTTTGGAACTTTCAGGGTAGGGCCAGAATCAGTTGGTGCTCAACCTGGGCCTGTGTGTTATAGAAAAGGTGGTGAATTATCAGTTACTGATGCCAATCTGATTTTAGGATATATTATTCCGGACTATTTTCCATGCATTTTTGGTCCTAATGAAGATCAGCCTCTAGACATTAATGCAACCAGGGAAGAATTTCAGAAGCTTGCTAGGCAGATAAATTCATATGGAAAGAATCAAGATCCATCTGCAAAAGATATGACTATAGAAGAAATTGCACAAGGTTTTGTGGATGTTGCTAATGAAACCATGTGCCGTCCAATACGGCAATTGACTGAGATGAAAGGCCATGAGACAAGGAACCATGCCCTTGCTTGCTTTGGTGGTGCTGGGCCTCAGCATGCTTGTGCTATTGCTAGAGCATTGGGCATGAAAGAGATTCTGATTCATAAGTTCTGTGGAATCTTAAGTGCATACGGGATGGGATTGGCAAATGTTGTGGAAGAGGCACAAGAGCCATATTCTGCTGTATATGGTGTTGAGTCGCTCTTAGAGGTGTCCCAAAGAGAATCTGTGTTAATAAATCAGGTAAAGCAGAAGTTGCAACAGCAAGGATTCAAAGATGAAAACATTGTGACTGAGACATATTTGAATTTAAGGTATGAAGGCACAGACACCTCAATCATGGTAAAACAAGCAGTTGAAGGTGGAAATGCGACCGACTATGCTTCTGAGTTTTTAAAGCTGTTTCGACGCGAATATGGATTTAATCTACAGAACAGGAACATCCTGATCTCTGATATTAGAGTCCATGGTGTAGGAGTAACCGACATATTGAAGCCACAGGCCTTAGGACCTGCCTCTGGAAGTCCTACAGGTGAAGGTCATTATCAGGTTTTCTTTGGACTGGGCTGGCACAAGACTCCTCTATACAAACTCAACAATCTGGGATATGGTCATGTCATTCACGGCCCTGCAATCATTATGAACGGAAACAGTACCGTGATAGTAGAACCAAACTGGAGAGCTACAATTACCAAATATGGCAACATCAAAGTTGAAATTGACTCTTCTCTTGGCAACGTCAAAGTAGCAGACAAGGTTGCAGATGTTGTACAACTTTCAATTTTCAGCCACAGATTTATGGGAATAGCTGAGCAGATGGGAAGAACCTTACAAAGAACTTCTATATCTACAAATATAAAGGAACGGCTAGACTTCTCTTGCGCTCTCTTTGGTCCTGATGGAGGGCTAGTTGCCAATGCCCCTCACATTCCTGCGCACTTGGGAGCTATGTCTACCACTGTTCGTTGGCATTTTAAGTACTGGGGCAACAATTTGAATGAAGGAGATGTTTTGTTAACGAACCATCCTAGTGCAGGAGGTAGCCACCTTCCTGATATGACTGTGATCACACCTGTTTTTCATAAAGGCAAGCTCATTTTCTTTGTGGCAAACAGAGGGCATCATGCAGAGATTGGTGGTATTACTCCTGGAAGCATGCCTCCTTTGTCAAAATTCATATGGGAAGAAGGGGCCACTATAAAAGCATTCAAACTTGTTGAAAAAGGAGTGTTTCAAGAAGAAGGAATTGTTAAATTACTCAAATTTCCTTCTGCAGATGAAGCACCATGTAAGATCCCTGGAACACGTAGAATTGAAGATAATTTATCTGATCTTCGAGCGCAGATAGCAGCAAACCAAAGAGGAATAAACCTTATTGGTGAGTTGATTGAGCAGTATGGTTTGGAGACTGTTCAGGATTACATGAAATATGTGCAACTCAATGCAGAAGAGGCTGTCAGAGAAATGCTCAAGTCAATTGGCCCAAAGATTAGATCTCAGACAGCTGGTCTGGGCAATGGAAATACTATAACAGTTGAAGAAGAGGACTGCATGGATGATGGCTCTGTCATTCACTTGAAACTCACCGTAGATTCTGATAAAGGAGAAGCAATTTTTGACTTTAGTGGGACAAGTGAAGAAGTCTATGGCAATTGGAATGTCCCAGAAGCGGTGGCAGCTGCAGCTGTAATATATAGCCTTCGTTGTCTGGTTGATGTCGATATTCCTCTCAACCAAGGTTGTCTGTCTCCTGTAAAGATTCACATCCCTGCAGGTTCCTTCCTCTCTCCCAGTGACAAGGCTGCAGTAGTTGCCGGTAACGTTCTCACATCTCAAAGGATAACTGATGTCATTCTAACAGCATTTCAAGCCTGTGCTTGTTCACAGGGTTGCATGAATAATCTCACTTTTGGGGATGACACATTTGGTTACTATGAAACCATTGGTGGTGGAGCTGGGGCTGGTCCAACCTGGGATGGGCCCAGTGGTGTTCAGGTTCACATGACCAACACTCAGATTACTGATTTGGAGATTCTTGAGCAGAGATATGCTGTGGTTCTGCATAAATTTGGAATCAGAGAGAATAGTGGGGGAGATGGACTTCATAAAGGAGGTAATGGGATTGTGAGAGAGATGGAGTTCAAGCGTCCAGTTACACTGAGCATTCTTTCAGAGAGACGCGTTCATGCTCCAAAAGGACTTAAAGGAGGCAAAAATGGTGCTCGTGGGGCCAACTTTCTTATCAGGAAAGATAAGAGGAAAATCTATCTCGGAGGTAAGAACACAGTGCAATTGCAGGCGGGAGACATCATTCAAATTTTAACTCCTGGTGGTGGTGGATGGGGTTCTTCCATGTGATTTCTGTTTGTGTTTGTGAGATCTTTGTGTATTATTTGATTCATGTTACATTATTCTAGGCGTTATTTAAACATTTGAGTGTTTGAATCAATTTTATCAGAAGGAATATAACGCTTGTAGTTTTATCTAATAAGAGATTGAAGTGCTTTTCAATTTCACTTTTTGGTTCAGTTTCTTCAGATTCATACTCCTGATTTATGTTGTCATTGCCTCTATAAGACAAACTTGGTAGGATTTCCATTTTTTGCATCCAATGAACAAATTTTACTTGCAAATAGTAAATGAGTATACTTTGACTAATTTCAAATCATAAGATGAGCTGTGATTTTATTTAATATGATAATAAAAATAACTAAAAATATTGTTATTTAAAAATTAATTTGTTAATAAAGATAAATTGAATATATTATTTCATTTAATTAAATGTAGCATAATTTTTTTGCATGTATAAAATACTTTTGTGTTTCACATACTGCATTAGTATAAGCCTCATATATTTTATCAAATTTGAAATGGGTTGGATTATATTTATATGTTATGAATAGTAGGGTTTACTAATTTTTTCATAATTTATAATTTATGATATTATGATCGAATATGGTCAATACTGGTTTTTAAATTTGTTTTATATAATCTGGATAAACATTACTAAGTCAAAAGATTACAACAGCAGACAAATCTAACTTCAGCATCTTCCACCTCTTGACAAAAAAGGGAAGGATGGTCAAGGAAACAATGAGCATGCAATAAAAACAAAACAGAATAAAAGGGAAAGCGTTCGGATTTAAATCCTTTCAATTCTAATACTCAATTAAAGAATGTTGGCCTGCCGGTTTGTGTGCTTAGCTAATTAAATTCTAAGACCTCTAATCCTTTTGCAATTATTATTGGAATCAGATCGTGCCGGAGACTTTGATTATGTCTAATTATTATCTCTTTTTAGTTCATGTGCTATTTTGGTTTTACTTGCATTTCAGATCTTTTTGAGTGATTTTAATATATTTCTTCTATTGAAAAAAAAAGATATTAACCATGACATTATAATTTAGAACCCTATTTGATTTAGCTTATCTTATAAAACAAATAACATATGTTTAAAAAAATATATTTTATAAATTTTTATAATATTTATTTAAACTTTTGAAAATAATCAAAATACAAAAAAAGCAAATTTTTTTGTTATTTTAAGAAGTTACTTTAAATGAGTGTTTTAAAGAAGTGGGATACATGAGGATATCATAAAATTTTAAAATAATATAACAATAAATTATTTTATAAAAATCAAGAAAGATATTATAAAATTTAAAAGTAAAATAATTATTTTTTATTATTGTAACTAAATATAAAATAATTTCTGTTTTTTATAAAATCTCTGAACTATTTAAAAATTACTTATTTTTTAATTTTAAACAAACAAGCCCTTAATAGTGTTGATGGAGGAGTTACAATTACAAATGAAGATCCTCTATTAATTTATTTTCATATAACAAAATTGGGGGAAGTATTTTAAAGTCTCACTTAAGACAGTTAATTACTCCTAAGTATTGAGAACTGAGTTTAAAAAATCTTAAGCTTAATTGTCAATGGACCTATGAGTCATTAATTATATTCCCTTCATCAAAAAATGTAAGACATTTTTAATCGAATTTCACCCTTCAATAAAGTAGTTACACACTTTTAAATTAACCATATCTTTTCATATCTATCCCTCTTAAATATTCTATAATAAATATAAAGTTATTATCAATAGGGGTATTTTTTTTAAAAAAAGGCAATGATTATACATCGAAAGACTAAAAATGCCTTACATTTTCCAGCATCAAACTTCTTAAAAAATATTTTACATTTTTAAATGGAGGAGGGAGTGTTGAATAAGATTTGTATGTAATTCTCTAAAAAAATTTTAAAACTATTTTTATTTATTGTTCTGAAGACTAATGTTTTATAAAACATATCTTGATAATAAAAGCATAATAAAAATATATATTTTTTCATTTTTTTTTTCTAAAATAATAATTTGAAAATAGTTAAAAGATATTTTTATTTTTTTATTTTTTAAAATAATATTTTGTTGATTGTTTTATTTTGAAGAATAAAAAACTATTTTCATAACTTGCTGTTAAATAGGCCCATAGCTCCTAACACATGAATAATTCTTCGCTTTTTTTAAAAAATTTGGGCCAAACAAATGAATATTTCTTTATGGTTAATTGTGTGTGTGTGTCTTTTTTTTTGTTTTTTTTACGGCCAATTTCTTTATGGTTAATTGAGCTGAGGATCCAAATCTAAAGCAGTAAAGGACACACACATGATACGTGGGATACATAAATGAGCACGATAGAGAAAGCAGTGAAGGTGTAAACTGTGAAGTGAAGGAAGATCGCAGACGAAAGAAGAGAGGAAATCGCAGGGAAGGCGAAGAAAACGAGAGATGGGAGTGGAGAAGCAAATCCTCAGGCCTGGAACCGGTCCCAAACCAGTTGCTGGCCAGAGCGTTACTGTTCATTGCACTGGTTACGGTTAGCTTCTCTCTCTATTTAGATCTCTATCTCGTTCTCTTCGCCGTCTTAAGTCTAAAGGCCTAGAATCTTCCTTGTCTTTAGATTTACTAGGATTGGAAGAGAATCCTGTGCCGCTCTGAGTTACTGTTCAGACGTTTCTGTGGTTTCTTATTAAGCTGTTGCCCCCTTTTTTAAACGTTCGGTTGCTGACAAAGAGCACAAGGGGGGAAAAGGAAATGGACGAAGCTTTCTTAATCTTACCGAATAATTTTTCTTTTTGGTGATTATTTTGATATTCCTATGTTTCCTCAATTATCCAAGTCAAAATCTATCTGCTTCTCTGAATGATTGCATAGAAATGTCAGTTTTTCTTCAAACCATCAATTAATCATGCATTTGTATACTAATTACACTGCTCCGAGCTCACGCCTTAGTTTATAAGTTTTGAATACTAGGTTTATGTCCAACGGAGCAGGTGTGGTGCCTATTGTGAGAGGTATAGTAACCGAATGTGTAACCTTGAATGGACAAACAGAAACATATTTAAGTATGCCAATCTATTGGATTAGTAAGTGATATTGTCATGATTCTAAGGTCTCCAACTAAACTTCGCAAGAATCTTTAGTGTATATGCATGCTTACCCGCAGCTTGTTTATTTTAAACTGAGAACGCTAAACTAATGACTATTTCTTCTTCTTCTTTTTTGAAATATGATCTCCTTTTCATGGTTTAACTGTTCACTTAGGGTTTGTGTGGACATTGCCAGATCTCGGGAAACTCTTTCAGGGTCCATGCTTTTGTATTCTTGCTATCTTGAATATTCAAGTTTTTGATGAATCGAACACAGCTGAGTTTTCCTAGGGATCCAATTGGGTTTTGATGTTGAAACTAGAAAGTGTGACTATTAGGTGATGTCTAACACAGTAGAATCAAATCATACCATGGTTCTTTCCTTGGTTGGCAATGTTTCATGGTCCTTGAATTTGTATTCTTTCAAATAGCTTGTGTTTGTCCTTCCTGAAGTTAATAGATAACAGTCTTCATAACTTTTCTTATTGTGTTTTACTATCACCTTGATTTTGAAAGTAGTGGAATGTCTTATGTCTGTCTGTTTCTCAATGTGCTAATGTTTTATTTCATGCATTTCCCTGAGCAGGAAAAAACAATGACCTTTCTAAGAAATTTTGGAGGTTAGGCTGCCATAACTTTAATTTTAGCATGTTTCAGAGTTTTTCTTTTTGCAAGGAAAATAATACAGGGGAAACACATAGTCCATGGTTTCTTTAGTCCTTCCCATTATAAAATTGCACTGACATATTTCTTGTTCTTGCGAAGCACAAAGGATCCTGGGCAGCAGCCTTTCACATTTAAGATTGGCCAAGGTTCTGTTATAAAAGGTAACTTCACCTCTGCAATCTACATTCCCAGTCCTACTTCTACAAATAATTTCATGCGTGATGCATATATATATAATATGCCCGTTTCATCTTCTTAAGTTTTACGTAGTTATGTATCTCTCATAAGTGCTGCTTCCGCTATGTACACATAATCTTCAAAGCAGAGTTGTTGAAATGTGGAGAACTAATTCATTTATCTCAATTTCATGTAGGATGGGATGAAGGTGTGATGGGTATGCAAGTTGGTGAAGTTGCTCGTCTGCGGGTAATATATTTATTCTGTGCTGTTATTTTTCTTTTCTTCGGCTTATAAAGAGCTCTTTTTTTTGGGGAGGGGGAGGATCCTCCAAACAAATCTATCATTGATCCCTGCAGAAATTTGATTTGAGTTCGAGTTAAGATCTTGACTGTACCAGGCTTCTTGTTAAATCTATGGTTTCCTCCACAGTATTTTATGGTGTGCTATTTCAACTTACCTTGACAATCAATTAACCTTGTAAAAAACTAGATTGGGCTTTTCGATATGTCCTCATGAGCATTCTTTTAGGTTCGATTGTGACTCCCTTTGGACATTTTGTGACTGAAACACACCTAACCTTGAAGTTCACTTTTATGATAATTTTGCAGTGCTCTCCTGATTATGCTTATGGTCCTCAAGGTTTTCCTGCTTGGGGGATTATGCCAAACTCTGTCTTGGAATTTGAAATTGAAGTCCTGAGAGCGCAGTGATACATTGTTCTAGTAATTTGGTGTTTTATCATGGACAAGTCTACATGATGGCTGTGTTGTTTAACTTAATGTATTTTGAGTTCTTTTAGATCTTACCGGATACTTTTGTTTCATTGTACTTAATAAATATATAAATATTTATCCATGGTTGCTTGATATAATTTGACAATCTCAGTTACAGCTTCCTATTCATTGGCTTTAAGCTTGAATTTTGAATCCTCCTAAGCTAAAGTACGTCTAAAGTGAAAGAGAGTGCCCAATAAGTAATGGTGTATATGGTGTCTGCTTCTAATTCCACCCATCCTCTTTCTTTCTCTAGTTCTTTTCAGATTCAATTTACAGGCATCTAATTTCCAAGGATCTAAATCCCTGTAAGTTATGCTTTTGTTGGTGCCATTAAATTTAATCATTCTAAGATGTTTTACCCCCATATTTATCTAATTATCTCAGATCTTGTGCTTATGTGAATGGATGTTTCATGTTTCTGCATTTTATTACTCTTGGCGGCATGCTGTCTCGTGCAGTATATGAAATACTAAATACTTTCCTCTATATGGTACTTAATTATTTCTTTTTGGTTATGTTTTGATTGAGGATAATTAAATTCAAAGTAAGGAAAAGGAAATTTTGATTCGGACATGTTCAGATTGTGGAAAATGACCGAGAGAATGAATGGAATGTGTTTATTCATATCTAAAGTGAAGAAAAATGTTGGAAAATGTATTTACTTTAAATTCTTCTCAATTGAAAATTATGTCTAGGCTCCTTTTCATGTGCTCCTTGTAACCCTTTCAATACATACCGTGATTAGTTTTGGTTTTCTTCCTTAGAGGATACTTGCATTTTCAGGCTAGTGTGCAGTTTTGAAAAATATAAGAAGGAAGATTGTACCTAAATCTCTCATAATATAATTAAATATCACAAAATTCATTGATAATTGATTATAGTAAAATGACAACACAACTATGTATATACTCAGCATGTTTTGTGTATCTCTGAGAACAATAGCATCCTTCTTTTGGGTGTGTCTGTAGATGGATATTCATTGTGTCTTTTTATAAGTTTGTAGTTGTTTGTATCATTTTTTCTTTAACGGGAGAAAAATTTAGATAAATTAGACTTTAAAATCTTAATATACGTTTTATGACTAATAAAAAAATGTGAGGTGTGTGTGTCTGTGAACAGGGAAGAGGGGTTTTTATGTTTTTTCCCCTTCTTTTTCTCCTACTTCCTTTATCTTTTCCTTTATCTTGATCATTCATTAGTTTTATAATTAAAAAATTATTTAATAAAATAATATGAATGATTAAAATTAAAAGAGTAAACAAAAGAGTCAGAAAAGGGGGGCCTCTCCCGGATGGGAGGGAGACCGCCTTGGATTTGTAATCATTGCTGATTGAAAATGATATAACGTTAAATTTTTAGAAGTGGGTCTCCTACATTATGGGATTTAATTTTTTTGAGCTTAATTTGAGTTTGTGATCCTTTTTTTTTTTTACTGTCTGTTGTACTGTATCTTTTTTTTATTTCAATTATTTTTTAAAGTTTTTATTTCAAGAGATCGAAATTAAGAAATTATCAATCCTGTGAATTTTTCATATTATGAATTTTGAAGAAAAATTTGAGAGAACACATTTTAGTAAGGTGCTTTGAGCAATTTGTGGCTTAGTATTATATATAATATAAATCTAAAAATATGTTATTTATAAATTATAAACAATATTACTTATTCATTGGATCTAGGGCTCAATTATGGGTACCATTATGAATGTTGAAACGAGACACCAACTGGTGTTCAAAAGAAATTATTTTTTTTTAAAAAATATAAATATTTTTAATTGAATTATTCCTTAATAAAATAGTTATTTACCTTTTAACTAATTTTATATTTTCATATTTAATTTTTATTTAATAGGGTGTTTTATTTAAAATAAACACAAAGTTTAATAGAGGTATTTTTGAAAAAAACACAATGATTTACACCTTAAAAAATAAAAAATGCCTTATATTTTTTAACATCAAACCTACAAAAAATGTTTATATTTTTTAATGGAAGAGTATATTTTTGCCTTGTAAAAGAATTAAAATAGATCTTAGCCCTTATATTATATTTTGTTTTTGACCCCAATCCTAAGTTGGCTGGCCCTGTCTATTTGGATGTGAATAATTGGGATATAAAAGCATGTGAGTGTTTGTCCCTAACGACACTTCCACTCTCGAGTTGTCTCTCCTACTCTGCATATCCAATTCTATTATAAATGCTTTAATTTTATGGATTCATTAATTACCATGCAAAATTTAAATTTTGTTTAACTATAAACTTTTTTTTTTACCAACTTGTTTAAATGTAAACTTAGAATTATAACTTTTGAATTACAAATAAACACTTAATTTACTCATTAGTATCAAAATTGAAATTACATAGTTAAAAAAAAAAAACAGATAAAAGCACACATGTTCTCCAACATCAAAAGTGAATTGTTATTGGGCAACACTAGTTAAGTTTCTATTATTCTAGGTCTGTTTGACTCAAGCTCTAGGGACTTAATGAAATTAAATTAATCCGGACTGAGCATTTGGAAAACCCTTCAAGCAGCAAGCTCCTCCGTCGAGAATTTAACATTGCTTTATTTCTTGGACTTGAACTCAAAACCTTTAATTAAACTAGTACAACTTCTTAATGAGTTAAATTAAACGCTTGATGGCTCAACCACTCTATTGGTGGAGTATACTTCTTGTGTCTAAAAATGATTTTTTTTTTAAATTTTTAGAATCATAACAACTCAACTAATTCAAGTACTTGCCAATAAATTGTAGCTCAAATAGCATGATCTCCCCCAACTCAACTAATTCCTAATGTGTGTGTTGTGTGCAGTGTATCCTGTAATTATTGTTGAAATTATTGTTGAAAGCACTCCAATCTCAATGGCACAAAGCTGCAGAATATCTAATAGATATTTTGTGGATTTTGCAGACCTATACCAATAACGATCATACCAAATCTTTCTTTGACTTTGTTTAATCCATATCTATTTTGCAAATGGTTTTTAATAATTTGTGGGTTCAAAATGTGGTTCTAAAATCTGCATTGATCCACAGCACTTGCATAAGAAATAGTGCACAAAAGAAGATCTCTGCACAGAGTATTCTAGTGAGATTTGTGTCCACTACCATTAATGCCTTTCCTAGTGCTCACCGAAAGCCATTTGCAGAGAAAAAAAAAGTGACTCAAAGAAATTCATATCATTTTATTTATTTTTATTTTATTTTTAAATTTTTGGTTCAATTCTTAATTTAAATTGGGTTGGTCAAGTTTACGTCAATTCATTCAGTTCACTTTTAAAAGAATATATGCTGATTTGAGAATCATTGAATCCAATAAGAAATTTGTCTCCTAACGTGACTTATTAGACAAATTTTTACGAGGAATGAAATTTAAAAAAATATTTTTCTTTTTTAGTACAAATACTTAATATTGTGTAATATATCTTAGATTTGAATATTATCAAGTTTAATTGAGATAGCTTTTCTTAACATGATTATTTTCTTCCTCTATAAAATCCTAATTTTTGACTTAGACAAATATATTTACAAGTGATGAAATTGAAAAATTTCTTATCAAATTATCTAATATTCGATACTACTGATAAAATTTAAGCATTGCCAAGTTCAAATGAGATATGTATTCTAATATGATTTTTATTTATTTATAAGATTTGAAACTTTGACTTCACTTAAAATAAATTAAATCCTTTTTATTCGACTCAACTACTGTTATATTGAATCAAAAAATATGCTGACTATGAAGAATGAAATTAAGAATGAAATTGATGCAATGGAAAAGCATTTCCAATTTATATGAAACCAAAACAAAATATTAGGGCAGAGTTTATAATAATCTAAAATGAATATAAGTAAGAATGTATGATGTTGAAGAAGCAAAAGGAAGAGTATTAGTGCCATTAAAAGGAACAAAAGCAGAAAGCAATGAACAGTGAAACATAGAATATTGAAAAGTGAGTGAAGGGATATCCCTGAATTTTAGTCACTTTGGTGAAGCTGCAACCTAAAGAGAAAACCTCATCATAGTATTTTGAGCATTTGGCGCTTGTGCCCTCCACTCTCATCCAAACCCCCAAAAAAGAAAAGAAAAGAAATTTGTGTACTGCCTTGCTAATAATTTACATTATTATACAAATAATTATTGGGTGATATAATTTATTTCTCATTTTTTAAAAAAGAAAAAAGAAAAACGAAAAATTGGATCTTTTCTTCTTCTTTTGTGGCTTTTTTGCTTTGGTTATCGAATGCACGAGTGTAGCATGTTAGATTGGATTATGGAAGCTAGTGGCCAAGAGACTGGATTGCACTTGATGATTCTAGCTACCGTTTGCTTCACTATAGTTTTCTAGGGAAATAAATCCTATTGTCCTATAAATGTTTGGATTTACATTGGATCCACTTAATTTGAACCCTCCCACAATATATGGGTATATAGCGCGCGCGCTCTCTCTCTCTCTCTCTCTCTCTATTTATACACACACACTTACTCTCTCATATTCCTACTATAAGAAACATTCTAGAATAGATGAATGGTCATTATTTTTTTTTTATATTACCCATGTTTAAATTATTATTTATGTTAGAGAATGTAATGTAAATTTTAAAAAATTATTTAAATTTGTGTAAATTAAAATTAGAAATTGATTCTATTTTTAAATAAAATTAATAATGACTTAACTATATTTTCTTGATTGTGATGAGGAAGTAAATGAGTAAATTGGCCCTAAATGATAGGTTTAAAAGTGTCCAAGATCTTAAATTCATCTTTTATACAATATTCTTCTTCAACTTTTAAAAATAATGCCATTAACAAAAGTTAATGTTGATAGTTAGTTAAATAAAAAATAACTTTTGGTCCTTTTTTGTAATGTTTTGAATCAATGCTTGTATTTTTTGAGTCTTTTTTTTTTTTGTAATTTTTGAGGCCTCTTTTGTCATTTTCTAGTCAACTAACAGTTAAAGTTAACTTTAATTAACGACAATGGTTAAATTGCACCGTTTTTAAAAAATTAAAAGAAATATTATATAAAAGATAAGTTTAGAATCTCAATTCTAAATGTATAGTTTAAGAGCTAATTTTCTCATTTACTCTTTAAAAAACCTATTAGGTGCCTTGAGAGGAAGACATTGATGTCAAAAGTTTTTCGTGTGTAAGAATAACATAAAATATTTGCATTGTAATTTTAATAAAAGGTCAATCAGTAGTAATTTAGACAGTAAAATTAGGAGATTAGATTATATTTCAAGTGAAAAAGTTTAGATATTTGGGAGCTATTATTCAACATAATGAGGGAAATTGAAGGGGATATTGTTATAGGATACAAGTTGGGTGGTTTGATTGAAAAAAAGTTAATAGCAATCGTAAGATATCTAATAAACTTAAAGAAAAGTTTTATTGGACTACTATAAGACTAGTTATGTTATATGATAGTAAATGTTGGGTTTTAATAAGACATCAAGAGAATCAAGTTGAAGTAGTAGAGATGAAAATATTGATATGGGTGTGCAGATATACACGTAAATAAAATCCAAAATGAGCACATACATTAAAAAGTAAGTATTGCACCTATTGAGGGAGAAATAATAAAAAATTATTTAAGATAGTTCGAACATGTATAAAGAAGATCACAAAAGCACCGTTGAAAATAATGAAATGAGTAACTTTGAGCCTTATTAAGAGAAGTAAATGAATGTCAAAGAGAATACTTTTAAAAGTTGTTAATCAAAATCTCTTAATAGACAACATTTATAAAAAAATTAATATATAATATATTATAATGGAGTCATATAATTCACGTAACTGCTCTCACATAGTGAGATAAAATTCCAACTCTGAGATATGATTTCAGAGGGCTGCGCGCAAAGCTGCCTGAACCAATGGCCGCTTTTTAATTACTTTAATGAATCAATATTTTGGTCTATCAAATGTTAAAATTTCTTTTATTGTAATATACTTTTAAAAATGCTAAACTTTGAGTTAATTCTCATAATTAATGAACTCCGTCCATATTGACAAGTTAGTGGTAGATCCACATTCAATTGAACATGCATGTAATATTAAAAATTAAAAATTGATGTAATGATTTCACATTTCACAAAAATTTGAATATATTGGATCTGCTTCTGCATTATGTGATTATTGCATTATTTAATATTTTAGTTTTTTGACCAGGTAAGTTGATATTTTATTGTGAATCCATCATATTTTTTTTAAAAAAAGACATTAGTATTTGAGATTTTTTTTTCTCCTTTTCTCTTGTCATTCTCTTTAGGTGTAGCTTCTAAAGTGTGACATTTTGGGTCAATTCGGTCTTCAATGCTAAGTTTGTAATTCATGAATGTACTGGTTATTGGCGTATTTTTGTATTTAAACGATGTCAGCTAGCAAAAATCAGTCACATGTTGCCGTAAGATATATTTTTTTAGTAAAATGTTGCCTTAATTTTTTAATTAAAATCATGATAGGCAACCAATAGGATTTTGAGAAAAAAAAAAAGGATTTGGATTTAGTAAAAAGAGCCTGCCTTTCATAACACAGCGAACTAACATTTAAAATTTTATAAAAGAAATATTCACATTTAATTCTTGTATATGTTCACAAAATCAATATAGATTTTACTCTTCTAAAGTTGAGATTCATAAATTTATGTGAATTTTTAATATTTTTATTTTTTTTATTTTTTATAAAATATAAAATATTCTTTTCCTTTCTTAAAAAAGAAAAATTCATTAAAATTCACCAATCCTAACTTTAGAGGATTCAGGGCTTGTTTGAAATTATTTTTACTTTATTGTTTTAAAAACTGATATTTTGAAAAATATGTTCTAAAAACAAAAAAATTATGAATATAGTTGTTTTTCATATTCTCTCTTATTCTTTGGAACAATAATCTTATAACACCTAAAAGATATCTTTATTTTTATATTCTCCAGAAAATGTTTAGTTTTTTTTATCTTCAAAATACATTTTAAAAACATTTTACCAAGTGATTTTTTTATTATTTTTTGTTTTTCAAACTATTCTCAAAATAAATTTTTAAATAAATCCAAATTATGTCAATATATGTATTTGATGAGGCACTGAAAAGATACTCTACTGACAACAATAAAGACTGTTTAGAAACATGTTTTGAGAATAGTTTTCTATTTTCCAAAACAAAAAAAATGTATTTGTTAACGTATTTTTAAAAAGTATTTTAAAAAAATAAAATATTATTTTGGAGAATAAAAAAATGAAAACAACTTTTAGGTGTTCTGTGATTATTATTCTGGAGAATAAGGGAGAATAAAAAACACCTATTTTTACTATTTTTTATTCTTAAAACATGTTCTACAAAATACTAGTTCTCAAAATAATAAAATAAAAATAATTTCAAACAACCCCTAATTCTCCCAATATTAAGAACAAAGGATAGATCCATTTTAATTAAATTGCTAAATATAAAATGCATCTAATTCAATTCTTCAACCACGAACACTTGCTAACATCAATTTGACAAGTTATTGACAAATGACAGTGTGTTTTTTTTTTTTTCAGGCTCGATGCAATGCGTGTGTTCCAATTAAGTTAGATTTTTTTTTTATTTCATTAGCTAGTATCCTAAAAATATTATCACCTCTCGTTTAAATTAATATGAATTTTCATTGTGTAGGACTGATATTACCAATGTACTCAGATCTTGAAGGTTTCTTGAAGATACATTTGACATATTTATTTAACATAATTATATTTTTTTAAGACTTAAATTCAAGATTTCAAGATAAATTAAATTGATTTAACTCTTTCAAATTGTTAAACCAAACACTTCTTAATATCTAGTTAGAAATTAAAGGCAATATATGGGAGCTAGTGTGACAAAAGGAAATGAAACTTTGTGGGCCGCTAATAATAATGAGTAACCATAATTAAGATGTGAAATTGTAAGAATGCATTTAAGCAATAGAATCTTTATACTTTGGGTGTGATGCTGTGCCATAATTCTAGAACTGAGAGAGACAATGTTGCCTTGCGGCACTGTGCTCATCACTGTGGTGGGGACGCATCATTGGTTTGTATTTTAATGGGATGAATAGTAAATTAGCTTGCTAATGAGTGCAAAACACATGTTTATGTCTCTTACTACTGGTGACCTGTCACTAATATTTCATCAATGTCTTCATCTTATATTAATTTTTTATTTAATTATCTTTTCTTTTGCCATGTATTTTTGTTATTTTAATTATCATGGTCTCATTATATGTGGTTGTTGTCTTTAAAAGCTGTTTATAATAAATCTAAATAGTCAATATTTTATTTTATTTTATTTTTAAAGGAGTAGAATACAAAATCAAAATAAATTTCCAACTATCTAAAGAAAAAATATAATACTCCCTTTGTTCAATATTATAAGAAAATTTTTTTTAGTATCATGTTGAATAGTCAATTAGAAATATTTTTTTTAAATATTCTTATAACAAGGTTTTCTAATTAAATTGAATAGTCAATTTTTATTTTAGAAGAAGTATAATATAAAAATGAAAATAAATTTCCAATTATCTAAATAAAGAATACTAATTATTTTAACTAACTAAAAATTTAATATCTCTTAAGTGAAGACGCAGCAAATTTCTTCCTATCCCTCTTTTGTCACGAGAGATGAGCTAAGTTAAAATGCTCATAATTAGTGGCAACAAACATCACTTTTTTTAATTTGAAAGAAATGAGTGATTCATTTAGTCCAACCTACATGTTGACATGTTTTACAGAAAATTATGATTAATCTTCAATCATGAATTTAAATTAGTAATCATTATTTATGGAATTAATGCACATGTGATATGAAAAATGATTAGCAAGAGAGTTTGCCTCCATCAACACCCTTCCATTGTTTTTCTTTTTGGAAATTGGGGTTATTGGTATTTGACTTTGTTTGATTAGGTTCTTTTAAAAAAAAAAGATTAGATGAAAAATTTGTCTCTAAATGATAGATCAAGAAACATATCTTAAATTTATTTTCGGTCTAACTTTTTTTAATTTTTTTAAAATAGTACAATATTGATCTTACTGTTAACAAATATTAATTTTAAATGTTAATTAATAAAAAATTACAAAAAAAAAACTAAGAAACATTTATTGATAATTTCTTGAATCTTTGTTTATAATTGTGGGTCCTTTATAAACAAAGGCTGAAAAAATTACAGAAATAGATCAAAAAAAATTATTGATGCTTTTTTATAATTTTATGATCAACTAACAATTAAAATTAGCTTTTCTAATCAAACAATCAAAGTTAACTTTTGTTAATAATAGAGGTGACATTGCACTATTTTTAAAAGATGAAGGGAAACATTATATTAAAAATGAGTTTAAGATTTCAGGCATTCCTAAACTTATAATTTAAGGGTGATTGTCATTTAACTCAAAAATAAAAACTAATAATCTACAAATCTAGTAATTGTTACTTAAAAAAAATTCTTTAAGGAAAGTTTAAAAAATTTAATAGCAAGTAATTTTTTTATATATTACCAAACAATTTGTTTAATCATAAAAGGTGGGCATGCAATTTTAGTTAAAAAAAACACTAATAGTACCTTTTTTACAAACTTTTGGAATAGTTGGTGATCACTATTTTTTTTATAAATATGTAGAGTCTGATACAAATTTTAGCTCAACTAACAATAAAATAGATATTAAAAGAAGAACCTAAAGTCATTGGTTCTACTCCAAGGTATGTTATTTATTTATAAAATAAATACATACATGATGTGTCACACATATGGCAAGTGAGGTGTCATGAAGTGGACGCTTATATGGTAGATGACATAGCATGATGTGGCCCACACATGGAAGGGGATAGGAGAAAATTAAATTTAATATTAATATGTTATCTAAAATTTTTTATAGAATTTCTCTCAATATATTTCATGAGAAATGTTTTGAGAAAAAGTTTTCATAGAAATTTTTAAAAGAATATTTCTTTTTATTAAATTTGAGAGAATTTTTTTCAAATATTTTTTATAAAAGTTCTCTCATATTAGTCTATGAGAAACATTTTCTCTCAAATTATTATTTTGAGAGGAAAAAAAATTATCATACAAATTTTAACTCAATTTTTAGAAAAAAAAAATTAAGAGAAATCTCTTTTCACTTGTATTTTTATGTTTTCTCTCCAAATAATTTCAAGAGAAATGTATTATTTCGTTGTAGTGTATTTGAATATTACTAGGCTAAATTTAAAATAATTCTCTTAACATATTTTTTATTTAAAAGGTGCAATCTTTGACATTAGTGAATATGAATATTTTTTAAGAGAGAATACCATTGAGAGACTCGTGAAACAATTTAATATCTAAAAAATATTTTCAACTAATAAATATTAACAATTAATATATAAAGTTATTGTTTTAATCAATATCAAATCCGTTTAAATCCTCATTAAATATCAAATTTTTTTATAAATCCTTCATTAATATTCT
Source organism: Prosopis cineraria (assembly GCF_029017545.1). Classification (NCBI taxonomy): domain Eukaryota; kingdom Viridiplantae; phylum Streptophyta; class Magnoliopsida; order Fabales; family Fabaceae; genus Prosopis; species Prosopis cineraria. Next base: position 9,426,356 of record NW_026555334.1, on the reverse strand, counting down.
CCTCTTTTTTAATTGACAAGGCTACGATTAGAGTTACATGGTTAAAAACAAATCAGGAAACACCCAAACGTAAAAAAATCCCTACATCCTACATTTAATATGAATAGTTATTATGCACTATTAAACAATGGAAGCATCAACCATCCACAACAGTGCAACGTTGTATCCCAATGACATCTTGGTGGTGGAACATGTTTTATCATGCTCCAATGATTTCAGTTTTTTCATATATATATATATATATATATCTATGTAGCATTTTCAATTATTATTATAAATTTATATATTAAAACACATGAAAGAAAAAGAGGAATCAAGCCAGTCCTTTTAAGAGTTTTACTTGGAGCCTGTATCCAGGAGTGAACTTAATTGTTGTAGAGCTGAGAGAATATTATGGTAATAATTATATGAAAAGATTACGATCGATTTAAATTTATTTTTTGCTTCATGAAATTAGTTATAATTTTTTAAAAAAAAAATTTTCGGGTACACAATGATTGAGGAATTGCCAAAATTTCCTCATGCGTCCCCACGGGCAGCATGTGAACACATTGTTTAAATAGCTTCTAAATTACGCTTTAAATGAGTAATTATTCATTAGGCTTGCTTCTTTCAACTTTTTTTTTTTTTTGTTTTTCTAAACCAACTCAAATACAAATTTCACTGAGGGAGTTTCGTTTGATTGTTCCATCAAATCAAATCAACTTATCTTGAATCTCAAATTTAAATTCTAACATAACCCGTCACACTTAATAAAAATGTTAAATATATTATGAAAATACATATGGGATTGTTGTTAGTAATAACAATCTCACAGAGCAAATGTTGATATTAGTTTAAGGTGGGCGGTGATAGTATTGCATGGTTTTCAAAGTACAAGGTGATGCAAGTTAACAACAATAACCCTTATTGTGATATAAAGATATTAAAATATCCAATAAAAAGAAAAAAAAAAATAATAAAACTTGAGATATACCAAAATTCTATTTGAAAGCAATCAAATGTTACTCTAGTTTCCTTTCAAACAAGTCAAGCTAATGCTTGACATATGTTTTTATGTTTTTATATGTGTTTTTTTAATTATAAACATTTTTTAAAAATATATTTTGGAAATTTCAAGTTTGGAGAAAAATCTTTAATTGAGAGTGATTTTGTAATTTAGACTAATGAGATAATCCAAAAACTCGGCAGATATTAATGATTTCTTTTTACAACTTAACATATATATAATTTTGTTTTTACAATAATAACTTTTTTATTCTGATAAAAAAAATTTAAATAGATCATTTTATTTTAAATTAAGCATATCATAATATATTGATAAAATATAACCATAAATTAAGATTATAAGACCTGCATTTTGCATGAAGAAGCTTCCGGTGAGATTTTATATATGTGTATATATATATATATATATATATATAACTGATAGTTTATAGCAGATCATATCAAAAATTACAAACATGTTAACTCTAAGCTAAGGATTCTTCTAAGAGGGAGAGTTATTACTAAAACAATTTATCATTGAAAATATATATATATATATATATACATATATTTTATAAAATGAAAAAAAGGTTAAAGGAATTATTTGTAATATCTAATAAATTTAAAGAAAGTTTTATTCAACAACTATAACACTGGCTATATTATATGATAGTGAATGTTAGATTTTAAAGGGACAATATGAACATGAAATTGGAATGGCTAAAATGAAAATGTTAAAATAGATGTACGTGCACATACAAAAAGATAAAATCTAAAATGAACATGTACAAGAAAAAGCGAGCACGATAATTATTAAGAGAAACATGATAGAAAATCATTTAAAATGGGTTGGATTAGGATATGTATAGACTAGTGAGAAAAGTAAAATAGATAATATTGAGCCTTGTAAATAAAGGCAGAGAAAAATTAAAGAAAATATTTATGAAAATTGTTGAATGAGACTTTTTAATTAACAATATTTTTAAGAGATTGATTGATGATAAAGAACAAGAATATCATGCAATCCGTATATTTGACTCTATCTAATAAGATAAAACGTGTTGCTGCTATAGTGTCAAGTGCGGAGGGAGTCATTTTGACTTGCACATGGTAATTGACTTATTCTAGGATCTACAATAAAAATACTATTCAAAATATTATTTATAAGATAATATTTCTTTCATTCTAAATTATAAGATATTTTTAAAAGAGATTTATCATTTTAAAATATAAAATACTATGAGAAAATTAAAGTTTTATTAAATAGATTTATTTCAATATTACTTTTTCTCTCTCTCTCTTTATTTAATACTAGTTAAGTATAGATTTAAGGTTATTAAATAAGGTTATGTTTGGAAGTTTATATTTTTATTTTAAAAAAATAAAATTTTCAGTATATTTAATAAATTTTTTTAATATATGAGATTTTATTTAAAGATATTTTATAATTTGAGACAAAGAGAGCAGATTGAAGTGATAAAATAATTTCATAAAAAATAAAGTTGAAAAGTATCCAATATGAAATGAATCATCTTGAAAATAACTTTAACAGAAAACTAAATTATAGAAACCAATCCTGGCGTGTTTGAAAGCAAAATTAGATTTTAATTGAAAGAAGTTAAGAGCAATCATGGTAATTGCTAATTAGCATGTAAGAAGTAGAAGCCAAGAATATCACAATCATATTAGTTGAGGAGAATGTTCTCAATACTGCCTTCAAATAAAATTGCGTGTCAAATTTTATAAATGAAAAAATTCTGTAAGAAAAAGTTTTTAAATTAACATTAATAATATTTAAATCCAAATTAACTAATAATATTTAATTCTTTAAATCAAAATTATTTGATAATAGATAAAATTCAATAATCTATCCCATCCTATTTATAAAATATTTAAAAAAATTTCGGGTTTTTAAAAAAATATTATTATGTTATTTTATTTTTAAAATATTTTAAAATTTTAATTATATCTTTATTAAATAAAAAATGCGATAAATCACCTTATTATCTGTATAAATATTTTCTAAAATTAAAATATTTTTTATTTGATGCGTTATAATAGGGATTTTTTTTTTAATTAAGGACTAGCAGCTATAGCTATATTAAGCAAACAGAAACAAATAAAAAAATAACTAGTTTTTTTTTTTTATAAGCATAATAATATGGTTCGTGGAAAAATCGTACAATGGGTCTATATAACCGTGGCGTCCAGTAGTTGTCGTACCTCTTTGGAGACCTTCGCTTCTGGCTATTTCCTTTCTTCTTTGTTCACTATCTCTTGCGTTTCATTCTCCCACTTCTTCTCTGTCGGAAATTCCAATCGAGTTTATCAAGAAGCCATCGTTATCCCTTTAACCGATCTGTAAGTTTCTAGAATCTGATCTTATTTTCTACTTGGCCGGTAGGTTTTCTGTGTTCTCTTTGTAGCTGGTGAGGAGGCAAAAGGGGAAAAAACTAGGATTTGATTAGGACTAGGATTGCTTTATCAAAATTGGGTTCTGGAATCCGTTCATATGAGGATTTTTCAGGTTTGATTAGCGACAGTTGAGTTGATATACTAGGTTGGATGCGGAATTTGAAAATTCTTGGGGAACTAGAAGGAACTTTGTTTGGTTAAATAAAAATCCTATCAGGCCATGTGGACTTCATGTCCTGGTTTACTAGATGTCAACAAGTGAGAGTTGTGGTGATAATATGCTCTTAGTGTGGTCGTTGGGAAGCCGAAAGGAGCCTTTTTCCTAATTATATAAAAAATATCCGAGAGATGCTAAAATAATCGATTACTTGCATTTTGGGGTTCGTTTTATTTCAACGAAATGAACGTCTCTAGTTGGAAGTTGCAATGAATCTGTTCATCTTGTCTCAGTGATTGTTGTCTTATAGATCTTTTGTTCATGAGTGCCTTTTTTAAAAAAGAAAAAGAAAAAAGTTCCTAAAACGTTCTTCTTTAGGATATGATATTGCATAATCTTAATTTATGATGTATGTGCAAATAAAGTTATTATATTTATTTTATGATATAATCTTGTTTCAGGGATGTTAGTTATGTGGGCGTAACATCTCGTCTGCTGGAATCTCCAAGTAATTCTGGATATCTTTGTCAGCATGCGTTGGCTGGGTTTCTCTGTTTATGTATTTCGCAAAGTTATCCGCTTGAATGTGTATTGTAAAGTGATTCTGTAGATTAATATTCCAATAAGTTATCCACTTTGTTACTTTTGATCCTTTGGTCTAAACTACTACCTATGGAAGCCAACCACCGTATGGTCATTTCTTCTGATAAGTATAGAATTGGTTGAAGGATAGGAAGTGAAGAAGGTCCTGTTAGTGTGTCTTTGTTTGTTTCTTTCTTTCATTGCTCTACCAGATTTTCATTTGTTCGTATAATTTGGTGCCTTCTTTGTTCTATTCTGTTGGGTATATTTTGGTGTGCACATACTGATTGAGCAGTGAGGCAAGAATCAAAAGACGTTATGGTGTGCCAAGCGGCAAGCCAAACAAGATTTCGGGCATTAAAACATGAGAATGGCATTGAAGGTGAACCAACAATCATTATTAGAGTGATAGCATGCTTTCAACCCTTGCACGATTGTCAGGTTAGTAATCTGTTATTGTTAATGTGTTTCTATTTCTGTTTTTTTTTTTAAGTTGTATTTATGGCTAAGAAGCTGGTTGTTTGATGAAATTTTCCTTTATGTCTGTTGTGTGAAAAGCTTACATATGACCAACCATTGAATATTCTGAAGCTCATCAATGTTATGTTCTGACATGCAGGCTGAGTACTTCCGTCATTTGCTTAAGCCTGTCACGTAGATTGATTGATTCAATTCTGCATTTCTTTCTCTTTAAGCTGGAGTTTTGCTTTTCCTTTTTAATCCCTTGTACCTCAGAAGCGCAATTTAAAGAAAATCCATATCTGATCACCATAAGGTCTCCTGGTATGCAGTTTCTAATGATCTTGTGAATCTTCAAAGCTGAAAGCGTGTCATCTTAGTATTCAGTGATGATTTTTTATTGCATTGTAGGTCTTTTTTTTTTTTGGTTGGATGGTTAAGGCTGACAGCTCCTGGCCTTGTCCACGGAATGTGGCTTGGCAAGCACCTTATTTGAATAGCTCCAGCACATTGCGGGAGCCTAGGTCATGTGGCCTTCCAGCACACCTAAACACTAGCACCTGCAACTTTCCTGGACATAAAGCTTTTCCTGGACTCCCACTTCCTGGTTTCTTGAATCTTGGGGCTGAGCCAACAGAGGAATTGCGAGGATTCCTGCAGTTTCCCAATCATCACCAGTCTGGAGATATTGAAGCAGTTTCAGAACAATTTTTGAAAGAAAGATATGTTGGAGGGGCCATGCGACATGATAATCCTGCATCTCTGCAGAAAAAGTTTCTTATTTTTGACCAATCTAGTGATAGGACGAGGCTGTTCTACAGTCCAATTTTCCCCTATGTTCAAAGTCCAAATGTTGCTCCCAATAAATTTGTTCAATCATCTGGTGAAATTAAGATGGGACAGGCAGCTAGTACAGATGAAAATTATCCAATGAAATACAGTTTACCGGAAGACTCTAATGAAAATCATATTATTGATGAGGAAAGTGAACTGCATGAAGACACGGAAGAAATTAATGCCTTGCTTTACTCAGATGAAGATGTTGATTATTACAGTGATGATGATGAGGTTGCAAGTACAGGTTGTTCTCCACTGGCAACTAAAAGAACTTATGTGATGCAAGATCAATTTGCGAATATGAAGGAGGAGGTTGCAAGCTCGGTCCAGCCAACTAAAAGGCAGAAATTAAATGATGATGGGTACGAGAGATCATCACCAATCAACAGTGCTATTTCAGTAAGACTAATTGACACATGTGACTATCTCAGTGATGCAGAATCGAAGTATTCCACCAGCCAGGTGTATTCTGCTAAGCCAACTAGGGGAGAAGAGAATTCATTGATGGGTGATATTCAATTTAAAAAGGATAAGATCCGTGAATCATTGAGACTTCTTGGGAATCTGGTTCCTGGAGCAAAGGGAAAAGAGCCCCTGTCAGTCATTGATGGAACCATTGAATACTTGAAATCTTTGATGCCCCAAACTGGTACCCCTGGATTTGGACTCTCAGACATTTAACTGTTCGCTGCTGCTGTAGTATGTCGGCTGTAGGAGGCTAGAATGGTTAATCTTGAATCAGCATGCTCTTTTTCTTTATTTTATTTTATAATCCTCTTTCTCGAGGTTTTATTTGTATGGGTGGTGAAAAGTAGCGGCAATAAATAGTACTGGAAAAATGGGGATTGGTTGTATGGACCAGAATTGTTGTCTCTTAACTTTTCAGAGGATTGAAGATCAAAGGCCATGGATTGAAGGGACGGGAGAAGGTGGTGGTGGGCTATGCTGTAAATGAGGACACTTTTTTTTCCCTCAAGTGTTGAACTTTCCTCTTGGTTGAATGCATGCGCGTTAGGTGACTGGGGTCCCACTTTCCACCCTCAATTCATTCTTGTTGTTATGCTTTTGTTGTCCTCTCTTCCAAGCTAGCGCGCATATCATGCTGGCATAAATTCTAAAGTACCAACAAAGTTTCACATGTTGGAGAAGTGCTTGAAGGTGGTGCGTGGTGTTATCATCAAGAGTCTGTGCTGGGGCCCTCTCCTCTTCCTCTCTCTCTCTCTCTCTCTCTCTCTCAAATGCACCATTTGTGGTAAAAGGTTGCTTTGTTTTACATGTTGGAAAATGACAAGCTATTCTAGTTTTTAGGTTGTAATTGAGAGGTGGGTTGATTGTTCTTGGTGTCCTTTTCTTGATGCTGCTGTGTATTTCAGTGTGTGTGTGTGTGGGTGAATAATTGGGGTGTGATAGTGGTGTGGCAGGTTTGAAATTTGAATGTGTTCAGCTTTATGACTGGCACACAGTTTGCTTTCTCATGTTTTGTGTGTTGTGTGTTGTGTATCTGTGGATCAATTCCTATAAATCTCGGATTCCTCTATTGATTGTTTGAGGATCTTTTATTGTGAATCTATGGTTACTCTATCTCTTGTGCGATAAATTTTGCGGTTAATTCTGCATGAAAATCATTAGAATTTTTTTGTTTAATTTTTTATTTTTTTTGCCCTTTTAGTTGGTAGGTGTTTACTTTGTTGAGTAGATAACTCAACTTTCCCACATCTTTGAATGACTATACATGATACCCAAAAAAAGAAAGAAAATGCAAGACATGGTACTTTTAAATTTAAAAACATAATTTATTTCTTACAGTCGATAATATTGCACAAACATTGTAGACAAAATTAATTTTGCTCTTTTGGCACTTGCAATTTCAAATGATCCCCCTTTTCATCTGTTGAAGAAATTTATATTAATTTATTAATCTAATTATGTCTTCATACGATAAAATGGACAATTAAAAATTTATTAATTTAAACTAATGGTATCCTTAAGAATTAATTCATCAGCTATCATTTTCTTTATTAATATGCTCTTTATTGGTCTTTCCGAACTGTGTGGGCCTAATTTCTTCTTTTCAAATCTTTTTCAGCAAAGCGAAAAGGAGAAAGGGACAATGCTTTTAAATTTTTGAAAGTCAACATTATGAAAAATGCTTTTTCTTACTATTTTTTCCATAACTATTTAGTACCCGGATATTATCAATTGCTAGTTCAAATTTGAATATTATTGAGTTTAAATAAGAAACAGATTCCAATATGGTTTGTTTCATCTACAAAATTCAAACTGGGACTTTATTGAATGAACACTGAATCTCCTTCATTGTATTATTGGCTTAGAGCATATCACATGACTAAGAAAAGTCACATGCTTTTGCATTCGCTAGAATTCATTGTAAGGTAAGGGGCTTCAGTCTTGTCATATCAACAGTTCATTGGTCATTGGCACATCACATGCAGAGTCACTTCTTGTCACGTACTGTTAAAATTTTTTATGTAGCTTAAATTAGAAAAAAATGATAAATAAATCTTATCGAATAAAAGATTATCACAAAACGAGGTAATTGCTCTAAAGCTTTTAGGCATTTATTTGACATGATTTTTTACGGAACTATATTTCTGACTTTTGGTTAAATAATAGAAAAGGCAGTTGCCAAAACTTAAATTAAAATTATTAATATAAAAAACATAGTTATTAATAGAAACTTAATTTTTTTTGTAAAATAAATTTGATGATTTTATTCCTAGTAGATAATAAATTGTAGAAATTCATCAAGTTTCAAATTAACTTTTATTAGATTATAAGCTTTTTTTCTAATTATTTTGCAATAAAACCCAAGCATCTCTCCTCAAACACATGGGTCCTTGTACATCATTAAGCCCAAATGTTTATGTGCTGGATATTAAGGAGAATGGCAAATAAATTCTATGGAATTAGGCAAATGACAAAGTATTATCATGAAAGGAGTTTACGTCACTACTCCAAAGCCTCTAAGGACTTATTTGATATAATTTTTTAGAAATTATGCTTTTGACCTTCAACAAAATAATAGAAATGGTGGTTAAAACTTAAATCGAAGTTATTGATAACAAAGATAAAATTATTAATATAAATAGTATAGTTGTTAGTTGAAACTTAATGACTTTTTGTGGTAATAAATTTGATGATTTTATCCTTAGAAGATAATAAATTTTAGAAATCTAACATGCTTCTTCTTTTTTTTTTTTTTTTGGGTAGAAATCTATCAAGTTTCAATATAACTTTTTTGTAGATTACAAGGTTTTTGGATCTAAATAGCATGTCTCCTTAAAGACACATGGGCCCTTGTTAGTCATTGAGCCCAAATTCCTTAGTTAGCCTCTGTCAAAGCCCATTTTATCAATATTCTTTGTTGTAAATAATATCCGTATGGACTCACACTTGTCGAATTTCTCTTAATCAACATTTAAAATTGGGGGAATTTTAATAAAGATTCATTGACTACACTTATTTCAACTCAAAACCTTTAAATTTTTGAATTTTCATTGCAATCTAGAGGTACTAATTTGATATTAAATTTTTTTAAAAAATAACAAAATTGTTCTTCATTTAAACTATCAAAATTATTTTTTTCACTTGTTAATTACCCTACTTCACTTGTTCATTTCTCTGAAATGAAATCAAGTGAAAATCTAACAATGAACAAGTGGAGTAGGGCAATGAATAATAATCCGTAACTAAATGGACAACATATAATATAAGAATCAACAAGTTATTTTAAGATGATTTAAACACTTAAAATGAAAACAAGTTAAATAGAGTAATTAATAACATTTTATAAGTAAATTAACAAATAAAGTAGAGAAGTTTTGATATTAATTTAAATGATAGGCAATTTTGTCATTTTTCTCAAAAATTTAATATCAAATTATGTTACTTATACCCTCTTAAATAAAAATAATCAAAATCTAGAAAAGGATAGTCGGAGAAATGTGTTAACAAAAAAGAAAATATGTATTAAAAAATATTAGCCTATTCATTTAAATTAAATATAAACAAATAAAATTTATAGAAAATCACGCTATTTATATTTTATAAATCATGAGCCGTGCAGCTTATCTCATATTTCATGTGAAATATGGGTCTACAATATGTTTTTTTTTTAAATAGATATGAATAATATAAATTATGTTTTATTTTAATAAATAATGGCAAACATGCTGCATTCAGAAACTTTAGTTATTTTTTATTTTAAAAATTAAGTTTTAACTTCATCTTTTGTCCCAAAAAAACAGTACTTCACATTATGTGCTCGTTAAAATAAGAAATATTAAATATGAAAAAATATAATAAATTCTGACGGTTGAAATTTATTATGGTCTGTCCAAATATATGAAGATAAGTATTCTATGGTCAAATTCAGTTGCCTTTCTAAAACTTTTGAATCCCACTATAGTCTTGTCATGTAGTATTATTATTAATGGTTTTTTTTATTATTATGATGCTGATTGTGGAGGAAGACATGATTTTTATTGTAATGTCTAATCATGTTTCCGCCCTCGTACTTCTGGCCTCGATTGCTTTTATATTGCAATGAGAGTGATCATAATATTGAATTCTTGTAATAATAAAAAAAAAAAAATTAAAGGCCCAAGAACTTTAAAATTTAAAATTAAGGGTTGATATATAATTTTGTCTTTGAATTATTCTTAGAAGAGTAATGTTGCTCATAAATTACTCATTGCAGCAATATTGCCTCTAAACTAATTAAATTATAATAATGTTGCCCTCACCATTTAAAAGTTCGTTAACTGTAGCTAATGGGAATTAATTTTCATAAGTTGAGGTGTAACTTTATTTTTAAACTATTTTCAAGGCAGTAATGTCCCTCCTAAATTAATTATATCCAAGCAATGTTGTCCTAGTCATTTAAAAATTATAAACGTTCATTAACTAAAGAGAGATAATAAAAAATATTTTTTATACTAGTGTCATTTCATTCACATCCTTTCTAACATTTAATATTCATGTAATAGCATTTATCTGTGTCATGATATTCTCCACTAACATTCCAACAAGTCATGAACTACACATTGAGAAGGAGCTCAATTTTTTTACTAATTTTCTTTAATGACAAATATGACAATAGTTGAAGTATAAATTCACACTGACAACACTATAAAAGGAGCTTTTCATCTAGTAAAAAGTATATAAACAACATTTCGAGGGTAAAAAGGTCATTTCTTATTGTCTCAAGTGGACCGGTCTATAAAATTCACTATCATAAATAAATATACTCTCTCATATGCATTATACACACAAAAATCATGTATATAAATTGTAACATTATGAAATTTTAATTCGAGAAACTAATTGCTAATTAGAGGAGTAAATTAATTGGATAGTCTGGATTTTGGATGATGAATTGAGATTTTGACTTCTTTGGATGTTGAATGTATAGGACTGGGGGGAAGAAAGACGATCTGAAGTAAAACATGCAAGCATGGTGAAATTTCCCTCCTTTTGCCACACACTGTGACATATGTTGCTTGTACCGCAACGCATGACACAAAAAAGTGATAACTATGTGCGTGGCAAGCTTGGGAGACAAAGGAAGAAAAAGAGAGAAGAGGCATGAAGGAGAGGAAAAGAGAGAGAGTGCTATGCTACGACAAAGCTTCACAACTATCTAGGGAGTATTTTTGACTTGTTGCTTATTGGGTAATTTTCTTATCGCCTTAAACTTTGATTCTACATTAATTTCTCTTAATTTAAGTTATAAAGAAATTGAATCAAAGGGTTTTAAGAGATTTTTTTCTTACCCTTTTATAATAAAAAGACTCTTCAGAGTGAAATTAAAGTTTTGTAACTGGTTTGAAAGTTAAAGCTAAGTTATAGGCTAAAATTAGCTAAATTTAATGAGAGGAAATGGGTAACAATTTAATTAGAGGTGTGCTAAGGCTATTGTAAGCGTCGAGAATGTTTAGGAGAATGGAAAGAACTTAAGAAGGATAGATAGAAATGTATGGATTTTGATTGCGGCAATTAGTACTTTTAGCTAATTTAATAGTTGACTCAAGGTGTTAATTTGTGTAGATTGTAATGAATTGTACGTTGATTAAGCGAAAGGAATTCGAGAAAAGGCATTGCACCATGGGTAATCTTTCTTAAAAATAGAAAGGTTGAAGTAACTAAATAGTTTGTTATCAAAATGTAACTTTAGGGTTTCCGATTTAGTATCTTCTACAATGTACATGTTTTAACATTCAAGTGATTTAACAATGTAGATTTAGTTATAAAGGATTTCAAAAAGAAAATTTTGTTTATGTGAGAGAGAGAGAGAGAGTGTGTGTGTGTATGTGTGTGGGGGGGGGAAGTAAATGATTATATGCATATGATAGTAACATGATCATGACAGTGGGTGGAAGTTCACCCTCTATGTGTGTAAAGAAATTCATATGGTCAGACTAGCACCATGAGACATTTAGTGCAGTGTATTATTTGAGACTATTGTCATGGATATTCAAGCTATCTAGCAACTTCCTGGTGCCTATGATAGTGCAATTAGGAGTCAATGACACCTCTATTTTGTGTGTGAAAGGGAGAAACTATAGTTTGAAAGTAGGATATAATACCTTTGGTCGAGTATTTCTATCACTAAATGTGTGCTCAGATCAATATATGAATGGTCTAATAGAGTTTATAGTTTCATTCAGGGAGCTTGAAGGATTTGTAGTTAGATGATTATGTTAGCGTGAAATTGGTTTCATGAAAAGGGACTATAAATGTATATTTTTCTATATAATCAACAATGTGAACAATATAGTGGTTTTGTTTACTTGTAAGTGGTTACTCCTGCTAATAGGTATTTAATGAACTATTTTAATTATTGAGATTATTATCTCACTTGTGGTTATTCATATTTTTTAAGATCTAATGTTGGGAGCTCGAAAGGGAAAGATTCAATCCAAGATTAAAGGATCTCTTAGTAGCCCACTTAAGGTTGGTGTAATGAATATGTTTGTTGTAAATTATGAGTTGCATATAAGTTGCCATAAGATTGTACATATATATATATATATCGATATAGATGTACTTGTGCATGTGTAATTGTGTAACCTAGCCTAGTGTTATGTATTTTGGTGTGTTATGTGATAATTGCTGAAAGTATGGGCTAGAGTAGAATTACAAATGTATATGTTTATATTATGTTGATATGGAAGTGTGCTAAGTTTGGCCAAATGAATGATTATGTGTGAAAGTGTGATATTGCCCAAGTGTGTGTGATCAGGGCAACATAGTGGCCAAACATATATGTATATGTGATATTTGTGATATAAATGCTCAATTAATGTTAAATACCCTATTGGATATGGTCAATGACCTAGAAATGGCCAATGACACTTAGGTTGTAAATGGAGTGCTTGAATGAGTGAAAAGACTTAAAAACCATCATTTTGCATCATGGTATCTAATTTTCAAATGAAATATCATATGTAAACAAAACTAGCGTTATTAGTTAGATTTTAAAACAAGTTTTATGTAAGTACTTGAATCACCCCAATTAGACATCTGATGCAAAAACGTTATACACTGAAAGTTTGTATTAGATGTATTATTTTGACAATAAATTCTGATATGTGCACCATGGTGCATGATATAGAACGAGAACATGTAACTTTGTACCACATGCTGCGGCATATAACCCAATTGGTCTAAAATTGCCATTTCATTCCAATTTTCTTCTTGTGCCTTATATGTATGATCTTTTGCTTCAGCTATGTAAAAAGACAACTTTTAACCTATTTGAAATAGTTTTTCAAGAGATTTTGGGTGGGATCTCATTCTTTTAAAGTTTTCAATATTAAACTTGTGTGAATAAGCGTGCTAGTCTGTAATGCCATAAGGGCATTACATAGACCATTATAAAATGATTACCCAAAACTAATTCAACAACTTACCCAAAAACTAATTCAACAACTAAAATGCCACAGTCTAGTTGAAATCCTAACTTAATTCAATGTTAATAAGAGAGAAATAATAAAAGTGAGTCTCACTAACTATTGTTAATAGATACTTATAATTTTTAAATGACAGGGGCAACATTGCTCTTTTAAGAATAGTTTAGAGGTAAAATTACACTTTAACTCATGAAAAGTGAGTCCTACTAACTACATTAATGGACGTTTAAAAGGTGAGGGCAACATTGCTCCAATCTAATTAATTTAGGGGCAATATTGTTCCTCTAAGAATAATTTAGGGATAAAATTATACCTTAATCCTAAAATTAATTGTAACAACTCTATTACAAATTGCAATAGTTTAAGATAGGAAAAATGTAATTATTGGTCCTAATATTTTTAGTGTGTTCTTGTAACGTTAATTTTTATGTTTTTAAATATGATCCTTTGGACTTAATATTGACTAATATGTACATGAACTACATTATTTTTTATGTGACTTGCTAAAATTATGAAGGGCTGTGTTGAAAATAGTAGAAGGCAAGCAAAAAGAAAAAGAAAAAAGAAAAAAAGTAGAGCCTTAAAAATTAGTAGATGGAAATTCAAAAGAAAAAAGATATGACAACTAAGGAAGAAGAACAAAAAAAAACTAGTCGTTATTTTGCTCATACTATATCTAACCCATCGTTATTTTGCTAATTCAATCATAGAATTAATATAGTTATGTATCTATATTAGCAGATTTTACTTCCTTAGTAATGACAAAGATTAAAGGTGCAGACCTGAAACAACAACCAAAAATCAAAACAAAACACACCAAAAATATAAATACAAACAGTTATATTTTTCTTTTAGGATATTATTAAAGTCTTAAATTTAAACAACTCAAATTTAATTAAAATGTCTAATTGCATGTGTGTAAGTAGAACTTCACTTGATTTCAAGGTCGCTTTAGGTGAAAGTAGGCTCCACTTATTTTGTGAGATCAAACTTCTTCTAACCTCCGTTTTGGAGGTCAAGCATGTGTGTCGCCAAATTTTGATGTTAATAGTAATTAAGTTTTTTTAAAAAAATTGTTAAAAGATTAATTACAACTATCACTTTAAATAGTTGTAATTATATGAATTTCTACTCCGCTCCAAAACAAGAGCATCTATAAAACTCATGACTGTTTTGCAACTAAAATTACTATAATAGTAGTTGACATCTGTAATTTGTCTTTCAGCTATTTTTTTAATAAAACTTAAATATCATTAAATTCATCTTTTGATACCTAAATGTAATTTGCTTGAACTTATGAATTAAACTAGCGTATCACTTAAACACAAGCAATAAAAATTAGAAGATAAAAATCATACAACAAAAAAGAATCCAAATATAAAAATGCAAAAAGAATATGTGTGTTCAAAAAGCAAAAAACAAAATGCTCATACAATTAAAAATAAGGAGCTTTTACAAATATAACTCATATTGTAAAACTAAATTAAGTAAATAACTCAACATTTATTACATTTTACATTTTAATCAGATTGTTATATTTTTTATGATATACTGTTATATATTAATGATAGATCTCTTATAAATTTTTAAATTTCTTATGATAAACCCCTTGTATATATCCATATCAATTAGCCAGATTATTAAATTTTAAAAATTTAATTTATATTTTCTGAACGCAAGATTTTTTTGGCTAATCAACCAATTTATCTTTTAAAAAAATCCAAATATAACAATAAACCCTACACTGAAACCCATGCCACCGCCCTTTCCTTCAGTTGAAGTGAACTGGTACGAGGCACAGTGCTTCAGCCCCAGACGACTCCGACAGTGGCAAGAAACAACACAGGAACAGAACAATCCATGACCTTTGCATGAACATTCCCAACATGCAAAGAAAATTGTTAGAGAAAGAACCAGTATTGAAGTTAAAAAGGGATAGGATAGGTGTAATTGTATTAGTGTTAATTTTTTATTAATAAACATACATTTTAACAACAACTCATTTATAGTCAACTTCAATTCATTTAAACTTTGACAAATTAAAAAAAACAGAAAAAATGAACTTAATTATACAAGTATTAATTTTTTATTGACAAATATGTGTGTGTTTGAATAAAGGTCAAAATTGATTAAATAGCCTAAAATTAATTTTTTGGGCCAAGTTATTCAAACAGTGAGAAAAGCCAAAAATTGAATATGGCCTTAAACACGTGTTTTTCATAAGTTCTCTGAACGAACTTCTACAAAAAAGTTAATCAAAAAGCATTGAAAAAAATTATAAAGAAAGACTCAAGAAACAAATTATAAAAAAGATACAACATTAAATAAAAATAAAATCAAACTCTCTCATCTTTTCTTTTTTCTTTTTTAGTAAAATTCACATTTGGAATCGTTAAAAAAGTTGTTAGTATAAGTTATTATCAACCATCATCCTCCACTTAGTACTTACTATAAAATTAATTTAAATAAAATATTAATTGATAGAGAAAAATTAATTTAATTTAATTTAAAATTTAAGGTTATTATAAAGATTGTTGCAAAGGTCCAGAGAAAAAAAAAAATTTATGTCATTTATTACATTACTACATTTTTTATATTGATAAAATTTCAAGATAATGCTTAACATCTTTGTTAAATATAACTCATATTCATAATGTCATTAGAGATTAATTTGTATATTATCATCTTTATTAGTTATTATAAAATTGATGTTTGATATTTAAAATTAAATCTTTCTCTTTTATTTAATTTATTTTAACTAGAATATGTTGAGTTACTTATTTATGTGAATTTAAATGTTAATATTAATATAATTTATTTTTTTAATTAATTTGATATGTAATTTAAATAATATATTTTACCTTTTAAATAAAATGTGACAACTTTAATAAGATTAGATACAAATTTATCAATAATTTAATTTGAAAGGCAATGTCCTTTCAAAATTAAATTATTTTGATCAATTTTAATTTATACAGCTAAAATTAATTATAAATAAATGATCCAAAATATTTAATTTTATTAAAATTAATTTTAAAAAAATTATATTAAATAAATTACATTATAACATAATCAATTATGATTAAAATTTACTATTTAATTAATTATTTTTACAATCTATTATACTCAACTTAAATCCAAACAGGCATTATATATTTAGGTTTTCATAACAATTTATTTAAAATTAATAATAATCTATTACAATTTTAACAAGTTAGAAAAACTTATATAGGATGTGCTTAATTGTATATGTTGTCATTCATCAATAAAAATTCATTTAGATTTTGACAATAATCCATTTATGATTAACAACAATATATTCGAACGTTTAACAAATACAATGCATAAAGTTTTAAAACTTTTAATTTATAATTGTTCATGTTAGATTAACAAGTAATATTATTAACATAACAAGTGCCATTTAAAAATTAACAACACACTATTATATTACAGAATGAAAATAGTTGAAACTTGATTTACTACTTTTTTTTTTAATCATGTATAATTAAAAAACTATGTGATAAAGGGGTCATGAGGTCAAATCCTCTTTTAACTTTTTTAACAATTATTTTGAATAAAAAAATATTGCCAGCATTGGAGCTCTAGTAACTAGCTATTGACGACCCCATTTGCGGCAAGAGTTTTGATGGCCGGCCCTATAACAATAGGGGTGTCTTTTTTTTTTTTTTGACTTTAAGGATACTTTAGTTTTGAATTTAAAAATTTAATATCAATGAAGAATTAAGAGGTCATCATACAATTTTAAAATCTATTAATGCCATATAAATTTTGTTCATTGAACCAGGGCTGCTATTTTCCCTTTCCAATTCCATCAAAACCATTGCAGTGAGTGACATTATTGGTTGGCATTTCATCTCCAGAAGCAGCCGCCATGATCAACGCTGTTGTTCTTCTATCAAGTGGGAGTCGACGCGCGTATCAATTATGTTTTGACGGCATCAAAAGACCTGTCACTGTAAGTCATTCCATCGAAGAAATTGTTTCTTGAATCGGTCTGATGCTGGATTTGGGATTCCTTTCCCTCCATAGTCTTGTCATGAAGCAAAAGAATCAATGTTGTCTTGCTTGCACGATGACAAGGCGTTTGCTTTTGACATCTAATCATGTTCCCTTCTTTATGCTTCTGGTCTTAATCGTTTGATATTGCGAGCAGAGTTGTCACGGTCTCACGATTTTCAAACAGTAAAAATGAAAATAATGCCCCTAAAGCAGATTAGGCCAAAATTAATTGCCGTCACTGCATTAACTCTTCAAGCTATAGAGGTGGGGCGAGGTAGGGGCTTTTGAGGGAGATTAATGCAAGTGGCGGTATTTGGACCATGAACTTGTAGTTATAGTGTTAATGTGGGGTTGCATGATATAAATTCAAATTACAAACCTCATGTTGAAGTAGCCATGAGCCCATAACTCTCTCCCTTAGGACCAATGTTTTTTTGTTTTAAATTTTCTTGTCACCACGTTAAAAAGATAATCCTATTCTCGTGTGTGTGTTGTTGTTGTTATCTTTCCTTTTCTCGTTTCCTTCCCCTTTCCATTCCATTCTACAAATCAAATGAGGCGTTAGATAAGATTATATGCGTTGCACAATTCTTATTCACCTTGGTTAGTGTGAATTATTTAAAACTTCTATTGCACAAGTTGGGGTAAAATTTGGGATCTTCAAGTATGCACCATCTCTAATATGAAATTTTAAAGAATTTTGGAGTGTTTAAAGATGCTGAGTAAACAGGTTTTAATTTTTGGCTGAGTTAACAGTGGGCAAAAAAATGGTCAAACTGTCAAGCATTAAAAGAACGGGCATAATTCATCAGAACAAGGTCTTGTTATTTTTATGTACCTTCCAATCTAAATATTTAATGCGAAAAAGAACTTAAAAAAAAAAAAAAAGCACTACGCCTAAAACCAGTGACCTGTGTAATTTTTACTACGCAACATGTAACGTACATATCCGTGAGGAAAGGGGACAGAAATGGTTCATTTTATTATTGATTGAAGTGCCAGTGGAACTAGAACTCGCACATGAAAATTATGATTCACCCTTGGAGACAAATTTAGTGTCTAGAACTTCTAAGAAATTTCTTTCAGAAACAGCAAGCAAAACAAAGAAACCCCATAATTTACTCTCCCAAAAAAAAAAAAAAAAACCCAGAAGTGAATGAACGGAACAGAGATACTAGTATCAGAATCTCTCATGTTTCAGGAAATTGAATTTCTCCACCTTCTCGGTGGCTTTCTGTTCTGTTCTGCAGAAGCAGGAGGAATCTGGGGCGCAATATCATGATTCTCCATGTTGGTCATTTTGGTAAGCTTGCTCAGTTTCTTCCAACCACTGCTCCAAGCTGATGTCTGCTTCTGCTTCAGCACCTTCTCAAACTGTTTCTGCAGATTCTCCATATCATTTTGCAGCTCCAAGTACTTGGCTTTCACACTCTCAAGCTCAAACTTGAGCGTGTTTATGTCTTTCTTAGCAGCTGTCCATCCTTCTTGGAATGACTGTGGTGTGGCTTCTAGAAGTGTCTTTCTGTTTGAGATCATTGGCTGGTAGTGAGAGTCTGCACCACCTTCTTTCAGAGAACTGTTGGCCATTGCATTGCTTATTTTGACTTGTTCAAAGAATAGAACCTGCACCACTACTCTTAGTGGCAGCCTTTCGTTCTGAGCAGCATGCATGCAGGCATCGATGGAGAGTTTCTGACAGTCCATTACTCGGCAAAGCCGCTTCCTTTCATGCTCAGATAGTGTCGGATGTGCCTGCAAAACCACCAGCAGAAGTGAAGATGAAGATCTACCATGAATAAGAGACTGGTATTAGTTTAGCTGATCAGAACTTAATAAGTATTAACACTTGATAAGAGTCATGTCTAACATGTGCAGACACACATATCAGATACAATTCAATACTTTAAAAACGTATACACGTTTGAACTAAAAAATTTACGTTGTTAACTGAAAACCCTTGATTGATTATATGAATATGGCAAACATTAACATAACTGAATCACAATAGCAGATTTATTTTACCTTTAGATAGGAGTCGATAGCTCTGTAAAGTCCATCATCACAGGTCCTAGCTGATTCAGGTAAGGCTTCAGCTAGGACCTGAAACTTTGTGAGGGAAAGGCTTCTATCTCTGGACACCTCTGTAAGATAACTATCAACAAGCCTAGCCACTCTGGTCTTGGCAGTTAAACTACTAGCTCCCACTCTGCTAGGACTTGAGCTCTCAGTCTGTTCTTGAACCAGAAAATGCTCAAGCAGCCTCTGAATCAGATCTACATCATACATGGTTTCACTTTGGTCATACGAAGGAATCAGAAGATCAGCCAGTGTAGCCTGTTCAAGTTGCATCCCCACCCTTTTCTCTAGCTCAGTGACTAATGCAGGTGCAACATTCAGCATGTTTGCCATTCTCAGAAGCCTAAGGAGGAAGCTGCAAGAGACGCTATCCTTCTGTGGTGGGATTATGCTTATAAGGCTCTCTATAATCATTCTTTGATCTTTAGCTTCAAGGCTTGAAGTTTCATCTCTTGTTCCAGCCACAACCATATGAAGCCCACCTTTCCAACTACCTCCACTGTTACTACTACTGCTATTACTGTTACCATTACTGCTTGCTTCATCTCCAAAATTTGCAGTGTCATTTATCAGTCTTGGAAGCCACTTTGTTGCATAATGCATTATTGATGCTCCAGTGAGTTCATATCTCATTCCTTTTACTTTTATTGCAGTAATGACTCGAACAAAGTGATCGATTCGAAGGATTGAAACGTCCTCAAACCACCAATCCGGAGGAACCTGCTGACTCCTACTGGGGCTTGATGATTCCTTTTTGCCATTCCATTTGGGGCTTGAAACTTTTGGGGGTCTTCCAGTGTATGACCACCTTATCCCTTTTGGATTGGCACAGGCTTTCCAAGCGATGGACTCACTGCATCTTCTAACAATCTGAAGGTTCTCTGCCCATGGTGACAGCTTCTCACAGCTCTTCAACACTACTATGGAGTCTCTCCATGAGGAAAGGACCACATAGCTCAGAAATGCCTCGGTTTTGAATATGAGATTGCCTTCTTCTAGGTCTTCAGTCATTTCAAGGTATTCTGCAGCACATCTTAGACCTGAGATGTTGCCTGCCGTTAAATCCACAGCGATTCCATAGCAGAATTTTGCAGCTTGTTCAAAGGCCTCAGCTCCACCAGGCAGATCATCCATGACTATCTTGTTCAAATCTGGGTCGCGTGACTCGTATATGATCCTGTTTAGCTTTCCACTTCGAGAAAGAAGAGGATACTTTCCGCAGAAAGTGGGAGAAAAAGGTCAGAAGAATTTAACAGTACAAGAAGACCGCAACAGTACAAGTTGGAGAGGAAGGGGGAAAAAACAATAGCTACCTTGTGTAAGTGGAAGTTAGCTCCGCCAATTTGAACAAGAAAGTCACTTGGAATATCCGTTGCCACATACCTGCATATCATATCCAAATCAAGAATCTCAGTGTTTAAGCTTCTTACAAGCTCTTCAATGTCATCTAATTCTTCTGAACCAGTTGACCAAGATTTATAACTGTGATTCAGTAGCATTAGCACAGAAGATTGGTTAGACAATAAGAATTTCAAACACACCGATTCTGCTTTAGTTTCTGATATTGAGACATAGATATACATTAATGGGTAGAAACAAAAACATCAGAAGCTTCAAACTTTAGCTTCTCGTATTCACTAGAACTATCAGAACAAACATCAACTGAAAAAGTACTGATTCTGCATTTTATTTTATTTTATTTTTTTCGATACCAAGATTGGCCTCTTTGCTCAAACCCATCTGTCTTAACGCCTTGCTTGCTTGGAGTAAGGAGCCCATCTGCGTATCCCCTTCCTGCAGCAGACTCGTTGTCAGATTCCCACATGCTGGAAACCACAATCCGGGAGGAACAAATGTGTTGGAGCTAGATTTTGCCGGGAAAGTGGAGGAAAATGAACAGGAAGCACAAAGCAGAAGAGAAGAGCCAGAGAGAATCACTCAGAGCTCCTGACAGGAAAAAAGAAGAAGGAAGAGGAGTACCCACATGGAATGATTGTTGGGGATGGAATTATGGTCAGAATAATTGTCGGTTTCTGGAGAGAGTTTGTAGAAATCTTTCTTACAGGCTGTGCAGAAATGGGACACTGGACAGGGTGTTGTGGGAATCATTTGGGACTAGTGTTTTCTCAGGAATTTCAGATGATAATGAAAGAAAGAAAGAAGGAAAGACAGGTCAGGAAGTTTCAGGGTGTCATTCTGAGAGTGGCCACTGATACATTCATTCATGTCTCCGTTCTCTAAATTCTCTTGAAGATATGCTATTGAGTATTGAGAATTTATTACACTACGAAAACATTCTTCTTATGACGATAGAAGCATGAAAGACACTTTCGATGGGCAGGTTGGGTTCGAAACATCTTAATCCCATAATTACGAACTTGCCACTTCATTATGAATTTTAACTCATTATTTGACCATAACCACTTTGAAAAACTAATAATAGGCCATCAATTTTATGTGTGTGTGTATTGCTGGTCAATATATATATATATATATATATATTAAAAAAAGGCAAATGATATGTTTAGATTTTTATAATAGATGTGTTTGTTTATGGATTGTGTGAAAAAAAATTTATTGCTTAAATGTATCTTTTCATAATAGACAATGCTATTTAAAATAAAATAGAGCACTAAATATGGATGTCCCTGTTTTTAGATATTTGAACTTTAATTCATTAAATTGTGAAAGGCTAATCTTTCTATTGATTTATGGATAGTATGAAATTTGATAGATGAGTTGTACTATTTACCACATATCAATAATGTAGTTTATTATAAATTTTATATTAGCATATTGCAAGTTGACAATTTGATTTCTTTATCGTCTAGAAAATAGATCTGTTGTTTTAAAAAAAATTAATTTGATTTTCTTTGAGATGCCATGAGTGGGGAAATGGTTAAACGGCTTATCTAGCAGAAAAAAGGGGAGACAATGGATAAGCTTATGTTTGGTTTGAATGTTTGATCCTTTGAAAATATATATATATATATATATATAAAATAAAATATTCAAGATTTATTAATTTTTTATTTAAAATTTCTATTTAAAAAGAGTGTGTACTTTTTATTTCAAAAGGTGTTTTTTAATTTATCATTTACTAAATAAATTAAATGTTCATATAAAAATGTAAAATTTTAAGTTAAAGGAAATGATAGAAAAAGCAGCAGCAGTGAATAGAAGCCAATATAGTCACTATCTACATGAGGATGAATGCTGGGTCCTGTTCTCTGTCCGTGTGGTGTGTGTATATATATATATATATATATATTCTCTGTCTGAGTGGTATATTTTAAAACCCTGAGTTTCAATTATGCCTCATAAAATTACTTTGGATCTTCTAGAATTTCAGCAGTTGGTAAATATCTTGTCAAGATAAAAAAGAAATAAATACTCGGCATGTAAATTCCGTGTATCTAATAAAGTATAAACAACATACATTACAAACAGATTAAAAAAAATGAAAAAAATGTAAAAAGAAAAAAAAATACTAATATTTAGTCATGATTGCTACTTTGTAGCTTTGTGATTTACTGCTCTATTTCAAACTTCAAAACACGAGGTTGGAAAGCCAGCATTAAAAAAAAAAAAACCTTTTTATATATATATATATATTTAAAAAAAGTAATGACTTGATCTAAGCGCAAATAGATGAGAGTTTTTCTTCACTAAATAATTTATAATTACCTAAATAATATATAAACATTTTCTTGGTCCTGCCCTCTCATCCTTGTGTTCAGCTGGCTTGAACTTCAATTTTTGAGTTGATCAAGGCATTGGGAGAAGCATCCTAACTTAGGTATTTAAGTTGATGTCTGAGGCAATTGATAGCTTCTTCTAGCCAATGTTAGTATCATTTAGAAAGAATGAAGATTTCACCCTACCCTTAAATTGACGGCGAGCCTGGCTCCCTTCCAAAAATTTGTGTATAAAGAAAAAAAAAACATTATCTTGGTCCTTATAATTTTTCCAAACTACACGTGAAGGTAAAATCTGGTGCGCCTCTATTGCTTCGTAAATTCAGTGTGCCCACTTTATCAGAAGAGCTTCGATTTGTCTCTCTAGAATGTACTTTGCTTTCTCAATTTTGTCTTTCCATTGGTTGGTTTTGGGCCCATGCCAAATGTTTATCCGGCCACTGTCAACCACCCATCAAATTTCTGTTTTTTTTTAATTAATTTTTTAATCCTTTAATTTTTAACTTATTTATAATTCAATCTCTCAATTATAATTTATTATAACTCAATTTCTCAACTTTTAACTCACTTAACTTAATCTCTCAATTTTTGAGTCATATATGACTCAATCCCTCAACTTTTGTTAACTCTCTTTCATCGTATATTAGTTTAGATCACACATCAAAAAACAATATGATGGTATTTTAGAGTAAGATATGAGTATTTTTTTACCCCTCTTATTTGATAAGGATAATTTTTTAAAAAATTTTAAAAAATAAAAATTAAATTATAAGTGAGTCAAAAGTTGAGGGACTAAATTACAATAAATCTTCATTGAGAAAATGAGTTGTAACGAGTTATAATTGAGGGATTAAAAAAAAAATTAGTTACCATCACCAGGGATTGTGTCTAGGCTTAGGGCAAAGATAGGTTCCTTAAAATACCATGAATCAAAGTTTGAACCTAGTTTTGATTTGAATAGAGGGAAAATTGAAAAGAAAATAGGGTGAAAAAAAGAAAACCAATAAAAAATTTATTAAAAATATAAATTTTTTTATTATTTTTAAAAGTTTTTCCTCCTAGTTTTCTTTCCTCTTTGTTTTTCTTTCCCTTCTAACTAAAGATTAATGCTCGGTTGTATCTCAAGTAGAATTACCTCCAATTTAAAGACAATTTTTCCTAATGGAAAAAAAAATTACTCCCATTTAAAATTTAATACTCTTTCTTCTTTGTTGTCTCCTTTGAAAGAGAAAATTACTTACCAAATAAGGAAAAATTAATTATTCATCCCTTATAAACTTTTAGCTTGATGAACAGTCTCTATACTTTTAAATCGATTATAATTCAATCTTTAAATTTTAACTTAATGCAATTCAGTTTATATAATTTTGACTCAATTTGAAACTTATTCCCTAGACTTTACTTCAACATAACCCAATCTATAGTTTTAGTAATTTAAAATATAAGTCCCAACATTTAAAAAAAATAACTTTAGTTCTTATAATTTTATTTGCTAAAGTTCAAGGACAAATATTTTAAATGGTTAGAATTATAGGAATTGAGTTGCATTGAGTTAAATAAAATTTATGATTGAGTTTTAATAGAGTAAAAACTATGGATATTGAGTTATATTGAGTCAAAGGTCAAAGATTAAGTTTTAACTAAATCAAAATTATAAAAGAATAATCAATTAATTTTCCTAAAATTGAATACTCTTATGATCTCCACCATCATCTTTATCTTTTTCAGGACTAATTCATGCATACCAAACTATGAATATTGAGTCACATTGAGTCAAAGGTTAAAGATTAAGTTTTAACTGAATCAAAATTACAAAAGACTAATTAATTAATTTTCCTAAAATTGAATGCTCTCATGATCTCCACCATCATCTTTATCTTTTTCAGGACTAATTCATGCATACCAAACATGATCATCACACAGTGTTAAAGAAGAAACAAGAAGGCAGGTGCTATTGAACCTTTGTAAAAAAATACAAAGGGCATCATCAATATCATCAACTTGTGAACTTTGTGGTCTATTTGCCACATTAAATGTTTTGTTTTGTTTGCATCTTTTTAAAAAAAAAAAATTAGTCAATTTCACACCACTGTTTATCTCATAATTCACACAACCATAACTAATGAAAACAAGAAATTTGCTGACCAAAATGAAGAATAAGAAGAAGAAGCCAATAAATTTTGGAGGACCATATCTATCCTCATCATAAATGACATAGGCCTAATGTACTGCCTCTTGTTCCCTGCTAAGAAATGATAAGCAGGCCCCCCACCAAGTATCACAGAAAAAAAATTATAATTGAAAATTTTGAATTAATATGCCTCCAATAAAACATGTTAAATCAACACGTGGGTAGTAACAAGAAACCTCCTTTTAGAAAATCATAAATTTAAACTTTAAGAGTGATAAAAATTTAAATATCTAAAATTTGCTTCAATTATTGATTTAATTAATCAAATTTAATTTTTATTTTTCATTAATTTGGTCTCTTATATTTTCTTAAATAATTATATTAATCAAGTTCTAAAACACAAATTGAATATCAAATTAATATAATGTGTAAAATATATTAATGACTTAGCATGTCTATGTAGTTAAATAAGAACAAATTATCTCTCAAAATAATTTAATTTTTATTAATATAATCTCTACGCTATGTCTTCTTCTTCTTCTTCTTTAATTTTTGAGTCTTTTTTATTCTTACTTAGAGAATTACCTTTTTTCTGTTTAGGAAAAATTTATATACTTAACCTTATGTACTTAAGGTACTTGTTTTCACTTAAATCAATATAAGTGAAACTTTCATAGATTATTTATTTTCTAACAAATTATTGTTATTAATATTATTAACATATTAAAATTCACATGTCTTGATTTGATATTACATAAGTTTTTTCCTTTCATTAATCTATATGATTGTTATCAATATTACTTATTCATCTGGCAAAAAAAATTCATTATTCATTTCAGTGTATTTTAATAGTATCACCTCATCTTTAAATAATAAGAACCAAATTAATATCTAAGGCAAATTTAAAAAAAATACTTCCTTCAAGTCACAATATAAATTATTGTTAACTAATTTATGTTTCTAAAAAAAAGTTGGTCAAAATCTTGATTTTTTTAAAAAAAATTTACATCTTTTCAATCATATCCTGAAGTGAAATTGAAAGTGAAATTGGGAGGTCAAATTATATCTCAAGTAGAAAAGTTTAGATATTTAGGAGCCATTATTCAAAAGGATGGCCAAATCAGTGGAGATATTTCACATAGGATTCAAGCTGGGTAGTTTAATTGAAAAAAAGTTAAAGAGTTATTTGCGACCGTAAGATGCTTAATAAACTTAGAGGAAAGTTTTATCACACTGCTATCAGACCGGCAATGTTACATAGTAGTGAATGTTGGGCTCTAACGGGACAGCAAGAGCATAAAGTTGGAGTAGCAGAGATGAAATGTTACGATGGATGTGTGGACATACACGTAAAGATAAATTCAAAATGAGCATGTACGCGAAAAAGTGAAGGTAGCACATATTAAGGAAAAAATAGTAAAAAATCTGTTGAGATGGTTTGGGCATGTATAAAGAAGATCAAGGGAGGAACCAGTGAGAAGAATGGAACATATAACTTTGAATCCGATTAAAAGGGGTAGAGGAAGGCCTAAGAGAATACTCTTGGAAGTTGTTGAACGCGATCTCTTAATTAATAAATTTTTAAAAGCTTGATAAATGATAGAGCACAATGGCGTCTTGTAATTCATATAGTCGACCCCACCTAATGGAATAAAGGCTTGTTGTTGTTGTAATCATATCCTGAAGTGTAATAAATATAACATTTAATTTATTCAAAACATCTTCATTGATTACTAAAAAAGGTAAAGGCATAATTGGTAAAAATATGTAACACTTAACTGATGTCTTATATTTTAGACTAAATAAAAACTTTTAGAGAATAATTTATATTGTGGTTCAAAGAGAGCAAATTGATAAAAATTAAATTACAAGAATTAAATTGATAATTGAAAAAAATTTAAAGGCTCAAAGTTTCATTATTCCTAAACTTTGTGAATGAAAAAATTATCTTAGAAAATTAGTGTTGTTCTAGTTTAATGTATAGTTATAGTCTAATCTTTCGTCTCTTTTATTATTCTAAATTAAACATTTTGTACAAAATTTCCAATTATAATTTTTCTTTTAAAAAATTTTAGTTGGCCTTTTTTTTTTTGTATATATCCCACCATCTCATTTGTAAACAAGATTCAAAAAGAAAAACTTTTCAAAGAAGCATTCGTTGATTGGGTAAACTAGTACTGTGAGGTTTATGAAGGATCAACAAAGCAAAAATTTCAATTTGGTATGTGTGAATACGAGATCAGGTTTATTTTAGTTTTAATGCTATTATCTTCCATCCAATGCAATTGGATTAGATTTGAATGATGAGTTCAATTAATTTTAACTTTCGTTAATTTTTAATATTAACAAGATTCATACTATCCACCTTGTTTAAGGTGAATAGAATCTTTTTTACTCCATGCGAATGTTGTGTCACAAATATTTTGATCAATTCACTCTTAAGTGGATGCATGAGAATTTAAATCAAAATTTTCACTTGAATATATAAAAGTTTTTGAATTTAGATTTAATTCAAATTCAAATTCATATTTTATTATTATAATTTCTTTATAATTTCATATTACCTATAAATTATAATTATTTGAAATTCCAACTACTGCAACTCTCTTTATTTTTCTTCACGTTTTTACTATCATCATCTTTGTCGTTTTTGCATCTTCTCTAAAATTTTGTTTTTATCTCTCACCGATTGAAAAAAAGAAATAAGCTCATCATTCCAAATCTTCCCTTTCTATTTCAAATCTTAGCTTATCTTTTCTTCTTTACTTTTTTGAAAAAATTTAATTGTTCAAATAAAAAATTTTAAATACATATAATCTATTATATGTGAGACGTAAAATTTAAAATTCAAATTTAAATACGTACATCCATCCTAGGAGACTAATCTCTCATGAGTTATGGAAGATAGATATTAACGAACCTTTCTCAATTAAATTTGTTGAATATACAAGAGATAGAAATCAAACTCCAACGTAAACCTGAATTAGTAGGTAAGGTACATTTTAATTACTTCGCTATTTATATAATCTCAAACTCCAATGAAGTTGCCTTGTGATTCTTAGCTGTCTATGAAATGACGTTAACATGTTTGCTCTACTTTTTCCCTTTTTATGTCTTTGCATCACTTTGGTGAATGAACAACCTGTAGACCAGGTTCATTGTTTTGTTATAACAAGACAATTTTGAACAGTTCCCTCCGTACATTAAATTACTTTTTCATATTATAATAATATGATCTATAAAATGAAAAATTCCCTATCAAAAAAATAATATTCAACAACAATTTTTTTTTTTATCACTCACATGTCCTTATACTAGCCTCAATACTTGCTAGTGCAATTTTGTTAGTTTTATTGTATATGATATTAATTAAAAAAATTGCATCATTTATAAATTACAAATAATATATATTTTTATTTTTCACAAATCATGAGGCTTGAATCCAATTAAAAAAAATATTGTCACGACCACAAGTCCTTTGATATAACTCACCCCTAAAAAGTGTTTTATAGGGGTGATGAGTAGTCTTGTGATTTATAAATCAAATTTCATCAATGTGACTTTTTGATATGAGACTCATAACATAGCCATCTTTTAAGAGTCGGCAATCACGACGACTCACACTCCATGGCATTTCACTTAGCTTTTGGCCAGTCAGCCCCTTCGCAAAAGGCCCTTCTCCCAATGAGAGCGTAAGCCCTTCAAATAGAACTCATCTTCAAAAGAGGCTTTATAAGGAGTGCTTAGTTTAACTTATAAATCACACTTTACTAATGTCTCCCCGATGTGAGACTCATAACAAATATAAGGGTATTTTTTTATATACTATTTGATTATGCTCTCAATTGAAGATAAATCTTTTAAAATCAATTTCTACATTCTTAGAAACTCGAACCCAATATCTCTTACTTAAACAGTTATGATCCATCCTACTAGAACTAATGCTCAGTTGATGAAGAATGTGATGTATTAATGTTTTGAAAGATGCATAAATGTGATTTTATGAAACATAATTTTTTTTTTTGTTGGGGGGGGTGATAATGCGGACGTAATGAATGATTGGATGCTTTTTGGAGAGACCACTGTTGGTGAAGATGTTTGTCATCTGCTAGGCAGGCAAGCGTGAAGGAAGAAGATAGGAATTCTCGTGGCGACCATGCCTCTTCCTTTTGCCAACTTATGATCATCGATATATCAATCAACACGAGTCTATATATATATATATACACACATATATATTAAAATGTATAACAAGTAATATTACGGGGCTTTTGCACAGATGGCTTAAATTATAAGATCAAGCAAAAGAAATAACCTATCATTTTTAAATTTTAAAAATAATCTTTTTAATATTTAAATTATAATTAATTTACCAAACTGTGTTTTTTAATTTTTTGCTTTTTTCAAATATCAGGAGATTCAAAATGCAAGAAATCTCTAGAACGAGCAAGAAGACGGAATTCAACGAAAGAAAACGAATGTGAGATAGCAGAGCAGTGTGAGTGAGCCACAGTCACGATGACAAGAAACAAATAGGAGGTGAGATATATCGACGATACTCGATGGAACAGAATACGATGACGGGAAAATAGAGTTACAGATTCATGATTTTTTATTTCATTAGTTTAGGTATTTAATTTTCTATGATAATTTAAGGGTCCAAAATTTTTTGTGGATTATGTTTGATCTATTTTGGACAAATGATTATATGTTTTTCATGTTATTAATCTGTGATACTACATCATTGATATACAACTGTATATCAATTATAATCAAGTTTATATTTAATTATTTGGTTATATTGATCTAGACAGTATATATTATCATATATCACTGATATATAAGCCATATAAATGAAAACTTATCAATTTATTTATCATTAATATATAACCGTATATCAATGATGTAGTATCGTAGATTAGTAATGGAGTTTTCTCTTCAATGTCTAATGTCCTCTTCGTAATATCTAGGGAAAACAGAGAGGGGGAGAGAGAAAAGCTATGCGATGAAGATGGTGATTCAGGAAAATCAGATCAAAAATTCTAATGAAAAAAAGTACTATACAAGAGATGAATATGATAATTCAGGAAAATTAGATCAAAAAATCTAATAAAGAAAATATTCAGAGATAACAAATCAAAGAGGGAGTACGCACAATATAATTTTTTATGATGAAAATAAAAATTCAGTCAGTTAAAGATTAGTTAAATCATATATATTCTGTTTTAATAATAAATTTATTCTGAGAAAAAAAAACACATCTAATTCATTTTATAAATAAGCCATATTTTAAAATATTCAAAAACTTCATTCATAATTTATGGGACTTGTATTTTTTGAGACTATTAAGCTAATTTTCTCTAATATTATTTATAAAATTATAAACAATATTTTTAAAAAATTATAAATATATAAGAAATGTTTGTCTTGGTAAAAAGAGGTGAAAAATATTGAGTATAAAAAGGAAAAGTGACAAAAAAATCCTCATAAAATATGAAATTGACATTGAAATCACACGAAATGTGATGATTATTCTCAAGTCATTTGGGATCTTTTGACACGTTAATATCTTTCGTGAAATGATTATAATATCTTTAATTTAAAATAAAAAAATGTATCAGTGATAAAAAAATTTGCAAAGTAAAATTTGTCATTTATTATCCCTTATTAGTTATCGCCAAAAGAAAAATAGTTATTATTTAAACTAAAATAATCACTAATATTTATAATACTTTGGACTTTTAATGATTAAAAAAAGTACAGAATGAAAGTTGTAATTGCCATTCTCATTTTAATCATTGCTAATTTGTCAAAAAAAAGTCATTACTTAAATTAAAGTAATCACAAATATTTATAATACTTGGACTTCATAGATTAAAAAATTTAAAACTTATCATTTGCTGTCATGTTTTAATTATTGTTAGAAGAAAAATAATTATTATTTAAATTAAAGTAGTAATTGATATTTTAATTTGGAGTTATTATAGTTTTTTCAAAAAATAAATTAATGGCAGAAAATTTTCAAAAAATTTTCAAAAAATTATCACATTTTATGAAACCTTATTTTTTATTTGTATATTTTACAGGAATTGTTTTTATCATTTTTTCTATATAAAAACTCCCTAGAATTATGCAATGTGAGAGTTAAAAGGAGTTAGGCGGCCACCACTAATAGATGGGTCCTACCCAATTCCTTATAATATAAGATATTTTTATAAATATTATTTGACTCAAAATAGAGTGTATTGAGTAGCTGTTATTTTTGAATTATATCTTTATTTTTTAAATATTGTATTAAAATTTTATTATCATTATTTGTACATTTATATAAGATATTTAACAAAGACAACCAAAAATAGGACAAATTTTAAAAGATTAAAATTTCAATCAACTTTTTTTAAACTGCAAAATAGTTACTAATATTGTATTGTGGAATGAAGAGAGTATTACATTTTAAATCAAACAATTAAAATCTTTACATGAGAGCAAACCTCAATACTTAGCAATTATAAATATACTTTTACTTATAATTTACCTTACAATGAAGTCCTTATATCAACAGCATAATTTAAATTCATGTGGTGATGGGATATGATATTGAATATTCATTAATTGCACCAATTCTTTGGCGAAACATATCTAGTTGTACTTGTTGTAAATGAATCATTTGCATTAAAAGGAACTGAAAATATATATAATATTATTTATAATCTATAATCTTGTAATTTGTTATGAATTTTATATTATATTTTGATAAAATGTTAATAAGTTAATGATTCATAAATATGATAATGATGAATTTGATATTGTTTTACGAAATTTAATTCATCAGATCAAATCATGCACAATTTTAATGCCATTCTTTAATCATGTGTTTACTTTTTCAAAAATATTCTATGTAGCAAGAGATTTATATATGTCGATTTTTATTATTATAAGTTTTACTGTTATATATATATATATATATATATTATTAACAATAATGTTGATATAACCATTTTAAAGTGACACCTAATTTTGTTGGCCAAGTATTAAATATTTGGCTATTTATTAGATACCTTTCGCCTTCAATAGATTTTATTATTTTTATCAAGTACTCAACTGGATAAGCATAAAAATATATGAACATGGATATCATGATCTTTGTAAAACTTAAAAGATAACAGTCATACACTTGCAATTATTGAAGGTAAAATTATAAGTTATTTATAATTATTATTGATGCCGATGTTCAGTTATTGACTCACTTTTCTTTGATTTTCTTTTTCGGTAATTTATTTTGATTCAATATTTCATTTTTTTGTGAGACAATAATTGATTTTCTAATGGAAAAAAAAAAACGTGATATGGAATATGAAAAGGAATGAAATTAAACTTTAAAAACAGTTTTTTGAATTACAAAAAAATTAATATTATGTTTATATAATTTTATTTGGAGTACGTATTTTAAATGTGGAATGAAAGCTCAAGAAGCCATCCATATAATGAGACATAAGAAAACTAGAAGGAGCTATATGGCAATTAAAGTTGATATGGAGAAAGCTTTTGATAGATTTGACTAGGATTTCATTGAACAAACTCTTCACACCATCGGTCTAGACATCAAACTGATTCAGGTCATCATGAGTTGCATTACTACTACTTCTCTGTGTGTTTTATGGAATGGGGAAGAAACTAAAACTTTTAGACCATGCTGTGGTGTTTGTCAAAGAGACTTGCTTAGTCCTTACATTTTTGTTTTATGCATGGAGAGACTTAGTTTTCTCATAAAGGATGCTTGTGTTATGAAAAAATAGAAACTGCTCAGATTCTCCTCGAGAGGGCCTTTTATCTCCCATCTTTTCTTTGCCGACGATCTTATTTTGTTTGCAGAAGCTTTCTCTGATCAAATGCATTTGATTAAAGATACCATGACAAAGTTCTATCTTGCTTTTGGACACAAGATCAATCTGGCAAAATCTAAAGCGTTTAGCTCAAAAAATGTGCATTTCAAACTATGGTCGCACCCTTTACTAGATCTTAGGTATTGATCTCACAGCTGATTTAGGCAAATACTTTTGATTCATTCTTGAGTAAATTAGCTAACCTTTGCACTTATACTTTAAAAAGTCCAATAGAAACTCTCTTCTCGGCAAGGATGATTTTTTAGTATAGTTGGTCCCTCATTCTTATCAAATTTGTTCTTTTAACCCTTCTTTGCTACATGCAATCTCTACTTATTCCCAAAGGCGTCCTTAAAGAAATTGAAGGATATAGTAAAAGATTCATTTGGTCTCAGAACCTATCCAAATGGAAAATGCACTTAATATCTAGGAAGATGGCAAAAGAGAGCAAGCAACATGAAGGAATGGGATTCAAAGACTTATATAGTCAGAATAAGGCTTTCGTCATGAAATTCTGTTAGGGGCTCCTCACACAACCTAATCTCCTTTGGGTTAGATGCTTGAAAGCAAAGTATAGATGCAAAGATCATCATATTCTTAATCCTTGTGCAAAATCTCACTCCACTAAATATAATTAACCATTAAAACTTATGGTAATTAAAAGATTAACTTAAAGAGTGATTACCAAGATTTAATTCAAAAGTAAAGGATTTCAAGTTTTTTATAATCACAAAGAATTTAAAATGATCAAAATTTTCTTGTATCAGAGTAAAAATAAGTTACGAAAGCATGTGATACCTCAGAGGAGTGAAATAAATTAAAAATAGGTGAAAAAAAACTCTTTTAATGTGTGACAGAGCAGTACACTGTGCCTTGCGCATGCTGCGCTACGGCGTGTTGCTCTCTGTGCCATGCACCGTGGCTCAGGCACCATGTACTATGTCGTGTTGCACGATCAGCAGATTCTGCTGTTATTTGATAGCAAAATCAAGGAATTTCTGACGCGTCTCGATTCTCCATCTAACGTCTGAATGACATGATCTAGGTGTCTATGGAAAGCTCTTAACATGAACTAGCTAGTGGCACATGTTTTACTTTCAAAACAAGTCGTGCTAGGAAGTTGAACACCCAAACATATTTTGACCATTTTTCATAACTTTCATATAAAAAGGGTATCTAAAACTCTTAACAAGTGCCAAAAGTCTTTTCTAACACTTGTGCCATGTTTATTGGACTCAGGACTACTAGTATAACACGTCACACACACTTAAACCACAATATAATCGAAATTCACTCCTCAATCTCTTTTTACCAAAAACAGAAGGGGAGGAAATTTGTCATTGCATTGTATCCAAATCAATCAAAACATGCTCAAATTATCATTTTTACATTTGCACTAGTATTTTGGCTCTATAAACATATATATCTCAACATACATAAACATTCAAGGCTCAAAATATAAATCAAACATTTGCAACAATAAAATAATGCAAGTGAGATGGCATATAACCTAGAATTAGCAGACATATATTATTACACAAATAAATCTAAACTAGAGACATAAAGTAGGAATATGCTAATTTCTAGCCTCTTGAGCCTTCTCCCTCTCAAACCAGAGCTAAAGCCTAAAAAGTGTTAAATG
The DNA here is from genome assembly GCF_029017545.1 of Prosopis cineraria. NCBI lineage: Eukaryota > Viridiplantae > Streptophyta > Magnoliopsida > Fabales > Fabaceae > Prosopis > Prosopis cineraria. Next base: position 9,391,535 of record NW_026555334.1, on the reverse strand, counting down.
AAAAGGGTGAGTTTAGCCACTCAATAATTAAGGTAAAACCTACCTTATGTAGTTATATATCAATTATAAAACAAGCACTTAAAACATACTCACACATATCATAACTGATTATTTCTCATTTAATAACTTCTTTTTTCTCACCTATACTAGGTGCATTGTTATCATATTCTTAGATATGTGACATGACCCCTTATTCACACAACTTTTCATAACTCAACACGTGTGACACATCATATATTTACTTAGGCAATGATCAACCAACCTTATATCCTCTTTATTTCCTCAGACTGAAATTATAGGCTATAACACTGATTAGGGCTCCGTCCGTGTGACTGGACTATCCAAACTCACCAATCGTGAGGTGTGACTTGACTAAAGATTACATTTCTCACTTTTAAACCACAGTTTCCCCCATTCTCAAATCTCTGGGGTGTCTCATTGTCTAGGCTATTCTCTTCATTAAACCGGTGGAAATAGTTAGATTTTAGTTCCTCTACAAACTATAGGACAGTCCCTCAATAAACTATGGGACAAGGCTATACCCTCATGCACCGAAGGGTAGCCTAAATACCATATAAATTTTCTTTACTCCCAATCTCGGGGCGAACTCTTGCCCACTGATTATGCCATAAACAGTACTCACTCATTTTTACATTTTCATTTTTATTTATTCATTATCACAACAATCACGTTGGGCTCACGACCCTGCGCTACCTAAGTATATATCCTTATCATTTTCTCAACATTATTCTTACTTATCTTAAAATCTACTTCTCATTAACATACAATTACCTCTACATAACATCACATTCATTTTTCAAAAACATAAACATGTTCATAGTTTGAAAACCTTCTTGACTTTACATTTTATATTTCAAGCCAAAAATAGAATTATGCACATTTAAATTTTCGTATACTCATTGAAATTAATACATAGTTTCACATTGAAAATCAATCTCATGCATGTAACATTCATAATTCACATTTAACAATTATATAACTACCCAAAGTAAGGTTTTCCTCGATTACCTCAAACCTTTAAGAAGTTAAAGGTTTACCTCTCAATACAAGAGCTTCCAAGCTTGAATTCCCAAGCCAAATAGGTGACTAAGAGCCAAAACTACAATCAATCAAGTTAAATTTCATCAACATTACCAACTCAAGCATTAAACCCTCAATCTCTACTTCTAGGTTGGCCAACATTCACTCCACAAGAATTTGAGCCTATCCTTTGGGTTTATTAATTACCTTTAATCCCCAATAATATTAACGAACCATTAAATTCCTATTAATGGCATCATAATTTTTCAACCACCCATAATAAATGAAATTTTTGGATATTAATGGTGCCCAACAACTCCAGATATTAAAAATTCATTATGCTAGGTTTAGATACTTTAATCTACTCCTATTAACTCCATTTAAATCAATAGATTCAGATCCACAACTTATATAGACTGAAATCATCATCCTCATTCAAACTTTAGCTATAAACTCATAAATGTGAAAGAAATAGAAAGATTAATTAGTATGGTACTTACCTTAGGTGTTTGTAGCCTAAAAAATACTTCCAATATTGTTCACAAGTAAACCCTAGCAGAGCTTGGTACATCTTTCCATTTCCTCCTTTCTCTTCTCTCTTTTTCTATTTCCTTTTCACAACTAATATCTGCAGAAAATAACCATATGCCAGGGCAAACGCATAATGCGCCATGACGCATGGCATAGAGAGGTCCTCCCTTACATTAAAAGTATCTGTGCACCGTGGTGGATGATCTCCATGCTGGGCATGTGACACATCAATATCACTCTTCATTTTTCTTCTCCTTTTGATGCTTGGGTAGCTCGACTTGATACCGAACCCACAATTTAGGTTGAAATACAATTAATCATGATTATTAGACCTTCCTGACCATATATTATCTTAACTTACTTAATTATCTTAATTAGGTTAGTCAATCATGGAATTAAAAATTGGGATGTAACACCTTGTGCATCAGTTAAAGACTTTATTCTTCCTAGTGGCTTTTGGAATATCAATACATGGAAATGCTTCCTATCGGACTGGGCTATGAATAAAATTTGTTCCATACTTCCCCCCATTCCACTAATAAAGATTCTTACTATTGGAGACCTTTTACAGATGGTAGGTTTAGTGTAAAATCTGCTTATAAATTTATCTATCATAATAATGAACTTGTGGGAGAACTTATTTAGAAAAAGATTTAGAAATGGCAGATCTAGAAAAAAAATTAAATTCTTCCTTTGATAAGTACTTCATGAGAGACTAAATACTAACTCACTTAGAGCCAATCTTGGGCTTTTACCCATTGGTGAATGCCCTTTTAAGTATCAAGGTGAGGAAAGTGTCATACACATTATTTGCGACTGCCAAATTGCCTAGGATTTTTGAAAATACTTGATTTTGACTAACCTTTACTCTAGTTTCTTTCAATGCACTTTGTAGGTTTAGTTCAACTGGAACTCCAAGCACAATTTAGCCAACAATACCTTCTTTAAATGGTCTTAGATGAGAATATTTAGACTGGGATGCTGGTTACTGTGGAAAAACAAGTGTAAAGCCATAAGACTCACTACCCAAGAGCTAGTTCATAGCTGCCTCTTTCACATTCATGAACATGTTGCTTCTGGGAATCTTAAACATGTTGTTTTTCCCAATCTCATTGCAATGGAGAATACTTGGACAGCACCACTAAAAAATGTTGTAAGAGTTGATGTGGATGCTTCAATATCACCTTGAAAGAATGCCTCATGTGGTGGTTTGATTCGAAACAACAAAGGTGAATAGATCTGTAGATTTACATGTGCATTGGGAGATATTTTGATCATGCTTGCAGAAATAATGGCCATCAAAACTGGACTTGAGGTTGCCTACCAACTTGGATTTAGTAGAATTATGCTATACTCTGACTCATTGAATGCCATTAACATGATACTATGAGACTATGTAATGGATCATTCTTGAAGGACTGATATCAACAATATACGAGAACTCATTTACAACAATAAAGAGGCGGAGATCGATCATGCTTACCAAGAAGTGCTGCTATGTGTTGATTATTTGGCAAAACATAGTCATCAGACTAATACAACAGTACCTGATTTACACGTACTGTTGTGTGAGGATAGCTTAAGTATCACTTAGTTTATTGTACTTTTCATCAAGCCTCAAGCTTGCCTTTTCATTAAAAAAAAAAGAGAGTTAATTATTAGGTAGCTTGAGGCCTTTTTGGCTTTTGCAATGATTTTGATTACGAATTACACAAATTTTGATCAATAGTTATTAAAGCTATAGCTCTAAATATATGGCTAAAATTTTGACTAAAAAAATTATTATTCATAAGTAGACATGAATCCTATTAAATAATAAGTAAAAAAAATAATAATAAAATCCTTTTAAATTATGCAAATGATAATTTGATCCCTTAAAATTTCATAATATCAATGAAGTCCTAAAAGACTTCTTTGTCAATAACTTTTTTAGAGAAAAGACCATTTTACCTTTTTTGAAAATAACAAGACTCAGTAACAACTTTTATTTAAGGAATCACAACTTTTATTTTGTAAATCACAAGTGTTAAACAAGAAATCATAACTTATCAAGTATAATTTTTGTTATTTAAAAAAAGCCCCAATATAACTTTTGTTTAAGAAATAACATCTTTTGTTCTATGAATTGTAAGAATTAAACAAAAAATTATAATTTATCAACTGTAATATCTGTTATTAAAAAATAAGTTTTCAAAATAATAAACTATATTTATAACTTTGTTAAAGAATTACAACTTTTTAAAAAAAAATTGTAAGAATTGAATAAAAAATCACAATTTATCAATAAAGGTAAAATTATCTTTTTTCTAAAACATTTATTAACAAAGAGGTCTCTAGAGATTTCATTAGTATTATGACATTTTAAGGGATCAACTTGTCATTTACATAATTTGGAGAGATTTTTTTGTCATTTTTCCTAAATAAGTTGGCAAAAAAAAATCCTGTTAAATATATATGATCTTTTGTATGCAAAGTGAATGATTCATTTTCTTTCTTTTGCAATAACAATTAAAAAAATTCAAGATAATTACATAAGATCTTTCAAACCAGCGTTTGCATCTGATAAAATTGTAACAAAAGATTTCGAGATCTAATCATTTAATTCAGAGTTTCAAGTGTATTGTATTGTTTGAGAATACAATTCTGTATCACACCTGCCCCAACACAGGAAACCTGCAAACATCATCATTGTTGATTGTTCTCATGTTTTTGATGATATTTCATTTCTATTTTCACATATTACTTCTTGCTAAGATTACACAAAGTTAAACTGAGAGAAGAATAGATTGAACACGCATTGACGAAGATGCTACAACATTATGTCATCATAGTCCTTTACTTAAAGGATTTATAAATCTAATCAACCCACTTGGATGATAAACAAACTCCATTTTAGAGACCAACATGAGGTGAGGTGAGAACTAAGTTAACCTTCCTCTTTTAGGTATGATTAAACCTCCTTATCTAAACGTCTAAGTATTATTATTATTTTTATAGGCTTAAGCTAATAACTAATCATGATTAACAACTGATATTCCAACACTTGTCTTGGAGGCATATCTTATGTAGCAAAATTATTGAATAGGTCAAGTCTCTTACATTCTTAATCCGTTGAAGACTTGTACATATTTGAGCCCTTACTTTGAAGGAGCTAAATTCCTTGATTATACAAGATATACAATATTGTTATTTTTTGTTAAAAGTTTGTAGTTTTGAATTTTATACTGGTGTAGTATAATATTATTCAACCATTACTCCTTTTCAGAAAATAATTGTTAATTACCCTTGACATAGAATAAGAATGTTAAAATATAGTTTAACGAGAATCATCATCTTTACCTTTGTTTAGGGTGAAAAAAAAAGGAGAATTGCACTTTAGGTTCTTAGAATGGAAAACATTGCAACTAATGCTCAATACATTCTAAATTATTTTTGTAGGCTCAAAAGTTCCAAATACAAATATGTTTCTTTGTGGAAAGACATATTTGCTCTAAATGTACAAGTTTCATAGGTGTATGTGCAATACAATATCTGTAAAAAAAAATATGATAAAGTAAAGTTCATATCTAAATAACACAATGTCTATTTATTATACATAGTTCATGTGGTTAAGTTGAACGATAATATACAAATTTTTTAGGCGTATGTATAGTGTAATGCCCACAAAGAACATGATACGGTCTATACATCAACAAACTAATGTTTGTTTGTTATACATAATCTGTATGGCTAAATTGAATAATATCATATAAATTTTCCAAATGCATGTTTAACACAATATCTGTAAAATACATGATAAGATTCATACCTAAACAATACAATGTTCGTTCATTATAAATAGCTTGTATATTTAAGAGCAAATGTGTTTTTTTTTTCCATAAAAAAATAATTTAGGATTTTTGGGCCTGCAAAAACAATTCAAAATATATTATTAAGTCTTAGGTTTTATTTTTTTCATTCTAAGGCCTCAGGTGTGATTTTTTTTTAAAAAAGCCCTCAATGGAGCAAGGAGTAATAAGTAATAACCAATAAATATTCTGATAAAGGCCAGCAACTTTTAATTAAAAATATTTATGAAATACTTTTTTACCCAAAGTATAAGGTAGTTACAGTCATCCTGCTAGAATTAATAAGAAATGATTAAATTGTTATTTTTACTAATAAAAATTTAATTCATGACTTACAAAGTGGTAAAATCAAATTCCCTTTTTGATGTGAGAACTTTATTGATAAATAATTTATAAATATTTTTATTAATACTCTTGAATTTGGAGGCATGCATTGGTATTAGTAAGTCTCGTAACCCAACTCACTTAAATAATTTGTTATAAAAAAATAATTTTTTAATTTTCTCTATATTTAAATAAAAAATTTTAAATTTATTTACATTATATTTTTTCATGGGCAATGATTTTAAATAGAGGCGATATTAAAAAAAACTTAATTAATAAGATATCAAGTGACATAAACAAGTAATGTCCATCTTTTTTATAAGTCCGCTTATAACAAGGACTAGATACAATATTTTGATATTTTTTTAAAAATTAATATTATTGAATTATAACCATTTAAAAAAACAGCATAATTCAATTAAAATGACTTCATTCATGCTACATCATGGACAAGAAATAATAAGAAAATTAACAAAGAAGGGTATAAATAATGACACATGTAATGTAGTGGTGAGGGTTGGTTGACTTTTTGTTGGGTGAAAAAAGTGAAAGAGAAAGTATTGAGAGAGAGAGAGAGATGAGTGATGAGATTTGAGCCGCGTAGACCCCAACCCTAACCCTCACATGCTATTGCCCTTCCTCGTTGGGTTTTGCCCTCCCATTCTTCATCCGTTCCTTCACTTACTTCTGTAAATTTTCATTCAATCAATCCCTCTTCCATATGATGCCATGCTATTCTTTCTTGTTTTTTTTTCCTAATATTACTTACATATATTTTTTATTAAAAATAATTTTTATTTGAAATATGATCAGCTATTCAATATAACCTGTCCCTTCCACTATTCTTTCTATTGCCTCCTATAATATTCAAAATCTCATCCCTTCATTTCAACTCATTGTTAGGGAAAAATTATTTAATCCTCCCAAGTGAAAGGTTGAAAGTTTGGGCGTTTGTGGGAATAACAAACACAACAAATGCAACAAAAATTAGGTTGAAATAACTTCTGGATTCAAAATAAAGATCAGTGTGTAAGCATTTCTTCGTTATTTTTACTTCAATTTCAATTTGTAAACTTTAGTTTATGGAAACTTTAATCAAAGTTAGTTCAAGTATTGCCAAGGCTAATTAGTGGGAGCTCCCTCAAAAATATTTTCTGCATTTATACAAACTCAAACCCAATATATTGTATTTATATAGTCATAATCCCTTTCACTAGAAGCGTTCAATAAATGGGTTACATTATCTCCAATACTCTGCATTCATGCACTACAAAGGTTGAGCATAGTTTCAGTGGTCACTAAGTCAGAAGAGCGTTGGCTCTAACTTTATATATATATATATATATATATATGTATGTATCAAAATAGATGAAAACATTATTTCATACAAATTATAAGATCTATATAATAAGTCATATTATATGTGTTAACCATACTTAGAGCCCATAATTTAGTTGAGTACATAAGATCTGAGTTTCTTGCCGTTTTTTTTTTTGGCTAGTCAGTTTCTTACCATTCAACTAAAGCACATTAGTTTTTTCTTGATACATTTTAATATGTTCGTAAGGTGCATTTGGATTAATGTTGAGTAAAACAGAGTTTGAATAAAATTGATTTATAGGCTTGACTTAAGCATAATTGATTTAATCAAAACGTGGAAGCATTTGAGAATTGCTTATGAGAAAATCACGTTTGTGGCTTTCATAATTGATTTTATCAAAATATAGGTGTTCAGATAAATTTTTAAAAAACCATGAGATTTGCTTTCATAATTGAATTTTGGAAAAGTGACAAGCATTGACTATCAATTTCTTCTTCCTTCTATCAAGTTACACCAATAATAAATCAAATAAAATTAAATCTAATAGAAAGGATTAGTCTCTCATAATATGACAAGCAAATATTTAAATATTATTGAAAGACGTGCTTATATTTTGTGCTTAACTATGTCTTGAATAGAATTATCTCTAATTTTTTTTAAAAATAAATTATCTCTAATAAAAGAATGTTTATAAGTAATAAAAAAAAAAAAGTTAGACCAATAACGAAGTCCGCTTTGAATTTTACGCTTTGAAGATTAATTCAAACTCATTTCATTTTCGATCTATTCCAAAGTGGTTCAATTGAATTAAATGAGACCAACATGTGCTTAAAAATATAGTTGCTAAAGTTTTTATTTGTAGGCCGAATCCTTACAAGATTCAGCCCAGCCCAGAGCTTACTTGCGGAATCATATATACAAAGACGTTCCAACCAAAGTTCTCATTATTATTGAAAAATATATTCATATTTAATATTTAATAGTATTTTAAACACAATTTCTTCTAATAAGAAAATGCATGTATGTAATAAAAAAAATACTGAATCTTATCTTCAAAAGTGAGTATAGATTAAACATTAAAGTTTTTTGTAGTATGTTAAACATTAAAGTGAGTATAGATTCCGTGATACTTTCATACCACGGAATAAACTCACTCCATGTGTGGGGCACTGAACTTACAATGTTATGCTTAAAGAGACACCTAAAGTGTAGTGTAGATGTATGGACTAACCTTTATGATTTTTAATAAATTTTCCTTTTTTTTTTTGAAAAAAAGGAGTGTCGTATAGATTAAAGTATAATTTAGTATTTATTTTAAAAAAGTACTAAATGTTTCTCCAAACATTAATTTGGTGAACATTTTGTAACTGACGAGTATATTGATTTGAATGAGGTTTTATCTGAGAAATTTAAAATTCAAATTTAAATATAATAAGAAAAAGTGATAAATGAAAGATATAAATATAATGATAATAGAATAAAGAGAAAAATACAGAGTTTGAAAGAAGCTTGTAATTTGCGAATGAAGACATGTTTGAATTTTATATTTTTAATTTTTTTTATTACAGATAGGTGTTCTACTAAAAATAATCTCATTCAAAATATGGCTGAGTATTAAATACAGACATTTCATTTTATGTGTTAAATTTTGTTTTTTCATAGCATAAAAAGTAAACTTTACTAACAATAGAGATTATCTCTCTTGAGATATGAAAAGTAAAATGTAGATCTCTTCTAAATAAATTACTCTATATATATATATATATATAAAGGTTGTGATTCAACCCACGACTTGCTCAGATAAATGAAAGTTCTTACCACTCTTGCAGGCTTTAATTGGTTATATTTTGAAGTTTTTTTTTCCCTTTGATAAAGGTTATATTTTAAAGTTTATACCAAGCATGGTTATTTGGGCTTATATCGGGTTTAACGAGTGGTTTCAAAAATTAGGATTTCTTTTTTGGGCCATGAATTTGTACTAGGCTTCAAATTGGGTTAGGGCTTAAACTGATTCATATGTCACTGCCGATTTCTGCAGGGTCGATGAAGAAAGTAGCAGCCCCACAAATCTTCTCCTTCATCTTCATTTTCCCAAACCCTCAAAACCCTATAAATTTTCATGTCCCTTGAGAGCCTTTTATTTCCTCGCCTCCACCAAAAACCCTAGCCACAGTTAAACCCTACTCCTCTCTTACACTCTCTGAGCAAGCTAGCTACCATGACTGAGCTTGAAGCTTCTCGCACTGACAAGAAGAAGAAGAAGCACCGTAACAAAGACGAAGCTGCCGACGTTCAGGATTCCGACTTCCTGATCAAACCCCAGAGCTATACTCCCGCTATCGACACTTCTCAATGGCCGATTCTCCTCAAGAACTACGACCGCCTCAATGTGCGAACCGGACACTATACTCCTATTCCCTCCGGTTGCTCCCCTCTCAAGCGACCTCTTTCAGAGTACATCAAGTACGGTGTCATGAATCTCGATAAACCCGCGAACCCCTCTTCTCACGAGGTCGTCGCTTGGATTAAACGGATCCTCCGGGTCGAGAAAACGGGTCACAGTGGTACTCTTGATCCTAAGGTCACCGGCAACCTCATAGTTTGCATTGATAGAGCCACGCGTCTGGTGAAATCGCAGCAGGGTGCTGGGAAAGAGTACGTTTGTGTCGCTCGATTGCACTCTGCGGTGCCTGATGTCGCAAAAGTGGCTCGTGCACTTGAGACGCTTACTGGAGCTGTGTTTCAGCGGCCACCGTTGATTTCTGCGGTGAAGAGGCAGCTTAGGATCAGGACAATATATGAAAGTAAGCTTCTTGAGTACGATCCTGATAAGCATTTGGTTGTGTTTTGGATTTCCTGTGAGGCAGGTACGTATGTGAGGACTCTGTGTGTCCATTTGGGTTTGATTCTTGGTGTGGGAGGCCATATGCAGGAGCTTAGAAGGGTGCGTTCGGGTATTCTAGGTGAGAAAGATAATATGGTTTCTATGCATGATGTGTTGGATGCTCAATGGGTTTATGATAACTATAGAGATGAGAGCTATTTGAGAAGGGTTATTATGCCTTTGGAAGTATTGTTAACGAGTTATAAGAGATTAGTTGTGAAGGATTCTGCTGTTAATGCCATTTGTTATGGAGCGAAGCTGATGATTCCAGGGTTACTTAGGTTTGAGAATGATATTGAGGTAGGGGAGGAAGTGGTGCTAATGACTACAAAAGGTGAAGCAATTGCATTGGGGATTGCAGAGATGACTACTGCTGTAATGGCTACTTGTGATCATGGTGTGGTTGCAAAGATCAAAAGAGTTGTCATGGATAGAGATACTTATCCAAGGAAATGGGGTCTAGGACCAAGAGCAGCCATGAAAAAGAAGTTGATTTCAGAAGGGAAGTTAGATAAGCGTGGGAAGCCAAACGAGAATACTCCTCAAGAGTGGCTGAGGAATGTGGTTTTACCAACTGGTGCGGATTCTATCATTGCTGGTATGCATGCATCATCTGAACCAGATGCCGGCAAGAAGGAGACTGCCTTAGTGGGAAAGGAGGATGGGCAAGAGGGTAAAAGAAAACTAGTTGAAAGCACTGATAGTCCTGCTCCAGTGCCCACTAAGAAGGCCAAAACAAAAGAAGTTGAAGAATCTGAAAAGGAAGAAGTAGTTAAGATCAAGAAGGTTAAGGAGGATGTGGTGGAGATTGAAATTGATAAGAAAGAGAAAAAGAAGAAGAAAAAGAAGGACAAGGATGTTGATGAAGCAGAGGCTGGTTCACCCGATGTGGAGAAGTCTGAGAAGAAGAAAAAGAAACACAAAGAAAAGACAGAAGCGACCTCACCTGATGAGGAAAAGTCGGAGAAGAAGAAGAAGAAGAAGAAGAAGAAGGAGAAAGAAGCTGAAAATAATGCTGGGGAGATCAATGGAAAGGCTGATGATGACAATGATAGAAGTGAGAAAAAGAAGAAGAAGAAGCATAAGAAGAAAAGTGAAGTTGCAGAGGAAGAATAGGTAAAAGTGTAGTTAATTGTTGTTATAACTGATTAATTGGTCATAATTTCACATCTACTGCAGTGGGTATTTTAATTTTCCCTTCAATTTGTTGTGTTTTTTCTTATTGTTTCTCATAATTAAGCTTTGAAAAATCGGTGGTGTGCTTAATGTGTAACCTTGGGTTGCCAATGGTTTCTGAAGATGCCATCCAGAGACCTCGTTTTGTTGGCTAGTAAAATTTTGCTGCACCCGTAGAACTAACATTTGCTCCATTATTGTGTTTCTGTTCCTTATGTTTGCCAGAACAGCTGCCTAGCTTCTGAAAACGTTCGCCGGATTTCACTGGTTTAACTTGAGATTAGCACCTTTTGAATATTTTTTTCATGGATATATTACTCTCTGATTCTTTCTAAACATATCTAGAAATCCAGGCTTTTAAAACAGTCAAGTCATGAAAAAACAAGTAATTTAAACTTGCAATGGCTCTAACCATTCAATTGATGTATGACAAACTGCAGTTTGCAGTCTTAGCAGATCTGCTTCACTCAGAAGGCCTGCTCTTAGAGAGGCTCATATTTTAAAGAAATATTTTGCTGCCCATAAGTGTCCTCTATTCATTCTTGAAAAGTTAGAATTGGGTTATAACTAGAGCTACGAGTTACCCCTCCAGTTTCTTGTTTTTTTTCCTTACATTTCAAGTAACGGGAAGTTGGGTTGCATCGTGGTCCTCGAATATTAATTACGGCCCCTTTGGATGCCTGAAAGCTGTTACGCCCTGTTTTTAGACAGAAAATATGGCTTGGGAAATGGAAAATGCGTTATTTTCCTACGAGAGAGGTCATTCAGCGTTTAAAATGGAAAATCAAAATCCTCTCCCTGACATGAAGGAAAATCGATTAAATGTCAGACATGGTTACTTAATCCAGGGTTGGGCTAGTCTTTTCCATTTCAATCTGGTTCGTCGTCTCTGGGCTGACCACCATCTCCATCATTTCCTTCAGATTTTGCTTATTCAATTCTCTGCTTCTTCATCTTCTTTCAGCTTTCTGATTTGATCTTGTGTCGCCTTGTGCTGTTTTTCACTTGATAACGCTGATCTCTTCTTTTACGATTGTGAATGGCGATCCCTTCTTTTCCATAGCCATCGAAGCTTTCTGGAACGCTCATCTTCTTCATTCTATTTTGTTTTATTTTGTTTCGAAAGATCATATCAATACTGATTCTGATATTTCTTTATTCAAATTTGAGTGTGGACTTGATTAGATTATTCTAATCATCGTTTGTTGTGGTGGCGCATCGGAAGGGAAGAAATTGTGTGTTGAGTGAGGACGACAGCAACATCAAAAATTGATTCAATTTGAGACTACTTCAATGCGAAGAACACGAGCGACCTGCAATTATACTGTTACTCTCCGTTAGTAATCATCGTATAACCAACAAGTGTTCATTTTCATATCACTGCAAGTCAAGTCAGTCTTGTTATCTTCCTAGCAACGCAAGATGAAAGAGAAATACGAATCAGAGCTCCAAATTTTGTAATGGCAGAAGCAGAGGTGAAGAACAGAATTTAACTGATCAAACAAAGCTCAGATATCAAGAGTTCGATTGTTTCAGGATGCTGCCACCATCACAAGTAACTTCGTTACATGTAGGGTACTATTTTTGTCATTTATTAGGAATCACTTATAATTAGGAGTGTTCTCGTAGGATGTAATCGAGACATCTTTGTCTTGTGTCCTGTCTTGAAAAATTATTGAGATTGAATTTTTATCTTATATCTTATCTTGTTTTAAAAGTTGTCTCATCTTATTAGGAATCGAGACGGGATTGGAATGTTTCATCGTCTTCATAAAGCAGAGAATGTGGGAGAAAAGTTTAAATAATAACATTTATTAATTAAAATTTTAAATCACATAATTTATTAAATTTAAAATCAAAACAATACAAGTGCATAAATAACAATAATTATTAAATTACATTAATTACAATTATAACAATTTAAAGTCAAGTATATATGAGACATAATGTATTATGATAGCAATTGTAATTTATTTTTAGGTTATAAGAGCAACAATATACAAGTCTGGCACAGTATTAAGTTATTATTCTTTTTCTTTAATTAAAATATGTTAAGTTAGTGACTCTTCTTAAAATAAAATAAGAAATATGATATAAACAAAAGTTATTAAATAAGTAAATATAAGAATAAATTATATTAATATAATTAATATATTATAAAGGAATATATTAACATGTATTGTTTATTTTCTATTATTAAAATTATTAATATAAAAAATTTAGTTTAAATAAGAATAGCAAGTATTGAAATTATAATTAATATAAATATAAATTATATTAATATAATTAACATATTTAATGTATACTTTCTTTAAAAAAATAATATATATTTATATCATATTTGGGATGAGAGACAGGATGTGACGTCCTGAGGGTGATCTCATATTTCATCCTGTTTTGAACTCCTTTTTTATCTTGTCTTATAAAGTTTCATCCCGATTATCTTTTGATTGGGACTGGATTCGTCTTGTATGACTGGAATGAAATTGGGCCAATCGAGATGGATACAAGTTCAACATCCCTACTTATAATACTCCAACCTCTTCATCTCACTTAAATTCACTTTTTTATCTTAAAAAAATTTTTTAAAAAAATTCTTTGTCCAAAGTAAGAAAAATTACATTTTTAAATTCAAAATATCAGCTCTTAAACTTCTCGCCTATCATATTCTGTAAAACTAGTTTATGTATTCGTCTGGCAAAAATTAACTTTGTAAAAGTCATTTATTATAACAATTTTTTTTTTCGGGTACAATTTTTTTTCATTGTCTCTACCATTCTCACATTCTTTCTCATTATAAGTACTCATCTCATTATGGCATGGCATGTTTCTTTCATTAATGTCTCTTCCAGTGATCCTTGATTTCACAAAACCAAATGTGATTTTCATCTCATAGTCATTTCAGATTACATTGCATTGTTTGTTAGTCTTATTTTTTTGGCCTATCTAAAGTAATGTGCCAAAAGAGGCAGAATTCTTTTTTTTTTTTTTTTAAAGTCTAGATTAGATAAGGCCTCTATTACTGTTGGTTCTGGCATATGAAGGTTCTTCCTCATTTTGGTTTTGATTTTTAACATCTTAACTAAATCACTTACTTTTTTCAAAAAATGATTATGATTTTTTTAAATATCAAAGATACATAATTGGTGGAAATAAACATAGCAAACCTAACATTGCAAGTTCAAGAATATTTGAAAATTGTCGTCGCTGGATTGAACATCACAGTTTGGCAAGTCTATCAAAAAGTCAACGAATGTGAGAATTGACTAGTTGAATTGTTTGTCGCCACTACAAATACAAGAAGACATGTTTTGAAAAGCATTTACATTTTTTTTTGAACAAATCTATAAAAAAGTCAACAAATGTGAGAATTGACTAGTTAGAATTGTTCATCGCCACTAAAAGCAATATAAGACGTGTTTTGAAAACAACTACGTTTTCTAAATACACGTTTACAAGATCTAATAAACATCCGTTTCCTACAACATGGGAATGGAATGTCCAGAAATCGTAATTCTTTCCCAAACATGTGCATACATTATGTCTTTACTTTTTTTTCCTTATATATATATATATATATATATATGAAAAAATAATGGATAGACAAACAAGATACAGAATAATGTCTGTATAAAATATAAATAATATATCAAAGTCCTAAAAAAAAAAATCAAATTTACCTAATGGAAATATGTATAAGCTGTGAATAATACAACTTATTCTTAAAACTCTATATGATTTACAAAAAATATGTTTAATTCATCAATCTCTGCGTTTTTTTTTTGGGTGAAATTAATTTATGATATCTTATTTGTTAAAATGTCAATATATAATATTTTTTCTCTGTGTACAATATGTATGAAAGGATGATAAATTAGCATTATCCATTCCGTGTATCATTTACTTCCATGCATATTTAGAAGTTTAAATATTTAGAGAGTCATATTTGCATTTATAACAACACAACCGCATACATGATTTAAATTCTTACAGTTGAAAGAATTCTATTTGCATTTGCATAATCTGTATTTACTTTTGTGAATATTCAAAATTAAAAATTTTTGTTGTCTTGAAATTTATCCAATTAATCAAGAAACAATTAAAGTAACGATCATCTAAATGCAAAAAAAAAAAAAAAAAAATCTATAATGTAAATTTGTTTGTTTGAACCGCCAACGCGGGTTCAAGTTACTAATGCACTCATCTCTTTCTCCAGATTACACGCAAACTGTTACAAATTTTCGTCCAAAACAAGCAAAACCGAAAAAGATCAGAAAAAATTAGCAACAGTACGGGCTAAACTCAACACCAGTATTCAGATACCAAACTCGAGAAAAGACAAATTCTTGGTGCTTTTGGTCTCTGAGCGGTGTGGCTTCTCTCATTAGCTTCGTTCAATTCAATCCTATGACCTGTTGTTGTATTATCATGTCTTGAATCAGCACTGACATGTTCAGAACAGAAGATCCATCTTTCTCCATTGCCTTGTTTGCTTTCTCTGCATAATTTCTTGCTCTCTCTCTTATCCTTTCACTTTCTTCATCTTCTTCACTCATCACTTTCTCTATTGCCTCCTTCACTTTTTCCTTCTTCACCTGAACCCCATACTTTTCCTCTTCCCCAAAATTCATGGCACTCTCAACTCCCAACCTCACACCTATCTCCAGCACCTGCACTACAAGCTTCTCATTATAAAACTGTTCTGCGAACAAAGGAAATGTTATTAAGGGCACTCCACTGCATATCCCTTCAAGTGTTGAGTTCCATCCACAGTGTGTTAAGAATGCTCCAATTGCTTTGTGTGACAGTATCAGAACTTGTGGAACCCAACCTCTTATTATCTGTCCTCTTTCTTTCACTCTCTCTTCTAATCCATCTTCCTTCAGCAGCTTCTCCATTTCCTCTCTTTTGTATGCTCCTCTCAGAACCAGAATGAATGGTCTCTCTGTAGCTTCCAGCCCCAAACCAAGCTCCATTAATTGTTCTGGCGTTACGTTGTTTAAGCTTCCAAGGCAGACATAGATGACAGATCTTGCAGGCCATGAATCAAGCCACTTCAAGTATTGCCCTTCTTGGTTCGAGTCTGTCTTGCCTCTTTGAGCTTTGTCCAAGTTGTCTTTGATGGATAAAGAGACAGGACCGATACAATAGACATTTTTTCCTGAGGCTTTTGTGTACTCTTTAAGATACTCATCTTCCAACTCTTGAAAGCTATTCACAAGCACTCCAAATGCTTCTTCTTCAGCTTCCCATACTTTGTCACGAAACTCAGCGTCCAGCTTTGTGGGGGCATTAAAGAATAAGGAATGAAGCTGACATCTTTTAAACTCAATCTTATGAGGCAATCCAGGGACAAGGACTGGTTCTGATGAACCAGACACGACGACATTCTGGTAGACATTGGAATATTCACGCAGGTTGTGATTGCACAACATTTTGAAACAGTTTGTTCCATCGAATGTAATTCCTGGAACTCGGAACTTTTTGGCTACAGAAGCTACAGATGGAATGTAAGGGTCATAAATGACACAGGTTGGAGATGGATTAAGGTTTTCAAAGAGCTGTTCAAGTGGCTTCTGCAACATCAACAAAGCTTTCATGAAGTTAAACCGAAGATCTGCTGCAGGTAAGGTATCAAAGCTCTCACATCCCTGAGGCACACCAGCTTCAGCATTTGGGAACTGAAAGAGTCGAAGGTGGAGAGTTGAACCCGACCGGATCTCTTTCTCAATGTCGGGTCTGACTCGAACTGCGTTGAGGGGTGTAGTGAGTATAGTCACCTTGAGATTCTGGCGAGCCAACATTATGGCTATGTCCACCATGGGAAGAAGATGACCTGGGGTCATGAAGGGTATCAAAACAAAGTGAAGCTGATGATGATCATGATCATCATGCTCATCAAGCTTCTTCTGCAGCGTCATGGTGTAGCAGATGGAGATGAGATTCAATGGAAATAGTTAGAGAAGATAGTGGTGGTGGGGAAGGAGTTTACAGAGAGAGAGAGAGAGAGAAGGTGATGATGATGATGAGTGAGATGCAGGCTGGCAATAAAAAACTGAAACTGAAAGAAGAGTATTTTATTGTGAGAAAAAACAAACTGAAATGTGGAACACATGAAGGAAGAGGTGAGACACAAATAAGGAAGCAGTGAGGGTGGCACGTACTATGTATGCATGAAGGGTTCATAAATGTGAGTCTTGATTACTGTGTGGACAGCTACTTATGAGTTGTTGCGAGTTTGTTACTGTGAATGGATCGTTACCAAGGTCGTCATGAGTAATCATGTCTCATGTAGGATTTGAATTCACTTATTGCATTAAAATACAGTCAATGTCTGTATCATCTAAATTATTAAAATTTAAATCAATAATTATAAATTTATGCTTCACTTAAGATTAATAAATAAGTGAATTTATCTTAATCATTAATATAGATTTTAATAGTTTAGATTGTACAGTTATTTAATACTTATATTAAGTATAGTTATCAAATTCAAATCCATGTATAGAGTTGAGAAAATTAGCCAAGTCCATTTAAACTCGTTTAACTTGAAATTAAATTGGGTTTGGTGGGGTTTATATTATTTTAGGATTTACATATCGTTTTATGGAAATTAATTATAAATCATATGATAATAATCTCAAGTTTGAGTACATGTAAATGTAAAAAAATATTTTAAAAAAAGTTACCTCCAATTGAACCTGATAATAACATTTGTTATTACATGTTAAGTGTCTTTTTATATTAAAGACATTTGTATTTATAACATATGGCAATATTAGATTTTTAATAATATATATTATTTTGTATATTTATAGTTAGGATGATTATAACTATTTTATTTTCTGTTATTATTTTATTTCTTGATAGATCTTTTTTCTTTGTATAAATATATCTCATATTGAAATGAATTTTAGCCTATATTGAAATCTCACTCTACTAGCACATAATCCTTCCTGACCACAATATAGAATATTTTTTAAAAACTTTGTTTAGTTCAAAATATAAGATGTTGAATAATTTTTATAATTATTTTTTCAACTATACCCCTATTTCATTTATTACTCATTTTGAAAAACATGATGTATGGAAATTTTAATTATTATTATTAATGTACTTATATAGGATATTTAATGAGGATAAAAATGAAAAGATGTAAATTTTTTTAAGAAATTAAGATTTCAACTAATATTTTTTAATAATCATGAATTAGTTATCAATGCCTTATATTTTGGTTTGGAGGAAGTATATAGGGATTTTGAATGTTTAATGTAATAGGTCTAATCTTGTGATCGGGAAAAAACATTTTATTAGTTGCAGACAAATTTGAGCCATTTAATTTTTCGAATTGATCATAGCCATCCACTTTCTTTTCCTTTCTTTTTTGGGCTTGATTTTAGCTTCATGATTTTTCATAAGCTTCATTATTTTATGGGGATGAATTCAAATATCAAATGGTTCATATGTATTCATAATGATTAATGAAACACTGTGTTTTTGAGTTGTACTCCAGTTTGAAATATAAGAGAAACTACCGGCCATTTGCTTCTTTGTTTTTATTTATAAGTAAAACCGTAAATTTCAAAAAGCATTTATTACATTTTCCTCAAATTGTTTCTCATAATTATTATACTTAATCAAATTTTCTAAACTGTAGTGTGTGAATTGACTATTTTCTCTTATGGCATAAGCTTATTGTGTTCGATTTTCAAATTCCAGGTGGGAGAATTCTGAATGTCTCTTAAATAGTGGTCAAGGATTCATGCCTTCCAGATGTAACAAAATTTTTTTGAATTAAATTAAAATTATGATTTTTCCTAAATTCTTACAATGAATATGAGCATTTTTATTTAAGGAATTAATTATGGAAACTAAGGATTTAAAATTAAGATTGATATTATTTTGAGTTTTGATTGTGGAATAAATTTGTATTTAAAACTATTTGAGGTTAATCAAATGTTTAGACACTGCACGATGGTTTATTTGGGCCTAGAATACTAGAAGAGTGTTAATTAGGGCCCAAAATAAGTGTTGGTCTGGATTGGGCCCAAAATTGTAGGCTTGAATAGAATCTGCCCATTTTGCATTAACTTTGCGCGAACAAGCATTCCACAGGTCTCGACCACACGTTGTCAGAGGCAAAGGGCTGGTTTAAGTTGGGGGAGAAGCCTCCTCTGCCTTAAGGGGCAGTGGGAGATTTAAACTGTTCAGATTTAATCTAAACAGTTAATTTTAATATTTTTTATTTATATTTTTAAAATAAAAATATATAAAATTTTAAAAAAAACTAATAAATATACTTATTAATGTGAAAGTTTAGATTTAATATAGATGAATCAAATTTAATATAAAAAATTTAAATTAATTTTTCAGATATATTTTGAATGGTGTAAACATATTTTGAATAGAATAGTAAATTTATTAAAAATTTAATATTAAATTTAGATCATGTATATTAAATATGAATTGTCAAATTGATAAGTATATTTATTAAAAATTTTTGTTAGAATTTTTATATATTTTTATTTTAAAAAATATATTTTTTATTTTAAAAATAAATAAATAGTAAAAATAGCAATATTAAATCTGGACCCTCCAGATTACATTTGGACGGTCTAGATTTTCCTCTGCCTCACAAGAGTGGCAAATGAGGTTTCTCGCAAAGAGAAAGGCCGACTTCATTTAAGTTGAGTTCTTTGCACATAGATAGGTATAACATTGTTATGATCGCTCGCGGACAAAAATTTTCATTAATCCTTGTTGTTTCATATAAAAAATGGGAGAGTTTTGGGAGAAACAGAGAGTAGCTATCTTGCTTTGCTCACAAATTTTGGATTCCTTTGGAGTGATTTTGAGCTTAGAAACCACTTAAGATAAGTTCCTAGCTCCCTCCTCTTGCTTTATACACTGATTTTTGGTTGGTTCTTAGAAGATTTTCAGTTAGGATTTTCATGGGTGGAAAGTAATCTGAATTTATATAGGATAAATATTATTGTTGAGGTTGTTGGAAGTATGATAAATGCTTTAGATTATTATTTTATTGATGAAATTTGAATTTGAAGCTTATGGGTTAAACCCTAAGTTATTATGGTTGAGTTGTTGTTAAATCTTAAAGTGCAAGAGGATTTATGATGTTTAAATGTTTATTTGGGATTATAAATATGTTATAAAATTTTAAAATGATGATTCTATACTTGAGACTAAGTTTGTAATTTTTGAAAAATTATAATACGAATTTATGAAATAGAAAAGAGAAAAATTATAGTGTTAGAAATGGTTTGGGTGATTGATTATGATTTGTTAAGGTGTGATTATGTTAGTAAGGGAGTTAGAACTTTAGTTGGTTATACTTACCTTATATTAGCATAAATACTGAAATTGAGAAAGGTAAGTTATTTTCTCAAACTCTATGATTAGAGTTGTTTATTCGTTTCAAAAATTGAAACTAAAATTATGTGATGTGAAAAACTATTGTGAATTGTATTGATGAAGATGATGGAGGAAGGAAAATTGAAAAGGGTAAATTATTATTAAAGCCATGAGGTAATTATGTTTTATTGTGTGATTATTGTTGCCTATTGTTACTTCTTTGATTATTTGAAAAATATGTCGAGATATTTGTTGAGAAATTATGGGGATATGTTTATTGAGAAATAAATAGTAGAATTATAACTATGTATTTTGAAATGTTTTTGTTAAGTGAGATTCTATATTGTAATATTATTGAAAGTGATAAAATTGTTAGGGAGATTTATTGATATTATTGTTGTATTTTTGTGCATGTTGTACACCCCTATTGAAAGCTCAATAGGTTTCTTATAATGGCTTGAGTTAATCTATTTTTAACTAAGTAATTTAGTACTAAGTAAAGGTTACGACTTGAGGTTAATGGAGAAAGATAAGGGTGGTTTTTTGTTGCGAAATTTGATGCTCTTGTATTTGTTTAAAAGTATTTTTTTTTTACTTAGCTAGCTTATATATAATTATTTGTATATATTATTATAAATCGATATTAGTCAATAGGACTTTTGAATTTGATTCCTCTAGTTAGTAATTTTCACGGATCTTGGCAAGCGATCTTCATTTGTGCAACTAGGCAATCTCCCATCACTAGAAAGCATGCCAATCTTCATCTCTACTGCTCTACAACATGGTCCTTGACAATCTAAACATCAAACACTATAACGTCTACCTGTTGTAAAAATAAGCATCTCGTTCATGCATGAGATTCCCCGTCATCAGTGTGCAGTAATTTACATTGATCTATCAACATTGCTACGTGCATGTTTTGCAAGCTACTGGCTAGCTAGGTATGGAAGGTTTGGGTCGTGAAAGGGAAAGAAAGACGTACGAATTGTATAGGAAATAGAGAAAGTGGTGAAGAGGGATGAGTCATTCATGCTCCTGAAGGGATAAATGGATGGTTCTTCGCTGAAGCATTTCTTTCTCATAAAAAGAGCCATACATGCATGCATACAAGGAGTGTTCAAATTCCAAAAATGAGATTGATTTAGAACCATGAAGGAAGAGGGGGATCCAAAACCTGTTGACAAAAGCTTCATATGGGTAGGCAAGAGATTCTTCTGTGCACGACATATATTATATTCCATCCGTCTATTATACTCCATTTGTTTTAAATTATAAGTCACTTTAGAAGGGATTTCTTCATTTTAAAATATAAGACATTTTGAATATATTAAAGTTTCATTAAACGTACTAATTTCAAATTTACTTTTTCTCTTTCTATAATTAATTTTGTCCCTTCTCTTTTCAATATATTGAATGGTAGGTATTTTTAAAAGTTTATATTTTTGTTTTAGAAAGATAAGGTTATTAAATATATTTAATGAGATTTATTAATATGTAAAATTTAATCTAAAAATATCTTATAATTTGATATATTATGCGTCCCTTGTCCATGTCCATGTGTCCATGTGGGGTGGTTATAATTGGAGAAAGAAGACAGCCTCGATGTTAGAAGCTAGAACCCACAAAAAACCATGACAATCAAAGGTGAGTATACTTACTTATAGATCACAATTCAGAGTAGTGCTGCTTCTGCCCTCCCTCAGCCCCTTGCGCTCTACTCAAGCTTTTCTGCACTGTTGCCTCTCCGCCTTCATGCTTCGGCCTTCATGTTGATCATTTTCTGTTATTGTACAGATGCTATTAGTCTAGTCACCAAAGGATGTGAGGAATCACACCCCTTTTTTGGATATAATTAAAGATGTTCGTTTTTTGTCTTACAAGATTGGAGTTTATTTATCCATCATATTAGTAGAGACTCCAATACTCATGTTGATTATTTTGCTAAGTTTGCTAATAAGTTAAATGTTGGTTTTTGTATCTCTGACTATCTTTACTCCAAAAGGTGGTGGATGATGATAATGTTTTTGGAGAACAACTTATCTTGATGTAATCTCTTTCAGAGACCATTGGGACCTGTGTTTGTTCCATTAATTCAGAAGGTGGTGCACAAACAAGGAAGAAGAAACGGATGACATATTAATAAATGTGAACCTTGACGATCGTGTACACGTACGGGCAAGTGTGAGTTGTGAGTTAGAATTTGGCGTGTAGTCTTGGCTGGTTTCTCTATTTTCCTTTTGATTAAGATTGTAAAAATAAAATTTGTGAATATATGATATAATGCGCACCAAGAACATGGGGAGAGGAGAAATGAATAAAACTAACCAGGATTCCGTGCGTTGTACGGGTTTGTGATCAGAAAATTATAGGACGTAATATAAATAACATTGTTACAAAATTCTAATTTAAGTAATAATATTGTCTTATTAGAAAAAAATGAAGATTTGTTTATACATATTTTCAATTTTAAAGTTTAAAATTAGAGTTTATTCTATATATTGCACAAATGATATACTTATTTCAACTTAACCAAATTCCTTGAATATTTTTCATTCGAAATAATTTCTTTTTAAAAGTTAACACATACATATTCATTTATATGGGGTTTACATCAAACTTAACGGAGAAACTACAACTATTTTACTTACAAAAAAAAATATTCAAAAAAAAAACATGAAATTAAATATTATTCCCTCTGTTAAAAAATATAAAACATTTTTTGAGAAGTTGGATATTAAAAAATATAAGATATTTTTAATCTTTCGAGGTAAAATCATTGATTTTTTTTTCAAAAATGTTCTTATTAATAATGACTTTATTATTACAGGAAAGGTTGTTAAACTCAAAAATTTAAGTAAACTCATGAGAGAGATGTAAACTCAAAACGTAAACTTAAATCATAAGGTCGTAAGAGACTAAGAGTTCACTTTTATTAATAAATAATATTTAAAAGTACATAATTAAATAATTAAATTATAAAATATTATCATAATTTAATTTAAATATATTTTAAATATAAATTATTAGAATTAAATTTATCTACATTTATAAATTATTATATTCAATATAAAAATTTCAAAATATGATAATTTATTTTTGGCATTGTTTGTTTTCTTTTTTATTAATATTAATATCTATTTTTTTAAATTTTATTTTTCATTGAATCAAATTCTTTTGCTTTTGCAAATTAAGTTTTACATAGTGTGTGTATATATCTCTTGCTTAATGAGTTTGTAAGCAGGTTAACACAATTTTATAAGTTAAAAATGTACAAAACGGTAAACTCAAAGAGTTAACTTGTGAGTTTAATCAAGTTTTACTTAGTTTGAGTTTATGAGTGAATTAATACAATTTTATAAGCTAGAAATGTGAAAATAATAAACTCGTAAAGTCAACTCGAGAGTTTGATAATAATAATTGTAAGATGTTTAATAAGAATAAATATGAAAAGATAAAGTTAGTTTGAAAGTAGGTAACTATTTTATTAAGAGTAATATTTAATTAAAAATATTTTATATTTTTAAATGAAGGAAGTAATTTTTAAAATCTCTAATGGAGCCATGTAGAAATTTCCCTTCAATAGTTCATTGCCATTGGTGGATGTGCTAATGGCTTGAAGCTTTGGATTCTCTTCATGGTGCTTCCATCGCTATGGCCATTCATTAATTATTCATCAGAACCCTCTTGTTCTCATTTTCTTCTTTAGGAACTTCTTGGACGTTCCCACAACCTAAGAAAAGGAAACTTTTGTTAGCGATATATTAAATTAAGGTAATCATGTATTCACTTACTCATTCGCATCATCCTTTTTATGAACATTTACAAAATTCCAAAAAACATGTAAGAATTTACATGTAAAAGATAAAAAAGCAATATAAGTAAACTTACAATGCATGTTTAATGATTTGCTACTTTAGAAATCGCTATAAAGAAAATTATCATAACTCAAAATTTTAATACTCAAATTTACAGGTCTTTCTTTTATATTATATATTAATTATTAAATATAATTTTATTTAATATGAGACTTCTCATATCTGTCATGCCTCAAAATATGGGAGTAACTGATACAGAATATGCATCTAAATACACATCTCTTAAGCTTAATTCAAAAATTTTTTTATTTTTAAAATATTTTTCATTTAAATGAAACCTTGATATTTAACAATTAAGAGCTCAATGCCTTCTATCGAGTAGACAAGATTTTTAATAAAATAAAAACCTTAACAATAATTTATATGGAGCATCTATAACATTACTTATAAAAGTACAATATATATATATATATATATATTAAAATTTTACATTAAAAATAGAGATTAATTAAAATGGCATCTCAACTTCAATTTAATAGTAAAATTCCTTGAATGATCTAACAGAAATACAAGCTATCTGAAACAAAATATTTTTCAATGAATAATATTCCAACTATAATATTTTTGCAAATTCAAAATAAATAAGCTATGACATATACATAAATTAAAGAGAAGGCAATTCAATGTAAGCAAATTTGTAAGCTCGAAATAAAAGTTCTACATAACTTCAATATCAAGAATTTTTAAATCTATAACAACAAAGCAGCTTTAATGTTTGATTTTGACAAGTCAAAATGATTAAATAAATACATAAATAAAAATAATAACATTTGCTAATTAAAAAACCATTAAAGTATAACACCATCAATTAATTAAAAATTTATATTTTTAAAAATTTATTATAACAATTCACAAACGTGGATACACAGTCCACGAGGATAAATAACCAGATACAGCTTATGCTACAAAGACAAACGTGGACACATAATCCACGAGAGTAATATTAACCAAACGTAGTTTGAGCTACGAAACCAACGCAAATATTCGACCCACGAACAACAAATGTGAGGACAAATCTTACAAAAATTAAATTAACTAGTCATTGACCATGACGCCTCAAGGGTTAATTGAACCGTCATTTGTAATCAATGTTTTATATAAAATCCTCTTCAAATTTATTTTCAAATATGTAAAAAAATCATCACTATTGAAATATAATTTCCATTCTCATAATCAAAATTGCATAATAGTTTTGAGCATAAAAAAAACTTGTCAAAATAAAATTTTATAACTAATGTACATGTTTGGCATTTATTAAGCAATCCACAAATTTTCAGAGTGAATAAAAATAATCTCATTAATCTTGAAAGTATAATTCATAAGAAAAACACATATACATGCCATAATTTAAAAATTCTCCACCATCTCTTTATAATTTTCAAGACAAAAATAATTTAATTAACAAAGTATTAAATACTTAATATAATTGTTATTAAATGATTAATGTAAAAGAAATATTTTAGTAAAAAATTTTATTGATAAATTAATTGAAACACTATTAACTTGTCTTTAGTGTGCTCAAATACTAGAACTTATTTCTTAGGACTTCATTCAAGTCTCCTTTCCTCTAAACACCCTATTTAATATAGGGACAATTACATTAAAGTCCCATATAAGGGAAATAATTATTGCAAGCTTTATTGATAATTGAACTAAACTGTATTGATAACTGTTTTTTTAATGCAGTTTAGTTCAGTTGTCAATCGACCTTACAGTAATTAATTCTCTTGTGTGGGACTTAACTATAATTCTCCCTTTAATATAAAGAACAAATTAATGGCCCTTACTTTAGTCAAATAAACTATCTTCCAATATTTGCAACGCTATAATCAATCGAGTTTAAAATCACTTAATCAACCAAATCTCAATTTCATCAATCATTTTAATATTTTACATGTATACCTTTCTATCCGACATTTTCATTAGATTTTAATTTGTCCTTCCAACTCTTATACTAAATTTCAATCAAGTGTATATATATGCATCACAAAATGTAATCCATTAACCATGAAAGAAAATCTTATCATCTCCCTATTTTATATGTTTCACGCTTCACTGTAGCAGCCCAACTTTAACCACTTCAATATATATATAATTTTCTTAACTTTCAGGTCTCAACATTACAACTTCATGTAAGTGAAATTTCATTACTTTCATCATCCAGTATTTTATCCACGTCCCAAAAGCTAATCATAAGAACAACCCAACTTGGTCCCTGATTTATCAACCAAATACCAATTCCAAAGATCCTCTAACTCTAAGTTCAACCTTCATAAAAAATTATTGTGTCCAATGATAATTTAATCAACAACAATCAATTTATCACACTTATTTGCTATTAAAGTCCAACACCCATCTAAAAAAATTTCTAAATTCAACTCTACTTCCTTTGTAGCGAATAAATGCCTTCCATAACTATTTAATTAACCACAGTATAAACATCACATGCAATTTGTCGCCATAATCAAGACCCCTGCAAACAGACATTTTACCAAACATTTTATATGCATTAATCTGTAAACTAAAATTCTCAATTCTTTCTCTTCAAAACTCATTCCAATGGTTTTCAATATTTGAATTCATCAAACTTCCCAATTTTTTTTTAATTCAACACTCACCAACAAAACTCAAAGAAAATTAAATCTAATTTCTTGCTCTGCAACAACCAACACAAAAGTGAAATTATCAACTGAAAATTATGCTTTTAACTAAAGTTTCAATCTGATCAAACTTCATCTACTCCCCCTATCACGTACAGCAACAACAAGAGAGATATCCCAACTCAACCAAACAATATACACACAGAATCAGTGAGCGAAAATAGGACCTGAAGCACCTACCTCGAATCAGCAAAGTTAGACGAAGGAATAGGAAACTGACAGAGAAAAAAATGAAGGATGAAACTGACGCCCCAACAACCACCCACGCACAAATGCAGCGGTGGCATTAAACTAAGAAGGAGCAGGGAAACCGTTGCACGAACAAGGAAGAACAGGGGAGAAAGAAGATCACGAACCTACAGCAGTACTCACATTAGCAGCAAACCAAAGGAGAAGGAAGAAGGATGAGCTCCACTCACCAACACCTAAACGACGCCGAGGAAGGGAGAAGAAGAGGAAGGGATCGATGATAAAGCAGGAACAGGGGGCGACGAGCTCGCGACTCCAACCTCGACAGTGGCAGATTCCCAACGGCCATCACAGCACCGGCGGCGGCAACGACGGAGGTAGGCGGAGGCTATGGTCCGAAGGTCTCTCCCCCCCCCCCCCCACCCCCCTTTTCTCTCCCTCTCCTTGCTCTGGATTGTTCGAAACTCCAGGCAAGAGAAGCAATAAGAAAGTGAAGGACAAAGCGTGAGGATCTTTGACTTGATTTTTTTTTTTTTTACTTTAAGGGTAACATAATAATTTTACCTTTGATGAAAAAAAAAAATAAAATCTCCTAATTTATGCTTCATAGATACAAACCCCCAACTTACATGTGAAGGTCCAAACAATAAATTTATTTAATAATTAATTATTGAGTTAGAATTATATTTTAAAATAAATTTTGAGAGGTTGCTTATAGATTTAATTTTATTATTTAATAATAAATTTTACTTTTTAAATAAAATTTAACAAATTTAATAATATTAAATACGACTTATCAATAATTTAATTTTAAAAAACAATATCTTTTATGATAATTTACACAGTTAAACTCAATTTCAGTATTCAAATAAATTGTGTTATAATATAATTAATTATAATTAAGATTAATCATATTAATCAATTATTTTTATAATTAATTATATCAATTAAAATTCAAACAAGCCCATATTTGTTGTCATTTTAGTGCATTCAGTTGTTAATTAATCTGGTAGCATTTAATGGTATGGTCTTACGTGGGACCGTAATTCTCCGACTTGTTTTATGGTTTTACCGTTGCATATTTAAGTAGAAAATGAGTCATTAGAGATTACCGTTGCGACTAGTTTACAATTACATTGATTTCTTCTTCTTTTCTTTTTGTATGACTTTGTCATAGCCGGAAGCATGGGGTAAATGAGAAAAGGAAATGCATGAAAAAAAAAACATACAAAATATTTAGGAAATCAATTTAATTAATTATGTCAATATAAAATATAAAAATAAACATAATAATTTTTTGCAATATTTTAATAGAAAATTATGTTGAAATTTAATGGGCTCTTTAATTTGTTTTACCTTGCAAAATATTTAAAAAATAAAAATAAAAATTTTGAGGCACATTCATACTCCACCAAAAATATCAAAGACTAATCTGTGGTCTTCCTTATATCAGGGTATTGAAGACAATGAAAGACTAGGTTAACAAGTTCAAACACCCAACAACCTGCAAAATTTCTTCATTAACATCAATTTGCAATTAACCCCATCTTATAAGTTCGGCCACATAATTCATTAAATACTCTTTCGAGTTCTAATTGTAGGACATTTCCAGCAGCAATTTCTACTAAAAATGATGGATAAATTGAAATATTTAAATCAAAATTTTTAATTTTATTCCTTTTTTATTAACGTGGAATGAATTGTGCTGTTTTTGAGAAGCTATTTAAAGCTTGGGTATCAGTTATATATATATATATATATATATATATATATCATTATTTAATGAAAATGGTACAAATAAAAGTACATTTTATTTTTTAAATCACACTTAAAAAAAACTGATTTTTTTTTAAAATGTGTGAAATAGTTGAAAGTATCTTATAATAAAGATAGAAGGGAGTACAAGAGAAGAAGATTAAAGGCCTAATCATTTAATTATTAAATCACTAACAACGAATTATTAATGCTAAATTTTTTTATGTACTATTCATTATGAGTTGTATATTTCATTCTTTTTTTTTTTTTAAAACTCATCTCAATGATCTCATAGATCATCCCCATCTCCCCTGCTTTCTCCTCTCAACGATAGATATCGACGATGTGTTGATTCAATATAATGGAACGACACAGATTCAACCAAACATAAAACCATCGACACATATATCAGTTCTTTTCTTTGTCTACAGTCAAAATTACTTCCAAACAGACCAGGCCTCAAAATTATTGATGCATCCCAAATCAATAAACCAAAACAAACAATAATTATAAAAAACACACACACACACACACCATAAGAGTTAAAATATATAACGATTTTCAGACCCCAGAGTGGACATATATATCAAGCAAACGCTTTTATGCATTTGGATTCTGTTGAGCTTCAACTTCTTCGTTCATCTTCAACCTCATGACCTGTTCTATGTCTTCAATAAACAACGACATGTTCAGGCTTGAAGATCCACCTTTCTCCATTGCCTTTTTTGCTTTCTCTGCATAATTCCTTGCCCTTTCTCTTATCCTCTCACTCTCTTCATCTTCTTCGCTCATCACTTTCTCTATTGCTTCTGTCACTTTTTCCCTCTTTACCTGAACCCCATACTTTTCTTCTTCCCAAAAATTCATAGCACTCTCAGCTCCCAACCTAACACCTACCTCCAGCACCTGCACAATAACCTTCTCATTATAAAACTGATCAGAAAACAAAGGAAATGTTATTAATGGCACTCCACTGCATATCCCTTCAAGTGTAGAGTTCCATCCACAGTGTGTTAAGAATGATCCTATTGCTTTGTGTGACAGTATCAGAACTTGAGGCACCCAACCTCTTACTATCAGTCCTCTTGCTTTCACTCTCTCCTCCAATCCATCTTCCTTCAGTGACTTCTCCATTTCCTCTCTTCTGTTTGAATCTCTCAGCACCCAAATGAATGGTCTCCCTGTAGCTTCCAGTCCCAAACCAAGCTCCATTAATTGTCCTGGTGTTACATTGTTTAAGCTTCCAAGGCAGACATAGATGACAGATCTTGCTGGCCATGAATCAAGCCACTTCATCAGATATTGTCCTTCTTCTTCTTCTTCTTCTTGGTTCGAGTCTGTGTTTCCTCTCTGAGCTTCATCCATGAAGTTCTTGTCTGAGAGTGAGACTGGTCCGACACACCAAACCTTTCTACCTGTGACTCTTCTATACTCCTTCACGTATTCATCTTCCAGCTCTTCAAAGCTATTCACTATCACCCCATAAGCTGCTTCTTCAAATTCCCAGATTTTCTCACGAAATCCAGAGATGCCCATTTGCTTGCTATTATTAATAATATAAGTGTGAAGCTGATATCTTTTAAATGCAATTTCATTGGGTAATCCAGGGACGATGAATGGTTCAGAATCATTGGAGACATTCTCATAAACCTTAGAAGTACGAAGACAGTGAGTGCATAACATGTTGAAACAACTTGTCCCATCGAATGTTATTCTGGGAACTTGTAACTTTTTTGCAATGTCAGCTACAGATAGAATGTTTTTATCAGATATAATGCAGGTTGGAGTGGGACTAAGCTTTTCAAAGAGTTGTTCAAGAGGCTTCTGCAACATACCCATAGCTTCGTAAAATTTTGTGAGAAGATCCTTGGAAGGTAGGGTATCAAGGCTCTCGCATCCGTCAGGGACACCAGATTGAGCATTTGGGAATTGAAAAAGTTGAATTTGGAGGGATGAATTATTACCAGACTGGGGGATCCCTCTGTCAATGGTGGCCTGAACCCTAACGGCGTTGAGGGGTGTGGTGGCGAAGGTCACCTTCACTTTATTCTGACGAGCCAGCAGTATGGCTATGTCCACCATGGGAAGAAGACGACCTGGAGCCATGAAGGGTATCAGAACAAAGTGATGATCAAGCTTCTGCGATTCCATGGTGAAACAGAGATGGTGGTGGTGGTGGTGGGAGACGCTTATATATATATATATATATATATATTTGTCTGTGTGTTTGGGGTAGAATTTTTCTTAATTTATGATCCGATAATCATTTCATTCGTTCGTTATTTCTTTCTAGCTTGAACGGATTCGTTCATTGCATTGAAATCAATACACATTAACGGCCCTTTTTATGTTCAAATGTATACAACTGGGTTGAATGGATTTGCATTAAGTGGGTGGATTTGTACCATTCACTCAATGAATGTACACCTGACATCAAAATAATTGTCTATTTAATAAAACCATGGTCAGAAATTGTCATGATATCATTCAAACGTTAAATCTCAAATTTTTAAAAAGAATAATATATAGATATATATATATATATATATATATAAAGGTTGGTTGGAATATTTTGAATTTTTAAAGAAAAATATATTTTAATAATTTTCACTTTACTACTACAGAATTTAAATTCTGTGGTGTTTAAATTTTTAATTTTCTAGTGATTATTAAATGTTATAAGCTTTAATGCTATAATAGATCTCAAGTGGCGTTTCATGAATTAATGAAACACTGCAAGATTGATGTAAAAGTGAAGGCATTTATTTTGACAAACGCCACTTCTTTCAACGTATTTTAAATTACAAACTCAAAGAGATGGCATTTCTATGGTGATTTTTATTAACTGAAACGTCACCTCTCTCACATGATTATTTATCTAATAACAAATATAATAATGCTTAAATTCATTGTCCAGAACACAAGAGAGGTGACGTTTCTACTAACTACAAATGCCACCTCTCTACAATAATTATTTAATAATTTATAATTTTAGAGAATTTTGAATTAATCAATATATATATATACACACAAATTTGTAATTTTTTATTAAACAAATTATATTATAGTAATTTTCTAAACCTTTAAAATTAATTAGTCAACAAAATTTTTAATTAGGTTATTGTGAAAGTTTTATTTATCTAATAACATATAAAATAATGATTAAATATCTTATACAAAAAATAAGAGAGTTGGCATTTATAATGAGTGCATAAGCCACCTCTCTACAATAATTATATTATAATTATTTATCTAATAACTTATATAATAATGCTTAAATTTGTTGTCCAGAAAATAAGAGAAGTGGCATTTCTACTGATTATAAACAACACCTCTCTACAATAATTATTTAATAATTTATAATTTATAAAATTTTGAATTAATCAATATATATATACAAATTTGTAATTGTTTAATAAATAAATTATATTATGGTAATTTTCTAAACCTATAAAATTAATTAGTCAATAAAATTTTTAATTAGGTTATTGTGAAAGTTTTATTTATCTAATAACATATAAAATAATGATTAAATATCTTATGCCAAAAATAAGAGAGGTGGTGTTTATAATGAATACAAACGCCACCTCTCTATAATAATTATTTAATAATTTATAATTTTAAATAATTTTAAATTAATCAATATATATATATACAAATTTGTAATTATTTATTTAAATTAATTAATCAATATAATTTTAAATTAATTTATAGCAAAAGTTTTATTTATCTAATAACATATAAAATAATGATTAAATATCTTATGCCAAAAATAAGAGAGGTGGTGTTTATAATGAATACAAACGCCACCTCTCTATAATAATTATTTAATAATTTATAATTTTAAATAATTTTAAATTAATCAATATATATATATACAAATTTGTAATTATTTATTTAAATTAATTAATCAAGATAATTTTAAATTAATTTATAGCAAAAGTTTTATTTATCTAATAACATATATAATAATGATTAAATATCTTACACTAAAAATAAGAGAAATGGCATTTATAAATGCCACCTCTTTATAATAATTATTTATCTAATAACATATATAATAATGTTTAAATTTTCTCTCTATAATAATTATTTAATAATTTACAATTTTACAGAATTTTGTATTAATCAAAATGAATAAATATATATAAATTTTTTAATTGTTTAATAAATAAATTATATTATGATAATTTTGTAAGCCTATAAAATTAATTAATCAATAAATTTTTTAATTAATTTATAGTGAAATTTTTATTTATCTAGTAACATATATAATAATAATTAAATATCTTGTCCTAAAAATAAGAGTGGTGGCGTTTATAATGACTACAATTATAAATTTAGAGTATTTTAGTTAGTTAAATTAAATATATATATATATATACACACACACATACAAATTTGTAATTGTTCATTAAATATATTATATTGTGATACTTTTATAAACCTATAAGTTTAATTAATTACTAAAATTTTTTATTAAGTTAAAGTGAAAGTTTTAATTATCTAACGGCATATATAATAAGTATTAAATATATTGTAAAGAAAAAGACGTGGCATTTATTCTGCATAGGTTAAACACCACCTATCTACAACTATTATTTAATAATCTATAAATTTAGTGTATTTTTATTTAATCAAATTAAATAGATATATATACAAATTTGTAAATATATTTATCTACAATATATAAAATAAATATTTGATATTATAAATATAATATATAATGGAATATAAAAGAGGTGGCCTCTCTTATTTTAATTTGTAAAAAAATAGACAGGTGGCGTTTTTCAAACTTCTGAAATGCCATCTATCTGAATTTAATGTATTAATTAAAAATATATATTTTTTATTAATTATAATTAAGTAATTATGTTAAAATTATTTTATGATTTATTAAAATAATTAGACAAATTAGATAGGTGGCATTTTATTATTGAAATGCCACTAAATATGAGATTAACTAGAAGCTATGGCATTTCATTTAATAGATGCCACCTTTATTTATTTATTAAAATTTTTACTGAATGTATAATTTATAAGTGGTGGTATTTGATACTAAAAATATTACCTAAGGTGTTTGGATTTTAGTATTAGTGGTATTTTATATTTTATTGCTGCAAAATGCATACTACTAAATTCTATTTCTGTATTAGTGCATGTTAATACTCTAATATGGATATTCATTAAGTAAGTGAATTAATTAGGTTAATCATTAAATTCCAATCCGTTTTAAATAGTTTAATATATAAAATTTTATTGAATATATATATCTATGTATCTTTATTCACGTTACTCATTGATTTTATAATGTTTCTATTTTTTTTATTTTGGATATGTTATCATTTCACATAAAGCTGTGGTCTTTTTTTATAAGAAATGTCATTAATTTTATTATCACAAGTTTTCTTTTTCATTATCCACTAAATGTTGAAAAGAGAAAATGTGCAATTAAAATTTGTATATTGAATTGAAAACTTATCATATTGTTAAATGAATTAATGAATTTTAAGAATTTCTTTGATTCTAATAAAATATGTTAAAGGGAATGTGATTATAAATATGATAAGAATTAATATCAAAGCATAAGTTTTTAAAAATTTCCAATATGGATTCTGAAATATAGGATCATGACAGATGAATTTGAAAATATGATGAGATTCTAATTTGAGGTTAATTTTCTTATAAGGGGATTAGTTGACAATCTTAGATC
The DNA here is from genome assembly GCF_029017545.1 of Prosopis cineraria. NCBI lineage: Eukaryota > Viridiplantae > Streptophyta > Magnoliopsida > Fabales > Fabaceae > Prosopis > Prosopis cineraria. Next base: position 9,356,849 of record NW_026555334.1, on the reverse strand, counting down.
AGAAAATCATTTCATTCGTTCTTTGCAATTTTTTTTTTTTGTTTGACCCATTTTGTTCATTGCACTCAATACATTCATGGACTTTCATATTCAATTGTAGTAGTATGGTACTGTTTTGAACAGTTATTATTTATAATTTGATTAAATAGATATCTTTATTAACGCCAGCAAAATACCCATGTGTCTATAACGGTTCCTTTAAATATAGGTGTAATCCTTCACTTTTATAATTTTTTATGGGCAAGATTCATATAATTTGCTTTATAATACTTGATATAATTTTATCTGATAAAACCAAGACATGTTAATTTTGATATGTTAATAATATTAATAATAAAAATTTGTTATAGATTAAATAATTTGTAAATGATACACATATTATGATTTAATTAAAAACAAGTACTTTAAGTATAACAACAACAACAGCCGCTGCTACTACACTTTTGAGAGAAATTTTAAATTATAAAATATAAAACACTTTAAAAAAATTAAAATTTTATTATATAAACTTATTTTAATGTTGCGCTTTATCTATCTATCTAATGATGTCCCTCTCTCTTTTTAATACATTAAATTATGTATGTTTTTGAAAGTTAATGTTTTTGTTTTAAAAAAATAAAATTATTAAGTGCTTTTAATAATTAATTTTATTAGTACGTGAGATTGTTTAAAGTATTTTATAGTTTGAAATGAGGGGAGCATTAGTTTGTATGAAAGTTCATAAGCTTTCAAGATTAAAAGAAACCTAACATTGACTTTCCTATATCATTTAATTTTATCTTCCTCCATTCTTGACAAGTTATCAATTCTAGGAAGATTTAGGTGCAGTAAATTCATCGTGATTCTTTAGCCTAGTGAAATTTACTCCCTATTGACCAATAGTTTAAAGGGAGAACTGTACTCAAAGCCCTCAGAATGTATATATTTGCCAAAAAGGCCCAAATGATTCTGATTTGTCCATGCAAGCCCAACGGACTCGTTTGGCATTAAATTCCTTCACCCAATTATCTTAGCGTTTTCCTGATTCAGTTTTGATGCTCAGTGCCGTTTGGCAGTGTTATTTTTTTTAAACCACATATTCATTATTATAATAATAAATAAATATTATAAATTTATTATTTTAATATTTAATAAATAAATAAATATTAAGATATTAAAATTGAATCTAAATAGTTCAAATAAAAATTTTAATTTATACAATTTACAATTGTACTAAAAAAAATAATTTGAAAAGTTTAAAATAGGGGTTGAGTTTAGCAAAATGAGCTAGTTTTTTTTAAAGTGTAACAACTTAATGTTTGAATTTTTATTAAGAGAAATACTTATATTTAAAACTCGATTATGCCTTGAATGATATTACCTCTCATAAATAAATAACTGTGCAAAATTAATAAAATAAAAAAAAATATTTTTAGTTACAATTCTAATTTTTACAGTACAGTTCTGAACTTCTTAGAACAAAATTTATTTATGAACTATTCAAGTCAAATTTTAATGAGTTAAACTATTTAGGTTCAATTTTAACATCTTAATATTTATTTATTTATTAAATATTAAAATAATAATTTATAATATTTACTTATTATTATTGTAATGAATTTGTGGTTAAAAAACCAAAAAAAAAACTACCAAACAGCAGTATTTTGGTGCTAACTACCGAAATCAAGTCCAGCATTTTCCCCCTCTCTTCTCCTTCATTGCTCTTCCTCCTCTATCCTCCCCTCCCAACACTGGAGGTGGGAGGTCATTTGGCCTAAGATCATAACGAGCAAGCGAAGAAAAAGAATAAAAGAGAATTATATTGCAGAACTATAATTATTTTCGGTATTATGTCAGTGCATAAGGTAGTCACAAGCACTCATCTCCATCATCATTGTAGTCTCATGCCTTTATTGAAGAAACAAAGTCAAATAATTCATATTGGAAAACCTACAGCTGAGGGAATAAGATATTAAAATGTTACTTAGAAGAAAGTTACTCAGGAGATTGTGTTTAAGAAGTGTCATTTATGGGTGGGAGCGAGATCATCCTCTTCCATTACTCTTTGCACTTGAAAAGTATATAACGATATATAATTATACTGTAGTGTCTTGATCTCAATTCCCCAAATGCCAAGAATCTAACTATTTTATTCTATTTGTAGATTTAGAAGCATAATTTTGGTGAAACTAAAGATGAATCAATTTTAAATTCAATACTCGAGTCAAGTTAGTTTTCTCTAATGAGGAGATGCAGAAAATGTAAAAAGGAGGCCTCGGCAAACCCAATTCAAGAAGTGCCTCCTAATTGACGCCGTCTTCTTCAGCTTCCTCCTTCACTCTCACCATCTCCAATATCCTCTCCACCTTTTCACTCGCTCTATAACTTCCCACCATCTCCTACTTCTTCCACACCTCCACTCCACCCTCGCCATCATCGCCATCGCTTTAAACCTCAACTCACCATGACTCAGTGCATATAACACCACCACGTAGCTCTCCTGGCTCGACTAGGAACCTAAATCACTATTGCTCGACAACCTCAACATTGCTGCTCGCCCATTCCCGCAAGATGCTAAGTTGTATATTTTCTGTGATCCCCCACTATCATTAGAAGAGACAAATGGAGCTAGCAATGTAAAGGTGATAATTTGGCCAAGCCCGACGAGCTAGCCTAAATAAACTTAAAAAATTTTAATGTTGGACTTAGGAGTTTAGAAGATTTTTTTCCTTCAAACTTATTTGAGTTGTCTAAATAAACCCGAATACCCAAATTCCTTTTTTATTATTAAAAAATTATATAAATATAAGATAAAATTGAAAATATTAATTTTTTAAAATAAAATAAAATTAAATTTAATATTTCAGGCATTTGAGTCAGCCTAAATAAGTCAAAAACCTAAGGGGTGAGGCCAGGCTTGACTATATAATTTTTTTTATATGTTAGGATATTTTAAAATCAATCCAAATAAACTCTAAAACAACCCCATCCATGAGACCACATCTAATTATCCCTTACCATGGTAGAAAAGGACTTTACCTACAATACTATAGTAAGAGAGGGATATCCTAGTCTATTACAGAAAAGAAAAGGCTAGCTTTAACTCTATTATGATAGCTAAAGTAAGTCTAATTAATTAGTACGAGCCTTTACTATAAAAAAAGGGCTTTTAGGCAACAATTACAACTACCATAATATAAAAGGCTAAAAATTTCCTTTTTCCCAACATATACATAAACACAACCCATGTATACTATGATAGGAAAGGGATGAGCTCCTTTATTCAAGTCTACCGTAGCTAGAAAGAAAAGAACATGAACAAGAATATATATATATATATATATATATATAACATGCGTGCATGCAAATTTCTTATCACACAGTTGAACACACATTTATGTCATGAGAATAACAATCATCAATAATGGATGAGTAAAATGAACAAAATAACACAACTCATGACCTCCAATCAAATATCCTTAACCCAGAACCCAAAGACTAAGAGGATATACATTCTAAAGTAAAATGAAAGCAAAAGTATCAAATAAACAATTAAATAAATGTAATTATTTCTATAGTATGGCAACAAGGTCATTCTCTGAACCATACTCCTCAAAGAGTTGGTGGTCTTTGTGCTTGTTCCTTTACCAAAGCTTCGCTAGCCATTCCTGTAGCATTTAAAATAAGAATGAGACGAAGTCTTAGTAACCTCTTTAAAGGTTATAACTTATCCTAGATTGATAAATAATCTAGTCTAGAGAGTTTTCACAATTAGTAGTTCATAACACAACACTATCTATCTCTAAACATTTTCAAATGATACTATAGCAACACAAGATAGAATGCTTGAGAAAAGAGTAGGCATACATCGAGAGAGAGAGAGAGAGAGAGACACACACACACACACACAAAATGTTATATTTCAGACAAACATGCTAAAAAAGTTTAAATCATAATCTTCTTGAGAAGGAACAAACATAACTTTATAATTGAATTAAAAAGGTACAAGTATACTAACAGTCTAAATCATACATTTCAAGGATATATCAAAATAGACTCAGTATAAAATAACAATTATAATTATATTGATTCACATATCAAGCTAGATAAGATCTTAAAAATTTCTTTCAACATTGGTTACATTTTTATTACTTATTCACCTTATCTCCTCCTTATTTCATCATGCTAAGATTTTAGGAGATAGGAGATGATGCCCGACCAAAGGTCCTATTGCTCATCATCAAGCCTCAATCTCTCTCTTTCGACCATAAGGGGTGCCCAAATGGTGTCAAACTCATCCCAACCTTGGTCAAAGAAATTAAAGTAGCTTAGGTACATATCAAAGCTACCTAATGCACGCCACATGGGGGCAAGTGTGTGATCATGGTCCAACCTTATTTCCTCAATTTAAACCCATAACCTATGACTTAGGCTAATCACACATCTATCAAAATAATTCTAGACTCAACTCTAATATAGTAGAGGGTCAACCCCAGATTATTTTCTTATAGTGAGTGTTTCAATTCAATTATAAAGTTATCAAGTGAACAAATTACCTAAGTGTAGGTTATCTACCAACTAGTGAATTAAATGCTAAAATCTAAACTAAAGAGTGAATAAAGTGAATACCTTTTTAATGAATTAGAACTCTGGAGTTTAGATAGTGAAATAATCATTATCTATCTCATTATTTGTGGCTTTAGTGAGTGAGTTCTCCTCTTGGTTGTGTGGTAGTTCCCTATGAGGACTATCTTAGCAAATTTAATCTAGCTAGTTCAATTCTCTAAGTTATCAACTAATATCCTTAAGTTATTTTTTTAGTTTGATTTCAAAGTAACCAAGTATTTAGGTTAGAAAATCCTTAGTGAAACTGTGGTTATTTAATGGCAACAGTGAACCCTAAGACTATGTAAAGCTTTAACTAGTGTCTCAACCTTTCCCACAAGACTATTTAACAGCAAAGCAAGAGATTCATCAATAGAAAAATACAAAACTATCCATTAATCTAGAGATGGCCAAATCAAACCAAGCATTTCACAAGAATATAGTCAACTAAACAAGTATCTCTCATTACATCAAGATGAATTCAAACTAGAATTACAAATTAATGATAGATTAACACTAGACTAAGGTGTTAATCATCAAGTCAAATGAGAAAAACTTAGAGAATAGAAAGTCTTAGCCATATGAAGACCAATGATTCATCCTCCATCCATCTTCTCTCTACGATCCCTTGGGAAATCTAGCCAACCACCATCATCTTTAAAGCTTCAAGGATGAACCACACTTAGCTAAACCTCTTCATTTTCTCCAATGGTGATTTGAGCCTTCAATCCTTATTTTGATTCAATTGTTTGTATGAGATTGAGAAGAGGAGAAGGAGTGAACATGGTTTTGTGTGATTTGGATAAGAAACAAGAGAGATAGGAGTGATTGATTGGATGGAAGAATTGAAGAACAAGTGAGAAAGTGAGAGAAAATGTTTGAATGTGGAAAAATGAGTGTGTGATCTAAATGGAGGGTGAAATGCATGAATTTGGCTAAGAGAAAATGAGAAAAAAGTGATGAAAACTTGTAAAGTGATTGTGGTCTTCAACTACAAGCCCAAGTGGCAGAAACTACCAAGCATTTTAGAGGAAAATTGGTGGCAACTCTAAAGCGAGACTTGATCCAATACAATACACCATTCCAAGCCTAATTTACACCTCCTCAAGTATGACTATGTCATGCCTAATTAGCCCTTTTGAAACCTCACTTGGTTGCCTTGAATTATATCTTCAATTATCACATCAATCTACCTAGGTCACAATTAAATCAAATGATCAAATAACCATAGTGTGACGTCTATTTAATTGAATTAAGGTAAGAATATTTAATTCATCCAAAGCAATAAAATGACTAAAGAAAAATGAATATAAAAGTCTCACAAGACACAAGTGTAGATAAGCATACACTTAAACTAAAATCAAATGCTAAGTGAAAACCTTTAGGAAAATAACCTTAAAATATTGTCTTTTCCTAATAATTCTCAACTTAGGATGAATCAATAAAAAATAATTTGACCAATTATCTAAACCCATTAAAAGACATAAATATCAAACTTGACCTTACTTTGGTGAAAAAGTGCATTTTATAACCAACATACCTCTCGTGCATGTAATACAACATTTAGACAAATCTACACTAAGAATGTGATATGAATTTATATGAAAGCTTATTGGACATGTAAAATGGTCTTAATTAGCTAAAAAATGTTTGTGAATAATATATCTTATCAACTTACAGCTACCTCGTAACAATATAGTTCCAATATGTTCCAGATCAAATTATAATTTTCATAGAGTATATCTCAAAATATACAACATTTATCATTATATAAACACTATCAAACTTCATGTATTATATCAATTTGAACAACTCAACCAACCTCCAGCCTGTCAAATTACGATCAATGTGAGTCTTTCCAGTGCTAGAAATTCTAAAGAAGAAATTATAAAAATTTCTAGGGTTTTTTCACTAACCAAAGTTTCAAAGAAAAATCACCAAAAAAATTTACTTTGTTAACCACTAAACTGAGTTTTTGCCAAAAAAAAATATTATTATAAGCATGCTATTTAGGTTCAATTCATTATTAGTACATAAAAGGTTTAGTTATTTACCCACACTAACATGCAAGGTAATCTAAAAAAAAGTTATCTAGACTTGAGTTCACTTGTTGAAGAACCTGATGTGTCTCTGCAAGAAATATTTCAGCTAATTCAAACGTCAAAGTAAAATTAATGAGTACCTTAAAAAACTCCAAACACCTACAAACAATAATATAATTTGAAGAATTAGAGTCATATAAAGTTTACATTTAATTATTTATTATTCTCAAGTTACTCCAAAATTCTTGTGGAAGCTATATGTAGTTAACTCTAGAACTACTTTCATTAAACTCCATTCATTTTATTTAATCTAATCCTAACCTTAGAACTTCTCAAAGATTCCTCAAAGCAATTCTAAATCATATTAATCAATACTTTTTAACTTTAAAGTGCTCGTGAGCACATTTTATAAGTCCCAATATCCAACAAGTAAAATTTTCATCTCAAAATACTTAAAATAAATTTTAATTAGTTGTAATATATTCTCTAGATTTACTTTTAATTTACAAGTTGCCCTAGAAATTTCTAAAATAATTTCTACACTCTTATAGTTATTCATAATTATTTAGAGTTCTCTAAAACTATTTGCTATCATTCAACATAGTTCTAGAGTTCTTAATGAACAACTTTATCTTGTCCTTAGGGTCTCCAATTTTAAATTCACCTGAATCTAGTCATCTTAGTTAGAATAAAAATGTTGAAAATATTTACTCAATCTTAGAAAGTCTCATCCTACTCTAAAAAAAATATGAAGGGCTTTTATAAAATTTTCCCAGACTACGACAACATGCTCTCCCTCTCCCCTTATGGCTCATGAAACAAAACTTTGGGATATTGGTGATTGGAATTGGTGAACATGGGTATATTCACTAGAGGTGTTCACGGTATGGGGGCAGGATTAGGACACTTTTATCCTGTGTCCCTTCTTGAAAAATGATCGAAACTAAATTTTTATCCTATGTCCTATCTTATCTTGAAAGTCATCCTACTCGTTAGAAATTCAAATGGGATCAAGACAAGACATGAGACGTACTGCTATTCTGATAAAGTGAACAATGTGGGAGAAAGGTTTGAATGATAACATTCATTAAAACACTACTAGAAAAATTCAAATTAGTGACAAATATTTAATGATGGATCTCTAATTCATCACTAATTATAAGTATTAGTGACAAAAATTTTGTGACAGACTGAAACCTGTCACTAATTAAATAAACTAGTGACGGATATAAGATATCATCAGATTTTGATCAAATTTTATAAATTTAGTGACCAATTTAAATTTGTCACTAATTTTCGTTAGTAAATCTTTATATTAGTGACAAATATTTTTAATTAAAAAATTAGTAAAATGAGGTCAAGTATTTTATAAAAATAAATAATTTATAATATACACAGAGAGGTTCACATAAAAAAATATTCAACATTATCAAATTAAATAATTACACAACTAATTTTTCTCTTATTATAAGTAAAATGTATAATATAAAATGAAATAAAAAAAATATGTTTTCTTTTATTATGTAAACTTAAATATAAAATAAATTTTTTACCATTTGAAAATTTTTTAATTATAACATAGATAATATAAAACGATGCATACAAATATTTATTTTCATAATATATATTATTTTTTATTAAATAATATATTTATTAACTAATAATAGATGATGAATTATATACTTATGTGTTAATGTGTGTGTATATAATAATATATATTATCAACATATTTAGATAATAATATATTAAATATAAAAAAATACATTTCAGTTAAATATATGTGTTCAATTAAGTAATATGCATTAAATTTTGCATATTAAAAATAAAAGATCATTACAACTCAACTGACAAAAAGCATGTATGAAAAGAGAGAGGTTTTAGATTCGAGACGAGTTAACATCACATTTAAAGAGAATTAAAATATATTATTGACATGGTAGTGACATGGCATGGAAGTCCAAGTGGTGACAACGTGGCAAATGATGAGTGGATGTGTACTTGTGAGGTGACATGGCAATGATTAGGATCCACAAAACTTTTTTAAATTGTAAAATAAATTGGTGATGAAAGTTTATTAATTAGTAACAGATATTTTCTATCATTAAATTAGTGACAGATTTGTTTTTGTCGCTAAATTAATGATACAATATTTGTGTCAAAAATTAGTAATGGATCGTCCATCACTAATTCTAAAATTAGTGATAAATTTTTCTTATTAGTGATGGATTTGTCTGTCACTAATTTCAATTTTTTTAATAGTAAAATAAAGCAAGAAATATGATATAATTAAAAGTTATTAAATAGATAGATATAAGAATAAATTATATTAATATAATTAATATATTGTAAAGAAAAATATTATCCTATCCTTCTTACTTTATGTTATTAAAATTATCAATAAAAAAAATTAAATTTTAAATAAGAATTGCATGTATTAAAATTATAATTAATATAAGTATAAATTATGTTAATATACTTAATGTATATTTTTAAAATAAAATAAAATATATATAATATTTGAGATGGAATGGGACATCCTGAGGGCAAACCGATGTCCTGTCCCGTCTCACAAAATTCTATCCTAATAAAATTGAATTAATTGAAATGAATATAAATTGAACATCTCTAATATTTACAATCCCCATGTATCACCAAACTAATGGTCGACTACGTGCCCACCAATGGTTATTATTATTATTATTTTATCTTAAAGTTTTAATTTCTCCCTTTTCCTTTTCTTTTAAAAAATAACATCATTATTATTATTTCTTTTGATTTATTTTTTTATCTATTACCCTCATTTTATTTTCACATAATATATGCATATATGTGTGTGTAGATTAGATTTTTTTAGATACTTTAAAAAAATAACTTATTTAATATTAATCAATCAAGTTCTTTTAAAATATCAAAAATTAAATATTAATTGTATTTGATTTCAATATAATTTAAATAATATTTAAATAAGTATATTTTGTTAAAAAGTTAAGATCTTGTTTATTAAATCTTAATCAACCTTATAAATTTCTCCTTCCTTTTAAAATGTCTTAAAATTAAATCCTTAAAATTTATTTCATTTTGGATATTATGATGACCCAATCTAATTTTAGAAACTATTATTATAAAATAAAACACACAATCAAGAACTTATAAAAAGAGAGAAGTAGATTCAGTAGAAGATAATAAAAAAATTAATAAAAAAAGATTTAACAAAATTTATTAAATTTTAGAATCCTAACAATCTTATGATGTTATCTAGATATTTACCATATACGTTTAGACCCAATTATCTTTTTTTTTAAAAAAAAAAGACAAACAAACACAATCTTTTAAAATACTTGATCTTGGATTTTAAATCTTTATAAATTGTAAATGTACATTTACACTAAAAGTAAAGATACATATGGGAGTACAAAACCTTAAATCTTTCTCTCATCTTCTACATTGTCGTTATACTTCCCTTCACGGCCACCAGTAGAATTCCAACATTTGTCTGGCCTATCAACCGGCCATAGGTGTGGAAAAGATTTCAAGTATAGACTTTACGAAGAATCATGGTCGGGCCGTTCAGGAATTTTCAATCTAATTCATGTCCTTAAATCTCAATGCACTTATAAGGTAATTTCCATACTCATTGGATATTTAGGAGACTTGTTTAGTATACAAAAGTTTATGTTAGTATGAAGGAAAAAAATTTAGATTTGAAATTTGGATTTCAAATATCAAAAGGATGTATTTAAAAAGGGAAAAAAAAACCTTAATTTTCTGGTAACATAATGATATCTTGTTTTACATAAGTAATATTTGTGGAACTAATCTCTTGGTCAGTACTTCAACTTAAATGAGAACAAAGCGAAATCTTTATTGTTGGACTAACAGGTCAGTGTATGAATAGCAAAGTGACATTATTCATTTTCACATTTGTTATCTCTTTACGCCTTAACTATTCATTTTCTTTGTTTTTAATCTACCTTTTTTGGGAAGCAAATCCAATTATTTTTCTTTCAATGGGTCTTTAAATCTTAGGAGCAATTAGAGTCAAAACTTTAGTTTAAAATAATTATTTTTGATCTTATTCAATTTGAGATTAATGTGGTGATTGTATGGTCGAAGGGTGATGACAGTTATGAGTATTGGTTTATAATTATTTTCACATTATCATATTTTTTTCTGTTTTTCTTTTAAAAGAAATTTTAATTTCTATTATTTTAAAAAAGGATTATATTTATTTTCTTTAAAAATATTATTTTAATTATTTTCTATTTGTTTTTCTATTCAACTTCTTTTCCTTTCAAGTCTTTATTTATATTTATATGCATGATGATTATTCCTCACAATTATATACAAGAGTTATATATAAGATATGCAATATAGGTGAGAAAGTTATTTTTCACCATGAGTTATATATATCATATGGTATATTATATAATATAAGGATGAAATGATTATTCTTCACCATTGTACATGAAAAGGATATGCATATATTATATTATAGGTGAAATGGTTATTCTTCGCCAAGATTGGTGATTAATGTTCATTGTAGGAAATATTAGAATTGAATGTTTGGTGGTTGCTGCATGTCTAAATTATTAATTAAGCATTGAAATACTATTTTCTCTAGTATATAAAGAATTTGTAAAAGTGAATATTTGAAGTTTTGAACACTATGATGTGCATTTATTTTGTCATTGAAAATCAATTGTGAAAAACTCTTATACGTCTTTGCTTCCCTTCCATGCACTTTGTTATTTATATCCTCATTGAGTTGTTGGTAAACTCACATCTCTCTCGATTTATTTTTTTCTTCAAATGAGGCAATTGTTAAAGTGTTTTATGCTTGGTTGCCTTTAGACAAGTGACGCGGATTGCAACTATTAGATAGTCTCATGAGATTTCATGATGTCATGACTACTGTGGTGGTGTTAGAATTAAGGTGTAATATAATGTCAGATGAACAATCATGATTTCATACAAATCTTGTTTTTCTCATTTGATTTTCATTGTTGGAAGATATTTGTTGTGAGAGGTGTAATGAATTAAAGACTTGTTAGGCTAAGTGGAATTAAATTAGCTTAGCCTATGCATTGGTCACAACTCAAATTTTAGGTTGTAATAGATATATTTTTCTTACTCAAATAATTACTAGGTAAATTCAAATTATCATAGAATAATTTTTTTCATAATATTAATTAAGTCCTAAACTAAAGATTTTATGATTTTTTTTTCTAAGCCCAACTATCTTAAACTCACAAATAATTCTATAGGACTTCCTTAGTGGAAGGATGTTACAAGTCCAACCTGAACTGAATTCAGTTTAAATAAGCTCAATCTGTCAGAATTAATGACTCCAAAAAAGAGTGATGAAGGAGGAGAGAGAAGGAAGAAAATGCAAGTGACAATTGGGTCATTTCGGCAAGGAATTTAATTCTCAATGATGAGGCCCTTGTGCCTGTAAAGACAAATCAAAATTATTTAGGCCTTTATCTACAAATATGTCCATTCTAAAGGCCCTAAGTGCAATTATCCCTAATTTAAATGTGGGACCGGATATTAATTAAAAAATTGGCGGCTTTTTATGGTTTAAGCTATTGAACCCATAACATATTAAATTAAATTTAAATTAAATAAAAATAATATTAAATACACACACATAAAAAATATTTCTTTGACATATATATATATATATATATATAAAATAAATTTACAACATATCTAGCTATTAATAAAATAACACAACATGATCTTATAATTGGTTAAATCAGGTATAATTAAGTAAGCTCAAAAATATTTGTATTTACACCTATATATGATAACATCTTCTTAAAAATATATCTCTAATCATAGTATATACATGTGAAGGGTTCAAAAATGAAATTAATTTTTGGTAGGGTCTAACTTTTAAATTTCTCTATTTTTTAAAAAAATTGGCATTTTTTTAATATTAGATTTAGAACCATCTATTTAAAAAAAGTTTTGCTTTTCAACTTAACAGTGGCTCAACCTAATCCAACCCTACTTAACTTTGAAAAATGTTTTTTCTTTATCAATGCAAACCGTTAACAACTCTTGTCAATAGTTCAATCAATTCATTCCGATTCTTAAAACATAACTCTAAATAAATCACAACTTTACAATTCTCAAAACCTAAGGGACGAAAATTGTCATAAATATACACCACGGCTCGTCTTATGTCCACCAAGATGGGAAGACTACGCACACACATGTTGACCATATAGCTTCTAAACAAAACGTAAAATGATTATCATGGCCAATCCCGATTATAGATATGAAAGAATAATTTATGTGATAATAATAAATAAAAATAATCAGGCACTGTAAATCACGAGGGATGATCATGTAACTTAAGTTGTATGTAGGGATAGAAGCTGGAAAAGAAGTTTATGGTCTGAAAAAGGATATACATACATGACCTGCTACGGCCATATATATGGACCACAAGCTTATCTGTTCTTTTTCCTCTTTTGGTAAAACTGCATAACATACAATTATCTTACGTTATGCTTCTTTTGTGAAATACTCCAGTTATTACTATAAAATACTTTTAATCATTTTACACATTTTAAAATTTTTTTTCTTAATATCATGAAAAATAAAATATACTTTTATTTTTATCCTTGACTTTAAATAATGACATAACTAAATTGAATACCTTCACACTAATTAAGAAGGAATAAAATTAAAAAAAGTGATTTTATTATGAGGTGTCTTATATTTTAGACTAAAAATTACTTATAAAAAATATCTTATAAATAGAATCGGAGAAAGTATATACCCACACTTACCAGATTAATTACGATTAGATCAATGCATCCTGCATATACGTGTATTCCTTCAAGAAATTCTTCGTCACATGAACATGTAAATTATAAAATGCTCAATAGTAAAGAACCTTACAGATTTAATATTTGACTGTTATGTGTATATATATATATATATATTTAAATATCATGTTTACCTTTTAACTACAGCACAAAGAATTATCTACACTGCTCATTAATAATAAATATTAGGTTAAAATATATATTTAGTCCCTGACTTTATACAAAGTTTCATTTTAGTTCCTTAACTTTATAAAATATCTTTTTAATACTTTAACCCTAACACAGTTAGTTTTATCTTAACAAATTTTTTTCATTGAGCTTTTAAATATTAACAAAATATTTTCAAATGTTGACATGTTATGTTTAATTTGTTCAAAATAATAATAACTAACACAAAAAATAATCATTTAAAAATAATAATATTAAGATTAAAGGACTAAAACAATATTTTATAAAATTAAGAGATCAAATTAAAACATCATATAAAGCGAGAGAACTAAACATATACTTTTGCTTAAATATTAAATATCACGTCTTACCTGTAAAGCACGATCATTCATATATATATATATATATATATATATCTGATTTGGAGCTCTTCATATCATACTCGTGTATTATTATTGGTATGTCCGCATCTCTATTTTGTGGATTATTTTGTTGTGTGATTCTTCAACGAAATTTCATTCAGGGCAAAAAGCTTGAAAGATAATAGCTCTACATGTCCACGATTATTCTTCATCACGGAAATGAAAGTGTAAAATATTTTCTTCATAAACGAAGTCATTTCTGAAATTTTGCTGGTCGATCTCATGAATAATATAGTTTTACCCTGCACTCTGTGGAGGACCCAATCTCTCTCCTTAATTGTTTGAATAATAGTTTTATGTATACCCCAAAAGCTTTTGTGTAACCCTTTGGTACAAAGCGACTCACATATATACATTCTGCAAAACATTAGGAGAATCAAAACGAAATCCTTGCGAACCAGTCTTAGCTTACAGAAACAAAATACAACACTACTGAAAAACCAAAAATATGAAAAACCATGACATAAACTATTACGCAAACATGCACGCTGCTTTCTGGAATAATATCCAAAACCCAAAAGAAAAAAGCCAATACACAACTACAATCTTAACATCACAAAGTTGAAATAGACAAACCCTTTATGCATTTGGACTTGGTTGAGGTTGATCATCCGCTTCATTCAACTTCAACCCCATGACATGTTGTGTTATGTCTTCAATCAGCAGCGACATGTTCAGCCATGAAGATCCACCTTTCTGCATTGCCTTTTTGGCTTTCTCTGCACAATTCCTTGCCCTTTCTCTTATCCCCTCACTTTCTTCATCTTCTTCATCCATCACTTTCTCTATTGCCTCCTTCACTTTTTCACTCTTCACCTGAATCCCATACTTATCTTCCTCCCCATAATTTATAGTACTCTCAGCTCCCAACCTCACACCAGTCCTCCAACAACTGCACTGCAACTTTCTCATTATAAAACTGCTCTGCACTCAAAGGAAAGGTCAATAATGGCACTCCACTGCATATCCCTTCAAGCGTAGAGTTCCATCCACAGTGTGTTAAGAATGCTCCTATTGCTTTGTGTGACAGTATCAGAACTTGAGGCACCCAACCTCTTATTATCAGTCCTCTTGCTTTCACTCTCTCTTCCAGGCCATCTTCCTTTATTAGCTTCTCCATTTCCTCTCCTTTGTATGCTCCTCTCAGGACCAGAATGAATGGTCTCTCTGTAGCTTCCAGTCCCAAACCAAGCTCCATCAGTTGATCTGGTGGTACACAGTTTAAGCTTCCGAGGCAGACATAGATTACAGATCTTGCAGGCCATGAATCAAGCCACTTCAAATATTGGCGGCTTTCTTTCTCATAATTGGATTCTATAGTCTTGCCTCTCTGAGCCTTGTCCAAGTTGTCCTTGTTGCATAGTGAGACTGGACCGATGCACCAAATCTTCTGCGTCGTGACTTCCTTATACTCTTTCACGTACTCAGATTCCAATTCTTCAAAACTATTCACAACCACCCCGTAAGCTTCCTTTTCAGCTTTTCTCACTTCCTCTATATACTCACCCATCTCTTGGCATTTTCTTAGGCTAAACGTTCCAGGAATCTGAGGTCTTGTGAACACAATTCTATGTGGCAATCCAGGGACAACGAATGGCTCTGAATCATCAGAGACTTTCTCGTAGACCTTAGAACTCCACAGGCAGTGACTGCATAATAGGTTGAAACAATTAGTTCCGTCAAACATTATTCTTGGAAGTTTGAACTTTTTCGCAACAGAAGCAACTGATGGAACGTATCTGTCAGATATTATGCAGGTAGGAGAGGGACTAAGAGTTTCAATGAGTTCTTCAAGTGGGTCCTGCAACTTATTACACAGAGCCTTGAAAAACTTCATCTTCACATCCCTGGTCCTCACAGCGTCTACGCTTTCACATCCCTCAGGCACGCCAGCCTCAGCATTTGGGAATTGAAAAAGCCGGAGCTCGATCGGTGATGAGCAGCTAGACTTGTTGTTCTCTCTTTCAATGGTGTCTTTGACTCGCTGGGCGTTCAGGGGTGTGGTCACTATCGTCACCTTCACGTCTCGCCGGGACAACAGTCTTGCCATGTCCACCATGGGAAGAAGATGACCTGGGGCCATTAAAGGTATCAAAACAAAGTGAAGATCAAGCTTCTGCGTCGTGGCAAGAAAAGATTCCATGGTGGTGTGGGGTCTGATTTTAACTTCCCTGATACAGGATCGATGCTTATAAAGATCGAGTTTTGCTGTGGTACTGTTACGTAGGCATGTATGGAACTAGCTAGGGCTCTAGTTGTCGCTGTCAGGAAACGATGAAATGACGCAAGAGCTTACGTTGTACTGTGTCAGAAACGCCGATCGAACCGAAAAACACCGCGCAGATCTTGTGAGGCCGTAAACATGGGCAAGTTCTATCCGATGATGTTGGGAGAGAGGTTGGACAAGAAGCTCATGCTGGTTTGTGAAGAAAAGGATATGCACGAGCTGGTCGGACAGATATGTCTGTGTACGATGTCAATCTTCAAAATGAGTTTTGATTGTCGTCCACAGGAGAGTTTCTGATCAGTTCAAATTTCAATGCATGGACCACAGGGCTGTGCTTGATTAGTGTTCTTTTTCCTCTTTCGACTGAAGCATGAATAAAAAATGTGAGGATATGTTTCATTGGTTTTGTGAAACTACTTCAGATGTCTGTCAGAAGATTAGATGCACGATTAAAAATCAATATATGTTTTATTTTTCCTTTTGGTCGGGAATGCTCCCCCCGCCCCCGCCAAAGTTCCATTTAATTAAACAAAAAAATTAGGGGAATTGATAAGAAGTTCATAAAATCATGAGATTAAATTTAACTATTAATATAAAAAAAATTTTAGTATATAATCTATAAATATTTTTATAAATATTTTTTAAACTTAAAAGCATGTCTTAATTCTGATGAAACTTCAAGATCCAATTGACCTAAATTTATGTTTTAAAAAAATACCATTGAATTTAATTTTATTATAAAAAATTAGGATCATACTTATTTGAATTGAAATAATTATATATATAATTAATTTCTCTTTCGCCTAAATATTTTTACATCCAAGAAAAATAAAATATTTAATCTTAACCAATAGGTGTTAGTCTTAGTAAAATGAACTACAACCAATTTGAGCATGAGGTCTCTTGAATTTGAATCCATATGAATCTAGAAATTGTTTTTAAGAAAGTTACTCTCAATTGGACTCAATAATGCTCGAATGTGACCTGATCATATAGTTATATTAAAAAACTAATCTTCTTAAGGTTAGTCTAGTTAATAAGAATCTAATTCATAACTCATAAAGTTGTTGGAATACTTTATTAAAAAATGATCTATAAATACCTCTTATATAGTTATTCTATAAGCCTAGAGAGGCATGCTCGAACTCTAGTAAGGCTTTAGAATCCAACCTATCTAAACAATAATTTTAAACCAAAAAATACTTAATTTTAATTGTAAATTAGTGTAATTACAAAAATCGGGATAACAGTTATTAAAAAAGCATATTCACGAAATTAAAGGTGAATTCTTTTAATTTCAATGTGTAAAAACGTTTGGTCTTTTCAACTCTAACACGATAAGACTATGGGGTCCAATAATAACATGACAGGGTGTAGTTTTCTGCAAACAAGTGTACGATTCTTCAAGTAAGATAAAGATATCAGATTAATCCCAATACGAGACCAAGGCCTGCTTAAATATCAATAAAGAACTGAATGACCCAATAAAGTTCAAATTTGCTGGAAAACAGTAGGAACAGAGAAAATCAACTAGATATGTTTTCACAAAGGATAAAGAATTAATGGTTTATATTACTACCAGCAGTGAGATTTGTTAATATTTTATGTTTTATATTAAACTAAAATAAGTTTAGTGGGTTACATATATACATAAATAAATAAAGTCTATGTTGGAAAAGAGCGTGTTAAATGTTATACTACTCCATTATTCACCAAAAAGAAAATGTTCTGCTCCACTAGTAAAATACGAGTAGAGGATTAGCTATTCAAAGTTGAATTTTTTTTTTCTAAGTTAAAAAGTGAAAGGGATTATTTTCACATGATCAATTAATATAATATATTGCTAAATATATTTAAATAATATTTTAAGAAAAGATAATACATCGTGCCAAT
Organism: Prosopis cineraria; assembly: GCF_029017545.1. NCBI lineage: Eukaryota > Viridiplantae > Streptophyta > Magnoliopsida > Fabales > Fabaceae > Prosopis > Prosopis cineraria. The sequence goes on along the minus strand of NW_026555334.1, from coordinate 9,338,671 downwards.
CGGGCTAGACATACAACGCAGGCTTCACGTGCATGTACTTTATTTTCTGACCTTGTCCCCAACAAGAAATGAGACTAAAACTAACAATCAATATTAGATAATCACATCTACTTCAAACAGATCGATGATGGTTAGACTTGTTAAGAACCGTGTATTGCTTGAGTTTAGTTATCATAAATTACTCGTTAAGGAAACTAGACAGTAACTTAATTTGTTTCTATTATATAACACACATGTAACCGCCTCACTGTAATAAAAAAAAGAGTTAAGAAAACGAGCACCATCTTGTATAATGCTTTTTATTATTCATAGTTCTTTTTATTAGATACAATTTTATTTTTATTAGATATAATTTTATTTGAAGTACAGTCAGGTATTAAATATAAATTTTTTTTCAACAAGTATTTAGACCAATTGATTTACCATGTTATAAAAAACTAATCTTTTTCATTAAACTCAACCCTGTTGGTCACTAACTTGTATTATTTATTACTATGAAATGTTGGATAAAATTCAATATACGAGACTATACATGTAAATATTAAAAATTAATGTGTGATCATTATTATAATTTAGAATAAAGTGGTCAATTTTTTTAAAAAATTAATTAGACTTAAGGGGTGTAGTTATTATAAAATTAATGTGTAGAAATCAGTGATATTTATAATTTATTTAGGAGTTAAATTGGAAATATAACAAATTTGAATCTGTGAACAGGAGTCATGATCCTCGGGTACGGCATAACAATAAACTAATTCTTTGACTCTTTCTAGAAGATCACGGTATGGATTTTTTTTCCCGTAAATTCATATATGGTTTAACATTAATTTAATTTCTTCTATTCCCCTAAATTGATATAGGGTTATATTTAAATTTTGAGAATTTGGTTGCAATCATTGTCATGGTTTGGGTATTAATTTTATTGATTAGTAACACAATCAATTCCAATATGAAACCCACTAATATGGTAAATTACAGTTGTCAATAAAACAAATATTTTTAAAGAATAACAGAGAGAGATAAAGGATGTAATCTGAGACAAGTCACGTCACACCTGAAAAACGGAGGAAGTGTAAAATGAAAGGGAAAAAAACGAAAGTAAATTGATTAAGAAAAAAGTCTGTAAAGGGGATTAAAGAAATGTGGCTCACAGACTTTGGTTCAGATATATAAAATTGAGTTGACATTTCATTGAAGAAGCCGTTTAAATTTTCATTTGAATATAATAAATTATAAAAATAATTAATTAAGTGATAAATTTTAATTATAATTAATTATGTTATAATGTAATGTGTTTAGATACTATTTTTTTAAAATTAATTTTAATAGAATTGAAGATGTTTGAATAATTTAATTAAAATTAATTTTTAACTATATAAATTACTATATAATTTAATATTTAAATACTAGATACTAATTTTTTGAAAATAAAAGTTTAACTTTTATTAAGAAAAAAAAAAAAAAAAGAAGAAGTTTAATTTTATTTTTATTAAGTTATGTGTTATTTTAAGCTTTTGAAAAAACGCACCTTTTGGCCCATCATTAATTTTTGATTATTTTCGATTGTTTGATAATTGGCAGAAAAAATTAATTTTAAAAGTTCAAAATGTGCGTTTTTTTACTTATCCAAACAGGCACAAAGAAAGGGAGAATGATACAGGAGTTTTTAAAAAAAATAATTAATTTAACTTATTTATAATCAAACTTTAAGGATTTGTAAGTTTTTTTTAATTTTATAATTTTATTGTGATGAATTTATAATTTATTTTTTAAATTTTAATATGGTTGAGGAATAAAAAAATTTATTTTATCTACTAACATTTGAGACATAGGTTGTAAATTTATCCCAATAAAATTATAAAATTAAAAACTGAATTTACAAATTTTTAAAATTTAATATTTAGAATTTAAGTTAAATTAATTAGTTTTTGGGACCTCTTAATCGTTCTCCCAAAAAGAGGTTCCAAAGGCAGAATTCACCCTAACAAATATTAGAAAGCATTATTTTATTTAATATTAATTTTATCAAATGAAAAATATAAAATAAGTTAAAGATAATTTTTGTACTATCACTTTCTCAAAAAAAAATATTATTAAAAAATTATAGATTAAAAGCTTTAAACATAGCATCTAATTATTGGAACCTAATGGCTGTTCAAGCTCTCTTCTTCTGGGGAAAATAAAATATATCGTATACTCTCTGTTCTTATATAAAAGTTTTTTAGAAGCTTATTTTATCCCTAAATATAAGGAGTGGCAATGATATTTTTAAGTAATTAAATAATTTTATCCTTGTCTTAGAAAATAAAATAGATCATTAGTGGTATGTTTTCCCTACCACCATTATGATATTAATTATGATATTATTAAGGGTAAAATTGAAAAATTATTGTGTTTTTATGTGAGTTTAACTAAATAATAAACCTTTATTGATATATGATTGGATTAAAAAATTTTATATATAGGGATGAGAGAGTATATCTTGTCATGGCCAGGTAGAAGTTTTAATTTGGAATAGAAAATAAAAAGTCCTTCTTATGATAAAAAAGATCCTAATTAACGAATGTTTCGCCTCTACTTGTCAGTATATATGTATTGTGATTTTTTTTTTACGGAATTGATAGTTTCATAAAAAAAAGGGCACAAGCACAACAATATGCCTAGCTATATCTTCTATAATGTATAGTTTTCTTGCATGGAAAAAAAAAATGCCTAGCAATCAATGACTGCTGCTAAAAATGTATATTAATTAATTGAATTAATAAATATTCATTTAAGTTTTAATAATAACTTATTTTAAATTAACAACAGTTCATTCAAGCATATTTTTTAATTAACTTTTGACAATTGATCCTGACTGATATAAATTTTTTAGCAATCCTTGATTGCTATTTTTTCAAATAAAAAAGTCCAAGGAAGATCTATTTGGAGAAAGTAGAAAGATCCATCCGATGAGCAACACGCACACATCTCGAGTACTATAGATAGTTACCTTCCAAAGTTTTTATCAAGAGATACCTTCAATTACTGTGTAATATACCTTAAAAATGGGCCACACTAATTATATTTGTATAGCATCAGTGCTTTCGAATGACTGGAAGATACATTAGAAATGGATTCATTAGAATGACTTTATTAAGAGATGATATAGACATAAATGATGAAACAGCAATGGTTCTGATTTCTAACATGGACCTCCCATGAAATTAAAACGCTACTGTTGCTTGAAAATTTAAAGCGTTCCTATTTCAAGGATGCACACAAAATTCACCAAATATATATAGGAACCAATCAATCAAACAAATTCCAGACGTCCCCCAAAGCTAATTAATTAAGTCATGCGTTTGGTCTAAGTTTGTGGCTCAGCTTCTGGTTCATGATCTTCAACCTACATATGTGACAAGTTGTGTTTACATATGTCTTCAATAAGCAGTGATAAATTAAGATAAGAAGATCCACCTTTCTGCATTGCCTTGTTTGCTTTCTCCGCAAAATTCCTCGCTCTTTCTCTTATCCTCTCACTTTCTTCATCTTCTTCACCCATCACTTTCTCTATTGCCTCCTTCACTTTCTCCTTCTTCACTTGAACCCCATACTTTTCTTCTTCCCCAAAATGAACAGCATTCTCAACTCCCAACCTCACACCTATCTCCAACAACTGCACTGCAACCTTCTCATTATAAAACTGTTCTGCAAATTGAGGGTATGTTATTAATGGCACTCCACTGCATATCCCTTCAAGTGTAGAGTTCCATCCACAGTGTGTTAAGAATGATCCTATTGCTTTGTGTGACAGTATCAGAACTTGGGGCATCCAACCTCTTATTATCAGTCCTCTTGCTTTCACTCTCTCCTCCAATCCATCTTCCTTCAAAAGCTTCTCCATTTCCTCTGTTTTGTATGAACATCTCAGAACCCAAATGAATGGTCTCTTTGTGGCCTCCAGTCCCAAACCAAGCTCCATCAATTGTTCTGGTGTTACACGGTTCAGGCTTCCAAGGCAGACATAGATGACAGATCTTGCAGGGCATGAATCAAGCCACTTCAAACAGTGTCCTTCTTCTTGGTTGGAGTCTGTGTTTCCTCTCTGAGCCTTATCCATGTCGTCCTTGTTTGAGATCGAGACTGGCCCGACACACCAAACCTTTCTACCTGTCACTCTTCTATACTCCTTCACGTATTCATCTTCCAGCTCTTCAAAGCTATTCACTATCATCCCACATGCTGCTTCTTCTGCTTCCCTTATTTTCTCACGTAAATCACCCAGCTGTTGACCTCTGTTAACTGTAAACAACTCTGGAAGCTGAGATTTCTTAAATACGATTCTATGTGGTAATCCGGGGACAACGAATGGTTCTGATTTGGAGACGTTCTCATATACTTTAGATTTATAGAGACTTCGATTACATAATAGAGTGAAACAGTTTGTACCATCGAATGTGATTCTGGGAACTTTGAGCTTCTTGGCAATATCAGCTACAAATGGAAGATGCTTGTCAAATATTATGCAGGTTGGAGTGGGACTAAGCTCTTCGAAGAGTTGCTCAACAGGATCCTGCAACATACACAAAGCTTTCGTAAAGTTGACTAAAAGATCAGTGGAAGGTAGAGTGTCTAAGCTCTCACAACCCTCTGGTAAACCGGCCTCAGCATTTGGGAACCGAAAAAGCTGAAATGTGATCGATGAGCCAGATTTTCTCTCTCTATCGATGTTTGCTCGAACTCGAATGGCATTTAGAGGTGTGGTCATTATGGTGACCTTCACATTTCGTCGAGCCACCAGCCTAGCCAAGTCCCCCATGGGAAGAAGATGACCTGGAGCCATTAAAGGTATCAAAACAAAGTGAAGCTTATCAAGTTCTGTCAGAGTTTCCATGGCGACGCAGAGATATATAGTGGGATTTGATTTGAACTTGACAGACAGAATGTTTATGAAGGCCGAGTCATCTGGGTGTTATATGTATTCATGCAGGGTTATGCGGTCGTCGCTGTTATGAAATGAAAAAATGACGCAAGTGCTTACGTTTTTCTGTGAAAGACGCGTAAACTGAGGACCACATCAGATCATGCTGACTGTGTACCCTCGATGTATGTAATACAAGGAAGTTCTATCCAGTGATGTCGGGTGAAATATGGCGGAGAATTCCAAATGACTCTTGCGAAAGGGATATGCTTGAGCTAGTTTGGCCACACGTCTCTGTCTCTGTACGATTCTGATCTTCATCTTCAAATCAAAATGAATTTTCATTGAGCCTGTGAGTTGTGACTTTCATTGCATGCATGGACCACGAACAGTGTTGTTCTTCTTTTTCCTGTTCTGATTCAAGGAGGAATAATAAAAATATGTGAGCGTGCATGTTCTGCTGCTGGTTTCGTCCCAAACCATACAGATTTCTGTCAAATCTTAATCTTGTTATTTGAAAACCTACAATTACTTTTATTTCATCTGAAATAATCTTGTATTTATTAATGAAAATAACGATAAAATAATTACTACAGTATGTATATTTCGACCAGGTTAAAATAGTTAATTTTGTGATAAAAATTAACGCAAGTATTTCTGTAATTGTTTAATAAGTTCTTTAAAGATTAATAATTTTTGGAAATAAATTAAAATTTGAAATCTACTATAAAATAAATTAAATAATTAAAGATATATTCTTTCATATTTTTAATAGGTAAAAACCATCAGATTTTTTAATTACAACGTGATAATTAAGAGTATGGATGTCTAATAATAACTTCACAGAGTACAGTTTTTCCTGCGAACAATATATTCACACACACGAGAACACATATCATGTTTTAATTGGGAATCCTATTAACTTCAACACTAAGAATTGTGTGCGCGTGAATATAATTTTGATAATTCTTGAGGGTATGTTGATTATATTTTGATTTTTAAGGACAAAGTATATTTTCAAGATTTTTTTTTGTTTGAAAAAAAAATATTGTGCACCTTGAAAACACTACCATTCTTTTATCAAAATGCATATATACATGCATTTTCAAGACTAGCTAATAAGAAGGGTTCTAGCAAGCAAATTGCATTATAAATCAATTAATATAGGATCCAATTAATAAAACGGATTATTCAGACCCCAAATCTCATTAAGGCAAAAACACTTACGTTTGGTTTCATCATCAGTTTGTGGCTGATCATCAGCTTTAATTTGTCCATTATCTTCAACCTCTTATATCACATGTAGTCTTGTATATGTCTTCAATCAACAGTGACAAGTTAAGGTAAGAAGATCCATCTTTCTCCATAGCCTTGTGTGCTTTCTCTGCATAGTTCCTTGCTCTTTCTCTTATGCTCTCACTCTCTTCATCTTCTTCAGCCATCACTTTCTCTATTGCCTCCTTCACTTTTTCCCTCTTCACCTGAATCCCGTAATTGTCTTCGTCCTCCCCAAAATGAACGGCATTCTCAACTCCCAACCTTGCACCTATCTCCAGCAACTGCACTGCAACCTTCTCATTATAAAACTGATCTGAAAATCTAGGAAAGGTTATTAATGGCAGCCCATTACATATCCCTTCAAGTGTTGAGTTCCATCCACAGTGTGTTAAGAATGCTCCTATTGCTTTGTGTGACAGTATCAGAACTTGAGGGACCCATCCTCTTATTATCAGTGCTCTTGCTTTCACTCTCTCCTCCAATCCATCTTCCTTCAGTAGCTTCTCCATTTCGTCTCTTCTGTGTGATTCTCTCAGCACCCAAATGAACGGTCTCTTTGTAGCTTCTAGTCCCAAACCAAGCTCCATTAATTGTGCTGGTGTCACTCGGGTTAAGCTTCCAAGGCAGACGTAGATGACAGTTTTTGCAGGCCATGAATCAAGCCACTTCAAATATCGGTCGTCTTCTTGGTTTGAGTCTGTTTTGCCCCTCTGAGCCTTGTCCATGTCGTCCTTGTTGGAGAGAGAGACAGGACCAATACACCAAACTTTTTTCCCTTTGACTCTTTTACTTTCCGTCACATATTGTGCTTCCAACTCTTCAAAGCTATTCACTATCACCCCATATGCTTCTTCTTCAGCTTCCCTCATTTTCTCATGGAAAGCATCGAGTTCTTGGTCTCTGTTATCTTTAAACCACTGTGGAAGCTGAGATCTTTTAAACACAATTCTGTGGGGCAACCCAGGTACAACGACAGGTTCAGATTTGGGGACACTCTCATAGACTTTAGAATTATGAATATTGTGATCACATAATAGAGTGAAACAGTTAGTACCATCGAATGATATTGCTGGAACTTTGAGTTTCTTGGCAATATCAGCTACAAATGGAAGGTATTTGTCAAATATTACGCAGGTTGGAGTAGGACTAAGCTCTTCAAAGAGCTGTTCAACAGTATCCTGCAACATCCACAAAGCTTTCGCAAAGTTGACCAGAAGATCCATGGAAGGTAGAGTGTCTAAGCTCTCACACCGCTCTGGTAAACCAGCCTCAGAATTTGGGAATCGAAAAAGCTGAACTGCGATGGATGAGCCAGACTGGATCTCTCTGTCAATGATTGGTTGAACTCGAATGGCGTTCTGAGGCGAGGTCATTATGGTGACCTTCACATTTCGCCGTGCCAATAATCGAGCTAAGTCCACCATGGGAAGAAGATGACCTGGGGCCATTAAAGGTATCAAAACAAAGTGAAGCTCAAGAAGCGTCGAAGATCCCATAGCGACTCAGAGATAAATGGATTTGATATGATGGAACTTGCCAGTCAGGATGTTTGCGCTTGAGGACCGAGTCACCGAATTGCTGTGTTACATATGTACATGTAGTAGTCAGAAAATGAAATGACGCAAGTGCTTACGTATGTTGTTCTGTGACTAAACGCAGAAACTGTGGAACACATGAGCGCGCCACTGGGTACGATATGGCTTATAAAAGGCTATGGCCTGTGGATGAGATTGTTTGGCCACACATGTCGCTGTCTCAGTGTCTGTACGAGTACGATCTTCATCTTCAAAATTATGATGAGTTTTTGTTGGGATGAGAAAAGCCACGGCTAGAACGGTAAAATGATGGAAAAAAAGTGGAGAGAGCCTGGTCCAACAATCAAATCATATTTAAATTATGATAAGTTTTGATATGAACGAGCTGGTAAGTTCTGACAGGCAATGCCTGCATTTGAATTCAAAAATTAACCTAAATCCACTTGTTATTTTTAAAAAATTTAAATTTTAATATTTTTTTAATATTATATAATAAATTTTTTAAAAATTATTTAATTAAATTAAATATATTATTTTTTTTAAAATATCACACATTTTTTAGAGAATTAAATATTTAAAAATGCATAATATTTTTAATTTTTTAAAATGTAATTATTATTTTTTAAAAGTATTTTTATTGATATAATTTTATAATTATCAATAAAAATAAATATAAAAAGATAAGATTAATTAAAAAATACGTAATTATCTCATTAAAAAATGAGATTAAGTTAAAAATATTTTATATTTTTTAATAAAAAATATTATCATGTCACGTGACTACTGGTCAGTTCTTGTCTTTTCTCTTTTCTATTGAGGCTAAGAATGAAAATATGTGAGCTAATGATGATGAGCTGGTTTTGTGAATCCAATTCAGATATTTCTGTCAAAGCTTTATCACGAGAACATAAGGCGGTAGAAAACGACAAATAACGAAAAGCTAAACGGTTTGAATTTTATCATTTCTCCGTTTTTTTATTTTTTTTGGTAGAACCACGTGATATCCCAAAATTTTAGTTTAGTTTTTCTGTTTAAGGAAAATACAGTTAATTCTACGTAATCTATTTAAATTATTATATAATTTTATTCTTTTTAATGAAAAAAATAATATGATATTTATTATGTATCCAACTAGGTTAATATAGTTTTTTTTAATACAAAGGTTAATATAATTAATTTTATTAATATAGATGAAAACCATTAGACATTTGGACTTTTCAGTTGCATGATATGAATTGGCTATTTGTGATCCCAGTGATAGTAACGTGACAGGCCATAATTTTCCTCCCCATCATCATCCAAGCTTGCATCTTCATCAATCATCATCATACACATTTTTTAGTGCGCACGTGTCATTTTATTATAAACAACCTTTATTCGAGATACCATTGATGACTCCCAACATTTTATTAATTTTCATGCAATTTTATTAAAAAAGGGAGTCATCTTCATGTTTTTATTGACTAATCGATTGATTGCATATTTACGGGAGATTAAGTAAATTTGGTGATAAGCGGATAATGTTTAATACATAGGAGTATTGGGCAAATTTTCTGCGCTAATTCATGTGTTCAAAAGTGGCCCAAAGCCCAAGTTTAAGAAGGAAATTCTGAAGAAGAAAAAAATTTGTACCAATCATGTTTGTTGCAGCAAAAGTATGGACTTTAATAAAATACATAGTTTTAATGTTCAGCAAATTTTAAGGGTTTTTGGACCTATTTTCAATAGTTCTTCACTGCCAACAATTGCAAAAATGTCTTGGTTGTAGAAAAAAAATCCAGAGAAGTGAAGAAACTTAGGATTAGTGAAAAATTAAAGGATTAGCTTAAGACGGCTCCTATTAAACTCTTCTTTTCTTTATTTTGATGTATATATTGTTTAGATTTGCTATCATTAAAGTCATATGTAGCTAATTTTTTCTTAATCTATGGTTACTATGAATTGATTCTTTGATTAAAGCATGTATGAACTTTTTATTTATGCTTAATGACAGTTTTGTTTATTTAATTTTGTACTTATTTACCTACTTATTATTGGCCATCACTGAGTACAAATTTGGGGTTTTGAGTACTACTTTGGAAGAGGGAAATATAAATTGGAATATTAATTGAGTAATGTAGGATTAGAATTTATTCTAATTTGTCAATAGGATAAGAATATATCTATTGGACCCATATAGTCATATTAGAGTGAATTGGTGCGCCTTGAGTAATTTTGTTGGAATAGCATTGTTAATTCAAGAGATGCATGTAATTAATTGAAAGATAATTATTTTTATTAGTACTCTAAATTATCAAACTAATATTAGGTGTGCACATTTAATTGAATAATTACGTATTCTGTGAATTGAAGAAAAGATTAGTCAACCTTAAGATGCCTTGACTATTGTGATTGTTGGAACATTTTAATGCATTTTTTAAATTTGAGTTTATTTTTAATGCCTAATTACTAATTATCTTGATTCTCTATGGCACTAAATATAAACATAAATTTCAATTATAATTTATATACACACATACATACTCCCTTCCATCCTAAATTATAAAATAATTTGAAATAAGATTGCACATATCAATAAAGTTCAATAATGACTAGGGGTGTTCACGGGATGGGACGAGACCGGGACACCCCCGTCCTATGTCCCATCCCAAAAAAAAGATCGGGACTGAATTTTGGCCCCGTGTCCTGTCCTGTCCCAAAAGTCGTCCTGTCCCGTTAAGAGTCGGGACGGGACCGGGACAAGATCGGGACGTCCTGTCGTCTCGATAAATAGAATAATGTCAAAAAAAATCTGGGCAATAACGTTCATTAAAATTTTAAATCATATAATTTGTTAAGTTTAAAATCAAAACAACACAAGCACATAAATAATAATAATTTAAAATTAGTTATTGAATTATATTAATCACAACTACATATTATAATAACAAATACAAGTGATCTTTATGCTATAAGATTAGCAACAACAGGTAAGTCAAGCACAACATCAAATCATTGTTCTTCTACTTTAATGAAGATGTACTAAGCTAATTACTCTTCTAAAAATAAGCAAGAAATATGTTATAAATAAAATTTATTAAATAGATAGATATAAGAATAAATTATATTAATATAATTAATATATTATAAAGAAAGATATCGCCATATTTACTTCATGCCATTAAAATTATCAATATAAAAAAACTTTAATTTTAAATAAGAATTGCAAGTATTAAAATTATAATTAATATAATTAATATAAGTATAAATTATACTAATATAATTAATATATTTAAAATAAAAAATAATATATATAATATTCAAGACGGGACGGGACGTCCCGATAGTAATCCCGTGTCCCATCTCGTCTCGAACTCCTTTCCTGTCCCGTCCCGTAAAGTCCCGTCTCGATTATTTTCGGGCCGGCACAAGACCCGTCCCGATATGATTGGGACGATACCGAGCCAATCGAGATGGATCCAGACTGAACACCCCTAATAATGACACCTTAAAAATTTACTTTTTTAAAACAAAAAATATAAGCTTTTAAAAATACCCTTCATTAAATATAATTTTAAACATACAATCATTTCAATTCACTCTCTACTTGAAAGGTAATATTAAAAAAGTATTATTAAGAAAACTTTATTTTTAATCAAATTTTCTTATATTTTGAAACAATGAAATACTTCCAAAGTGTTGTTATAATTTGATATTGGGGAGTATTAATTTAAGGGTTTTCATATCTATCATGAATAATTTTTAAAATAATTTATATTTCAGAAAATGCCCAAATGATAAATTATTATTAATTTATAATATTAAAAATTAAATATAAATGGTGAAAGCATAAGTCTAACATTTATCATTATAAAGGTTGTAAATTAGTCTATTTTTGGCTAATGTGATGAATGAAAAATAAAGAGTTAATATCAAACAATACTAGATGGTCAAATAAAAAAGGGAAAATCATATTTAAATTCCACCTAAACAAGTTAATCTCTAAGTATCCTAAATTTAAATAATTACCAAGAGGACCCTTTTTGACGCGTAAGAAAAAACAAAATTGTCCTGAAATGATAAAATAAGATGAAAACGATCATGTCGCCAGCACTTTATTTCCAATTCCAATTGCAACATCCGTCCACATGCAAGGTAGAAGTGAACGCATCTATGGCAAGCCATAAGTCTCATGATTGAATCCCTTTCACCAATCTCTTTTATTAAGTCAATGATTCAACAAGTTTTTTGTCTTGTTGTTCTTTTTGTTTTGGTTAGTGGTAAGACTCTTTCATTAGTTTTTCTTGCTTGATTTCGTTGGTAATAGCTAATATAATAAACAAAAATTTATTACAAAAATTTTTGCAGTGTTTATAAGATAACAAAATATGATAAATTATTGTATTCTATATAATAATAACTTTAAATTAATTCAAATAAAAAATTTTCATCATAAATAATCTCGTCACAAGTCTTGTAAAAAATTTTTAAAAAATGAGATAAACTAGTGAAAAAAATTAACACTCTTTCATTGGTTTTTCTTGCTTGATTTCATTGGTAATGGCTAATATAATAAACAAAAATTTATTGCAAAAATTTTTCTATAGTGTCGGCAAAACAACAAAATACTTTAAATTATTGTGTTCCATATAATAATAACTTTAAACTATTGAACTTAAAAATTTTTCATCATAAATAGTCTCGTCACAAGTTCTGTAAAAATATTTTTAGAAAAATGAGATAAATCAGTGAAAAAAATCAACTAAAAAAAAAAGAATACATGCAAAACTAATTTATGATATTACTTGCAAGTTGTATCAGAAATCACTTGTTAAATGACATCAAAACTAAATTTTATTCAATTATATGATGACAATAATGTTGCTTTACAAAAATGAATATATATTAATCTCTTATATGACTTCTAACTAAGTTTAGAATTATTACATTTTTATTAATAAAATATAGTTATTATTAAAAAATAATAAAATTATTTATAATATTCATAAAATTATTAAATTATAGAGTTATAAAATATCAAAAGGCAACAAAAAAATTATAAAAGTACTTACTAATATGCTCATTTCTAAACCAAATTGTATTTAAATCAAGTTGCTTTGATCTTCCTAAATAACAAATTTGAGCATTAAAACATTTTCTTGATTATCTTCATGTGATGGAACTACAATAATATTATATGGTGTTAAGTTTCCATATTAATCTCAATTTATGGACTTGGAAAAAAAAAACTCCAACCAAATCCCTAAACACTGAAAAAGGAAAAAAATATTAAAAAAATTATATAAAAATGTATAAAATAAAATTTTTAAATAACGACAAAGAGTTCATACATGCTTCATTAAATTAAGTAATAAAGTGGTAGGAATCTCACAAATCCTCCCCCTCCTTCCCTTCATGAGCTCTCCCTTTCTCTCCCTCAAAAAAGTAAGTAAATTGTATTTGAATTCTTCCATTATCAAACATGTATATGTGTCATCTTCCATCTCACCATAATAGTGAATAACATTTTGTATATGTTGAACTAATTGTAGATTTTGAGTGTTCTTTGGTGTGAGAACATTAACATCACACTTATGAATTCACTCTAGGCATACTTTTCGATGATCTAGTATGCCTTTATTGATAGCCAATTTAGAAATAATTTCTTTATTTGAAACACGTGATCTAAAATTGATTTCTTTTCAATAAATAATCTTTGGTAGGGGAGCCATTTTCAAAACTAAAAGGAGAAAAAAAAATTAAATGTGAAAAACAAAAACTTGTAAGTGCCAATAAACTATACAAGTTGTAACTTTAATTTTGTTTAATAGCTAATATAATAGACAAACATTTTGTGCATGTCTACAAGAGAACAAAATATTTTTAGTTATTGCATTTCATGCAATAATAAATTGAAATTATTGTGCATAAAAAGTTTTTATCATAAATAATCTTGTTAAAAATCCTATAAAATTATTTTTAAAAAAATTATATTAAATAGTATAAAAAAGAATTCATGCAAAACGAATTTCTATTACCACTTGCCAGTGGTATCAAAGATTACTTATTAAATTGTATCAAAATTAAATTTATCTATATCTTTAGCTGCTGCTAATTTTTAGAGTTGCCTAAAGATATCAAAATTTATTACCGATTCCAATAATTTTCAGTATCCTTGTCAATGGGACTTAGATATTCTTAGATCTTGTTTTCCATAAATTGTGGTGTCTTGTATCACATCTAATAGGATTTCCTTCATTTCATCCAAGAACAACTTATTATGGAATAGTCATGCTCTAGGAATTTATTTGACAAAATTTGGTTTTCAAATACTCTCTCAAGAGTCAATGGATAACTCCTCAGCTAACCCATTCCCTTGGTTTAGCGTCTGGAAGTTGAAACTTATACATAAGTTTATTCTATTTCTTTTAGAAGCTCATTAATGGAGCTATTCCTACTAATAATGTTCTTAACAAGCATCATCTTAATTCCCCTATTAGTTGTGTCTTTGGCTATCAAGAAGAGGAAACAATCTCTCACCTATTTTTCCATTGCCCTCTTTCAAGGTTTATATGGTTTGGAGCTATATGTATAAATATTGATTTCATCAAGAAGAAGTTCTTCTTTGAACATGTTTGTGATTGGCAAGCAAATGCACCCACAGTGCATAATGATTATAAGATGCATCCTCCTCTGGTTCTGATCTTCCCAACCATATGCACTATTAAGGATGGGCTATTTTTAGCAGTTGAAAGAATACTAGAGAAGGAACTCTTATGTAGATCAACATTTTCTTTGAAAATGGCCCCTTGATTAGTCTCTAATGTAGGAAAAGGAAAAGCACCATCAACCCATTATTTTCTACCAATTGCCTCAAATCCACTTTGCATTGAATTAAATCGAAAGAACAAAACAACTTTTGTAGTAGTGGGTACATCAATATCATTAACTCTACAATAAATTCCTCCAAGCTCCATAGTAATCTCGGCTATATTATCAAATCAGATATCAATACTCCCTCCATTTAAAAATATAAAGTATTTTTTGAGAAATTGAATGTTAAAAAATGTAAGGCATTTTTAGTCTTTTGAGGTGTAATCATTACCTTTTTTCAAAAATGCTCATATTGGTAATTACTTTATATTTATTATAGAGTATTTAATAGGAGTAAATATGAAAAGATAGGGTTAGTTTGAAAGTATGTAACTACTTTATTGGGAGAAGAGATTCGATTAAAAATGTCTTATATTTTTAAATAAAGGGAATAGTATTTTAGATGGTTTTCAATAGGTTAGCTTTTTGAAAGTTACTTAAGTTCCTCCTATATATATTTTTCAGCTGCCCCTCAATTTTAATGGTTGTTTTGTAATATTTAGGATAGTTATCATTTTTTTATGTTTTTTTAATTGCTCTTATTTAAAAAAAAGCGTTGCTTTTCAAATATGAATATGTATTAATTTCTAATACCATTGATATGACTTGTTACCATATTTAGAATTGTGAACTTTTTATTAAATGAAATATAGTTATTATTATCAAATAATAAAATTGTTTATAATATTCATAAAATTATTAAATTATTAGAGTTACAAAATGTTAAAAATGACAAAAAAAATTATAACAGTACTTACTAATGTGCTTTTTTTCTTAGCCAAATTGTATTTAAATCAAGCAGCTTTGATCTTTCTAAATCACAAATTTTTGCATTAAAATTTTTGTCTTGATTATCTTCGTGCCATGAAACTATCATAATATTATAATACCAAGTTCCCTTGAATTATTCTCAATTTATGGATTTGGAAGACAACTTCAACCAAATCCCTAGGCACCAAAAAAGGAGAAATATGAAAAAGAATTTAATATAAAAATATATATAAAATAAAATTTCAATAATTAAAAAAATTCACACATACCTCATTAAATTAAGTAATAAAGTAGTAATTAACCCACAATAGCACACAAATCCATGGTCATAAAAAATGGCCAAGGGTGAAAGAGTCAAACTAAGTTTAAAGAAACACTTTTTGAAAATGAAATCCCAATAAAATTAATTTTTTGAAACCATTGAGCTCAATAAATGCAACACACACACACACACACACATATATTAGAGTTATCAGCAAATGAAAGCAAGATATAACTTATTAGTAGGGATTACACCACAATACAGGGACAAATTGCTCCTTCCAAAGAACCTGAGCATTTACACTACAGTTGACTTCCCAACTTAATAATTCAGTCAAGCAATTTCAGGGAATCAAATAACATATTTCAAACCATAGTTTAATCATGAACATCAACATCAAAATTCATCCATAATTTCAATCATAATATTGCTAGCAATATCACAAGTCCATAAGACTTGGATTAACAAAAATGGCTAGACATCTCATATTCAATAACATCTTAACACAATAATTTCACTAGCCCAAAAACAAACACTCATGAGTTTGCTTCACAAAAAAGCTAGGCAGATAACAAACTATAGTCATAAAATCAATTGCAATCATAAATGCATAATATGTTTCTAAGTTAGCAATAAATATGTATATATCTCACTACCCATGATAAAGGAGGCTATATAAGATGCAATCTAACTGTAAGCCTTTGGATTCTTCCCTTTGCCACTACCTAAAATGTTATCTATAAATATTAATCACGAAGTGAGATAAGTATTTCAGTAATCAATGAATTCTAACTTCTAACATATATAGGCATAAGCATTAAGAGCATGTATAACAATAACTAATAATATTAGATTAAAATAAAATATTTAAATATGCGTGATCAATTAATTTTCTTCCTTTTTCCTTTTGATTGAGTCCATGAGCTACAATTCATAATAAGACCAATCTGTGTGACTGAACTAGCTAAAGCTCTCTAATATTAAGGGGTAAGCCGACCAAAGATTACCACTTTGGACCATAGACTCTCTAGCTAATCGAATTTCCACAGGATGTCATAATTATTATTAGTAACACATACAATCTCTTAGAGTAAGTATTATCTGCTAAGTCGAAACCACACAAAACTTTTGTTAAAGCTAATGCCACAACTATCAAATATTGGGGGCTACCAAAGTGTTGTCTATACCATATGAATTTATAATATAACAATCTCCCAACTAGGATGAACTCCCACCTATTTCAATTCTCAATCATGTCGTAATGTACTATAATTTTAATTATGCACCATAATATCATTCCACATGTCAAGAAATCATAATTTCTAATTAACATACTTAATTTCATCCACATATGCATACTTCACAATTTATATCAAAAGAGTTCTCGACCATTCCTATAATTTACAATAAAGCATACTTTACTTTTTCTCACCCACATTATTCAACAAATTAACTTATACCCACTTTACACATTTTTTAAAAATATAAAAATTACATCTACACATATAATGTACATTTCATAATTTTTATAATATCAAAAATACTTAAAACATGCATATGAGAAAATTTTGATTTCTAGTTAGCTCTACCCCTTGAGTCACTTAAAAGGGACAACTATGAATTCAATCCAATTTCAAACTCCCAAATGCGCCAAAAAGCCAAGATAATTTAGTCTTCAATTAGAAAACTTAAAATCATCAACCTATTAACCAAAATCACCATTTTCCTAACTACTCATTTTTAATCAAAAAATCCCAAAATTCAATTTGTTAGATAACCTTGTTATCTAATAGTTTTATTAGCTTTATTAGACTTTAATAAGTTTGACTAAACCCATTAACCACTAACATAATCTTCACATACCCATTGCTAATTTAAGGTTTGCTCAAATCAACAAAAATTCAAATAAAATACTCAAATAAATCATACCCACTATTCTAACAATAATAATATACCCCAATTAACTCCATTTCATCTCCTATGATAGCCAAAACTTCCCTCATAGTCCAAAAAACTAGAAATTCGAATTTATGTAAAATTTTAAATCTTTCACTGTCAAGAATTTGAGAATGAAGTGAAGAAATAAACTCAAAAGAAATATTTAAAAAATTTATCTAGTATTAGAAAACATCAAATCCTACTAAAATTATCTTATACTGGAATTTAGATACAACACTTGCTCCCTCTCGGTAATGCCAGTGATGCTCTGTATTCTCCCTTCTCTGCATGAGAAACCAAACAAGAGCAGGGAAGATCAAAGACCCACCGCCTAATATACCTTAGGTGGGGTCACATAAAAGGTATTAGGTTCCCCCTTTTTTTTTTAACTTCACACCTCTCTCTCTCTTATTATATATATATATATATATATATATTAAACCTATTTAATTATTTGCTTTTCTTCCTCTTAAATCCCATACTATATATATATTTCTGGACTCTCCAAAATTTAAAAAATTAAATTAAGTTTAGGTGTTTTATTCAAATAAAATCTTTATAATATTAAGATATTTATAGCATGTTAAGTTAGAAACATATATTCAATAATTTAATTTAATTTCACTTAACCTGATTTATTTATGAAAATATGACTTAAAATGAAATACTCATAATTTAACCCCACAATAATCCTAATTAATTCATAGTTTATATTAATTTCTTTGTTTAAATTTTTTGGAATGTTACAATTTTCACCAATTCTCCCCTCCTCCCCTTCAAGAGCTCTCACTTTCCCTCCCTCAAGAAAGCATATAAATCATACTCGAATTCTTCCATTATCAAACATTTATGCATGTCATCTTCCATCTCACCATAACAGTGGATAACATTTTGTGCATGTTGAGCTAATTGTAGATTTTGATTGTCTTCTAATGTGGGATCATTGACATCATGCTTATCAATACACTTTATGCAAACTTTTTAATGATATAGTATGCCTTCATAGATAATCTAGGAATAACTTCTTTATTGAAACATGTAATTTAAAATTGATCTCTTTTCAATAAATAATTTCTGGTGGGGAAGCCATCTTCAAAACTAAATGTGAAAAATAAAAACATTAAGTGCAAATAAACTATACAAGTTGTAATTTAATTTTTTTAATGGCTAATATAATAGACAAACATTTTGCACAGTGATGGGTAGACAACAAAATATTTTAAATTGTTGAATTATATACAAAAATAATTTCAAATTATTGTAGTTAAAAAGTTTTCATCATAAATAGTCTCGTCATAAGTCTTGCAAAAATATTTTTTAAAATTAAAATGAGATGAACCAGTGTAGAAATTTTTTAAAATATATATATATATATATATATGTAAAACTAATCTTTGATACCACTTGCAAGCGTTATTAGAGTATAATCAAGGGAGAATGATGTTAAAATCTCACACAAGAAAATTAATTACTGTAAGGTCCATTGACAACTGAACTAAACTGCATTAACAACACAACCAATTATCAATATAGTTTAGTTCAGTTGTCAATGAACCTTGCAGTAATTAATTTCCTTGTGTGGAACCTAACTGTAATTCTCTCTATAATCAAAGACCACTTGTTAAATGATATTAGAACTAAATTTATCTGAGTATACCGTGAAGAGAACAGTGCTTTACAAATATGAATATATATTAATTTTTGATACTAATACGACTTGTTACTAAATTTAGAATTGTCGACTTTTTTAAATAAAATATAGTTATTTATTATTATGAAATAATTAAAATATTTATAATATTCATAAAATTATTATGGTTACAAAATATTAAAATATAACAAAAAATTATAAAAGTATATCAATATGTTTATTTCTAATTCAAATTATATTTTAGTCAAGCCTATTTGAACTACCACAATGTTATATGTTGTCAAGTTCTCATGCACTATACAAGTTGAGGTTTTAATTTTCTTTAATGGTTAATAGACAAGCATCTTGTGCAATGTCTGCAAGACAATAGAATATTTCATATTATTGCATTCTATAAATAATAACTCTTGAAATATTTTCTTCATAAACAATCTTGTCACAAGTCTTGCAGAAATATTTTTTTAAAAAATTAGATTGACCAATGTTGAAAAAATTAAAAAAAATAATATATGCAAAACTAATTGTAATTTTATGTCTCTTATGATTTGAGATCATTAAATTGGGTATAGAGTGAAAAGTGAAATATTTTACTTTTTTTTTTAATGTTTGCTTTGATTGAGAAGAAATAGTGAGAAGCTAATAATGTATACGATCTTAGATCTGCTTGTCTAAGCTTTGTTGCAATTCAAATTTATGCATAAGTTATCATTCCCCCTTTGTCATGTTATCATTACTCATTGCCTTGTCAATTTAAATAGCAAATAACTTTATATATTTTTTCTTATCAATACATATGCATAAGTTGTCATTTCTCTCTGTTATGTTATCATTACTCGTTGCATTGTCAATTTAAATAGCAAATAACTTCATAAATTTTTACTTATCAATATCGTATGCATAAGTTGTCATTTTGTTTCGTTATTAGCATCAAAAAAACAGGCTACGGTCCAACCAACGGGCAACCAGCATGAGTTGGCATTTTAGCGAGTTGGGTTTGGGCTAGCCTGTCAAATAAACGAGTCAAAAAATTTTAACCCAACCCACACATTGGCGTGTTGGTGAACCCATGGACTAGCTCGAAAAAACACCTACAATTTCTTTCTTTGATTTTTTGAAAAATTGTACCTCTTAAAATGAACAAAAATCAACAAATGAAATCAAGGGATTTTTAGACTTGAGAGACAAGCAAATCATTATTAAAATTTTAGTAGTTGCAATTGAAACATAATCTTAAATGAATCAGATTAAAAAAAATCAGCAAATACATGTCTTGAATAAAAGGTGAGACACAAAGTTCAACATAATTCGAGCCAAATCATTAGCCAAACTTAGAAGAAAACACATACAACATCCTAAATTCCTAAATTTGAAACTAATTGCTAATTGAGGGTAAATTAGTAATTAGTGAGTGATTAGGATTTTAGGTGATAATTTGGTATTATGACATTTTGGAATGTTGAATAAACAGATATGGATAAAAGGATTGCGTTTCCAAGTAAATCTAATGCGTATGGTGAGGATTTTCCTCACTGTGCCACACGCCATGGCGCATAGCACAAAAAGTTGCCTCAAATGACGTGGTTAACTCATGATTTTAGAAAGAAGAAGTGAGAAAATGTGAGAGGGAGAGAAGAAGAAGAGTTTACTCTATTAGAGCAAGGATTTTTGGAGCCAAGGGAGACATTTCCAACCAATAGCTTACTGAGTAAGTTTCATACTGCCCTCAACTTTGATTTTACACTAATTTCTCTTAGTATAAGTTATAGAAAAATTGAATCAAGAAATTTTAAGTAGTTTGTTTCTTACCTTTTGATAATGAAAAGATTCTCGGGAATCAAATTAAGATTTTTAACTAATTTAGAGTTAAATGATAAATCTTTGAGCCTATATGCTATAAAATCTCACTCTACTAACCACAATTAATCGATAAAACTCATGGTAATCAAAAGATTAACACATAAAGGTGATTATCAAGATTTTATTTTAATTCAAGGAATTCCAAGTTTTCATGATTAAAATGAATTTAAAACAATCATAAACTCTTATATTAGAGTAAAAACAAGTTACGAAAGCATGGGATACCTTGGAGGAGTGAAAGAAATTTAAAATAGTTGAAAAACAACTCATTTGCTATGAAATAGGGCAATGTGATGTGGCTTATACATGCTGCACCACGGCATGTTGCTCTCTGTGCCATGCACCATGGCTCAAGTACCATGTACCATGGCGTGTTACACAAAAATATCAATAGATTCTACTTTCATTTGACAACAAAATTAGGAAACTTTTGATGCGTCTCGATTCTCTGTTCGACATCCGAATAACATGACCTAGGTGTTTACAGAAAGCTCTTTACATAACTAGCTAATGAAATAGGTTTCACTTTCAAAATAAGTCACACCAAGAAGTTAGACACCCAAACACATTTTAACTACTTTTCACAACTTTTACAAAAAAAAGGGTGTCTAAAACCCATAAAAAATGTCAAAAGCCTTTCTTAATACTTGGACCATGTCTATTAAACCTGAGATTATCAGTGCAACACGTCATATGCACTTAAACACTAGTATGGTATAAAATCACTCCTCAACCCCTTGTTACTAAAAACAGAAGGGGGAGGCAATTACCATTGCATTACATTAAAAACCATTGTAACACATTTAAAACATCATTTCACACTTGCACTAGCATTTTAGCCCTATCAACATATATATCTCTTCATACACAAATACTCAGGGCCTAAAATACAATTCATATATTTGCAATAACAAAATAGTGCAAGTGCAACTATATGCAACCTAGAATTGGCAGCCATATGCTATTACACAAAATAATTAGATATAAATGAATGCTCAGATTCCAAGGTATTGCTCACCGCAAGTGTACGGGTCGTAGCAAGTAATATAAAATGAGTAAAGTATCGTTCCCTCGAGGATTTGTTTAAAAACAACGGTCAAGCAAAAGACTAAGCAAATTCAATCAAGTTGAGCTACACAAAGTTAGGTGAAAATGATTTTGCAAAAGAAATTGACTCTAGAAAATAAAGAAAGGTAAGTGATTCACAAACTTCCAACACAATTTATCCCCTTGCATTTCATAACGGAAAAATTACCTCCTCTCATAAATGCTTTTAATGAAAATAAGTACTAACCTAGGGTTCTAAAAATACTTGGACAAGCTCTCTCAAGTCATGAACAAGTGTTTAGTTAAATTAATTGCCCAATCTCTTGTTACAATTAATAAAACTCAATTTTAAACACCAACCCTAATGTGGCTATGCAAGGCTAGCAAGTATATCTCTATCTTACTAGCAAAATCATCCATTCAACATGCAAATATCAAGTTCTTACACAATTTTACCCAAGTTCTACACCCAACCTAGCCCTCTCAAGCATCAATTAAGTGAACCCAACATCTAAATGGTTGCCAATCAAGTAGAAGCATTAAGGAAAGAGTAAAATAAACACATATATATCATTAATCACAAAAAGAGAGGAGAAATATAGTGTTAATCCATACAAGGGTTCCAAATAATCCTAGAACAAAGGGTTTAGCTACTTATAATCATCCACAAGCTACAAATATACAAAATAAGTGGACCCATTTCAGATTACAAGAGAGGAAAGGGAAGAGGAATAGAAAAACTGAAGAAAATGAGTTTCAAATGTCTTCAAAGCTTCAATCTCTTGATCTCAACTCTTCCAATGCCTAAACCCTAGCACAACCAAGCTCCAAAAGTGTTTAAAAGTCTGAAGAATGCGTTCTGGGTTGAGCTCTCAGTTTATATGTGTCCTAGCCAACTAATTTCTGATAAATGAAACGCAGCATTTTTCTGACAGCGACAAAATCGCGAACGAAAGTCACGACTTTGAGACGACTTTGGCAGTTTTGCACTGTTTTTACAGCTAACAAAAATCATTCATTTTGCTCCTGATTTCTTCATCCGAAAGCCTTCTAAAAATATCCACAAAACTCCAGAAATGCTTCTAATCAAAACTTCAATCAAAATAACATGAAATTAGGCGAAAAATATCAAATTAAAGCCAAGAACACAAGCCCAAAATAAAATACCCATTTTCCTAATTTGGGCAATAAAAACATATAAAATTGAACCAAAATGAGTTAGAATCAAAGGAAAATGTGATGAAATAACATGAACTTCTAGAAGTTAACACAAGGCCTCAATGGCTTTGTCCTTCTTAGTATCAGAGCTAGAGCCTGAAAAGTATTAAAGAAAAAGGGGTGAGTCTAACCACTTAGTAATCAAGATAAAACTTACCCTATGTAGTTATATATCAATTGTAAATCAAACACATGTATATAAAACTAAGTACTTAAAACATGCTTTAACATATATCATAACTTATTAATCTAGTTAACACATTTTTATCTTGCATATGCTGGGTACATAATCACAAGACACTTAAACATGTGAACATAATCCTATTTGTCACACGACTTGCCACAATTCAAAATATGTGACATGTCATAAGTTTACATAGGCAATGATCAACTAATATTATACCCTCCTTATTTTCTCAGATTGAAACCATGGGCTATAACACTGAATAGGGTTTCGTCCATGTGACAGGACTACCTAAGCTCACCAATCATGAGATGTGACCCGACCAAAGATCACATGACTCACTCTCAGACCACAGCTTCTCCCACTCTCAAATCTCTGGGGTGTCTCATACTAAGCTATTCTACTCGTTGAACTAGTGGAGAAAGCTAGATTCTAGTTCCTCGAAAAACTGTAGGATAAGGTTATACCCCCATACATTGGAGGGCAGCCTAAATACCATATGAATTTTTCTTACTCCCAATCCCTAGGAAAACTCCCGCCCACTGATCATGCCATACATGATGCTCACTCATTTTTACATTTTCATTTATTCATTATCATAATAATCACGTTGGGCTCACGACCGTATACCACCCAAGCGAGCATCAAGTTTCATTTCCCTTTATATCACATAAACACATCATTTTCAATTTTAATTCACCTTTGTCAAATCTAATATTAACTACTCCTTCAAAACATATTATAAACATACAATTCATCCCGAATATCACCTTGCAACTTAAAACTCATTTTCACAATCTCTTTAGCATATTTAATGCATATCAAAGCGTTTAGGTAAACACAAGGTTTTATTGCATGATGCACTCATTTACAAATCAAATTTTGCATATTAAATATAAAATTAACACCACATGACTACCCAAAGTAGGGTTTCCTCGGTAACCTCAAACTTTTAAGAGGTTAAAAGTTTACCCCTCAATGTTATAGCTTTCAAACTTGAATTCCTCTGCCAAAATAGGTGTCTAAGAGCTCAATCTATAATTTAGCAAGTTAACTTTCATTAACATTGCCCATCTACTCATTTAACTCTAATCTTTCCTTTCTAGATTACCCAATGTCTACATTGCTTACATTTTGGCTTACCCATTGGGTTTATTATCTATCTTTAACATTATATAGCTTTATTGAATACTCACATTGCCATTAATACCTCAACAACCATAATAATGACAAATTTAATGTCCATTTTTGAATATTAATGGAACTCACCATCCAACAACCACTAAAATGATTAATACTAGGTTTAAATACTTTAAAAAAACTCTCATTAACTCCATTTGAGTCAATAGGTTTGAACCCATAACCAGTATGGATTGAAATCATTATCCTTATTTAAACCCTAACTCAAATCCTTGACAAAATAGAAGAGAAAGGGAGAAAAACGGTTTAGAAATCTTACCTTGGATGATTTAAAACTTTAAACCTTCTCAAATCCTCCCTTAGATTGTGCTTTAGTAGAGCAAATGTGACTTTTCTCTGTTTTCTTTTTCTTTCCTTCTATTTTTTACATCAGATTACGACTTAATTCTACAGAATTCACATTGTGTGCCACATAACACCTATTCCCACGCACTGCAACATGTGGTACAAAGAAAATAGTCTCTCAACTTATGGCTCTATACACTATGACGCATCATGCATGCGCTATGGCATATGGCATAAAGACTTTTCAACTTATTTTTCTCTAATATTTAGTCCCCAAGTGACCTAATTTTACTTTAAACTTAAATTATACCTGAAATTCTAGCTAAAAACACTTATTATTCTCCTCTGACCACACACCACGTCAACTTACTTAATTATCCTAATTAAGCTTAGTAAATCAGGGAATTAAAAATTGAGATGTTACATATGCTCAAATTGACCCTAAACTAAGAGAGAAAAGGGATGGAGATTATAAAGGAAATGTGCTAGGATTGATATAAATGATGTAAAGAGGTGATTGGGGAAAAAGGAACCTAAATTGACTAAGAGGAAAGAAATAGCTAAATGTGGTTTTTAGTAGTACTTAGTACTTGTAGGCAGTTTGGTTAATTAACTAATAGTGCTAATTATGCATAAATTGCTGTGTTGCAGGTGTGCTTTGGGGAAAGGAAACATGTGGGAGCATTAATTGTTTGGAAATCCATGGATAAACCTTTTTGTGATAAAAGGGTTGAGACGAATAACTTTTTTATGTGATTATTTATTGTAATTGTTTATAAATATTATAGCTATTGCATGAAATTACTTTAAATTGTACATGTTTTGAGAAAAATAAATGTTTGTGCATGAGAAAGGATTTCAAAGAAATGATTTTTTTATGGAAATGTATGACTATTTGGATAAATATATGAATGTAGAATACAAATTATTTATTGGTATATGAGCATGATCATAGGGGTGAGAGTTTACCCATAACGACAAGTAGTGAGAAGTCCTAATGGCATTATTCTCTTTAATACCCAACAAGGTGTGATGTTAGAGAATTTCATCTCCTTAGTACCTATTGAGGTCTAGTGTTAAAGATTATATCCTTAGTGCCTATGTAGGGTGCGGTGTTAGAGATCAAAGCTCCTTAGCATCTATGAGTAACAACAACTTGATCATTGTGTGCGATAGATAGAAACCATAGTTGAAAGTGAGACAAAATACTTTTGGTTGGGTGATTCTATCACCAAACATGCGCTCAAGTTAATGACTGTGTATTGGCCTAACAAGAGCTTATGGTTTCAGTCGAGGTGACTTAGAGGTTTAAATGGCATTTGATCATGTTGTGGTGATAGATTGTTGTGAAAAGAGTTTTATAAAGTAAAAAAGATTTTGTGAAGTAAAGCTATATTATAGGTTTTATTTGGCTATACATATGCAATACTTGTTTACAGTTACCTGTGATAGTTAGTAGTAGCAAGTTATTCTGTTACTTAGATTATTACCTCACCTCCTTGTCATATTTTTATAGGTGCAAGTAGTGAGCTGAGCAAAAGGAAAGATTCTAGATTGGTGTAGTAGTGCTACGGCCATGTGGTTAAGAGTTTGTGTAATAAATTTTCTTTTACTATACATTTGTAAATTATTAAGTTGCCATAAGAATCATATGCATGTTTGAAATGGTGATAAGCAATGATTTTAAGAATCTTGTCCCGTTGCATGTGAGATTATGGAAGATGTAGTGAATTATGTGACAAGGGGTAAGATTTGGTTGAGAATGTGTTGAGATTATGTCATTAGTGATTATGTGGTGATACGTGAATCTTAAGCCAATTGTGGTTAAAAGAAAATGATTTGGGATTAGGATTGTATTGTATAAAACTGTATATGTGTAAGTATGCTTGTAGTGATGATCTTGTGGTAGAATAGTGAATCAAATGGCCGAAAAGGTGCTTTGATATAAAGTTGTGAAAAAAGCCCTTTATTATGTAAATGGGCAATTGACTAGTCAAATCTTGGCATGTGTATATATATGTTGTGATTATTAGTTAAGCATGTGTAAATGGTCCTTTTGGACTTTATTTTAGGCTCAAAACAACCTAATGAGACAAAAAGTGTGATTTAAACACTTTGTGCTGAGATTTTCAAAGAAAAGTAACTTTTTGCATCCAAGTATCCAAATTTATATCGAATTATAGGATCGTGTCCAAACTTAACTCATTAATTTGCTTATAAAGTAAGCTTCGTATAAGCACTTAAATCAGTCCAATCAAACATCATATAAGAAAATGGTGCACCCTAAAATTTTATTTTTGTGAACTGTCATATGACAACAAAAAATGTCATGTGCACCATATGACACAAAAAGGGAGCCTGTTGTGCCACATGATGGGATGCATGTGGTGCACACTACGGCACACTGCCCTTATTCTGAATTTATTTCTTTGACTTGAAGCATGTATTGTGAGTGATTAACGCAAGAAATTGTCTTATGCTGTATATTATATGATATGTGATTGATTTCAAATGATTTTAATAAAAAAGTCTTGGGTTACCAAGCACTTTTAAATTGAATGTTTCTTTAGTTGTATATTATATGTTGTGATGATTTGTTAACCCCTTATTATGCTAGATTTGTGGTGAAACTACAGTTTGGTAAGGAGAGAGGTTACAACACTTACCCATATCAAATCCAAACATAAGAATTCAAGAAAGCCACTCTTACATAACCTTGCAAGGAATAACTCTCATCACAAAACCCTTCAAATCTTGGACCTTCGACAACAATCACAATTTCTAAATAGACCATCTAGGAAATCAAAATTTTTAAAATGGGCTCATTTGACCAGCCCAACTCGTCAAAGTTGACGGGTTAGCGGGCTAGCCCGTTGGGCTGAATCCATTTTCTCGGCTCTATTCGTTATGTTTTCATTACTTGTTACTTTATTAATTCAAATGGAAAATAACTTTATAAATTTTTACTTGTTAACGTCCTATGTGTAAATTGTCATTTTTCATTGCCATGATATCGTTGTCCATTGCTTTGTTAATTTAGACAATAAATAACTTCATAAATTTTTACTTTTCAATAACCTATGCATAAGTTGTCATTTCCCTTTACCATATTGTTATTACTTGTTGATTTGTCTATTTAAATAGAAAATGACTTCATAAATTTTCATTTGTCAATACCTTACGTATAAGTTGTCATTCTCCTTTGACATGTTATGATTACCCATTATGAAGTTATTAATATAATATTTACTATTTGTTGTTTAAAACAAAATTCTTCTACCAAACAAAATTTTACTTGTTAACATGGGGGTATATGAAAATTGTCAATAAACTATATATTGGCATATCCTATAGAAAAGCTATTTAGAGTCTTGTCCAATGACATTGTCCTTGAAAGTAATTCTGACATAATTGTTGAAGCTCCTCAGGATTAAACAGAACCCTCTTATAAAATGAACAAAGTAATAGAATAGTAGAAATAATGTAGGATTAGAAGAACTTAAGATGAAGAAGAGAAGAGCTCAAAGACCCTTGAGCAGATATAGGCTCCAAAAACCATGGGCGGTTTAAAGGAAAATAAAGATAGCTTAATGACCATTAAAAGATTAAATACTACTTAATGACAATTTATAGAAACTATTTCTAAATTTTAATATTAAAGGTAATTAATGGTTTATAAAGTGCCCAACACCACATCTAACTTGAACATAGAGAAAAAAGTTAAATCTCTATTATATTGGCCTATTCTAATGAGATTTAGATTCGACGACTGTACGTAATATAGGCATTGAATACATGTAATATATAAACTATTGAGATTCAAATCAACGATTCTGAATTCATACCCCACTTAAAACTAATAAATAAGTGACTTTATTTGAATCGTTGATTTGGCTTTTAACGATTCAAATACTACAAGCACTCAGTACCTGTACTAAATACATTCACCAAATTCAAATCCATTCACGAATCTACTTCTCTTTCTAGCCATCTATTTGGTTACATTTTTATCTTAGTATATATGCACTAGGGTTTTCTCAAGTTTGAGCAATGTAAGATTTTTTTTGATACGGAAACATAAAAACTCCAATATAAACTTGGTTCCTATAATGCCTATTATGAACAATTAATTATTAATCAACAACATACAAAAATGAAAGCATCACTATTCACCATAACAACACGTGTGTGTTTGGATATCGAAAATAATCAATTTTTGGCCCAAAAAATTGATTTTCCATAAACTTATCCAAACACCTATTTTTTTGGTTAATTGATTTTTGTGCCAAAAATTAATTATTTTTGAAAGCTAAGAATTGGAGCTTTTGTGAAAAGCTTGTCAAAAAGTGTTGGGAAAAATTACAAAGAAAGACTCAAGAAAAAATTACAAAAAAGCATATAATTTAATTAAAATAAAACCAAACTCTCTTCTTTTCTCTTTTTTTAAAATAAAATTCAAACTTTATATCCTTAAAAAATTGATCTTTAGTATTTAAGAGTTAAATTATATAGTAATTTATATAGTTAAAATTGATTCTGATTAAATTATCTAAACATCTTCAATTCTATTAAAATTAATTTTAAAAAAATAGTATCCAAACAAATTGCATTACAATATAATAAATTATGATTAAAATCTAATACTTAATTAATTATTTTTATAATTTATTATACTCAATTGAAATCTAAACCAACATTACAACTGTCAAGTAAACGCTTCACACACCCGAAAGGTTGTGGACCCTGAAACTTGGGACAAAGCATAATCAAATTGATCATATCACCAACTTTTGTCAGAAGTCAAGCTTGGTGGAATGAATGATTTGAAAGTCTGCTCCAAATTTGATGCTCCTTCAAACTATGAGCTACGACCTCAAGTGCAGGATACTAAAATGCAGGGTAGAATTTCTTTCCACAGACAAAACCAAAGATTAAGGACAAGATTGGAAGAGGAATTAGCAACAGTGTGTGTAAACGAATTTCTGCTCCCTTAAGTAGCCAACCAAATGCCTTG
Source organism: Prosopis cineraria (assembly GCF_029017545.1). Lineage (NCBI taxonomy): Eukaryota > Viridiplantae > Streptophyta > Magnoliopsida > Fabales > Fabaceae > Prosopis > Prosopis cineraria. The sequence continues at coordinate 9,308,676 of NW_026555334.1, read as the reverse complement.
AAGTGTGGGGATGTTCAACACAAAAAGTTGGTCCAAAAGTTATAAGCCTTTAATAAACAGAAACTAATGGAGAAGGTAATAGCACACACTAAGAAATAAATTAAGAATAAGCACCAGGTGGTGATAATGAGCACTATAATCAGATTCAAAAATGGGAAGAAAAGACAAAGAAGATGGACAATCACATGGCTTCGTTATATGGCAAGGGGGAGAGAGTTTCAAATATTAGAAGAAGAAGATGCAGGAAAGAAAAACTGGATTTATTGGAGTGATTTTCTACCTTCATTTTCTTTTTTTAGATCATGGGTAATATAGTAATTGGGCAATGAAAATTATTTACAACGAAGTTTTTTAAGACTTCAAAACTATATATTTATTCATTTCATGGGAGTTTTGAGTTATTAGAATCCTTGTGTAAGACTAAATAGTGATTTTCCCTAAATTATTTATGTAGCAAATTCTGGAGTAATTGAGTTTGTGCCTTTTAAATCCCTGCCATCGCTATTATTCTCATTATTAAAGGATGTGAGAAATTACACCCTTTTTTATGTAATTAAATATGTTTGTTTCTTGTTTCACAAGGATTGGAGTTTATTTGTCCGTTATGTCAATAGAGACTTCAATATTCATGTATCATATTTTGCTAAGCTTGTTCATAAGTTAAATGCTAGTTTTTATACCTTTGATCATTTCTTACGTTTATCCCAAGAGATGATGGATGATGAAAGTGTTCCTGAAGGACAACTTATATTAATGCAATCTCTTTTGATTTTTAATACATTCCTTTCAGTCCCCAAAAAAAGAAAAAAAAAAAAACCCTTATCATCCCTTCTTTGTGTGGCCATTGGACTCCAATTATAGTTATATACTTAAGGAAGCAACTCAACATGATTGTAGCCAGCTCGTTTTCATGTCCTTTTATTTTTTTTTTATTTTAAATTTTTCTGCTTTATTGGAGTTGAAGGAGGATGCTATGATATAACTCAACAACTCATGGGAACCAACTTATGTATTTTAGCATAAATTTGTCCAATCTTTATGACTATTGTCCAATCGTCGTCGAATGTTTTTAATATGTGAGCACATCATATTGTTAAAAGACGACATATTGAAAAGAAAATCACGAAAAGCAAAATAAAATGTAAAATTAGAAAGGGCCATAACCACTATGGGGCAATTCGAAGGGGGGGGGGGGGAAGCCAACCAAATGATTAGTTTTTATTTTTTATTTTTTGAATAAAAGATTATTCATTCATACATTTTGATACTATAAAAGATTAAATTTAATATTTTTGTAATAAAAGATTAAATTTTGGTGAATGACAAAATTTTAAATGATGTTAAAATGTGACAAATTTATCTCTTAATAAATCAAATATAAAACTATCATTTTTACACATAATGATACTACAACTCATTAATTTGTATTAGGTATACATAGGGTGAAAATATAATGGTTATGTTTGGTTTAATATTAATATAAAAGATTAAATAAATAAGTTGGTTTCCTTATTTCTCAAATTAAAATCATATTTAGTTTATTTTATAAATTACTTCCTCTTAAAAAATGTAAGGTATTTTTTAAGGAGTTAAATGTTCAAAAATATAAAATATTTTTAATCTTTTGAGATGTAATCATTATTTTTTTTAAATATCTCTATTAATAATGATTTATATTTATTATAAAGTATTTAATAAAAATAAATATAAAAAATAAGGTTAATTAAAAGGTAGGTAACTATTTTATTGAAGATAAAATTCAATTAAAAAATAATGTGTGTATGCTGAATATATCATATCTTACATTTTTTTTTTTAAAATAAAGACGTATCATATTCAACGAACATGCCCATCATACCAATTTGAAGGCCCTTCATCAGTTGAATTATCAACACTTCATCAGTTGAATAAAGACGTATTCATTTACCATAATCAGTTATTAAAATTTTCAATTTGGTACTTCCAAATTAAAGGAGAATAATTCTGGCAAAAAAAAAATTAAAGGAGAGTAATTAATTAATATTTTAGAAATAAAGAATGTCATTCATAATAATGGGGAAAAAAAATAGAATACACTTAAATAATCAAATGAATGAATAATCTGAACCTTAAAAACGAAAAAACGACACCGCATCAAAGACGAGAGGCTAAACCCTACTGTAGTCTCTCTACATCACCAAAGCCACAGCCATGACCACTACAGCAGCAAATCCGGTGATGCCAAACCTGTTCAGGTCGGCGCTGCTTGCTGCCGGTACTGGTGCTTCTGACGTCGGAGCAGAGACCGAGGACGGAGACATTGTCGGAGCCCCAACAGGCGACTCGGAAGTCGAAGGAGAAGGAGATGACAGAGAAGATGCCTTAGGTGAAGCCGCCAGCACCGGCGGCCCTGTCGGAGACAAGATCGTGGGAGAAGAAGCCGGAGATCGAGCTGTTGTGAGGCTCACCAGCAGTGGAACTACCAGCATCAGCACCAACACAGCAGAGAAGCGAGCCATTTTAGAGAGAGAGAAACTGAAATTCTAGATAGAGAGAGAGAATGTGTAGTCCGTGAGACTGCAATTCAAGAGAGATGAGTTGCAGAGATAATTGTTTTGTGGTGGAGAAGAAGAAACCAGGAAGGGTATTTATAGGCAGAAGAAGAGAGCCGTTGAGAAGGCGAAATCATTATCACGCGGATCTCGAGAAAAAAGTGCACCGGCAAAGTGATTAGCTAGCTGAATTTTGAATTCTTAAAATTAAAATTAAATATTAAAAATATAATTTATAAAACAAATTATATAGAAATATATAATATCATGTAAATTATATATCAGATGAACAGATTTTTTATTCTTTTAAGCCCAGCTGTTTCAATATTTTAATCATAAAATATTAAATTTAAAACTCTTTAAAAATTTAAAGAAAGTAAGAAATTTGTCAGTTTCTTTTAGACGTTATCATCTTGGGCCAGTGAATTATAACTGTAGATGAATCGGATCCGTACAGGTGGCGTAGAAATTGAGGAAGAAGGACACGTGAACGCTGCTTCTTTTCTTACTAGCCGTTGAACGCCAACAAAGTAGTACTATTTTTGGTATTTCATGAAACACATTAAGTATATATGTAAATATCTTTTGGTATTACTTCGGAACCAAGTAGCCGTTGAACCTTAGCAAAATAAGGGCTGGCTTAATTAAAATTAAAAAATAAGTGATTTCAAAATAATTTAAATATTTTGTAAATATTTTATAAAAAACAAATATTAGTTTATATTTGATTATAATAATAAAATAATTATTACTTAGTTATTTTTTGATTTTATAATATCTTCATTTATAAAAATAATTTATGTTTATTTATTTTAAAATTTTAGATACTTTCATGTGTCTTTGCATTTTGTAGCATTTTTTTTCATCTATTGTATTAGAATATTTTTAAAATTTATTCAAAGTAATTTCTCAAAAAAACCAAAAATATATTATTTTTTATATTCTAATATTTTTAAAAACATTAAAATATATTTTTGATTCTCTAACTTTGTATAAAGTTATAGTTTGATTTTTAATTTTATAAAATATCTTTTCAATCTTCTAAACATAACATTATTGGTTAAAAATAATTACTTTTGTGTCAATTGTTTTTATCTTAAAAAATTAAACTTAACAAGTTAACATGTCAATATTTAAGAATATTTTATTAATATTTAAAATTTTAATAAATAATTGTGTTGATGGAACTGGTGGTGTCAAGGCCAACTAACTGAAAATACATTATAAAATTAACAAACCAAAATGAAGTCTTATATAAAATTAAAGAATTAAATGTACACTTTAATGAAAAATTAAAATAATTATCATAAAATGGATTATTCAAATATAAAATATTAAATGATTAAATATTAACAATCCAACCCTTCTGATACATTAAAATAAAAATAATAATGAATGGTTTATCATGAAAAAAGTGCTGTATATCATCCCAACCATTTTCACAAGAGGAGGTAAATGGTGAGAGATCCCTAGAGGAAGTCTAGACACTTGTAACTATCATGTCTGAATTTTTATATACTTATTCATGAAAGATTTAGGAATAAATTTTAAATAATGATACTTGTCAAATATGGAAAAATATGAGAAATGATTTTTAGAAGATATTGAGAGTGATCATTTGAACAAAGATATTCATAAGTGATGGGTTAATAAATAAGGATTATTTTTTTTTTGGGGTATAAAGGAAAAAATTAGAATTTGATGGAAATAAATATTTAAAAGAATTGCATTAATATTATTGATTAGGAAATACCTAAAAGAATTAATTATAATATCTAGAATATTAGAGCCTTGTAAAACCATCATTCTTCTTCCTGCCAATACTCCATAATAATCAATTACCAAAGCCCATTGTGAATCCATGGACGAAATTGAGTCTTTTCCTCTAGTGGATTAGTGTGGGGCTTCTCTTTTGAATGAAAATAATTATTCATAAATGCTCGATCAAGTTGGTGAGGAACTGCAACTAACATTTTTAAGGATGAGTGTTCGAATTATTGGGGGTGACAAACACGACCTCAAAGAGGTTATCTCATTGATAACCTTCCTATGTAAGGTCCACAATTTATGGGTTTTTGAATTAGTCTGGGGTGAGTAAAGAACTTAGCAATTATGCCCCAAGATTTCAAGTGGTTTCGACCAAAAAAAAAAAGAATTATTCACAAGCCACACATGGGAGTAGTTGCTCTGAACATGTAACAAATGAAAGTTAATAAGCAAACTTTCACTCTTTCCTTCCCTATTTTCAAAGTGAGTAGGAGAGAGAAAGAGAGTTTAACTTCCATGGAGTTTAAGAGTTTAGAGAGAGAAACTGTAACTCCGTCAAATACCATCCTTTTTAGCTCAAAATTCACATGCAAAATCAGAATCTAAACCTACTCAACTCAAGCTTTCATTTGAATCTAATGGTTCATGAAGATTCCCAAATTTTAGAAGGAAGTTAGGGAGATAAAGTCTAGCAACTCAAAGTTGTGAAATGCATGGAGTAAGGTAAGCATAAGTTTATGAATTTTTAGATGGATTGATGAGTTTAAAAGTTAAAATATGTAATTGAAAAGTACTGATCAGATATTCATTTTTTTACAACTTACTTATGGGTATTATGAGGTAAGAAAAATGATTGGAAGGTATTATGTAAATACCACTTAAAATAGGATTAAGAAAATTAATAATAAGTTTTGCCCTGTTATTTTGATTATTTTTATTGAGTAGGGGAGTCTCAATTGTTATGTGTACGGCTAAAGGAAATAATGATTTATTGAAGATTTGAGAGAAGAAAGAATATGTTTTTTTTTTTTTCTGAGGGTGAAAAGTTTGGTTTCTGTGGCTAATATAGGAAGTTGAAATGTAATTTATTTCTTGATTTTAGACCAAAATTTCACTGATTAGAGATCATATTGTGTTGTTTCAAACTATTATAGCGTAGTAGTAATATATAATAAGAAATAGGGGGTTTTATTGGGAGCAACAGTGCATGTACATCTTAAAAGGCAATTTCTCTTACTAATAATAAGAAAAAGAGTAATATAAGATGTTATAATTAAATTATGAATTTATTTATTTTGGATTGTGAAAATTGATATAATTGTAATTGAATAATTCTTTTAGGCTTTGATATTTGTGAGAAGCCCAAAGAAATTTATTTTCAAGAAAAGTTGGGACAAAAAAGTGTTTTGATATTTATCTAATTCTTGTACTGACAATGTTGATTGATTTAATGCTATATAATTTTTATGACCATGAATTATAGAAAATTTATGAATTAATGAGGTGTTTATTGCTAGTATGACACTTTGGCTATTATATGTCTATACTTGCTAAATTTCATAATTTATGGTCTAGGCTTATTTTTATGAGTGGATTATAATTGCTTGAAGCTTGAAATAGACTAATACTATTGAGATTTTTATAAATCTCACCTATCTTTTTATGTCACAAATAATAGATTCATCCAAGAACCATGGCAAGGAGAGAGTGTAATGAAGAATTTATCTTCTTTACCTTACTTCTTGATTATATTTTCATATATTTTGGAGTTGTAATATATATATATATATATATATACCTAGTTTCATAACTTTATTTTGAGTTGTAACTATGATAATACCTAGTTTAATTGTAATCATGGATAGATTTTATCTTAGTATGTAAATATTTTTATATATGGTAAAAGCTATTAGCATAAAATATTTATTCATGGTAACAAGATTCGTAAGGATATTGTAGTAGTTTTATGGTAATTATTACTTTAAATTTTTGGTCACTTAGAGGACATTTCCAGCTTCAAATGAAGTCCTACATTACTAAATTTGAACTTGTATATGATGAGATAAGATTTTTACAAAATAAGGTCAGAAATCTGGAAAAAAAATTCTGGAATTAACTGAAGCAATGAGAAACGAAAATTTCTCAATAAATAATGATGGATGTTTGAAGTCAGGGATTTTTTTTTCCTTGAAGAGGACTTTCTAAGCTTGATTTAGAGACTTGAATCACCACAATATGATTTTTATAAAATTAGTTATGAATTTTGTAAGTTGATGAAAAATTCTGGAAACGTGACCAAAAAATCAAGTTGACATTTTTTTTTTCTTTGATCTTTGATACTTGATGATCATCAAAGTTTAAGAAATGATCTTTATGATACTTGTTGTTAGAGGAGTAAAAATATAGAGATGCTTCAGTAACCTCTTGTGAGCTCTGGTCATGCATTTTCAGTGTTACATTAAAAAATTAAAAACAGAGCTGTATAGTGTATAGTCACAAGAGTAGGCTTTCTTTTTCTTATGCTATTTGTTTTTCACTTGGCTTTATTATTTTGATTTCTTAATTATTTTTATTTGATTACATTTTTATTTTTGTACCATACTTTTTTAAGAACTGTGATTTAAATTTTAAATTTTTGTGTGTTTTTAAGTAATTTCCAAATCTTTTTTTCTAATATTTTAAATGTAAAACGGACAAATATGATAAAATTGGAAGTTAACAAATTTTGGAAGAACTAGTCCTTTCGAGAAAGTCATTTCCTGATTTTTTTTTCCTTCATTGAACCAAAACCCTTCAAATTTCAAGTGAAAAATGATGATTAATGAAATTTCTAACTCTGGTCAATGAATTTGGATGAATTGTAAATAATTGTTTGTGGCGTATAAATATTTTAAAATAATTGTTTTCCATGCATAAATAATGTTTTGATGAACATGTATAAATAATGTCATTAAGAAACTCTCTCTCTCTCTCTCCCACCAATTAACTGTACCAGTAAAAGGGTTCTTTTGAAAAGTTATTAATTTTTTTTAACAATTAACTAATTTTTTATCACATAAAAGTTGTTACTAGGGTGAAAAAGTAATTTAACTTTTAAACTATAAGTTCAAGTGTATCTGAAATTCTAAACTTATTTTTTATACATTATTCTTTCTCAACTTTTAAAAATAATACAATGTAAATCTCATCATTGACAAAAGCTAATTTTAATTATTAATTAATAAAAAAAAAAAAAAAAGCATTAAAAATTACATAAAATGACCCAAAAAATTACAAAAAAAACCCAAAAAATTATAAAAAACTAAAAATATTTTATTGATCATTTTCTATAATTTTTAAAATTATTTTTTATTATTTTTCAGTCAATTAACAGTAAAAATTAATTTTTATTAACAGTAAAAATTACATTACATCATTTTTAAAAATTAAAAAAAATGTGACACAAGAAACAAGTTTAGAATTTCAAACATTCTTGAGCTTATAATTTAAAGATAAAATTGTTACTTGTTGATAAGACCTTATAAAAACAGCCTCATGGAGTCGTAAATTCTTTTGTTAAAAGAACATGTGAGGAATTCACGTGCACTTGAGCTATAATTACATGCATCATAAAAAGAGTATTTTCCATGTAAGTCTATCCACTCGGCTATGATTTCCAGAAAACAATGCGCTGGGTCAGAACACATCAAGCATGGGAAAGTCGCAGGTTCGATCATGTTCCTATGGAATAACTTGATAGTAAAATAATTTAGCCCCACTTTAGAGAAAAGAAAAGAAAGAAAAACAAGAAAAACAATTCATACATAAAAAGAAGTGTTGCCCACAAAGAATGCAATTTTTACAACTCATAAAGGCGGCAGCGACAGGCAACACCACCACCAACAATATGCAACACACTCTCACAAACACACATTTTCAAGCTCACGTACAAACACAAGCTAAGCTTGGCTTGAGGAAGGACCAAGAAAAAAGATAGACAAATCAAACCACCAGTAGAATCATGTTTCTCTCACTTGATGAATTCACCTATTTAAACTTCCAAGCATTTGCTATCAATTCTTTCAAATAAAAAAATTACATGAAATTGTCCACCTATCATGTTCTTATATAAGAACTTGATAGTGAACATCAGAAACATTTCACCTAAGTTTTCTAAATATGGTAAATAAATCTCTCTCGTAAGCTCTCATTCTCGGAAAATTTGCAAAGCAGGAAGATCATGAACCAGGAACAGCATTATTTGAATCACCAGCATTGGCTTTACCATTTCCAGTGGCATAACTGCTCAACTGGTTGTGAAATTCCAAGCCATAAATGTGGCCCATCTTGGCACGTTTGGTCTCCAAATACCTCCGGTTCTCCTTTGTGATAAGGGTTACTAACGGGATCCTACCAGAAATTGTCAAACCATAACCTTTAAGCCCAACATATTTTGCCGGATTGTTTGTCATCAGCTTCATCGATCGAACACCCAAGTCCCTCAACATCTGCAAATTGAGTTTCAAACATGTTGAAATTCAAGGATAAATCTTGTCTAGAAAAAACAGGCAAATCAAATAAATTATGAAAAATATGTTTCAGCATGTCAGACACTAACCCTTCATGTGCTAACTTGAGCCAAGTCTAGGCAGGCTAAAGCTCAAATTTGCCTTAAAGTTGATGGGCCTTAGAGGATGGACTTGAACTTAAACTCGTTGTTCTAGATGTTAGACCCAACCCTAGGTCCTATGTTAGGCAGAGCAACAATCCTAGTCGGACCTCTTTTCAATAATCTCTTTCACATGCTTAATTATCTCTCGCCTTTTTGATTAATTTGATCTCCTAAACGTTCTTATCCCAGCTCTACCTAAAAATTGAATTCTAGATTGTGAATCAACATGGAGTAAATGTGCATAAATGCTAAGAAAGTAGTTTATGCAGTTGAATACTCTAACCGTAAAGTACAATTCACACTACTTACCTGTGCACCAATGCCGTATTCTCTCGAGTCAACAGGCAGCCCCAACTCCTCATTGGCTTCTACAGTATCCCGTCCATCATCCTGTAAGTTATATGCACGAAGCTTGTGGCCGAGCCCGATGCCTCTTCCTTCGTGTCCTCGAAGATATACCAGGACACCCCTGCCAGCAGCCTCAATCTGCTGCATCGCAAGCCCAAGCTGATTCCCGCAGTCGCATCTGGCAGATCCAAATATGTCTCCAGTGAGACATTCAGAGTGCACCCTCACGAGAACATCTTTTCCATCCCCAATGTCACCCTGTTTTTTTTTTTTTAAAAAAAAACAGTTTTGATCACAAATACCACCCAGAATTGACTAATGAACAGCATAAAATCCAAATAGAAGACTTCCAGATTCTTAGAAAGAGCTTGGAAAAGTTTATTAGCTTAAGAGGCTTATATATATGAATTGACAAGCACCTATTTCTTAAAGACAAAACTACAGGCCCACATAAAATAAATCAGTTGAACAAACACCATCATTCTTTAAACTTCTGTTATTTTAAGGACCTTAATAGAAAAGGAAGAACAACAATCTTTACTTCTAAAGAGATGGAGGTTATTTGAAAACAAGTAAAATGCCAATAATTGTTATAAATGTCTTAGAAGAAGCTGCCCATTGAGCTAAACAGGCATCAATATGCCATTTGGCATACTTTCATCCATAGCTTTGCTTGTCCGCATAGTTTTACACTTTTACTTTCATTCTAGTTACTCTTCAGCAGTCACTCCCTTCATAGATAAGACTAAATGATTACATAGCATTGGATGGTTGTCAGGACAATCCCAGTGAGGCTTGGCAGCAAAAGTTCAATCAACGTAGGGAATATAACTAAATACTTTTAAAACTATCGACACAAAGAAATAGAAACAAAGTAATGCAACGATACCATAAAAACAGGCAGAAGGCTCAACCCCTGAAGCCAAAATAGTCTGATGAATACATCAGGTAGCAGTGCAAAACAAGAAATAAAAATCTCAATGATTACAGCCTTGACTTCAAAGCCTGGTCTTTCATTCATCTTTTAGCTTTTAGCCTTGGGCATTTTAGTTTAAAATGTGAACCCACTATTTAGTATCCACTATCGAGTCCCCTCATGCTCCCTTTTCCAGATGAATTTTTTCATCAAGATAGGTTTGCTCTTCAATACTCTTCATCAAATTTATGAGCATGATAAAGCTTAAGTAGGCAGCTTCAATAAAATGACTATTGAATAAACCTTTTTTAATACAATTTTCATAAACAAACTAGATTCTGATCCAGCAGAATTTAGTCTTGAATTTTAGTTTACAATAGATGCATAGGACTACCGTAGCTAATGACCTCAATTTGAGTTTTATGTTGCTTGTTTTTTAATTGCTCGACCAATATATTGGTGGTATGCAGACCATTTCTTATAAAACTCATGAATACTATCATGGGTTTAAAATCTAGGTGGTTTCAAACAATCATTCCAAGCACCAAATTTAGGCTAAGCGATAGGAGTAAATGGCAGAATATACACCAGATGAAATAAATTAATATAGCAGAATGCTCATACATACATAAATATTAGTAAATTATTATGTGCATGACTATATAGTTCAATGGAAGCAGAAGCGCTCCAAACCTTAACCATTGCAATATGTTCCATCCCATCTAAAAGTGATCTGTAACAGTAAGCAGTGAACGGGCCCCACATTGTAGGTATTTGCGCAGCACCAGCAAGAACTACTAATTTATCTCTCTTCCTTCTATATCTGCCAGAAGAATAAGTGTTAATCTCCTTGATAAGTAAATAAGCAACAGAAGAATCCATTCTGCATGAGCTTTAAATAGGGGAAGCTTTTTTTTTGGGGGGGGGGGGCGGTGAAGAGAAGGGACAACGTAACCTTGTAGCCTTGTAGAGAGTGAATTTTTAACTTCAATAAAATTTCTGTTTTTTTTTTTTTTTTATTTAGTGAATTGAATGCAGGGCCATCAAAAAGAATGATTTGAGGACTCCCATATAATTAACTATGTATAAGAATTTTCATTTATTAATATGTTGCAATGTAAAAACAGTTGACCAAGGATGCCACATGTTAAAAATTAGTATCACAGAAGTTGAACAGATTCAAATTCTAATCAAGTGGCTTGAATTTTCAGGCCAAAAAAAGGAGAAAAGAAGTGGTTAGAATTTAGTAGAATATCAAACAACATTTTCAATTGTGGTATCTGTGCTTAAAAGCAAAATCTAAACATGACAACAAAAGTATGCATGCAGCAACAGTCTTTGTACATCTTCCAAGAAACAAAAAAAGTTACCTTATTAAGTCAGCGATAGAAATTATTTTCAAGTTTTCATGCTCTGCAAACTGGCGAAGCTTTGGCAGTCTAGCCATGGAACCATCATCATCTACAACTTCACATAGAACTGCCGCAGGTTCCAAACCTGCAAGTATGGCAAGATCAACTGACGCTTCTGTATGTCCAGCTCTCTTCAAGACTCCACCTTCCCGGTATTTTAATGGAAATATATGGCCTGGACGATTAAAATCAGATGGTTTTGAATCTTTGGATGCAAGAGCCAAGACTGTTGTTGCCCTATCCCTTGCTGACACCCCTGTGGTGGTACCTTGTTTAGCATCCTACAAATGCGATGTAAATTGTTTAAATCCATCACTATATGTAAATAAATGCCACAACTAAATAAAAGAGATTTCCAACAACATAACAGTGATGACGAACATATATCCTCCAAATCGAATGTCATTTTGAAAAATGATAATTGTTGTCACTTAAACTCTTGGAAATAAAAGAATCAGGTACAACAAGCTAATGTTAGATGAAACAATTTATTTCCTAAAGTTTAGTTCTCTGCTAGTTCTAGCTGATGACGGCAACAGAAGACCCCAATGAGGGTTAAGCATTGAGTCCAGATGTGAATGCGCATTTAGTAATAATACATACCACTGTCACAGTGAATGCAGTACGAAGTTTCTCATCATTATCCTTACTGTCTACCATCAAAGGAAGTTCCAATCTCTCCAGATCTTCCTCTTTCATGCTTACACAAACTATCCCAGTTCCATGCTTCACAATAAAAGCCATAGCCTCAGGTGTTGCCAATTGTGCTGCCATTATCAAGTCTCCTTCATTTTCCCTGTCCTCATCATCTACAACCAATACCATCTGTGTCACCAATACCAGTCAGTAAATAAAGTTAAGCTGACAGCAATACAATAGCATGACTTTAACCAAATTTGACCAAAGAAAAAAAAAATCTTCTCAAAGGGAAGATGAAAAGGAGAGAGAGGGACATGCTTCTCAAAGGGAAGAGGGGGAGAGGGGGAGGGAGAGAATAACAACCTTTCCCTGGCGAATATCCTCAATAGCCTCAGGGATTGAAGCAAAACCTTCTGTGGGCAAATCAAATTCATCATTATCAACAGGAAAACCCATGCTTGTTGCCACTGTATTAGTTGCTTGTATTCCATGTCCAATTGCTTGTTTCTCGACATTATTTCCATTTGAATTTAAAACAATGTCGTCTCCTCCAGATATCAGAGTTGCCTTGATTTTACCAACACTCCTGACACTTGGCAAGAATTTAGAATTTAATCGAACAATTGCCAAATCAGATGCAAGTCCTTGAATAGAATGCAACCCATTGAACAATTTTAAATGTTGGCATGCCCTGCATAGAACACTAGAGAACAAAACAAGTTCAATTAGTAATTGTCATATCCAAACATAACCAAAAGAAATAGCTGAATATTAGAGGCCAGTTGATGGTTCAGTAAAACTCTTAGATCCAGGAAACAAAATACGGTTCAGTAAGTTAATATGTAAGGAGACAAACTTTATCTAAACTATTTAGACATGAACGTTAAACATTTTCCCTAATATAAAGTAATGAGGGCAGAGTTTTCCCCAAAAAAAAAAAAAAAAAGTAATATGGGCAGGATACAAGAAAAGAATTTGAAGAAAGTTGGAAAAGCACTACGTACATTTGATCATTTGATGGACATCCTAAAGAATAGTAGAGCTTCACATAAAATACAAGGTCATAATCAGAATTTCCACACCAATTAAGGAAGTGTCGTTCATTTAAAAAGAAATGAAAAAATAATCGTCTCTCCAATAAGTATATGCATATACTAGAAAGCTGGCGAGTCACATTGAACTGAATCAAGAACCAGATTCCTTCAAGCAGAGGCCATAGATATATTATGGCTCATAATTCAAGTCAAAACCATTGTAATTGAAAAAGAATTCAACAAGTTGGCTTCAGATAACGTCTGCAAAAGGTTGTATCGCCTACACTGGAAACTGTTCTGTCAACAGTTAAAAATGCGTGCAATCGAACCAAAATGCATAAACATCATATAGAATAATTATATTTTCCGAGAATCAATCGCAGATAGATAAACGAATAACAGGATTAAAGCAAGCCAATAGTGAATCAAGAATGAATAACACGAAGCAAAGAAAACACAAAAGCACAAGACTTTATAACCAGAAATGGAATTATCGTGAGAATTCACCCATGACGACCCAATCCCAGAAGGCATCAACCGTTTCTCTCTGAGAGACCAGAGAAATTAAACAAGAGGCCAGGAAAAAAAGGGGGGGCAGAAACTCACCTAGGACGCGAGAGAGATGCTGGAGAAGAATAGGAGAAATTGAGAGACGCCATTGTTTGCTGAAGCCTGAGGATTCCCTTGAATGCTTGAGGCTGAATCAAGGGTTGCTTCGCTAAGGTTCTGCTACAGACGGTTGATAAGAAGAGTTAAGACTCCCTCGCTCCCGTTCGTTTCTGTGTCACTGACCGAATTTATGTGTCCGTTTCCTTCGGATCCGTTTGAGAAGAGAGCCTTTCAATAATGAAAATGAATGGAAAAAATGAAGAAGATAAAGATGAAAAGAAAGCAAACCAACAATGGATTTGGTAGGTCGGTGGAAAGAGGGAAATAAAAAGGGGGAAAAAAAACAAGTTAAAGTGGTCAAATGGTCCTGTCGAAAAAATTCAAGTCCAATTGGGAGGCGGCTTGTATGTTGTATCTACCTTGTTAGAGTTGTTATTATTATTATTAAATTAAAGTTGACTTGATGGTTTAGATTGGATCATTTTTTAAAAATATAAATATAAATAGAATAATAATATAATTTGTTATTCCTTTTAACTATTGATTAATTAAAATTTTTTAATTCCTAAAAATTAAAATTTTTGAAACTTTTCTTTAAAAAGAAAATCAAGAATTTTTGTTAAATGACTATATAACTTTATAATTAATTACATAACTTGTATAACTAAAAAATTACATGATTAAATTTCATTTTAAATATCTTGTATACTTATAGAATTTTCATAAAAATTAATAAAAATGTAAACAATGTATAAAATCAAATTTTTTTATGTCAGCTACAAGTATTAAATTCATTTTTTTATAAACTCCATCTAATAATTCATTATTCATTTTAACCTTTAAGAATTAATTTATTTAATAAATCCAATTAGAAGGGGTTGATTAAAATAAAATAAAATATAAGGACATGTAGATTAGTTTTTCTTAATTCTTAAACTTTGACTTGTTATAACTAATCTTTATAGAGTTTAGAAATTATGAAGATTAAATTATATTGAGTCAAAAAATTATAATTAAGAACTAGATTGTTCTTAGTCAATATATATATATATATATATATATATATATATATATATATTATATATATATATATATATAAAGCTGTTCCAATTCAAAGATAAGAAATTGAATCATACTGTTTATGTACTAAAAATTTTATTTTCCAAAATATAAATTAATTTTCATTGTTAAAATTTGATATGTTTTTAGTTCATAAATTTTTATCACTTCCACAAATTACCATTAATCAATTAAAACTACAAACTTCTACTATTGAATTTTAAAATAAAATTTGTCATCAGAAGAAATCAATTAGATATATGAATTTTTAAAAAAATAATTCAAATATTTTACTAAACTTTACTCCTTTCATTTAAAAATGTAAGTCATTTTTAACTAAATCTCACCCTAAATAAAGTAGTTACTTATCTTCAAATAAATTATATATTTTTATATTTATTCTTATTTAATAAGATGTTTCATCCTAAAATAAATATAAGTGATTTATTTAATAGAGATATTTTTAAAAAGGTAATGATTATACCTTTAAAGATTAAAAATGTTTTATATTGTTGAAAATCTAACCCTTTAAAAAAAATTTTTTATTTTTAAATGAAGGAGTATAAAATTATATGATATTAAAAATTGAGCAAAACTTTTAAAAAAATATTTTATATTATAGACCGAAGAAGTACTGTAACTTTTATAAGTACATTGAGAAAATTATTTGTACCGGTATTTTTCAAGAAGTGATAGTTTGGCGTTGAATAAAGTTGAACTATATTTCCACTTTAATTGTTTCTTATATTCGTTCCTATTTTATAAAAGTAAACGGACGTAAAAGAAAAATTGCTTTGGTATGTTTTGGCGACATCATTTTCCGGATTTGGGAAGGGACCTTGAAACTGCAGCAGCCCACTGAATTTGAAAGGCAAATCCCTTCGGAGTTTGGGCCACACGGGCATCACAGCGATGAGCACTGCGCGCTCATTACACGTGGCCAAATTGTGGCCTTTAACTTTATCATCATTCATTTTAAATTAATTTTCAAATATTATATTTATTAATATAAAAATTATAAAAAAAATTAATATTAAATCTGGATGTTTAGAGTAGATATATATGTGACATGTAAAAATAATAAAAAAATTTAATATTAAATTAAATTATCTAAATTATAATTGAATTGTTTAAAGTATATTTGAATAGTCAAATTATAAAATTATAAAAAATTTTAATATTAAATTGAATATTTTAAATTATATTTGTACCAAAAATATTGGTAATAGACAAATTGATTTAAAATTTTATATTTTTTAAAATTTTTATTTTGATAACTGTAATTAAAAATAAAAAATTTTAAATTTAAATGATATAAATCTCGTTAAATATTATGAGTATCATAGTTTTTATTTTTGAATGAGTACAAAAGACAGTTTACATTTAATATCAAAATTTTTTATAATTTTTATATTAATAAATATAATATTTAAAATATTTAAACATTAATTTAAAGTAAACGGTTGAGATCATTTCAAAGTGAAATGAAAGGCCACAATTTAATCACATAATGATAAGTGCTCCGTGCCGAATGCAAAATCTTAGAAGTCAGGTCAAAGAAGAGGCTCACAACATTTACAATTATTTTAGCTTTTTATTTTTAAATTTTTTACATTTTTTAATCATATTTTCATTAAAAAAACAATAAAATCTCCTGTACAAATAATAATTTAATATCTTGAAATGCTATTAATAAATTATAAAGCAAAAGGGCCATTTTATCTTTATTAAAAGTAATAAGCCTTAATCATAATTTTTACTTAAAAAATAATAAATTTTATTTTGTGAATTACAAGAATTAAATAACAAATTATAACTTATCAAACGTAATTTTTATTATTAAAAAAAGCCTTAATCATAACTCATGATTAAGGAATAATAACTTTTTTTATATAAATCATAAAAATTAAATAAAAAATTACAATTTGTCAAGTATAATTTTTGTTATTGAAATTAAAATAACAAACTTTTATTTAAGGAACAATAACTTTTATTTAAAGAATCATAAGAATTAAATAAAAAATCATAACTTATCAATAAAGGTAAAATAATCTTTTTAATTTAAAATTTATTCACACAAAGGTCCCCTAAAAACTTCAATGAAATTATAACATTTTGATGGATCAAATTATCATTTATATAATTTGAGAAGATTCTATTATCATTTTTTCTATTTTCATTAAATATTTGGGAGAATGACAAATAAATTTCTCAAAATAGAAAAATGATAGTTTAGTCCCACAAGATATGATAATATCTTCTAAGTCTCAAAAAAATCTAATTGTCATTAAAGTTTTTGATGTCTCATCAAAGTTTTTAATGACAATTAGATCTCTTGAAACTTAAAAAGTATTATCATATTTCACAAGATGAAATTATCATTTATCTATTTTAGAAAAATTTATTTGTCATTTTCCCTAAATATTTTATAAAAGTGTCCTAATAATAAAAATTAAAAGTTTAGTATATCATTTTTTATTGAGAGAAACAAATGAAATAAGAATATGATTGAAAAATAATTATAAAAATTGTCTAATGTTTTATATTTTAAATTAAGTACTCTCTCCGTTCAAAAATATAAGGCATTTTTAATTGAATCTCATCCCTCAATAAAGTAGTTACTTACCTTTCAACTAACCCTATTTTTTTATATTTATCCTTGTTAAACACTTATAATAAATATAAAATCATTATCAATAGGGGCACTTTTGAAAAAAGGCAATGATTACATATCGAAAGATAAAATGCCTTATATTTTTTAATATCCAACTCTTTAAAAAATATCTTATATTTTTCAATCGAAAGGAGTAAAATTTTAAAATATGATTCATCATCAAAAGAAGTCTATTGAATACTTCAAGAACTTGTACCACAAGTCATGCTAATTTATAGTTTAGCTTTGCTATATTATTTGACTGAGCGATTTTTTGCATAGATTACACAAATAAGATAATGAAAACACATTTTTATTTATACCACGTACAAAATATTAATATTTTTCCTTATATTAGGAGTGTTTGAATTTTGATTTTTGAACCTACTTCTTCACATCAAATTACTGCTCAATCTAGTCTCAGTATTACATAATTTTGACAATCGATCCCATCATAAAAGGCAATGTTTTGATGTGTATTCGCCACCCCAAAACTCAGTTTCATACAGATTTGAATTTGAAAACACATAAATGTAAAAGCAGCTTTCTTTGCCTCCATATGTTTTTATCTTAGGGGAGGATTGAGGAGATTTTAATCAATTCGATTTTTTTAAAAAAATTGCATAAATGGGGGTTATAAAATTTTATTAAAGATAACATCTAAATTAAAAGAGTAAGAAAATTAACTAAATTTGTTTAACCCCACTTAGTTTTTTTTAAATTAAATTAATTAGAATCTCCCCTCCTCTTTCCTCCCTCCCTCCCACTGATGTCCAATCAAACAAATTAATTTTAAGTGGTTAAGGATTCAAATTTCAACTCCTGTAAATGTAGTAATTTAATTGAAAAAGGTTTGCCCTTGCTTTCAACACCTCAGGAGAAAAAAATCTCTATGCTTGGCGAAAGTCCTCATGCTAAAAAAAAGGGAGGGGAGGATGATAAGTAAGAACCTTATAAAAATATTAATATCAAATTAAGAACTTTAACACTAAATATGATAAAAGAGGCACTAAAATTTGAGAATGTTAGTGTTCAAAATTTTAATTTGACATTAATATTTTTATAAGGTCCTTATTTGTTACTCTCTAAAAAAAATTAAACTCTTGTATAGGGATCTCATTGTTTATTGTTAAAGAGAAAAAAAGATGATATTTTTAATTACTCACAGATATCTTTTTATTAGAAGTAATTTTATTTAATACATGGCCAGACACTAAATATAGGTGTATTTCTACTAATAAAAATTTAAATTTTAATTTATCATGTTGTAAATAATGAGTAGCCCTTTTGCTAGACATAATCCCGATTACTTAAAAAAGAATAATTTTATTGAATGTTATTCAGTACTAGAATTTTTTTTTTTTTGGGATATCTTACTAGAAAATCGGATATAGTCCAATGCATGAAACAAATGAAAGGCCGACAAACATGCTGGCCCAGCCCAACAGGAAGCCCATGAATGAAAAAGTATGGAGAATGTCCGTTATTATGAGTGATCTCAATTCTCAATTCTCAATTCAAGGAGGAAATCTCAAATGTTTTTTTTTTTTTTTTCAATTCATGTTTGGTCGTTGTTTGCTGACATCATGGAAATGGTCATTTTTGGCTTTATAGATAGCGGCATACATGAGTTGACATTAATAAATAATTAAAATATTGAATCTCTTAAGACCATTTAAGGGTAGTATTTGATGAGCAGTCTTATTTAAAAACAAACGAATAAATGGCTTGACCTTTAAAAGACAAGTTGAGAATTTGTAATATTTATAGAATTACTTGCAGTTCAAAGTTCAAACCTATATATTAATCTTCTATTGGATGTTTATTGGTTTTTGACTATAACATGACTGCTATGAATCCACCTGGAGCATCAAAACAAAACCTAAACAATATAACAAAGTATAATAAAGAAAACAAGAAAAATATAGGCTACCAAAAACATGAAAATGTCATCCAAGTTTGGACTTTTGCAGGAGTCATTGAAAGATATAATGATTTTTTTTTTTTGGGCCAGAGAAAGATAAAATGAATTAAACTATCAAGGATTGGATCTATTCTAGATAATTACACTTAAGTTTTAAAATATTAATTTAATTAGAATTAAGTTCTGGATAAAAAATTTTGTCAAATAAATTAATAATAAAAATTCAAACATTATAGTTGAGATTTTTTCCAAATCAACTTTTTCAAAAAAAAATGATAATAATAAGACTGCCTTTATAATTGAAATTTTCATTTGCAATTTTTTGAATTGATTTATAAATATTTTTAGAAATTTTTGTTGAAAATTAAATTGATATTTTTATCCCTACCTGACACTTTTCCTTGAAATTCTTTTATAATCTCTCTAAAAAGTACTTTAATAAAACGTCGATATGTTACAAAAAATTTCATGTATTAATTTATATCACGCAAAATTTGAAAAATAACCATATTATTTAATCATAAATAACATGATATTTTCTTCATTTAAAAATATAAGATATTTTTTAAAAATTAAATATTAAAAAATATAAAATATTTTTAGTCTTTAGAGGTGTAATTGTTGCTATTTTTTTTCTAAAAGCACCCCTATTGATAATGACTTTATATTTATTATAGGATGTTTAATATGAGTAAATATGAAAAGAAAGGATTAGTTTGAAAGTAAATAACTACTTTATTGAGAGGTAAATTTGATTAAATATTTTATATTTTTTAACAGAGGATGTATGTTATAGTCTTGATTTGATTAGAAATGTTTTATATTTTTTGAGGAATTGGATGTTCAAAGATGTAAGACATTTTTAATCTTTTTAAGGTATAATCATTGTTTTTTTTTACAAGTTCCCCAATTGATAGTGATTTTATATTTATTATAGAATATTTAATAGAAATAAATATAAAAAAATATGATTAGTTTAAAAGTGGGTAACTACTTTATTGAAGAATAAGATTCGATTAAAAATACCTTATATTTTTAAATGAAGGGAGTATGTTTAATTTTTATATTGATATTAATTTGATAGAAAAGTGGCCAATTTTTTTTTAAAAAAACAAACTACGTTTAGTTCCTCTTGTACACCGTATTTTTTTGCCAATATTCTAAAGTATATTTTAAAAAAATATTTAATTCTTAATATAAGGTACTAATATGATATTGATTATTTTTTAAATATTATTTTTTATTTAAACTTATTAAGCATGAGAAAAAAGTAATGTCAAATTGAAAATTTTTTATTTAAATAAAAATAAAATTAAAAATTTATTTTATTTTCAGTTAAATTAAAGACTCAACCACAATGAAATAGTCAAAGGTCAGTGTGATCATTAATTAAGTTTATTAAAAATAAAAAAAATGAAATACCTCCAAGTATTTATTATTCATCAGGTAAAAAAAAAAAAGTATGCATTATTCCCCTTCAATGCGAGGAGAATCATTTCAAAACAATCATTATCCCCTTGGGATTTGAAACATCGAAAGACTAAAAAATGAGAATGATTACTTCCCAAATTAAAAAACACAAACTTAAAAGATGAGAATGATTGTTTGAAATTATTAGAAATGTCAGTTTTCCCTTCAATTCATGTTCACGAGGCAGAATGTCCATTCTTCTCATTAACAATGTTTTCACTCACTCCCTTGTCTCTTTATGATACATTGGAATTTTCTTCATCTTCTCAATCAATCCCATTTTCGTATTTTTTATAAAAATAATTTTGTTTAACACATGACCAAATATTAAATGTTAGTACATTATTTAGTAAGATTCGAATTTTAACTTATCATCATTATGGAAAGCTAGCTCTTTTTGCAAAATCCAACTCCTATTAATATCTCATTAATCTATTTAATTATTCATTTAATTTAACAATATAAGATTGCCAATTATACATTGGAGCTGAATTATAATTTTTGGTGAAAGTTTAATTATTTAAGCTAAAATCTTAATTTTAGCCCAAGCTTTTTTTTTGTTCCCGAGGCTAAGTAATAGCCTTAAAAAGTGTGGCATCTCTTTGAAAAGGCAAGAGTGGAGGGAGCTTTGGAATAACTACAACTAATAGCCTTAAAAATGTGAAATGTGGAGTTAAGAAAAAAAAATTATGACCTTTTGCCTATGTGATATACAGGACCTCTCAAACTCTAATCAACTCAATATATTTCAATCAATTCAATATTTGATTTGATCAAACCAAAAACTTCTTCCTTTAACAAACAAGATTATTTCCTTTAGAGCAGCATGCATCTAGTAGATTAGCAGTAAGTCATTAATAACCAGCTGAGTAATAACTCTTATAGAACAATATCATCATTGCTCTAGCATTTTTTAGTTTTTCATCTTATATTTTTTGTATTTTCTTTTGTATTAATATTAATATTATGTTTGCTCTCATCATATAATTCTTTCTTTTTTTTTTCATCTTTATTTCTTCATTTTTAAGAACCTACATTTGGGAGAATTGTGGCCAAAGACTTTGGAACTCACCATCTCATTTAGAAGTTAAGTATGTCGCACCGTTTGAGGACACGCTTGCACAGTGCACATCATGATATTAAACTAAACGTATTATTCATTAAGGGAATATTAATCATTTTGTCCATATAATTTTGACTTAATTGTAATTCAATATCTAAATTTTTAATCTTAAAATTTTTAGTAATTTAAAATATTAATTCTTAAATTTCAAAATATTTTTTTATATTTATTTTATTTTTTAAATATGTGGACTAATATTTAAATGGTTAAATTATAGGGGTTAAATTACATTGAATTAAATTTAGGAACTGAGTTATAAACAACTCAAAATTATAAAAAATGAATTACAACGATTCAAAACTTAAGAACTAAGTTACAAATAAATTAAAATTACAAGAACAACTATTAATTTTTCCTTCATTCAATTACAATCATAAAGAAGTATTATCATCTTGTTTTGAAAAACATTTAAGTAATGATAGTATGTAAATGGCCATTAAACCAAGTGCCAAAATACAATATGCCACTCTAATTGAAACATTTTATTTATACCATTAGTTAACAATGTAAATAACTAGTTTAAAGAATGAGTTCTCAGTTCTCACATCCAATAAAATTAAAGTGTTAATTAGCAAAACGTTCATACAATTTTTTTGTAATGAACCATTGCTTAAAAATCTTTCATGTAAGGATAAATATAATTTTTGATCCATGTACTTTACTATATTTTTTTGGTGTTTTAGGTTTTTATATTTTTGTTTTCCATTGCTTTCAGCCCTTTATTAGCAAAGCATAGGGACCTTGAAAGGACCCAACATAATAAAAAATAAAAATGTAAGAACCTAAAATGCTGAAAAAATATAGGGACTAAAAGCAAAAATTCAAGTAAAATACAGGGATAAAAAATTATGTTTACCCTTCATATAATTATATACTACATTATTTTTATTTATAAGTCACTTCCAACATGTTTCATTAGTACTAAAGAAAACCTTAAAACTTATTAACTCTATTTTAAAATTTAATAAGTTCTCAACTTTACTCCTCTTAAATATACACTTTCAACAACAAATTCGCTCTTTAAAATACAATATGCCACTCTAATTGAAGCCATTTTATTTATACCATTAGTTAAAAATGTAAATAATAACTTAAAGAATGAGTTTTCAGTTCTCACATCCAATAAAATTAAAGTGTTAATTAGCCAAAATGTTCGTATAATTTTTTGTAATGAACTATGGTTAAAAATCTTTCATGTAAGGGTAAACATAATTTTTGATTCATGTATTTTACTCACTTTTTATTTTTGATTCCTATACTTTTTTTCAGTATTTAAGTTTCTACATTTTTGTTTTCCATTACTTTCATCCTCATTAGCAAAGTATGGGGACTTTGAAAGGACCCAACACAATAAAAAATAAAAAATAAGAACCTAAAATGCTGAAAAAATATAGGGACTAAAAGCAAAAAACTCAAGTAAAATACAGGGGTCAAAATATGTTTACCCTTCATATAATTATATACTACTCTAATTTCTATTTATAAGTCACTTCCAACATGTTTCATTGGCACTAAAGAAAATTTTTAAAATTCATTAACTTATCTTAAAATTTAATAAATTCTTAACTTTACTCCTTTTAAATATACATCTTCAAAACATATTCTCTTTCCAACGTTCAATGGAGGGTTAAAAAAATTTATGATAAAATTTAATTACGTGACTTATAAATAAGATCAAAAAAATTATCTCTCCCTCCCCTAAATAGGACTGGCGGGAGTGTGATCCAACTAACCTGTATTTTTCATACATTGAAGTGAAATGATAAATATTAATAATTATTATTCTTTTATTTTCACTTAAAACATTTTTTCTTTTTCAATAAAAATTGATGGTAAAAAAGAATTATCATTAAAATCATCATTATTTTATTTATTTTACACATAAACAGCTGCCCTGTGGGTTATCCAAATTAGATTTGTTTTTAAATAAATTTAATTACAACTCTAAAGTAACGGTACCAGGACTATTTGTGCGTGTGTGTGTGTGTTCCCATTTTGATTCCTTAACCTTTTTGAGAAACAAAAGAAGAGTGTGTGTATGTGTGTTCCATTTGATTCCTTTACCTTTTTGAGAAGAAACAAAAGAAGAGAAACAAATTTCAATTTTTAAGGATTTTCTGTTCCCATTATTCTTTTAATATCATAATGTTTAATAGTAAAGTAAACCCAAAGTCTTTCGAAAAAGAAACGATCGTCTTAAAATTACTGAAATCTGAAAATGACATGTATCATCACATTGCTAATGAGGCTACAAATAATTTAAAACAAAAAAAAAAAACAAACAAACACAATTACTTAATACTACCATGCGCAACTCAATATTTATGTTTAGCAAGAGAGATGCTCATATTTATCAACTATATTTTTAAATCTGAACTGTTGTTTTTTTTTTTTAATTTTATCTCTAACCTAACTTTAAATATATCAATGTTACGTTTGAATTTAGGATCACTCCCAAACAAGGAAGGCAACATTGTTACTATGACAGTTAATTGTTGACAAATTTGAGCCAGTTAAAATAATCATATAAATTTTAAAAAATATATTTTTCTAAAATTAATATATATCATAAAATAAAAATCATATATTTTAAAATTATTTCATATTTATGAAATATAGTATATATTTTTTTAAAGGGTCGCAATCTCCTGTGAACGTATCTCCGATGATCTGCCAACCCAAGTGAAGGCCACGCACTGTAACGTTGGCCACACTTTGTAAATACCGAACTCACATCACACACAAGGATTCCCTCTTCAATTTCTCCATCACAATTCATAGGGTCTCATTCTTCTTCGTCTTCTTCGTCCTCTCCTGGAGCAAGCTCTGGTCTTGCTCTGCAAATGGAGACCTATGCTTTGCACTCGCTCTCCACCTCAACCTCCTTCTTTCGCTCATCCTTGCTCCGCCAACGTTCTCGCTCCATTTCCAATGCTCAATTCTCTTTTCCATCGAACCCCGCTTTCCAATCCCATTCACTCCATCTCTCAGATCACCTGTGTCTCGTTTCTCTATCTCCCTTCCTTCCAAATCTTCCATCTTTATTACTCCTACCCGTAAGTCCCCCATAGCACACAGCCCAATTCAAGCTTCTTCTTCGTCTTCTCCGCCACCACCTCCTCCGCTACACAAGGCGCCAAAACTCATTCCTTTGATTATTCCATAGGTATAGGTCTTGCCGTTCGCTTTTTAGTTCCCAGACCAGTTGAAGTCACTCCTCAGGCGTGGCAATTGCTCTCGATTTTCTTGTCGACTATTGCAGGGCCTGGTTTTGAGTCCATTGCCTGTGGGGGCCTGGGCTTTTTTGGGACTGACGGTTTCCATTGTCACCAGAACACTGACTTTCTCGGCGGCTTTTAGCGCGTTCACGAATGAGGTGATCTGGTTGATTGTGATCTCCTTCTTCTTTGCTCGTGGGTTCGTGAAGACTGGGTTGGGAGATAGGATCGCGACGTACTTCGTGAAGTGGTTGGGGAAGAGTACGTTGGGTTTGTCTTATGGGTTAACGTTCAGTGAGGCGCTGATTGCGCCGGCGATGCCGAGCACCACCGCAAGGGCCGGTGGTGTGTTCTTGCCTATTATTAAGTCACTGTCGCTTTCGGCCGGGAGTCAGCCGGAACACCCTACGGCTAAGAAGCTGGGTTCTTACCTCGTTCAGACACAATTTCAGGTTAGTTTTCAGTTTTCAGTTTTCAGTTTCAAAAACTGTCAGGCTGAATAAAATTCTCCGGCGAAATATAGTATAATCTACAAATTGTCTCATATGGACTTTGTAGTTGTGTCACTTTTATGGTAATCTTAACTGAAAAAACAGGAAAAACTATGGTGATTATGATCGATGTTCTTTTTGCAGTTCTTCGCTAGTTTCCCTGCTTTAATGAACTAGGCATCATGTATGTCTACTATAGTTGTGCATTACTATTAGAAGTGATCATCATAGACTGCGGTGTTGCTAGCTTCTCTGCTTCCTGAGAGCTGTTCCTTGTTTGAACATTGTTATCGTGCGATAAGGAAGTGACTTTTGCATTGCCATTGTGATCTGTGACAGTCTGCTGGTAATTCTAGTGCTCTTTTCCTGACTGCTGCAGCTCAAAACTTACTGTGTGTCAAATTAGCGGAGGAGCTGGGGGTGATGGTTTCAAACCCTTGGGTTTCATGGTTTAAGGCAGCCAGTTTACCTGCATTGGTTTCTCTTCTTGCTACACCGTTGATTTTGTACAAGCTTTATCCTCCTGAAATTAAAGATACACCAGAAGCACCCAGCCATGGCTGCAAAGAAACTGGAAAGCATGGGTCCTGTCACACGGAATGAATGGATTATGGTTGGTACAATGCTTCTTGCGGTCTCTTTATGGATCTTTGGGTGGTCATGAGGTTCATTTAATGTCAACAAATAAAAAATTGTGTGCATTTATGTTTTGACTTGGTGGAATCAAGTATCATGGAGATACTGAAAAATACAGAATCTTGAAACAGGAAAGTGAAGTAGAATATAATTTTTCTTGGCCATCTAGTTTCTATCCCTTTGCTTCTTGTTGCTAAAGTTGGGGGAAATTTTTCAACATTCAAATTTATTCTTATTAGATGACACTATGTTATGTCATTAGTTCTTTGATGTCTTCCCGAACAAATATAAGCCATTGATGATTTTAGGAATACCTAATAATTACATTTTTTTTGTTACTCTTTTTCTTATTGAGCCATTGATCCTGTCAACATTTCTTGGTGATGCAGGGGACTCCCTTGGCATTGCAAGTGCGGTAGCTGCAATGATTGGCTTATCAGTGCTCCTTGTTCTAGGAGTCCTTGACTGGAATGACTGCTTGAATGAAAAGTCAGCATGGGATACCTTGGCTTGGTTTGCCATTCTCGTAGGCATGGCTGGGCAGTTGACGAATCTTGGTATCGTTACCTGGATGTCTGATTGCGTGGCCAACTCCCTTCGGTCTTTGTCTTTAAGCTGGCCTGCCTCTCTAGTAGTTCTTCAGGCAGCTTATTTCTTCATCCACTACCTTTTTGCAAGTCAGACTGGACATGTGGGGGCTTTATATTCTGCATTTCTGGCCATGCACAGAGCAGCTGGTGTACCTAGTGTTCTAGCAGCACTTCTTCTAGGTTATAATACTAATCTTTTTGGTGCAATAACACACTATGGTAGTGGTCAAGCTGCTGTATATTATGGAGGTATGCCTATTGCTCCAATGTCACTTTTTTTGGTTTTTTTTTTTTTGGGTGAATTCAATCGCGTAGCTTCTGGTCAAGTGCACGATATCTATCCCGGTGGTAAACCTCATGTCAGTCTTTTCTGATTCTGATGCATTCCTGTTCTCCCCACACCCACCCCCCCCCCCCAAAAAAAAAGTCTCCCCATGCTTGGAGGCTCTACGATCTTAGAATGTGTTTCAAAGATATGGAGGGCATGGGAAGGAAGGGTTCATTGAAACCATTTGTTCATTTGGGATTTATTAATAAAGGCAGGATAATCGAGTTTTAAATTCAATTGAACTTCCCAAGTACTTCTTCACTTTCGTTCATTTTGGAGATTTAATGGAAAGCCTTCTCAAAGAAAGGGAAGAAATATTATCATTCATCTATCTTCACTTCTGTTTTCTTCCTTTTCCATCCCCTCCCAACTCCAAACATGCATCCCTTTACTCAATCTTCTTTTGGGTGGAAAGAAATTTTAGACCTTAGAAAACCCTACCCAAAGTCATTCTAGTTGCAATATGTAACCTAGAGACTGTCTGAGAAGGCATGCCTAATATTTATCTTGGAAACTCTTTTGCATTGTCATTTAAAAGATATGTTCAACAATTTTGGCTGATGATATCTTAATTTTTGTACATTGTCATAAGATATTGATTCTAGTTGCAACATGCAACCTTGAGATCGACAAAGAAGGCTTGTCTGATATTTACTGTGGCACTTTTTTACATTGTCATTTATACTATAAGTCAACAATGGTGGCTGATGATGCCTTAATTCTTTTTCCCCCTTTTTTTTTGACAGCTGGTTATGTAGATCTTCCTGATATATTTAAAATGGGTTTGGTTATGGCATTTGTTAATGCTATTATATG
This sequence comes from Prosopis cineraria, assembly GCF_029017545.1. NCBI lineage: Eukaryota > Viridiplantae > Streptophyta > Magnoliopsida > Fabales > Fabaceae > Prosopis > Prosopis cineraria. The sequence continues at coordinate 9,280,461 of NW_026555334.1, read as the reverse complement.
GGGAGCAGTTGGCTCTTTCTGGTGGAAATTTTTGGGCTTGTATTGAGGTTTCATTTCTGTGCTCAAAGAGAAAATTGAAGTTTTTCCCATCGCAATATGACTTACTTCTGTCCGGCCGCAAGCAACAACAGTATTCTGAGGGGAGCATCTGAGCTAAGCATTTCAGCATGGAAGATTCTTGCTTCCATTCTCAGCTTGTTAGTTTTGGCATTGCCACCAATCCTTTAGCTTATTTTCAGTCATGCATGAATAATTCTTTTGGTGGGAATTTAAGTTACGGATTTGAAACTGATCTTATCATGTCTTTGTGGAGGATGGCTTAGTGGGCTTATAGCTAGCCAGCATTCTGATTTTTAATATTCTGATTGTGGCCTGTGAGTTTCTTTAAAGCACTCACAGGGAATCAGATTCTAGTCTGTGAAATTGAAGCGAACTTATATCTTACTGGGAAAATGAACAATAGAAGGCTTATCTACACATTCCAAATATATATATATATATATATTTTAAAAAAACGGTTTATCTGTTGGTTTTGCTTGAACTACAAATTTGGTCTGTAAAGCGTTAGTGTCAAATTTGAATTGGGATTTTGCATCCTAATACACGTCAAAGAGAAGAGGTACATGCAGCATAGACATCATCAAGAAGTAAGTGTAAAGAAAGGTTACTCGAACAAAATCATCATTCAAAAGCCTGTCCACATGTTTCAATCCAAAACCAACAATTACACGAGAACGACAATAAATATACTAAACTACAAACAGAACTTGAAGCAAGAAATCTGACAACGCATATATATTATCATGGTTACAGAAAGGATATGCTTTTTCATCTTCAGTACTAAAGCAGTAAGGTTACCAATATAAATGCTGTCTGTTTTGAAGTGAAAACCGCAAGTCAACCAAGGAGTACTACTTCTGTTATTTGTTCTTCACATATGGCTGAGAACCTGCCTCTTCTTTCTTGGTTTTCATCCTTCTATGATGTTCATGTCAGAGGATTCATCAATTCCCAATTTTCCTAGTATCATCCTCTCTTGTTTGGTATCTGGTTTTTTGTGCGGTTAAGAATTTATATCTAGTTGAGGCAAAGTAAATTGCAATGGTACAGAACTCGTGGCATGCATTTTAACGCACATCATAAGTGCATGGGAAACGTTAAATATTATGTTCTTTCTCTAGAAATTCCAATAATGGCTTAAATTCATTCCTAAAGGGGCATATTTACAAAGAAATGATTGAGTTGCATCAACTCAAGCTGGTGTTGGTGATTATAACTCTGGTTCCTAAAGCAAATGGTTGGGGAATTTGATTCTCAGTCTATACATAAATCATGTGAAACCACATTTTGCAAGGATACATTCCTCGTCAGGGTTTTCAGTAAAATTGGAATGCAGAGCATTACCAATGCAATCGACTATAGCAGAGGTAGTCATTGAAGATTCTATGCATAAAATGGCTGTGATGGCATCTAATCGAGTCACCTCATTTCTGAAACATCAACCTTGCATGAGCTGTGACAATTTAAGGCATTTGAGGGAAAGGGAAGTTGACAAGTTAAATTTCACCATTATGTCCAACTGTTAATGACATACCTTGAGCTAGGCGAACCAAACTTTCCAGCATGCGAACAGTTGTCCTAGCTACATTGCAACTAAATAAACCAACAAGCATTGATTCAAGTACTAAGCTCTTGCAAAAAATGACTTCACATCAAACCTGCATTATGAGTTCCAGATCTCCTTTGGAGTTGATAATAACTGGATATGACTGTCTCAGCCTCTCTTGTAAGGACTGGTTTGAAGGTTTCTTTTACGTAGTTGAAGATTCTATGCATAAAATGGCTGTGATGGCAGCTAATCGAGTCACCTCATTTCTGAACATCAACCTTGCATGAGCTGTGACAATTTAAGGCATTTGAGGGAAAGGGAAGTTGACAAGTTAAATTTCACCATTATGTCCAACTGTTAATGACATACCTTGAGCTAGGCGAACCAAACTTTCCAGCATGCGAACAGTTGTCCTAGCTACATTGCAACTAAATAAACCAACAAGCATTGATTCAGTACTAATCTTGCAAAAAATGACTTCACATCAAACCTGCATTATGAGTTCCAGATCTCCTTTGGAGTTGATAATACTGGATATGACTGTCTCAGCCTCTCTTGTAAGGACTGGTTTGAAGGTTTCTTTTACGTAGTGAATATACCTGCAGGTTTTCTTCATTAAAACGAGTAACCAAGCATCTCTTACAAGTCAAGATTTAATTATAACGTTCAGTGATGATAAGATTCCATTTGAAACAGAGTTCTGTAGGCAATTTGCATTTTTCACGCTATTAGGTCAATTGCTTTTCTCTTGCATAGTTGCCATAATGGCCTCAGTGTACTGTTTTGAAATTAGTTTGAAACCACCATGACTAGAATCAAAGTTGAAAATAAAGTACAAGGTTGAATTCATATGGAAAAATGAATTGAGATTCTAGGTCATATAATTTGCTGAAAGCGCTTTAGTAGCATCTTAGCTTGAAGCATCATCCACACCTTTCCCCCTCTATCTTCTAATAATTTTTTCTTTTGGTTCATGTTACTTTTGGAAGATACTTCACCTCTTGAGCAAAGGAAGGGGCCGATATTTGCTAGATCTTCGTCTTGCCTTGCTTTATCTGGTTCTGCCTGGGTGCTAGTTTTCAAGTATTACATTTTGTTATCACAATAAACTGTATGCATAACACTTGGGTTCAGATTACCTCATTGAGAATATGAGCTGAAACTACCGCGTCCCATTCAGGATTCTTTTATCCAAGAGGCACAAGGACTATATCGAACCTGCTTAATAAAGGACCAGAGAGTGTTTTGTTGACAGATAGAGCTAACTTGGGTTAAGCCGGACAGCCACTAAATTGGATGGTAAATTAAGCAGTATCAAACAGAAGTATAAGGACAATGCCCATCATATATGACTCCAGCCCTAATTGATTCAAGAGAGCAACTGCGACTGTGATTTGACTTCAATTCAAAATGATTTTGAACTAGTACAAAGTCTGATTGAAGGGATACGTTTTCGGGATCATAATGTCCCTTAGGATTTGTAGCCCAAAAACTGTTGTTCTAGTGCTGAGTGTTGTTACAAGACCAGCCTGGGCCAAAGCAAGAAGGAGGAAAGTGAGAGGAGAGAATTAATCAGTAGCCATATTTTCCAACAAACACCTAACTAACATTATAGCAGCCAAGATGAAATGTAAATAAATTCCAAACAGATAACGAGTTAAACTAATAGCTGACAGAAACATGATAATTCAGGTTCCATGAAAAAGAAAATATTGGATGCCATTCATAATATGCACCCGTATTACTACTGTTAAAATAGAAGTCATTATATCTAAAATGTCAGGTCCCATCTGTCTAATGGACTAACCGGGCCTTCAGATTATCCAATGGTGAGAAATCAAAGTTAGCCTTTTAAACAGACATGTTTTCATGTTTATTTAAAATGACGTTTCGGTTTTGACCAAAGACAATGACGTTTCGGTACATGTCACGTGTAAGAGTAAGATGTCAAGTCTAAGGGAGTTTGTTAACAGAATGAGAGACATGGAAGACATTTTCCTTATTCCATGCTTGGATGGGTTGTAAATGAAATGAACTGTTCGTGAATGGTGTTATTTAAATAAGTGAGCTTCACCTTCAATTCCCACCTCATCCTCTGTTATTTTTTTATTCATATTTTTTGGACACCTTTTATTCCTTTACTTTTACTTATACATGTTTGGCTTGTTGATATATCGTGAGTTCATGGTTGAATACTAATCACAATGTTTAGTTGATTACCATAGATTAACAAGATGAAGCGGGTCATTCCACCCCGACTTTTCACAATTCACTATGCATATCCGCCAAGCATTTTAATAAACGGTAATACAAAATATACTTGAACATTGGAAAAGAAAATTTATTTTACATGTAATTAAATTGTACCTTAGCAACGCTTATAGTCTGCTGCTCCATGGCTTCATGTATGGTTGCTCTGTCATGTTCCCTCATACTGGCAAACAACATCAATCTTAGCTTCATAATAAAAGCTAATATGCTAGGGAATTATAAAAATCATCTTATTTTAATGTCGTAGGAATTTGAACTTATCACTAAAGCATCGGATGAGAATTACCACCAGCCTGCTTGGATTAATGAAGTTGCATAGTGGTGGAAAACAATAACAAATATATTTTTGTAGTAATGAGGACTTTTTCCAATATACAAGGCCCTCCAATACAGTTAGGATTTCAAAGTTTTCTAGGCAGATTGTAACTTAGTTTGAAGAAAAGCAAAATATTTTACGTCGAGAAAAACTACAATCCTCAAAAAGAACTGAAAAATGAAACTAAATCAAAGCAACTTCGAATTTGAAGTAATGCACAATAGTTTTCTCATCTAAATTTGAAATTATAACTTTTATCTTTAAGTACACTCCAACTTATTTAAAATATTTTTTAAGAAAAAATTCGGTGTCAGCCGAGTCTTTTAAATGACTTCTCAAACTGGCATCGTCCAGGAACCTCAGAGCAACTCCAGCTCCTCTTTGCAAATTAAAAAAAAAAAAAAAAAGCACTGCAGCTCGATCGGAATAAGACAGGTTACATACATACGATCAAGAGGGACATCTAACAGTTAATCCACTACTTCAAAGTTCCCCCATCAACTACATGGCTCCAAAATGTAAGCGGAATGGTCGTCGCTCCTAAACTCCTGCCTCCCGTCACTATTACGATTTTCTTGACTCTTAACTATGAAGGCAATAAAATCACACCATCGAAGAAAATGCGACCAAGTGGCAAGTCTTGATGAAGAGAGATTGCAATATCCTCAAATTAGGTTGTTTGTAATCGTTGTTTTGTTGGGTTGTCCTTAGTAACACTACGATATATAAGTGATATCCCATGGAGCTTCAGCAGTCTAGCATGAAGATTTGTTTCGTTCTTTCAGTACGAATCATGTTATTAGAGCATAACGACATTATGAAAATTTAGTAATCATAGGAAGTATCACCAACGCATAACCATCGTGGCAATCAAAGCTGAAATGACAGCCTTCGGCCAAAGAGCTATTTTAAAAAGTATAAATAGTATTAATTCTTTTAAAAAAAGAACCCTCCAAGATAAACTATGACTCTTGAGAACCGAAATAATAATTCCAAATATAAAAGTCTTGGTAAATCAAATGATGGATCGATACTAGCATACTACGAACTTAAGCATCCAGAAAACATGGGAACTGTCATAATAGTAAAGCAAAAATCTGGCATGCTTCCACTAAAAAGCTTACCTATCAAATTCATCAATGCAACACAACCCACCATCTGCCAGAACAAGGGCTCCAGCTTCCAACATCCATTCTCCTGGATATTCAATAAAATTAGCCTTGTAATTAATTATTCATGCTAATATACTAATAAGATTATGCATATTAAAATTTGTTCAAGTAAATTGCATGAGTTTTATGGGTTTTACAACTGAAATTCACTTTAAATTGATGGCTCACAAGTTAAAATCATCATTGTAATAATTGTTATTGAACAATAAAAAAATAACACAGGAGACGAGTTTTCTAAAACGTGCCGGAAATCTCAAAAGCATATGTAAACCAGCAAAAACCACAATAACTAAAAAAATTATAGAGCCTAGCAATCGTTCCATGTTTCAGGGTCTCAAAACAGGGATTTAAATCTTTTGAAGTTTGAATTAGTTAATTTCTGTGAAGTTTTCTTTTTTAAGAAAGAGAGAGAAGAGTTTATATTTTATAAAAAATAACAACATGAACGAAAATACTTAAAAAAAAAACTTCACATAAATTCATCAATTCTACTTCAAAGAATTCAAATCCCTCGAAACAGTACTCTACAGAATAAGAGCAGCACATTCACTGGTTACTTGGACAGTCTTGCTAAATAAAGAAAATATTAAGATCTTAACCAAACATAATTTCAAGGGAGAATTTACAGCTAAGCCCCTTATAAGGCATTTATTTATACATAGGTCCCTTTGTTGGGAAAAAAAAAAAGTTGTTAATATAGCATATCATAGTTGTCAATCTCAAGTTCAAAGGGACCTAAATGTAATTAAGTCCCTCACAAGGGACTTGGTTATAATTCTCTCAATCCCCCCCCTCCAACAAACAGCGTATTTGACAAGCGTAACTTGGAACATAAGTTAGGAAAAATCTATATAAAACTCACCTCCATCCTTCACAGCAGTAACAGTCAATCCTGCACTCGTGCTTCCCATGCCAGTGGTAACTACAGATCTATTGCTCAATTTTGCAGCAAATTTCAAAACTGAGATTTCCCTGTGCCTGTGGAATTAAAAACAACATGGAAATGACTGATAGAGAAATTTCAGATTAAACTTTATATGTTTAAATTCATAAATTAGTTTTGCCAAGGAAATTGAATACACAGTTGCAATTTTAAAAAAAAAATTAGTATTTAGTTGCAGTGATATTATTTAAGAAAGGTAAACAAACAATAAATAATAAATAATAAACTAACAAATAACTGCTGTTGACAGAATGCATATTCAAGTCCAAGTATAGTAGTTTGGAGACGAAAAATCATCCAATGTTTGCAGCAATTTCATTGCATAACATAAAATCACTTTGTTGGCATATAAACTTACAATTTAACATGTCTGCATAAAAAATGCAAGTTAGTTAAAAGATTAGTAAATTCACAACAGCAATAACAATAACTAACAATAATGATGATGACGATAGTGGCAACAGGGATGGATTTCCTACCAGGATCGCCAACCAAGAGTAAGTGGGGGTTCTCCTCGAACCTTTGTTCCAGAAGCATGGACATGTTGCACACCTCCAATAAGTGTTAATGCAACTAAAAATGCCAAAAAAAAAAAATAAAAACAAACGAATACTGTGAACAAAGATGTAGTAATGGTTAATAAAGGGATGTGAGGATGTACGAGATGCCTAATGATTGAATATCACTTTCTACGTTTTAACATGTAGCACTCAGCATTCTATTTTAGCTAAAGTATAATAATACTAGGTAATTCAAGAAAATTTTGTTCCATGTTGTCGTATGTAACAGAAAACCCTAAAATTTATAAGGATAATCAATCACATCAGGGACCCCATCGTAGATATATTTTGTAAGTTCGTCCATCATAATAAAATGGAAAGGTAACTCAACAAATCATTGATGAAGAATATAACTCAAAACTAAAATGGTTTATAAGGATTGTTTAAGATGAATATGTGATTTAAAAAATTGCCACAATTTGACGGACTATTTACCTGCCAGCTTGACAGTGAAGAGTCCAAATACTTGTGGGCAAATTCCTCGTAAAATAGCATTCCTCCCTGGATCAATTTGAAACATCTTTTAAGTTCATCTTTAAAACATAATTTATAAACTCCCAGTAAACTTTTATAGCTGTCAACCAAATTTAGGGGGTAGAGGGTAAATATTTCAAGCTGATGGCTACCCCCTGACTTGTAGTTCAGTTGCTGATAGATAGCATAAAATTATATTGGAAGAAACTTTCTGCAAAGGTTCATAGAAAAAGATTAAATTATAGATATAATACCAAAAAAAGATCCCTGGACCAAAATACCACCTTTCAAAGGACAATCTTTGAAGTGGATCCAGAATTGTTTGAATTTCATAACAAGATCATCAGGAATATCAATTTCTGACTTCAGTTCATTTGTTCTCCTGGAAGCAAAGAGAGAAGCAAATATATTAATGATTAAGCTGTTCTTTTCTTTTATTTTTATTTTTTATTTTTTTGCATGAAAAATAAATTTATGATATTAGAGAATACAAAAAAGATGAAGAATAGAGGATAAGAAATCCACCACAAAAAAAAGGGAACAAAAAGTAAACAACTGAACTCTTCATCTCAAGAGGGTTCCAATCCCTTTGAAGATCCACAAGAGATAACCCCCTAAGAAAATCATTTGCTAAAACCCACAGAGGACAAACAAATGATCCTCTCTTGAAGAATCTATGATAGAAGAAACCTCTGATTTAAAGCTCGTATTGCAACCTTGATATCACTGACAGTTGAGGTAAATGAGGAAAGGCTTAGACTACGTAATTATAGAATTTGTGCTTGACTGAAAATATAGCATTACTGATAAATCCCAAATACTAGGAAGATTTATCTTTTAATCTTTTATCATCAAGCACAGGGAAAAGAAATTCTCTTTTCACCTTACACGATTGGCTATTAGTACAGGATCAAGGTCACAGCGTACATCTTTGACTTCTGATGACCATTTTGCTGTTAACACCCCAGAACAAATTACATCATCTGCAAGAGAAAAGAAGAAGAAACAAAAGGTCCTTCTTTCAGTTAAACAGCAACACAAGGATACCCTATTAACACATAAAATATGACTTTATATTGAAATACTAGTCTTTGACCAAAAAAAAAACAAAAATTGAAATGCTAATCAGGCATTTCTTTTCTTAGAACTTGGTAAAATCACTCGTCAATGTCTTCCTGTACTCCTGTTTTAGCATATCATAGTTGAGCATCAACCTTTTGGACAACTGTTGCTCAGAGGTTTACGACTACTAAGCAAACAAACGTAATTTTTTTTTTCAACTGTTTTAATCACCTATCCACTCAAAGGCCACCTAAACAGATAGCACTTTAGAATACATTGAAATCCTGTATCGCGCACAATAATGCCTTTCTTTGGTTAATCAAGGTTCCTTCAAATAAAGTTCCCTCTTGCATATGATAATAAAAAAGTTACTATCAGAACAAAGAAAATAAGATACCTCCAGCTTTAACAATGTCAACAAGGTCATCCTTCAAGATGACAAGGATTGAACGAGGAATCACCCCAACACCAAGAACCTGCGTGCTTTCTTGGATTTTTATCTCTTGATAATCATGGCATACTATAGTATTATCTACATACTGGAATTTTGCTCCTCCACAGGGCTTAGACCCCTGCCAATGTGAACAACAACAAATAACTAACATTTCTTCAGCGAAAAAAAGGGAAATAAACAATAAAAATAACAATGACAACAGAATACCCAAATGAGAGAACCTCAAATTCAACCAAGGTTAGATAGCAATAGAAAAGCAAGAAATATTAAATGAATGAACAATGAATTCATTGAAAACGTGGGATTTAAAGGATAAAAAGTACAAAAAGTAATAGCTTACTGTGAGAGGCGGGAAATAAACAATAACAATGGAATACCCAAATGAGAGAACTTTGAATTCAACTAAGGTCATATAGAAATAAAAAAGCAAGAAAAATTAAATGCATGAGTTAATGAATTCATTGAAAACATTGGATTTAAAGGATAAAAGGTATAGAAACAATAGCTTACTCTGTCTAGCTGTACATATGTTGAACTACAATTTTGCACAATGTTGCAAGAAACCTCACGTAGTGCAGGAAAATTCTAATTGCAATATTTTGATTATATTTCATTTTAGTAAGAGACCATACATCATGATTTTAAAAACTATAAACAATTGTATCAATTTTAGAAATAGGAAATAGTTTAGGAAAATATGCAAGACATAAACTTTAGGGAAGAGGAGGTACCCGAACTTGACAATTTGAAGGTAGTGTTATGGAGTTTCGTGCTTCCACCTCTGGATAAACTAGGAAGCTGCACATATACATTGTTAGCTTATACTAAAAAAATTGAACATGAGGCATCGTGAGCATAAAACAGATATCTTCCTCCAGAATAGGTAATAAAACCATGAAAAATGAAAAGTAATAAATGTGATAGCAACGTGTAATTAATAGAAAATCTTTGGACAATTTCAAATTGAGGCATCTGAGGCCAGCCTATCGATAAATTTTGGGGAAAATGGCACCCCTGCTCCTTGTGAACAAAATCAGTCTGCAAAGTTTAAAATTTAAGAAAACACCTATTTGAACTATGGACTGACATGAAAACCTTGTACCAAATATTATTAATTGCAAGAGGTCACATAATTCTCACATGATTGTACACACACAATTTTATTCTCGTCTGATGTCAATGAAAATTGCTGAAACAAAGAAGCAACCTCTTCTTGTTAATTTTCAGTGAGTTTTCATGTTTTCGTTTTAGGACAAAGTTCAGGGAGGAAATGTAGCTTCCTCAAAATTTTATAGATTTGAAAGCTGGAAAGCCAACCATTTAAAAACATAACAAGGTAATATACAGGATTTTTAACTATATAAGATGGGTTCATGTATTTAATGACACTGGAATAATCGGGCATAGGGCACACCTCTTCTTGCACTTTAGGCACATGTACTCCCTCTCTCCTTCATGCATCTTTATTGCTCCTGACCGGATTACTGTCCCTTCAGAGTTAGAAGAATCCCCCGGTGCTTCACTCTAATACGTCCTATGCTTGGAAAGTCTCTATTGCATTAAGACACACAAACAATAAACGACAAGATAAATTAAAAGAGTATTTGCTAGTCATATTTTGTGGGAGGATGAATCACAACATATAACAAATAAATTCCAAGACGTCCTTAAGACAGTTATTAATCCGAATTCTCAAAAACAGTTATTCAGCAAAACTGAGTGAATGGTTCAAACTTCAAACAAGCTTGACAGCTTGAAATAAGCAAACCAAGCTTGAAAGAAGCAAACCCGGGCATTCAAGTGGAGAGCCGCTTGTATTAATGCGGACATGAATCATCTTTTTCTCAACCCATTTCTTGTCTGCTCCCGAATCTTCCAATATGATTTTCTACACACAATAGTAAACAAATCCAAGTCAATTTCGCTCTTCTCTCCTTCCACGACCAAAATTAAAGAAGTATTATAAAGTCATGAATGAAAGAATTTTGATCGGAGCTAGCTGACATGGGCCCAAACAGCAGCCTGGTCGAATATTTGTAAATATGTAGCGGGTTCGGTGAAGATGAGATGGGCAAGGTGAGGGTCATCATCCATCAACTCTGCGAAACTTAAGAGCACAAAGAGATTTCAATTTCGGATACAGGAACTTGTAAAAGTGATAACAAAAAGAAACATAGGAGATGAGGGTAGCGTACTCGACGAAGAGGGGGTAATAAAGCTTGGAATCTGGAGAGGAAGCAATGCAACGGAGCTGGTCCGAGTGATTACGTATGAGAAAACTCGCCATAGGCTTTTGCCAGTAACTTGGATCCGTGGTGTCCTCGCCGACGTCCATGGCTGATCGCGCCAAAAAGCAGCGGTTGGTGGGACGATGATGATGGATTTTGGCGGGAAAGAAGCTAAATACGGCGTCCCAGGGTCAGAAATGTCAATTCCTCTCCTTGGTTTAATTATATTAGATAAATAATTTAAATATCATATATCATATAATCATATATATCATGTAATATATTGTGAAGTGCATCTCAGGATACTGCTCATCCACAGCTGGATCAATAGTACCATTTTTTACTTCTTCTTTTTTAATTTCATTTTTGTATATTAAGAGTTTATATGAAACCCATAACAAAAATTTTAAAAATAAGTGTGGAACTCATAATAAAAAATACTTATAAATATAAGACTCATAAAAAATAATATGCATAACATTTAATATTTTCTTATAAATGTATAAGATTTATTATTTATTGATTGTATTTTGTTTATGTATATGATAATTAATTGTATATAACATGCAAATTAAATAATAAATTATAAAATATAATATTTAATTATTTAAATCAATCAGCTTATTCATGTTTCCTTTTTATATATCATATACAGCAAATTTCAATCAATTCACACAATTTAAAAATTAATTAGTTCTAATAATTATGTTTGAAATTGAAAATTTGAATTAAGATGTACTTGTGATTTAACATTTATATTTTCCTAATTTAATTATAATATCATTTAATAAAGAGTAATTAAAAAATGTGTTATAAATATTTTTTGAAAATTATCGTTTTTGCATATAAAATGTGTTTAATATTTCATGCATCGCATGGAGGTATAAAATTTAATTTAAAATAAAGTGAATATAATTAATCTCGTTCTTAACTAATTTATAGTTATAACTTATAAAGTATATTTTATATCTCAATAAATTAATTAATTATTTTTAAAAATATATATTTCTTTTTATGTTTGTCATTGTTTAATAAAAGACGTGTCAATTAAAAAGAATTTATTAATTACACTTTTAAATTGAAATAGTTTTGGAAGAATCTTATTTTTTTTGATAATTATAAGGAGTAGGCCTCATCGACCTAAAACATAAAAAATGATGGGTTATATTTTGAAATGCTTGCATTATATTTTTAACATCATATTTAAAAAAAAATACTTTATAATATCAAATAAAAAAAATTTTTTAGTGTAATCATATTAGTCTTCCCATGAGATGCATGTGTATTGTACTTCTTCCTCTTGGTTGTTACTTTTCAATTAGGGGATGGAGGGGGCGAGTTCCACCCCCTTCCTTGTGTATGTATGTATTTGCCTCTTACAAAATATACTTATTGTACATGATATATATAACTTGTTAGTTTATTAAAATATTTTATTGATTAACATTAATTTTGATTGATAAAAAAATAATGATGCTTGATGTTTATATCACTACTAAAAAATGATATCAACAAATTTCATCACTAATTTTTGATTTAGTGATGGAAATTTTTATCATTAGATTTGTCAGAAATACAGTGCTACTAATTCATGTGATGGACATGTGTGTCCATCACTAATTTTGTAACAGAATTGCCTATCATTTTTTAGATTTTTTTTAAGATGAAAAAATTATTGGAATTTTCTTTGCCTTTTATCCTCCCATTGTTATATGTAATCAATACTAAATTAAAATAAGATGTTCATATGATTTAAAGGAAAAAATTCTAAAATAGATATATTTTTAGAATTTTAATTTACCTAGATATAACAATTCATAGATTAAAATAAATTGTTATATCTATATATTTGATTATATATGGGATAACAAATTTTCTGATAAAACAAGTTTTTTTTATTTCTATTTTCTAATCACAAATATGTTGGGGAAATAAAATTATATAGTTAATTTTATTATTATAATTATTGATCTATAACAAGATATACAATTGTCTTTCACACTTTCTATAAACTATTATTTTTAAAATTATGGAGTTAATATTTACTCATAATTTAACTTTTATTAGTTTTTATGATTTGTTTGTATCAAAGAAAATGGTTGGGACGAGAGATTTTAAATTTTAGTGATTTTTTAGTGACTTCAATTTTAGAAAAATAGTTTCTTTTACATCTCTCAAATAAAATTTTATAACATATTCATCTTTTTTTCTTAAAATGAAATGATTAAAATATTATCTTTCCTTTCATTTTAAACAAAAAAAAATGAGAGTTAATATTTTCATGCATCGCATGAGGTATAAAATTTAATTTAAAATAAAGTGAATATAATTAATCTCGTTCTTAACTAATTTATAGTTATAACTTATAAAGTATATTTTATATCTCAATAAATTAATTAATTATTTTTAAAAATATATATTTCTTTTTATGTTTGTCATTGTTTAATAAAAGACGTGTCAATTAAAAAGAATTTATTAATTACACTTTTAAATTGAAATAGTTTTGGAAGAATCTTTTTTTTGATAATTATAAGGAGTAGGCCTCATCGACCTAAAACATAAAAAATGATGGGTTATATTTTGAAATGCTTGCATTATATTTTTAAACATCATATTTAAAAAAAAATACTTTATAATATCAAATAAAAAAAATTTTTTAGTGTAATCATATTAGTCTTCCCATTGAGATGCATGTGTATTGTACTTCTTCCTCTTGGTTGTTACTTTTCAATTAGGGGATGGAGGGGGCGAGTTCCACCCCCTTCCTTGTGTATGTATGTATTTGCCTCTTACAAAATATACTTATTGTACATGATATATATAACTTGTTAGTTTATTAAAATATTTTTATTGATTAACATTAATTTTGATTGATAAAAAAAATAATGATGCTTGATGTTTATATCACTACTAAAAAAATGATATCAACAAATTTCATCACTAATTTTTAATTTAGTGATGAAAATTTTTATCATTAGATTTGTCAGAAATACAGTGCTACTAATTCATGTGATGGACATGTGTGTCCATCACTAATTTTGTAACAGAATTGTCTATCATTAATTTTTAGATTTTTTTTAAGATGAAAAAATTATTGGAATTTTCTTTGCCTTCTCTATCCACCCACAACATGAACGCTATGAGGTCAGGTATTTTATATTGTGGATCATAATTTTTATTTTATAGAATGTGCTCCTTTTGATTTGAACCTATAACCTCCAGCACTCCAAACCTTTAACATTTATTTTTTGTCGGTTAAGCTATAAGCAACCTTTAATTTTAAAACTCAACTTTTAATAAAAATATACATGCACACATTTATACACATTGTCAATCACTTTACCATCATAACTATTATGCTATCATTGAGCAAAATATTATACATTTTATTTATAGAGTATATATATAAAAATTAAGTAGTAATTAAATTATATAATTAAGTTTTAAATATGATACAATTTTTATTTATTTTAATATATTTTTTTGCAAATATTAAAAAATTATACTAAAAAATTTTGTATGTGAATACACATTTGTCTATTATTATATTTCTATATGATTATGGATTTTATTTTATATAAGATTTTTTATTTGTCACTAATTAGTGACAGAACCATATTCATTACTAAAATTGTGAATATTGAAATAAAGATGATGAATTTCAAAATTTGTCACTAATTTGTCACAAATAATTATAATTAGTGATTGATTTTAATCCATCACAAATTATCTGTTAGTAAATCTAATTTTTTCTAATAGTGTATGTCCACATTAATCTATTGTTTTCTTTCGTATAAAAAAATAATATTTTGTTTTCTTCAGCTGTTTAAATTAAATTATTTGAAATAACATATGATTTTTAAGATTGTCTTATTTGCATGTCAAAATGTTTTTAAAAATTATATATTATTTATTATATATGCTGATTTAAGTTTTATAAAAATTTAAATATTTACTTTATCCTCTCATTAAATCTTAACATTCAATGAAATCTAATTCTACATAATTCATTATAAAATACTCTGGTACCGTTAAAAAGAAATTAGGTACTTAAATTTATATATTTAGAGTATTTTTTTTCAATCTAACTAATTGGATTTTAAATTTTAAAAGGTCAAAAATATCGACAAGAAGAGATATTTATAAGGCAAAAGTGGTGGCTTAAAAGCCATATGATTTTGATTAAAAATTGTGAATATAAGTTTAAATATTAAAATTTTTCCTTATTAGTATTTAATTAATTAGTTTTAAATTACTTAAATTAATAATATTTATTAAATTTAAAAAGTTGCCCCCTCAAATTTAAGGTCTAGTTCCGCTCTTGTTTTCAATTGTGATCATGACACAACAGCACTAGATATTTTTCCTATACATCGGCGGCAACACTCCATTGATGACAACTGAAATGGGTATTATTCAATATACTCATGATTATTTTTAATTCTAACATTTCTATGAAAAAAAGTTCCAACATCTGGATTATATATTTCTTTTTTCATGGACATCTTGATTATACCTAGAAACCAGACTTAAGTACTTGGCCTTATATATTTAATGACCTTTTTTTCCAATCAAATCAAGATAAATAAATTTTAATGTATTAATAATATTAATAACAAAAGTTTGTTATAGAATATAAATGATATATAAACAATCATCATGTCTTAAGCATATAACATTAAGTATATAAATTTTTCCTTGACATTAACTCAATTTTTTTCTAGAGAAGTTTTCAAATAAATTGATTCATTGAAGATATTAACATGGGAAGATTTTGATTTGAGTTCATAAAGATAAGAAATTCTGTTCTTAAAAAAAAAAAAACGATTCTATTACCAGGTAAATACTAATACTAAATACATCAGAAATACATTCTCTCACAATTTTCTTTTCCTAAATAATTATTTCTCTATATACCACTAAATGCATCCTGGGTTCAATTTTTTCAATGTTTGATAAGTTTAAAACTACAATACTTTAGGGAATATTGGCCTTGGAATATAGATTCTACCAACCATTCTAGCCAGAACCAGTCCAAAAGCCAGTGCAACTCCAAATAATGCATGCAACCTCACACAAAAATACTTAGCCATGAAGATCTTTTCCTTGTCCTGTGCAAAAATAGACAATTCAGATTCTGCAGAATATACTGATAAATTTTCCAAAGATTCATCCGCAAGTCTTCCTTCCACTCACCTTGTGGTTGTCTTGTACAAATCTAACCACAAAGTTTCCCATAGGAAGAGTCAGGGCACAGAGGAACTGATATCACAAACAACAAAAGAAAATTATAAGCCCCTTGTCCAAAATAGTCATTGCACCCTAAAAGAAAGGCACAGATAAGACACGAGGTAGAGAAAGTTGGATAAGTGTGAGTTTCTCGATCAATACACTTTATCAGTTAAGTATGAATATATCGTATAAAGCATGATAACAATGTGATCCCTTGAAACCTATGTGATGGGTATTTAAATGGGATAAGAAAACCTGTCTCAGCTATATTGAGGTGAGAGAATCAACCCACTTAGATACTCCACTTGAGCATTACATACTATTCAATGTGAGACGTGGTATCCCATACTGTTAAGTCTCCATCACCATGGCAAGTTTATGATTGGCTTGGTTTATTTCCTATGTCTTTGTAAACTGAATGAATATAAGAATTATTCATTAAGGACTTGCTTGGTACACAAGATATAAAGAAATGAAAAGGGAACGAAATGAAGAAGGTAATTTTGCATATGAGATATGTCCTTTGTACTTTTGAAATTGGGTTAAGATGCAAAAATACTCAGAAACTTTTTCTCCTTAAGTCAACAATAGTGCATAGATACCTATTAACTTTATAAAAGAGGCCAAACTTCCTTGATTCATTAAAATAGCCTGACATTAAATAGATTGGAAAATGTTGACCTCTTTCATAAAATTCATGGATATCCATGTACTATTATTGTTAGCTTAAGAATACCAGAAGATTTTGAAAAAAGTTTTTGGTGTTTTTGCACGTTAACCCTTTGAAATAAAAAAAATGATCAGAATATGTAGCTATAGTTAAGTAATAGTAATGGGAATGTTAAATATATATATATATATATATAGATTGCATGTCTCCATATTTTATATCATGGAAAACGAATCTTTTCCCTGAATGCAAATCAAACAGAGCCAACATGTATAGGAGAACATCATACAATACAAGTGACAGGAAGCATCCCGCTTAGTCCGAACGAAGCCAAAAGGGCGTATAGCAACATGATTGCCACTTTCACTACCTGTGCACCTCTTCTAGAGCCAAGTCTGACCTGAATTAAAGAAAGAAAGAAAGAAAGGAAAAAAGAAATCATTTATAGATTCACATAGTCAAATTATGATCAGCAATAGCAGAAAATGCTTTGTCCAACAAAGTGCATTTACCAAAGGCGAAAATTTTCCGACCTCCCTGTCACCTTCCACCTTTAGTCATTTACAAGCAAAGTCAGCTACTTACAGTTACAGATAAAGTGGATTAATAATAAGAAATCAGAAATGGAAGTACCTGATGGAAGTGACTGCAAAAGAGAATTAGGGCTGTTGTGAACCCAACAAGGACCGATGCCGAAAGAACTGTTCCAGTTAAGGGTAAATGGTTCATCACACTATCAAAAGTTATATAGAATCAGCAATCAAGCTATGAAGTTTCCAAATTTATATATGTATATATATATATCTATATAAAGGTCAATTGCTTCTCAAAATCATGAGGTTTACTCCTAACTTGGAAGATAAGGAACAGTTCTCATGTGGACTGTCACCATATGTACATAATTGACATGCAAATGCAGGGCTCGTGTGTGAAATTGTACAGATCAAATTTGGGACATTGCAAAAGTCATCAATGTTTTTATAACCCTGTTTTTATCATGAACAGGCAAATTGAATTCCACTAAAAAGTGTATATCAGCTTAGTCGAGAGTACCAAATAAACATAAAAATCTCTTTGAACCAGTAAACCAAAGTAGCAAGGAACTTTAAAAGGCATCAATGCATGTGAAGAGAGAAATAACCTTTCACTGCCCAGCAATAAATAAAAGGCAGTAGTAGAAAAAGGACCAAATGCTGCAAAACACAAGGGCTCTCCCAGTCCTTGGTAGCTTAACCGAAATGGTGGACACTGCAGCACCAAATGAATCAATCACAGAATGTGAAAGTTAGTATTGCTCTCATTTGACGTTCAAATCCAATATGAATTCAATGTTGAAAGAAAGTATTCTCTTTCTCATATATATATATATAATTATCTTATATCCACTGCTACTGGATCAAATTTATATATTGTATCCAAACAAAAGCAACTTGTCCAGGGTGATTCTTTTCGTCCACAAGGTTCAAACCCATGCATTCTTTACTTTAAGGGTTTCAAATCCTTTTCACTCGACATAACCATGGTTGATTAACGGAAATAGTTTACCTGATATATGTAACCGCAAATGATTGCACAAGTTAGAAACAAAATTGATTGTATATTTCCAGCCTTCATAGCAGACCAAGTTAGCCCCGTGAAGCCAAGAGCAAGACATAAGCAGGCAGCAATGAAGGTTCCAGTTCGGCTTCCCAAATTCAATATGAAAGACATAAAACATCAGTTTCTATTTTACGCCAGACACTGATGTAAAGAAGAAAACATAGATAAAAATGTAAGTTAAAGAGAAACTCACCTGCCAAACAGGTTGATCACTGATTCCTTTTTGTTTTTATCAGCTCCAGTATCAAAATCATAAACATCATTGCTGCAATGAACCAAATATAAGAAACTATTTAGCTAAGAAAAATATCAGACAATATCCAAGGTATTGAAAGTAGTGCTTAACAGCACTCTTTTTTAATGTTTCAAGGATATTTCAAAATGATTCAAGAAAAATGAAAGTTTTATGTTGACTCCTAAACTTGTGACTTGCAAGATAGAAGCTTACATATAACCGAAAGCTGTGACTGCCAAAAGTTCTCATGATGAGTGAGTTTCATAGTGTTCACAATGCATTCCTATTAAAAAAGAACTCACCTTAAATTGAGCCACATGATGATAAGAACTGAAGATGCCAAGAGAGTAAAATAACATCTAGATGAGAAGAGGCCTGTCTGCAGATAAGCCGCTGCACCACCTACCTATTTGTTGACAATAGGAACGAAATAAGACAGATAATTTAATGTAATGGTCAAATGATGAAAATAAGAGATGTTCATTTGACCAAAGTCTACTACTGACAACAGTTTAGCATTGCTCTGGTGTATCAGTGGCTACATTCTACTTATCTATCTTTAGGTGGGAAAAATGCTAGACTTAACATGAATCATAGAGGCATATGCATATCATCATCAAGTTGATGGCCTTAAAATCTATGCCTAATTATTATAATAAAATTATTCATAGACCACCACTTCAAATCTTGAGCTTTTGGATTATTCTAAACTTAGTTATATGCCTTCACTTAAAAGCTCAAGCTTTTGTATGAAGTAATAGCTCAGAACGTAGATACTAAATCAGTGACAATGCCATAGCAATTCAACTTGAAACGACTTGTGCAAAGTTAAGCTTTAGTTTGACATGTCAATGTGAAATCACTAGCTACAGGCTACAAAGTTACATTCTATAATCCCAATAGTAACATATTTTTTCTATTTTTTTCTTTTTAAATGTCAATGCTTAGGGTCAATGCATCAGACTTCAGTAAACACATGTTTTGAAGTTGAGAAGCTCACAGTGAGAGGAACCAAAGCAACAGAGTACATTGGCAATTTCATTGCCCTCCAAATCAAAACTCCCTTTGGAATCTCCTCTTCAACTACCTCTCCAGGTTCTTCTTTACGGCTAAAAAAGGATCGGTCTGCTTTGACCGAACGAAGCACATGTTGGTCCCATTGCCTTCTCCTGACAAGCAATTGACTTCTATATCTCCAATAAAACACTCCTTCCACATTACATGATGATCTCTTGGAGCTCACACAGTTCCTGAAAGACAATCCTTTTCAGTAAATCTTAGTTCTCACAAAAGAGGGTTTTTCTAAGGATACACGCGCGCGCGCGCGCGCACACTCACTAGACCAATGCACTCAAATAGCACAAAATATGAGAAATTGCGAACATATAATGACGGTAAGAGAACAACAGTGAACGTGTTTGCTAGCTTCAATCGAATTTTACAGAAATTAATAGTTGATAAAATTGAAACCATTATATTTTGCAACAGGTCAAATTTATTTTTTTAATATATTTTGATATGTGTAAATTAAGCGAGAGGGGGGGATGGAGAGAACTCGCCTTTTGATGAAGCAGCTCGGAGTCTGGAGACAAGACCCTTGAGTGAGCTTGCAGAATGTGGAAGACATTACAGAGATTAATGCATTTCCAAGCTCTTCTCTTCTATTTCTATGGTACAATGAGAGATGAAAAAAATTAACAAAATGGAGAAAACTGACAGCAGCAGCAGCAGCTAACGGTAAGAACTGTGCAGTTATGACTTTTCAGTTATACAGTGTTCTGGATGAGGCAGTATCAATTCCTATCTAATTACAATCCAACAGCATCTAATAAAATAATGCCACGTAAGAGCGCAAGTGTGTTTCCTTGCGCGCCTTAATATATTTTATAGTTGGAGAAAATCTATCCACCTGCCATCTACCATCTGACATTTTGTCGTAGGATGGAGTGTAGATCTTCAGTAACCAAATGACATTTTTAAAAAATATTTTTCAGATAAATTTTTAATTATTATATAGTAAATGAAAATAAAAAATGAGGCTCATATTTTAAAAAAAAGTGGACATGAGATTCACGTTAAAAAATGTGTGGTGAATATAAAACTAATATTAAAATATTTTTTAATCTAATTTATAAGATATTTTTAAATTTTATTAAATATACTTCATAATCTTATTTTATAAAATATAAATATAAATTTTCAAAAAAACATTTCATTTAATATAAAAAAATATTAAATTGAGAAAGAAACATATATATATATATATATGAGAAAGAGGGAAGGGCAATATTGTAACAGGTGTAATTAATAAAATATTATTTTTATCAAATTATCTTATATATCTATACCTTTCCTCAATACATCTATCCATATTCCACATCATCCATTAGTTTTAATTATTTATTTGGTTTAATATTGTAAGATTGTTAACTATGGTACTAAAATTAAATAAATATATGATTCATTATCATCACTTGAATGTTTTTGAAGAAAAAAGGTTTAATAAGCCTTCTGGACCTTGAAACATTACGCCAAAAACACTCTGAAGTTTAAACTTTTAAAACATGCATTTAATATATAAAATGCACTTTAAACTTCTAAATCCAGAGTAAATTACCCCATATTGTTAACTTATAGATAACAATATTACTATTCACATGGGGCCTAATTAAATGCTGATGTAGCAATCCCTTGCTAATGTATCATTTGTTAAACCCTACACTTTGAAATTTAGAGCAAATTAGCCCCACAATTTATATGTAAAACATTGATTGCTATGTAGACTAAATTAACTTCAACATAGTCCACCGTAACGAATGCGTCGTTAGCCATGGTGAAAGATCTAAAATTTTACTACTACAAAAAAGGAACAAATGACGGTTATTTTAACTCATAATTTGTCATTTATGTGGTTGACATTCAAAGTTTTCCCAATTAAATGACTGTATATCATCATTTAAAATATAATTTTTAAGGTCAACGCTATCAAAGGAAAGAATAAATGACGGTAAATAATTTACCCCTCATATATTGTAAGATAAATGCATTATATTTCTATTCAATAAATGATATCAATTACCTTTAATATATTTCAAATGTAGGTCGCACCAAAATTTGTAAAGGACTTCAGAATTGATTTTTTTTGTACGGTATAATACAATCGCTCTAATAAAATAGTAAAAAATATGTTAGTATGGAATTTAAATAAACAAATAAATATGTAAAATACTTTATGCATTTACATATTAATCAACTCTAATAAAATTTGTCAATTTCTTAGTTACCCTCCAAGAGAATCGAGATAATATATCTTTGAAGTATTGCCAAATGGTTCGGTGGCGATCAATATCCAATGGTCCCTAATGGTATTAACACGTGTTACAAAATTATAATTAATTGATTAAATTAAAAATAAAAAGCGTTAAGATAAATGGAGAAGTACATTATTCTTGATAGTATGGTATTATCAATAATGTTCCCTTTCGAGCCCTTGCTTTGAAATTTTCCCTTAATGCCTTTGCTTGTTCTAAAATTTTGTCGTTTCTAATTAAGGCATGTGCACCAACCTCGTGAGGAATAGTGAAGATGAATTTCATTTTTAGATTGAAAGGAATAACAAATTTTTCATACAAGTACCTACTATAAATTTCAAATAGAATATCTGAGTTTTCCTTTGATACTATACCCTGACAAATTATCATATGCTAGAAAATAATTAATTATGCCAAACAACAATGCTCTCAAATTAAATATTTCTTCTCTATATCCATCATATACATCAACACTGTTCTCTCACAACAGTTTTTAATTCTCAATTAAATGAGTCAAATACATGTTTATGTTATTTCCCAGCTATTTTAGACTTAAAATTAGAATGGATAACATCATATATTTTTGCTTTATATATAACCATAGAGGTAAGTTCTAAATTACTAAAATAATTGGTCATGTACTGTGAATGCTACTTTGAAGCCCATGTGGATTTATTCAATTAGTAGATAATACAAGGTAAAGGTTTCTATCTTTTGCTCCAAAGTCAGGGTAATTGAGATTAATTTTTTCATTGAAAAGAGTCAACTGGATGTCAAAGCTTTCCATCTTTGATCCATCCATCCACATGCCATGTCAAATTTGTTGCATCCTTCTGCACTACTACACAGCCGTCTAAATCTAGGTACAATGGGAAAGTACTATAACGCCTTTTTTAGACTCTTTCCGTTCTCTTTATAGCACAAGGCATTATATTTTGGACATTTGTTAATGATATATATTCATTTCTAAATAATATGCAATTATTAGGATAGGTGTGTATTTTTTTCATAACTCATGGCAATTGAGCATAGTATTTGTTTTACCCTATACATAGTCTTTAAAAGCTTGTTGTTCGCAGGTAAAAGTTGTTTTATAAGTGTACGATTTTTTGTAAAGCTCTAATCACTCCATCCATTGCTCACTTTCAAATCGTACAATTTCAATACTGCCAACAATTTTGTGATTTGGTGTAACCAGCATACAAGGGCTTCTCCACATCAATTTCAACATCTTTAACATTTCAAGACAATCCTCAAATTTTCTTTCAATCACATTGGCCATTTCTTCAAGATGATCATCCTCATAAGTATCTGTGTCATAATCATTTGATTCAAAGCTTCCTTTATACTCCTAATTACAAGTCTACTTATCGTCTCTAGTCTCTCCATGCTTATGTCAACACTTGTAATTTTCATCAATTTCATAGCACACTAAATGGTCTTCCAACTCAAATGCATTAATTTGCCTTAAAAGACCACATCTTATACAAAGGTACACAATTCTTCTATGGTCTTTTACATGATCAAGAGCAAGTCTTATAAACTCTTTTACACCATTCAAATACTTTTTACTTAATCGATTGGAAAACATCCATTCCTTATCCATAACTTTAATCTAAAAAAAAATTCATTCAAGGAAATGTGATCAGTGATTCATGAATATGGAGAAGAAAGGTGTAGCATCCTCAATTTTAAATCAAGATTAATTAAATTCAAATAGACCAAATAAGTATATTAGTAAGGTCTGTGGTCAGAAGGGCTTAATATGGTGTAATTATTGTGAATTTAGCCCCAGAAGTAGGTTCCGGATCGATGGCAGGCTACTCGAGCAAGGAAAGAGAAAGAAAAGGTGAAGAATTGCTCTTTGTGCCACATGGCACGTGGTCAATCCACCGCGACCCACGGAGGCAAATTTGAATCCAACGGGCTCCTCTGTGCCATGCACCACGGTAGAGGGCAACATGTGCCATAATGCATGAGCAAAATTCTAATATATCAGTTTCGTATTTGAACGAGAAAAACATGGAAGAGGAACAGAAAAATGAAGAAAACGAAGGAGCTGAGCTAGGGCTTAAGAAACCAACTTATAGGAGTAAATTTAGAGCTCATAAATACCAAAGATAAGCTTCCTTACTTAAATTTTTCTCTTTTCTTCCATTTTCTTGATGGTAGAGGTTAGGATTTGATTGTTAATGGTGATTTTTAATCCATAGAAACTATGAGTCCGAACCCATTAACTTAAATATAGTTAATAGGAGTAGATTGAGCTAAGTAAACTTGATATTTATGGTTTTATGATGATTAATGGTTGGAGAACATTAAATGTCCGACATTCTTATAAATTTGGTGGTTGGAAACAATATGATTTCATTAATGACCATTTAAGAGCTCAATGTTGTTAATGAGAGTTAAAGGAAGCTAAGAAGCCTTATGGGTACTTTTACATGAGTCAAGAATAAATCTTGAATATTAAGAAATGATGAAGTGTTAGTGGAAAATAGCTTAAAAATGGATATTGATGTTTTGTATGGTAAATGCTTGTAGAGTAACTACTATTAGCATCATTCAAACTTCTTGGAAGCTTTGGGAGTGAGTAATTGAGGGTGAAACCTTTGACCTTTCAAAGGTTTGAGGTAACTAGGAGAATTCTATCTTATACTTATGTTTAGTAGTTTATTGATTTATGATTGATCATTGAAATGTGTAAATTAAAAAGAAATGCAAGTGTGGCTTGATTTGTTAGAAAATTCACTAGATCAAATTTGTAAGTTTTATGCCTTGTGATGTAAAATTTCTTGAGAACATTATCAATGGATTTTCATATTATATTTATTGGGAGTTCAATGATTTTGCGAATTGAGAAGTAACATGAATCTTTGTTTATGAGAAGTTCTATGATGTTTAAAATAATGGAGTTCAATGATTTTAAAAGTGTAGAGTACAATAATTGTGAAGTTAGAGTTCAATGACTTATTTGGTTTAAAGTCCATGAAAGTGTGTTTAAGAAATCTAATGATTTTTGTAATGATAAAGTTCAACGAAAATTTAATTTAGGAATATTTCATGTGATATGGTACATTGCACTAGTTAGTCTTAATGATTTGTACGTGGTCAAATTAGTGTCGGTGGCTATTGGTCTTTGGTATTTGATTTGGATATTTGATTCTGTAAAAATTATTGTAAAAGTGTAAGTTTTGGAAAGGGTTTTCAATTTTTGTTTTAAAAATAATTTGAGTTTGAGACCAATACCATTAGTTAGAGTTCAGAAAGAGCTTTCTGTAGACACCAAGTTCAAGTCATTCGAACGTCGGACAGAAATTTGGGACGCGTTGGAAATTGGCCCTAATACTGTCAATTGGATAGCAGAATTTACTGTCAAAATTCGTACAATTACACTATAGTGTATGGTGCCACGAGTTGCAGCGCGTGTTTTAGAGGCAAACATGCTGCGGGACATGTTCAATGAGCCACAGTGCACGCCTTAAAATTTTTCAGAAATTCTCTTATTTCAAATTTTTAAACAAATGCACTTACTTATGTAATGATCCTATGCTTTCACATATTTGTGAACTCTGATTTGTCTAGCTATGAGACTTTGAAAATAATTTTAGTTTTTTGTAAACTTGGGGTTCCCATTTTGCTAACCATTGAAAATTTTGTATTTTGATAATTACTATAATCCCATCCCCTACTTACTTGGGGTTTGGTTTTAATTATGGGATTAGAAGAAGGAGAAAATTACAAAAGGAATAATACAAAGATCAAAAAAGAAATTGACTCCTCTACATATAATATAGAGTAATTAATAAATCATGAGTCACAATGCATGAGTATTCACATATTCATTCAACTGCAGAAAAAAATTCAGCAGCATAACGGCATAGAAAAAGTATTTCTCAAGTTCAAACCCTCTTTTTAAACTTGATATCTCACTCAACAAATTAATTTCAACCATAAACAATCCCAATAGCTACAAAATTCTTACAAAATAACATTTTCAAATCAACTATAATCATTATAAAGTTATATCTAAAGTTTGTTCAAAAATCACGGAAAAAAAAAGAAAAACACCATAAATATCATTTTCAATCATTGTTTTTTTTTTATCTTATTGATCATTCTAAGTCCTACATTAGCAATCTCAAGCTAAGAAAACATCATTCTTTAGTAAATATCAAAATCTCAACAAAATAACAATAATTTTTAAAGGAACTGTGCATAAGTTTTGGTTACCTAAATCAACCCCAATTGTAATGAAATTTGATACACTAGTACATTTTAATATGTAATTTTGAATGATAAAACTACTCTGATCAAACAAGAGACATAATTTAAATTAAATATTATTCAAATAAATCATTCAAAATTTGTAGAAAAATAAAATTACAATAAATATCCCATCTTGATTACTCATTTTTATCCTAACAATTATCTTAAGGCTACCTATATCATCTATTAGCATTCTCAAGTTAGTAACACATAAAACATTAACAATTTTCAACACCTCACAATATCAAAATGGGTAACGAATGAGCAAAAACTTACACAAGAAAAATCAACTAATAAAACACTCTACAACATTAAATAAATCATTCCCATAACCTAAAAATCTAAGGATATTGGAAGAAAATGAATAAAAAAAAAGAAATCACACCTTAGATTAAACAGGATTGAAACCCAAAAAGGAAGAAACCCAGATGATGAATCACGGTGAACGACAGAGTAGGAGGCAGTGGTGTCACGTTGGAGTAGTCCACAGTTGTTGACGATAGAAATGGAGAACGATTGTGGGAGTTTTATTGAAAGATGATCAGGCACGAACTGAAAAATTAACCAAAATAGGTTATTAAAAGGAAATTAATGAGGGGTGGGTGTTTGAAACACCTATCATATATTGTGAAGGTTTTAAGTAACGGGTGTTTTAAACACCAATCATTTAAAGTTTAAATTTTTTTTATTTTTTGTTATTAGAAATCTAAAACATTAGCAAGCTTTAAATGACAGGTGTTTAAACACCCATCATATATTATTTTTTTTTGAAAAATTGGCTTTTAAACTTTAAATAATGGGTTTTTAAAAGAACTGTCATTAATTATTTATTTCTTGATTATCACCCACCTCTCTCATATATGAAATATTTTCTTTTAACCATAATTTTTTTTGGCATTTTATATACAAATTTTTGTGGTAACGTTTTGTGAACCGACATGTTTTGTCCATCTTTTACAATGTTTTTCAAAAGGTTAATATTTCATGCTTCCGTATAGTTTATAACTGTAATTTTTTTATTTTAAATAATTTTTATTTATTTAATGGTAAAAACTTGGGATACCATTTAAAAAAAATTTAAATATTAGATAATTTTAATCAATTGTTTAATTTGGATTTAAAATTTGTTGATAAAATCATCAGCTTTCGCATCCATCATTTATAAAATTTTCTAATACTTAAATTTTTTTTCAAATGAGATCCCAAATTTTCATCATTAAATAAATAAACATTATTCAAATAAGACTAAATTAGAGTTATATAGTATATGGAAGCATGAGATGTCAATCGTTTTGAAAACATTGCAAAAAAAAAAGAGGGTAAAAAAAAACATCATTTCACAAAATTCTGAATCATTTGTCACGATCAACGATTCTTCACATAAATAGTAGGGTTAATTTGATCTGAATTTCAAAATTTAGGGTCTAAGATGCTACTCACTCAATAATTTATGTTTATAGTGCTTATTAACAAATGACACATCAACAAGAGATTGCCACACCAACATTTGACAGGGCCTTACAAAGTGAACAATAATGGCAATATCTAAGTTAATGGTGCGTAATTTGTTCTAAATTTAAAAGTTTAAAATTCAATTTGCTTATTTTAGAGTTCAGAGTTCAGGGTTCAAAATACCCATCAGCCCAAGAAAAAAATCATAATGCTTCTTTGTGATAATTATTAAAGAATAATATATTTATTTTAATATCACAATTAGCAATTTTATACCATTAAATCAAATAAATAATTAAATAAATAAATGAAATTCAATATGGTGAAATGTAATGAGAAAGCAAATAGAGAGGATCCAAATCAAGGACAGAGAGTTAGTCAAAAGATCTGAGGTAGAGGAAGTATATATATGAAATGATTTTTTCCTTTTTATTCAAAAAATGAAAACTTCAAAAAAATTAATGGATATCAATTTCAAAGAATTTTTTTTTTCAAAAAATGAAAGGTGAATGTGCAACCTATAGTTAAAAGAATATATGCAAAACGCACAATAAAATTCAAAGGAAAATTACACACGTTGTAAAATGGCAGGGATGCACTGGAACGAAAAAATTTCTATTTCTAGAATTTTAATTTATACATAATAATAAATTCTGAAAAATAATTTGATGTTTGTATTTTTAACATGTACTCCTTCCGCTAAAAATATAAAGTATTTTCAGTATTTTAAAATGTAAGTAATATATTTTTTCAAAAAGGATCATAATAAATAAATTACTTTATACTTATTTTAAAGTAAAACATTCTATTAAATAAAGATAAATATTAAAAAATAATATTAGTTTAAAGATAATTAACTATTTTATTAAGATAAAATTTGATTAAAAATATTTTATATTTTTTAATAAAAAAATAAAAGATAATAAATTATACAATAAAATAAATCATTCAATTCTTGAAGATATACATGGAAAAGCATTACTTGAGAAATGACAATGCTCAGATTCTCAAGTGATTAATGTCATGGCTACCAATGACGGGATAGTTTGGTAAATATAAAAAATAAATCGTTTGTTTTTTCAGTATGTAATAGAGTAATATATCATTGAAAAAAGTTTTTACTTAAAAATTTTAATCTTCTACTCTTTTTTAGCTTTTTTTTAAATGAGGTTTTGCACTCATTAAAATCTTCTCTCCTCTTTATTTTTTTATATTATAACTGAGAGCTAATATCTTGTAAAATCTAATTCTGTGTAAAGACTTATATGATTTATCACATTTTATTAATTTTTTTCAAAATCATCATTTGTATAAATTTAAAATAGTTTTGTAATACAAACAAATTAAATCCTGATTTTTTCAAAAAAATATTGCTATTAAAGTTAAGAATATCTAATATTTTAATTTTTTTAAAAAAAGCTATTAAATTTTGCTTTAATATCTCACAACTAATTAAATAATGGTTCTAACTCAATACCACTTTGAACATGAAAACATGCCCAAATTCTAGTAACTTAGAATAAGACAAAATATCAATGAAAGACTTTTGAAAGAATTTAATATCTGATGAGAACCTGAACGGACGAGATACTTGTTAAAATAAAAACTTCACTTATTAATTGTTAATATTTACTTATTTAAATTGCTTCTAAGATCTTTCATTGATATTCTTCCTTAAAATAATGTAACTCACTTAAACTTTCATCCATAAAAAAAAGAGTTATTCTAGAAATTTAAAAATATTAATTAACTTTAACTAAGTTTCTTAATTTTTAATTATAAATAAAGTTATTAACACGTGGTTTTAATAACCAACAAAAGGAGCAATTGATTAATCAAACTAGTCAGGAGAGCTCTCCATCAAAATCCAAACCCATTGATCATTAATTTCAGAGCTCATAATACAAGCGAGGCTCATTGGGCTATCCGATCGAGCTTTTTCTCTTTTAGAGCTTCGGCTTTGAAAATTAAGGTATGTTATATAAAATGGCTTCTAAACTTAGCTTGTTTAAGCTTGAAAAACAAGCTTGAGCTCAAACTATCTTTTTAAACCTGTATCTATTTTTATTCTTGAAAAATAAAATATTTTAAATTTTTAGATTAAATCTAACTTTTAGAATGTGTTTGTATTTCAAAGTTAGGATTTAAATTACTTATTTTAAATTTTTTAATATTAGAATTTATATTTTAGATCTTGAATATATAATGTTATAATATGAAAAATTAAATTTTACAAATCTAAAAATGTTTAAAATAAAAATAAATAAAAAGGAGCTTGAGGACTCGCCCTAGACCTGATCAATAATGAATAATGATTGAATTTGAAGAATTGATTGATTTTAAAATAACCAGACTTTTAGACTTTACTCATATGAGCCAAGCTTATAAGAATCAGATTTAAATGGAGTAAGCCCGGCCATCTATCCTAATCGATTCCACTTCTTTATTTCGCGGTTTGCTTGGAATAAGGTCGTGGAAATATCCAAAAGAGCAAGAGACATATTAGGAATTGTTTTATAGGCCTAAACAATATCAACCAGCAATAGCACAACCAAGGGACTAATATATAGTTTGTCTTCTCACATTGTTGTGCCGTCTTCTTGTGTAAATATGTAGTTTAATCAGTGCTAAACTTATTGTTCAAATACATAAAATATGTTATAAGTAGGCTGTATATATCAACATTTGGCACTCTCACAAATCAAACTAACTTACCCAGAAAGTAGGAACTCTATATTACATGTTGCAAACAAATGCAGAGGTTGTTACCTCATGATTTGAGAACTAGGTAGCCATGAAACCAACATCGGAAGACAACAAAGAAGAGACAGCGATGAGGAAATTTTGATGACATGGGAGGACTTGTGGGTGAGTGTTGGAAGTTTGAAGCAAAGGAAAGCAATACTGAAGAGTGTCACAGCGTTTGCCAAGCCAGGACAGCTTTTGGCTATAATGGGTTCCTCAGGCAGTGGCAAAACTACACTCCTTGATGCTTTAGCAGGTTTTATACTTTTCTGATGCAAGCATCTATTTTTATATATATATATATATATATATGAACCTCACATAGGAGAATATTAGGAGTTACTGTTATTTGTCTGTATTATATCCATTGTTATATATGAAGTTAGATCATATTTCGTTTTCTTTTGATTATCGGAATGACTATTACCATGAAGCTCAATTCTCTTCGTTAAATTCTTTATATTAAGTACACTTGAAAATAGTCTATTTTACCAAAATAACTTAGGTCATTTAATTAGACATACATTCCAACATTTATATATTCCTAATCTATTTTCTAAATACTAGATGAAGGACTTCTTGTTTTTGCATCCCTAGATCGAATGATTCTTGATACCATGTTAAATTTTTTATATTAAATATGTTTGAGGATAGTCCATTGTACTAAAATAGCTTAAGTTATTTGTTAGAAGCATCCCAAATTTTATGCATTCCCAATCTACTTCTAATTATCTCTAATTTTAGAGTAGTTTGATAGCTAAATAACCAGTTTACTTGGCTAACACATGCTTCTAATTATTTATAGGAAGATTAGCTAGGTTCAAACTCAAAGCAGACATGGAAGATTCTTATCAATGGCCACGAATAATCACTAGCTTATGGAACATCCGTAGGAGAAAATTCCAAAGGCTATTTCCAATAGAGCTTTCACTAATCTCTCACACCCTCATCATTGAAAATCACAGGCATATGTCACTCAAGATGATGCTCTCTTGTCAACTTTAATAGCCAGAGAAGCTTTATGCTACTCATGTCTGCTCCAACTTCATGATTCCATGTCCATAAAAGAGAAGAAAGAGAGAGCAGACTCCACACTTAGACAAATGGGTCTCCGAGATGATATTCACAGGAGGATTGGAGGTTGGACTTCTAAAGGCCTTAGTGGTGGACAAATTAAAGAGGAGACTTAGCATATGCATGGAGATTCTATCTCATCCCAGACTTCTATTCCTTGATGAGCCAACTCGTGGGCTTGATAGTGCATCTTCTTATTATGTTATGAGCAGAATTGCAAGCTTGAATCTAAAGGATGGCAGTTAAAGGACTATTGTAGCAGCTATCCATCATCCTAGTAGTGAAATTTTTCAACTATTCCACAATCTGTGTCTTTTTTCTTCTAGTGAAACTGTATATTTTGGCCCTGCTTTGGCTACAAATGAGGTTATAAAGTAGAGATATATATACTCCTTGTCTTTATTATAAGATGCCTTTTAAAAGAATTCTTTAGTTCTTAATATAAGGTACTTGATAGGATATTAATTACTTTTTTTTAATATTATCCCTATTTAAATTCATTAACTATGAGAAAAAATATAATGCGAGTTTGAAGATTTTTCATTTAAATAAGGGTGAAAGTGAGAGTTTTTCTATTTTTAGACATAGGTAATAATTTAACTACATCTCTTTGGTTCTAATTAAATTGTTAGAGGTGCTTTGTAATAAGAATGGATGGGAGTATCCTCATTTGTAACATTAAAAGTTTCCAAATAAAATGAAAAAAAGGGTCAAAAACTCAATTGCAGCTGACCAAAAAAAAGCCTTATTTGATTATGACTGTAGTTTTTTTTTGCTTCAAATGGTTTTCTTTGCCCAAGTCTGTACAATCCCTCTGATCATTTTTTAAGGATCATAAACAAAGATTTTGACGAGGTAGAAGTTAGTAGAATCTCAGTCTTCCTAAAATTTACAGTTAAACCTAGGACACTTTAGTGTTGTCTACCCTGTAAAAGTTTATTGTTTTTAGGAAAGTTGGAGAAGGCTTTGGTAAAGAAGTAACTACAGAAGAAGCAATCAATATCCTTATGAAGTCCTATATGTCGTCCAAAATGAAAAAAAAAATCAGAAAGAAGTGGAAGAAATAATTGACAATATAAGTTCAATGTCACATATGTACCTTTGAGACTAATACAAGACATACTAACTTTTGAATCAATTTCAGGATTCTCATGTAATAGAAAAGAAGAGAATCCATGTTGGATTCTTTACCCAACGTCTCATTCTTATAAGAAGATCTTCCCTTCATGTGTTTCGTAATTTAAGCAATTACTGGTTGTGCCAAATTGTTCATGCTGCAATAGCTTTTTGTCTGGGTACTATTTTCTACAATATTGGCTTAAGTAATGGATCAATTCAGGTATGAGGAAAATAAAGCAAGAAAAATTATGTGTGTCTTCACAAATTTGATCAATGGTATTAATATCATCTAGTGCAAATAATATTACAGGCTAGAGGGTCACTGCTTGCTTTCTTTATTTTAGTCCTTACTTTCATGACTCTCATTGGTTGACTGCCTCCACTTTTGGAAGAAATGAAGGAAAAAAGTTCCTCTCATTGTGTCTTACTATTCAAAGCTTATTAGACTTTTGACATTAATCACACCTGAGGCTTGCCGGTTACTCCAAAATGCTTAAAAGACACTTGGATAGTTGTGATTGATCATCTAGTTGCTTGAAGTAGGACTTCATTGTACATCTGATGCTAGTTATATCAACAGAGATAATTGTCCTGTTGTATGTTTTTCAACTCAATTTGCCATGCTGAAAGCCTCTCCTTTTTCATCAAGCCAGGTATTCAAACGAGAGGGGTTGAATGGGCATTATGATGTTACTGCTTTTCTCATTGGCAACACATTATCTATTATACCCTACTACTGATGTCTTTGATACCTGCCTTTATGGTTTACTATCTCTATAGGCTGCACAAAGGACTTGGATACTTTCTGTATTTAGTTTGTGTGCTATTTGCCACAGTTATTTCTATTGAGAGCTTCATCTTGTTGTTGGGGGTATCTTCCCTAATTTCATAATGGGGATGATCATTGCTCATGGGATTCAAGGAATCATGATATTGATTGGTGGATTCTACATATTGCCCCATGACCTTCCCAAGCCTATTTAGAGATACCCTTTGTGTTATGTTTCATTCCACAAGTATGCCTTCCAAGGATTGTTCAACAATGAATTTGAAGGTTTAACAATTGAAGTTGATGATCAAGATAGAAGTAGACTTATGAGTATGAGTGGTAGGGAAATTCTTAAAAATGCTTGGCAAGTTGAAATGGGTCATTCTAAGTGGGTTGATCTTGTTATCTTATTTGGAATGATTTTGCTTTATAGATTTCTTTTCTTGGTCATTACTAAGAGCAAAGAGAAGGCCCATAGACAAGCGGCTAGTTAATGGCAAAAATGTTTCTTAAATTATTATGTACACTATCATCTCAAAGAAAAACAAACACTTCAAGTTCCAATTAGTGACATTGAGTATGTGTTTGTTTTTCTATTGAGACGCAATACATACTCTTCAGCATCAAGTTATTGTGTTACATTCTACCAAGCTAATGTTATGTCAATGTAATCGTCTCACTAAAACAAGGAGGACCAGATGGAACATGAACATGTATTAATCACATTATGTGTAATTTTCCATGTATCATCAATTGTGTTGGTGAATTATGATAAAAAAGCCCTTTCAATAGAATGTATTAAAGTATATTTTTATTCCTGAACTTTTTTTGAGGAATATTAGGAAACCTATATTGATAAGTGGAACAATTTTTTCCTTTAACTATATTTTTGAGGAGCAAAAAGCTTCTTCTATTAATCAGTTGTTAACTTCGCCCTTTTTTGTTGACATGATATGTGCATAGGACTCACGCACAGTAACATGTAAGATTTTGATCATATTTTTTTGTGCTAATTTGCTCTTGAATTCTTTTTTCAAGAGTGTTAGGCATCTTAAAGCCTTGTTTTATAAGTGCTAAGTATTTTAAAATCTTGTTAAAATAAAATTTAATAAATATTGCTAAAATGTTAAATATTTTCATATTTAATAATTTAAATATTATTATTTATAAATATTCATCTAAAATTTATAAATTATTCCTTTAAAATAATTTATAAATATTTTTTTTGACAATGCCCATATCGTTGTACCTTTTGTATGGGTGGAAATTTACCTATTTTTTAATATTGATTAAGTTCCTTAAATTTTTAGGTCATTCTCTGCAATTTTTTTGGTTAATTAATGATCTTCTTTTAAAATATGATGCCTTCCAAATATAATACTCTCAATCCACTATAGTGTTAGGAGTAAAATCGAAAACATGCATGATAGATTAAGACCAATAATATACTAACAAAAATATTTATTTAAAAAATATCACATTTCTTATTAATGTGCTAAAAAAAATTATTTAACAAGAAAATAATGGAGAGGCGTGGAGAAAAAAATCCTTTCAAAAATTTGAAGACTCATTTCTTTCATTTTTAATACAAAATTAAAAAATATCAAAAATATTAAAATATTAAATTTGATGGTGTGATATTTTGAAAAAAGATTGTTCATCAATAAAAAAATTATAAAAAATGATTCAAAACACCAGAAAAAAAAAGGTAAAAACTAGGAACGTGAAAAAAAAAGATGATGTAAGTACTTATAACAAAAATCAAGAAAAATGTTTGGAATCTAAAGTTTTTTTTTTTTTTTTTTGGCAAGGTTTGCATGTTTGGCCCCGCACTGATTTAATTTTGGAAAAGGACGGATGACAAGGAGAGAGGGCTCTCTCTTTCTCTGAAACGGCAAATCAATCCTTTCCGTGCTGCCTTGGATCGTCTTCATCTCGCCTGTGCTCATTGATTGCCGTTGTCGCTACCGTTGTCGTCTCTTTGCCGTGGGTTCTGCTTCTATCACCTTTTATTCTGTTTTACGAGATTCACGGAGAGATACTGTTGTTAAGTCGGTGAGGTTTTCCCCTTTAAAATTCTTGAATTTTTTTCTTTTTAAAAAAATAAAATTAAACACTTTTATATTTTTATTAAAGATTATCTAATTTTAGAATTAATTACATAATTTTTACAACTAAAAATTTTATATAATTAAGTTTCATTTTCTAAATAACTTTTTTATATAAAAATTTTTCATAAAAAACAATAAAAATGTAAACATCGAATATTAAATCAACTCTTTTTTTTTTGCCGAAGGTATTAAATTAATTTTTCTACAAGTATAAGTTATAAAAAGTATTTTTGCTTTGAAAAAAAATTATTTGTTAATAATTTTAACTTTCAAGGAGTAATATATTTAATTAATTAAATTATAAGCACTTGATTCATTTAAAATACATTACAAGGATCCAATTCAAAATCCATGAAAACTAGAAAAACTTGTAAATAATTTTTTTATTTAATTAAGCATAAATGATTTTTTCTATTTGAATTGAAATTTTTAGATTTAGGAGCGTAATTATCAATGAAATTAATGTATAGAAATTAGAATAATATTTATAATTTGTTGTGGGGTCAGAATGTAAATATAACAAATTTAAATTTATAAATATGGGTTGTAGTTATTGGCTTGAGGGTAACCTGGAAAAGATTCATATTCTCCCTTTTAGAAACATTCAAAAAACACTCATTTATGAATCAAAGGTTGAATCAAAACAAAAGATTCAAGTACACTTTCATGTTCCATCTCTTATATCTAATAATTGATATTTGGATCTTATGGGTTTTATGGATTTTATTTTTGAACTTAATACATGTATTTGGATATTCAAATTCCTCACAATAACATTAAAAGTAAAATATATTGACCTCCCATCTATTTTAAGATATCTTTTTTCTATTCTAAAACCTATACAAACAGAGGTAGAACTAAATTATGAAGTGTGGGGGCCAAATTTTCAAAAAAATAATACATCGTTGATTTTATTTTTTTAAATATTTATCATAATTAATATTTTTAAAATAAATCTATTACTTAAAAATTGTTGGATAATAATTTTTTTTATCTATATAATATTTGAAAGAAAAACTATGCAAATAGAAACTGTATATCTAATGTATATCTGTATCCCTTCAACCCTCCATCAAATGTTAGTAAAAAGAAATATGTTATTAAATTATATATATTTAATATCGATAAAATTAAAAACTTATTAATTTTTTTACAGAAAATTAATAATTTTTTAAAAATTTTAATTTCATTAAAATAATATTAAAATGATTTATAAGTAGGATTGGAAAGAAAATAAATTTGTGTTAAAAAAATATAATATACTCCTTCCGTTTAGCATACTATAAGACACTTTAACTAATTTACATTTTTGTGATGCAAAGGCAGGACATTAGCTAAAATTTTAAAAAATAAATAAATTAAAAATGTTTCATAATTATGAATGAATTGAGTGTTACTCTTGTAAAAGAATTATAAAAATTTTCTGAAGGTTCATATACCCACTCAATTTCATAGGAATTTGTATGCATCTCACGTGGATGGATTGCGGTGTCATATATGGAAAGTCATGGACTTTGGGCCGCCTTGTGTCCATCTCTATGAACAAAGCTTCCCCGTTGGTCTCAGAAAAAAAAAAAAAAAGACTCCGCCAATATGAATAACTATAAACTACATATCTTCTTCTTCTTCTTTTTTTTTCAAAAAAAAACAAAAAACAATATTTACATCTATCCTGTCAGCGGTTGATTGTTAAGTGTCATGTATTGGATCAAAATAAACATATACTCTACATGTTATCTAAAAGTCATTCAAGTTTCCTAAAAAAAAGTAATGGATACATTCTTACCTTTTTGGGTAAAATATTCTTACATTTTTATTCATATTTTAATTTTTTAATATGCAGATTTATTTATTTAGAATTTAAAAAAATTAAATATATAAATTAGCTAAAATAATATTTCTAATACATATTAGAAAACAATTTGATGAAATTGAGGTTTAGTAAAATAGGAGATAAATTAGTCAATATAATTTATCTTTATTTTTCATTAAATTTTATAATTATAACATATAATTTTTAAATTATATATTTAAATAGTGTCATAGTTAAATTTTTTTAAGTTTTTTAAATTGAGGAGAGAAAAAGACTAGATAATTAGATCGTTTGGGGAAATTAGTAATTTTTAAATTTTCTACATAATTTAAAACAAAAAATTAAGTACTTCATAAACTTTAATGGAATTATAAGATCATAAAGGAAACATACCTGTTTGCCTTATTTGTTGTATTGGTCAGGATCTCTATGCGGGAACCTAGTTATCGTATGAACTTGGTTCAAGTTCACAACAAATTCACCAGTAGGAAGAAAAGAGAGAAGAGAATTGAGGGAGAGGAGTTATCATTCTAGAGATAATACAGAGAGTTCTCAAATATAGTTTCACACGTCCCACATACGGCTCCCACTCTATAGGCAATTTACTTACATGTATGTAAATCCACAATTTAAAAAGAAAAAAAATATTACACTTAAGTGTCCACCTAAATTACTTTTAAGAACTTAGACTTCCTTTATATTCTTATAAAACCTCATTTTCTTATTGGGCTTATATATGTATGGGTTTGATCTATTAAAGGTGGATAACCCAATAAGAATTATTATTAATGGCGTTAAAAATTAAACTAAAATGTAAATTTTGAAAACAAATTTAGGTTATGTAATTTTACCAAAATGAACAGAATGTCAGTGTATTTTACTTTAATATTTATTAGTTTTGACATCATGCAGATTCTGCTTTATAATATGAAGCAGTAAAAATATTATATATTAATATCAAATTTATGGATCAAGCTTCTTTCTAGGTTTATAATTTTCAAACTAGCCACTACTTATGAGTTTTTTGGAATGGAAGAAAAGCTCGAGATGATGTCTTTATTTAATTGTTCTTGGGCAAGAGCAGTGTGATTCGGTTCTGTGCTGAGCACAGCTGATTTTTTCCCCTCCTAAGAATAGTTGATATATACTCTCTTTAATCTTATTTATAAATTACTTTCAACATTTTTACTAGTATTAAAGAAAACTCTAAAATCCTATTTGGTGAATAAAAATGAATGAAATGAAAAGATTGAAAATATCAAGATAAAAATAAATTAAATTACCTTTCTCTTATGATAAGCATGATAAAATTTAATATATACTAAAAATGTAGGAACTATTATACCCACCAAAAACCTCATGAATTATAATTTACAACTCCATGAACTAAATTACCCATTCCCTTATGAATGTGCTTACATATCTCATTTGATAATCTTATTTTTACTTTTGTTTTTTTTAATCCATTTCATTTTACTCTTTTCTAGTATGCAAACGGGACCTAAATCTCATTAACTTTGTCTAAAAATTTAATAAATTTTTAACTTTATTTCTATTAAATATATATATATATATATGCACTTTAAAATAAAGTACTTTAATATTTAATAATCTTCCCAACATTTAATAGGATCAAAAGGATAAAGTTAAACATAATAATTATTTGATGTGTTTTATAAATAGGATCAAAATAAATACTCTCTCTATTCTATCAGTAGATGGGGGGAGTATTTTAAAACATATTCAATTGGATGTTGGTTATGAAATAATGATGGTGTTGTATACATGCTCTTTGGTATTACAAAAATAAAAGAATTCACGATCACATACAATCTTCTCTGAGGAGATGTTGAATATATCACATGGCTTCAAACTCAGAAGAATATCTTTGACCTCAATGTTTATGGTTGGAATGTCAAGGAGGTAAATGTTTTCAGTTTTTTTCCCGTGAATTGAGAGAGATTATTTATTTTAATTATATTTATAGGACATCTTGATGATCACTGTGTTCATATTTATCCTTTTGCCATTATTAAATGTTAGAAACATTATTATATCTTAGGTTATGTTTGGATGAGTAGATTTAAATTGAAATTTAAATTTAAAATCTCATATTTGAAATCTCTCATTTGAAATGCATAGATATTAAATTCTTTGTTTGGATGATACAAAATATTTCAAATTATAATATTAAAATTCTTTGTTTGGATCTAAAGTAAAATTTTAAATTTTAAATTCTATGTTTAAATTTAAAAGAAACTTGGAAGAGTAGTCAAAGTTGACGGTCTGAATGGCCAACTTGCACCAAAATCAGATATTAAAAGCCATCTAGAACTGTAGCACCGGTGATGACAGGGATGGGACGGCTGACTTCCATTGGGACCCAACCAACGGTAACAATGGGGATTCTATGACCGACTTCTATCGACACCAGATCGATGGTGATGAAGGGACTAGATGGCTGACTTCGGCCGAGGCCAGACCAACAGCAACAATGAGGACTGAATGACCGACTTTCCTAGGGACCAAATGGATAGGACTAGACGGAGGCCTTCCATCGAGACCGTATCGACAGTAACCATTGGGATAAGACCAACAGGGACCATCGAGACCAGACTAATAGCAATGATAGGGAATGGATAGCCAACTTCCATAAAGACTAGATGACTGACTTCCATAGAGACTAGACTCGGTGGAAGTCATTCGTCGGGTCCTTGTCGTCTCATCAATTCGGTCCCAATAGAAGTTAGCCGTTCGATCCTAATGGTCACCATTGGTAGAAGCCAATCGTTCGGTCTCGATGGTCATTGTCGGTCCTATCCTATTAGAAGTTAGCTATCCAGTCCCCATTGTCATTGTCGGTCTAATCTTTATAGAAGTTGATCGACCGACACTCGTTGTTGTTGTAAATTTGGTCCTGGTGAAAGGTGGCCATTTGGTCTCGATGATTGCTGTCAATATGGTCCTTATGGAAGTTAGTAGTCTAGTTCTGATAATCACCATTGGTCTAGTTTTGTTGGAAGTTGGCTTGTTGGTCCCCATTATCACTATCAGTTTGATCCTTATGGAAGTCTATCGGCCTGTCCCCATCATCATCGTTGATCTAGTCTTGGTAGAAGTTGGCTGTTGGGTCTCGGTGGTCACCGTCAATCCAGTCCCTATAGAAATTGACTGTCCATTCCCTATCATCATAGTTGGTTTAGTCACATTAAAAGTTGGCCCGCCTATCCCTGTGGAAGTTTGCTGGCCTATCCTTGTCATTGCTTTTGATCTGGTCTCAGTCAAAGTTGGCCATCTAGTCTCAATGGCTGTCGTTGGTTCGGTTCCTATGGAAATCAATCGCCTGATCCTTGTTGTCACCGTTGATCCTGTCTTGGTGAAAGTTGGCTGTCCAGTCCTTATTGTCGCTATCGATCCTCTCCCGGTGGAAGGCGACAGTCCGGTCCCCATCGTCACCATTGATCCTCTCTTGGTAGAAGTCGACAGTCCGGTCATCGTTCTCACCGTTGATCCTCTTCCGGTGGAAGTCAACCATTAAGTCTTTGTCATCGCCGTCGATCTTGTCTTGTTAGAAGTCCATCGTCTAGTCTTAATCAATGGTGGCGGCTTGTTTCTGTCAACATTGGTGGTTCGGTCCACTTATATTGGCGAGTCAATCAAGCCTTCGTGGATTTCGATCAAATTACAAAAGAGATTGAGTTAAGATTTAAAATAATAGAGGTCTAGAAGGGATTTTAAATTATAAAGAGATTGATGTAGAACTTGAATTTGAATTGAGTCAAATCCAAATCTATAAATTTTTTAATTACCCAAACAATAGATTTGGCGTAAATCTAAATTTAAATTCAAATCCATATGTATCCAAATATAGCATTAGATTATTTCATTTTTAAATGATGCATATTTAATAGGGGTAAAGTTGTAAATTGATTGAATTTTTCAGACAAAGTTGATGGGGTTTAAGTTGTTCCTTAATTCCATTGAAAATGTCTGAAGTGACTTATAAAAAAAATTAGATGAAGTATCTCTAATCTTATTTATAAATTATTTAGAACATATTTCACCAAAATCAATAAAAACCTTAATTAAACTCATTAAATTTGTCTAAAAATTTAACAAACTTTCAACTTTGTCTCCCTTAAATGTGTATATTTTAATAAAGTATAAAAGGAAAAACTTGTGATGTAAGATTAATGACATGACTTATAATATGATTAAAAAATTTCTTCTCCCTCTACCTTATAAACAAAAACCAGAAGTATTACTTATTAATTTGAATATCTCATCTAAGTTCATTTTATTTCACTAGCTAGTCTTTTTTATAATAGATAAATTATATTAATAAAGTAAAACGAAAATACAAATTCAAATGTTCAAAACTTAATATTGAAAACAAAAGCAAAAAAAAAAAAAAAAAGATAGTTTGTGATTGTTATAACTAAAACAGCACTACAACAAAGTCACCTGCGAAAACAGCTAGAGCATTTACTTTATATTTTGGTAAACTGTACTTTGTTCTAAAGGAGAAAATGGACTCTAAACTGGACAAAGGAATCAAGCTGAAGACAGAAAGCCAAGAAGATGTATAGTACAGGTAAATCTTTTAATCCTCAGGATGTCATCAATTAGGCAACATCAAGAGTAGTTGAATTTTTAAGGATCAATAATTTTATATCAAGTAGATCAATGTCACTAGTTTACCTACAACTTTCTGTTCAAACAATGGATAAACTTTCTTTTTTGGAGAGATTTCAATGAAATTGATTCTTGAAGTTCAAACATTTTAAGAAGTTAGGATCTAAAAGCTCTTTACAGATAATTATTTTTTGAATTGAATTAGTCATCCACTTTTGAGACAATCAGTGTCTGCAAACATTGAAAAACTTACAGCAACAAGTGGAGTGTCACTTCCATTTTCTTGCAAGAACATTTTCATTACTTTTTTAAGTTCTAGTATTATTATAGGACTTTGTCAGTATAAATTAACTATATTAACTTTATAACTGGATTTAATAAGATACCACAACTTTTGCAGCCTCTGCAAATGATATAGGTGTAACGATATGGTTTGGTCGTTTTTATTATTTAATTTGGAGTGGTCCTGCCATTAAAAGAAGAAGATGACGACGACGACGACGACGATCTTCAGTGCTATCAGATCTGAACCAAATAACCATAAAAAGCTGAGTTGTTAAAGTTAAGCATCATTCTAAAATGGGATTGGGAACCATACAATTTAATATAATAATACACTCAC
Organism: Prosopis cineraria; assembly: GCF_029017545.1. Lineage (NCBI taxonomy): Eukaryota > Viridiplantae > Streptophyta > Magnoliopsida > Fabales > Fabaceae > Prosopis > Prosopis cineraria. Next base: position 9,237,716 of record NW_026555334.1, on the reverse strand, counting down.
CGTCCGAAACAGCTGTCATATGCGGATCCATAGAATTGACATGCTTCATAATTAATGGGAGTTCACTTAAATTCTCTTGCCATAAAACTATGAGAAAATATAAATTAAATTAAATTATGTATATTTTTAATAATGTATATTTAAATACAAAATTTTTCCTTTTACACCTTTATTAATTAAATTATGTATATTTAATAGAGATTAAGTTAAAAATTTGTTAAATCTTTAAATAAAATAAATGAATTTTAATATTTTTTTATTTTGATGAAATATATTAAAAATAACTTATAAATAAGATTAAAGAAGTATATACCAATACTTGTTCAGTTGTTTTTAATGGCTAAAAAAATATTGAATTAATGTATCCACATTTTTAATAATGTGAATTGTGAAGGGTGCAATATAATTGAAGAAGCCAAGGAGGAGGACAAGTTGTTGAACTCCAAACTGCCAAAGAGTTAAATTACATGGTCCATGAAAAAAATGTGGCCAGAAATATGTTGGGTAATCTTATTAAAAGCTATTAATTTGGAGGAATGACAAGTTTCACCTAGTTATATAAATATTAATGATACTCTCCATTCAAAATATAGTACATTTTCTACCAGATAGTGGTGGTCCAAAATATAAAAAAGAAACATTTTGCAAAAAATCAATAGTATTATATTTTTTTCATTACACGCTTTTATTAATTAGATTGTACTTCCTCTGTTATAAATTATAAAATATTTTTAAATAAAATCTCACATATTAAAAATTTTATTAAATACACTTAACAATCTTATATTTTTATTTTAAAAATATAAACGTTCAAAAATACTCATTCTTTAATATATTAAAAACAAAAAGGATATAAATTAATTATAGAGAAAAAAATAATATTAGAATTGAAATATTTAATGAAACTTTAATTTACTTAAAATATTTTATATTTTAAATAAATTTTTTTTAAAAATACTTTATAATTTAAAACAGCTGCAGTATGTAGTTAAGAATGTCTTGTAGTCCTCCCTTTCCTATTACATATCAGTTTAAAAATTGCATTAATTTACCATTTTAAGTTTTAACTGAGTAAATATAATAAATTAAACAAAAAAAAAAAAAACACACTCTCTGTCTCCTAAGTGGAAATCGAGAAGAAACAGGGGAGATTTAGGGGGGAAAAATTTAATACTATATAAATTATTGCAAGGTGATTGACAACGGACATATCAGTACATAGCACCGGACTAAGTATTCTAAATCAGGGAAAGTATTTATTAGGCGATATTATTGAATCAAATATGTGATGCAAATTACCTCTATCAGCATGCCCCATCTATCTGCCACTGTCTACTAGTTCCCTACCACCACGCGGCTCGTCTTGTCTCTCTTCATTGTCCGTTCGAGGGACCTAACTTGGGTATTTATGTGATGAGATTTGAATTATTTAAATTTTAATTTAGATGGTACATATTTAAAATATTATTTTTTTATATTTGTTAAATAAAAATTATTAAATCATTTTAATAATTTTTTATTTCCTATCTGGTTTAAATTTAATTTGGAAGGCCTAATTTAATATTTAAATTTTTATAATTATTAAATATTGACTACTGAAATATATTCTACACAATTCAATCTGGATTATCAAAATTTAAATGATTTGGATATCATCACAATAATGATCATCATGGCACCGAAAAAGTCATGTGTGCTATTAGGCCAATGAGATGATTGCCTTAGGCCTTCAAAAATGCTTACCTATATTTTATATGATCCATCATTATTTTTTCTGTTAAATATTAATGTTAATTTTGTATTTTTATTTGAAAATGGAGTCTTGTTTAAAAAGAAAAAACAAACACCAATTATGATCTTAAGTATTGATCATATCATATGTGTTTGTTCTTCTTTTACTTTTTATTTGAAATTATACTTGTTTTAATTTTTTATAAAATTTGAAGTGATAAAAATCTTAAATAAAAATTTTGAATCTGGCTTTAAGAAATTAAAAAAAATCATATAAAAATAAACGAATGATAATATATTAGACTTATTAAATAATTTTGCGTAAAGCTTCAAAACTCTTTCACACCATCCTGGGCCCCGAAGATGAGGGAGCCACGCAGTACAGGTGATGGGACAATCTCCCAACGCAAATTATGACTATGAGAATTTTTTTTTTTTTTTGGGGGAGTGAAGGAGAATTTATTACCTCAATCAACTGTACAGAGAGCAAAGTTCGGAAACTATACAAATAGAAGAAAACACTTAAGTATTTTATAAGAGTGGAAAAGGTTCATGATTATGAGATTTTTGAATTTAGGACAAGTTTATTTTCTATTTTTAAATTTTTTTATTTTTAATTTAGGACAAGTTTATTTTTTATTTTTAAATTTTTTATTTTTAGAAATAAAAAAAATTTTAAAATTTGTTTGGGTAAATTTTTTTCATTTAATTGTTCTAAACCTGTTTTCATTTAAAAAATAAAAAAATTTTAATTTGTTTTTATTTTTTTATTTTTAAAATATATTACATTTGATTATTACAAATTATAGTTAATTTCATCAATTTTATTATTAATTACTATTATTATTAACTGATTATAACTACCACTATCATTTTATTTTTAATTTTAAAACTATTTTTAATTGACATAACCAAAATTATTTTCATTTTATTTTGTTTTAAAAATAATTTTAAAAACTATGTTACAAAATAATTTTTTAAAATAATAAACGCGAACATAAATCATTCCCTTACATTCTCCTCTTTATATTTTCTATCCCTTCCTTTTTTTAATATTTGAAATATTAAATTCATTTGAAGCACACTCAAGACACTAAATTTCTTTTTTACCTCGATCCTTTGTTTCAAATCGGCCCTATGATGGATTCGCATTGCTTTAAGGAAGTTTAACCTAATTGCCTCATCTTATCTTTGAGAATCAATTGTATTTAGGGGCGGAACTAGCGTGGATTTGGAGGGGGGCCAAATTTTTTAGAAAAATATGTACGTTGGTTTAAAGTTTTTAAGTTTTTTAAAAACAATTTTATCATCTGAAAACAAATCATAACATAGTATCTATAATTATAAAGAAACTAAAGATAAAATTATTTCAAGTAAAATAATATATTTTACATATTATTTTTAAAACTACAAAGAAAATATATAAATTATATTTATAAAGTACTTTTATATTTATTTATAAATTAATCATTTAAATAAAATAAATCATTAAATTTTTTAAAAATAAATTTAAATTTTAATATATTAAACAAACATTAACCAATACTATAAACAATTGAAATAATAAAAAAAATAAACTTATTCAATATTTTTGAATAAACTTATTTTATACTCCATCCTACCTGCAATATAATTAAGTTATAAGGTATTGATAACAACTTTATGGTTAAAAAAAATTAGTTGAAGACTTATAATATTTAAAAAATATGTACATCTTTTCAATCCTACCCCATTAAATGTTCTATATAAATATCTTAATGATGACATTGACATTCAAGTATATCATTTTTTCAAAAGAAAAAAAATAAATAAAATAAGGATATGGTTGAAAAAGAATTTTAAAACTACTCAATTCCTTATATTTTTAACTACATAGGGCTTCTAAAATTATCCTATAATATAAACAGGAAGGAGCATATACTTAATGTATTGATAAAATATGATATTATATAATCACTTCATTTAAAAATGTAAGGCATTTTTTAAAAAGTTAGATATTAAAAAATGTAAGGCATTTTGAGTCTTTTGAGATAAAATTATTGTCTTTTTTCTAAAACTGCCCCTATTAATAATGACTTTATATTTATTGTAGGGTATTTAATAAAGGTAAATATAAAAAAAATTAATTTAAAAGCAGGTAATTACTTAATTCAGAGGTGAGATTTAGTTGTACTACCAAAATATGACATTATATAATCCCTCTATTTAAAAATATAAAACACACACACATATTAATTGGTGCATGTGTAATATATGAACCTCTTTGTCTATGACAATCTAGCCCCTTTATACATATCAAAGTTGAACGGGCAGGGCCCCTTGAATTTCTCCTGGGTCTGTCCTCGATTGTCTTTGAAGGAGATTTTTGATGGTTGATTCTATCATCAAGGATCGAAGCAATATTGTTGCCATGAATGTCAACACTCCTCTTTCATCAGTTTTATGACATTAATGTCTTGCATGAAAACTACTTTTTCTCTATTTTTAGCTTTTCTTCTCATTTTTTTAAATATATAACTGTAGTTTATTCTTTTATGTGTGTGTATATATATTAATTTGCTTTTTCTAAAAAAAAAAAAACAGAGAGTTAAATTTACCTGGATTTTTCTCTTAACCCAAATTCAATTTTTTAAAAAAAAATTTCTTTAACTTAAACCCAATAATATAATACAGATATTTATAATTTGATTTTTAAAAAAATTTATTCAAAGAAAAAAGTAACTCCTAACTCAGCAATCACCATCCTGGCTCTCTGCCTCTGGTCTTTATAAACTCAGCTCTTATCCATGGAGGTCATCACTTACATATCCAGTTAAGATTACATTGGAGAAGCCAGAAACTAATATTTCATTCCAGGCCTTCCCTTCTCGATTCACGCGTCAACCATGCTCCATCTCCAAGCCATGACTGCGTATCAGTTGTGCCACTAGACACGTATCTGTCCATTAAAGCCAAGCCAAAAAATCATGATAATGAAAGCAGCAGCAAAGGACAGAGATCAGTGTCGGTGACATGGCAAGACTTGTGTGTGACTGTTCCAAGTGGGAAGAACAAGAAACCTATTTTGAAGAGTCTCACTGGCTATGCCAAGCCTGGACAGCTTTTGGCTATCATGGGTCCTTCTGGCTCCGGCAAGACCACTCTCCTTGATGCCCTTGCAGGTTCATGCATTTCGATCTTTTTCTTTATTTTGTCCTAAGCAGTTGAATCATGTTCAGTTCTTTTGTTAAGACTATATGTTAGGAATGGGAAGCAACCATTTCGAAACAGAGGAAAGGAGAAACGGGTTAGAGCAGTAAAAGCACACCACGACATCTAACCCAACTCAAGTTTACTCCTACCTTGACAACCTAACAGTATATATATATATATATACAGTACTTTGGTTGCTGATATGAAAATTAACTAAAGAACATATTATTATACACGTGTTGTTTGAAGTTGTTTTTGATTGCCACTACTTTTAGCTAAAGTATAGTGTAAGTGAAAGAACGGTAACTAGCTTATTTAATTACAGGAAGATTGGGTTCAAACACAAAGCAAACTGGGAAGATTCTTATCAACGGCCACAAAGAGGCACTAGCTTATGGAACATCTGTAAGAATATTCAAATAATTTTATGATGTTGCGTTTGCATGGAAATTTTGATTTGGCTTTTAGATTTAAAATCCAAATAAAGTATTTAAAATCTCATATTTAAGCTGAGATTTGAAGCAAAAATGAAAAATTAGGAGTGACAAGCATACTATACCTTTTTTTTTTTTTCAATCGATGAGATGTGAAAATGAGAGAATAGACGAAAGTAACAAAAGCATCCAAAATGAAAAAAGAACAAGAGTTAAAATGACAGAAATTTTAAATAACTAAGAATGAAGATTTTAAAATACAAAAATTAATTATAAAAATATGGATTTGAATTTAAATCTAAATCCATATATTTATATATGTAAGAGGGAGATCTGGCTCAAATTGAATCCATATCCAGATCTCCATTGGTTGTAGGGACATTGGGTTCAAACACGAAGGAACTAGGAACATTATTATCAACAACCACAAACAAGAACTAGCCTATAATGGAACATCTATAAGGTAATGTTTGGATTAGTATATTTAAATTTGAAATTTAAGTTAAAAATCTCATGTATGAAAGCCATATATTTAAAATATTTTATTTGGACAGCTCAAAAAATTTCAAATTCAAAGAGAATGAAAAGAGGAAATTGAAATAAAAATGAGAGAGGAATGAGAGTATTAGTGTTATTGACATTTCAAATAACTAAGGTGTATAAAATATTTGAATTCACTAAGCAATTATAAGAAAATGTGAATTTGAATTTGGATCAAATCTAAATTTAAATTCTAGTGTTTCCAAATGCATGCAAAGAGAAATTATAATTTGAATTTAGATTTGAATTTCAAGTTGAGTCAAATTCCCATTTATATACATGAAAATATATAGATTTAAATTTGACCCAAATTTAAATTCCATTTTTTGTTACAATTCTTTTATAATTTCAAATTCTCCTTACTTACTTGAAATTTCAGCCACCCACACTTTGTTGTTCTCTTCTTGTTTTAATTGATGGTGTCTCTATTATTCTCACATCTCTCATCTTTGGTTCTTGTCTCTCACTAATAAAAGAATAAAGGTAAGTTTGTCACATTTAAAATTCTAATGTTTTGTTTTGGTTTTAAATCTTAGCTCATCTCTTTTCTTTCTTTGATATTTTTTATGTTATCTGGAAAGATCTTTTAAATAAATAAATAAATTTTAAAGTCAAATTTTAAATCTAAAATTAAAATCCCCCTCTCCTCTCCTCCCACCCCCTATTAAATCTAGACAATCTAGATTAAATATACTTCCTCTGTTAAAAAATATTAATCATTTTTAATCGAATCTTACCTCCTAATAAAGTAATTATTTATTTTTAAATTAACTCTATATTTTTATATTTACCCTTTTAACAAGGTGTTTCACCCTAACAAAATAAAGTGATCTATTCAATAAGGGTACTTTTGAAAAAAAAAGTGATGATTACACCTTGAAAGACTAAAAATACTTTACATTTTTTAATATCCAACCTCTAAACAAATGTCTTATATTTTTGAACGAAGGAAGTATTTATTTTTATATTTATTAAAAAGTTATAAAAAATTTAAATAAATATGTTTCATTACTAATTTTGGGCAGTTTGGATTTAATATAGGTGGTTCAAATTTAATGTTAAATTTTTTAATAATTTTTATAAATTGACTATTCACATATAGTTTGGATAGTGTAGATTTAATTTTTTTATTCTATTAAAATTAAAATTAAAATTAAAATTAAAATATTGAATCTAGACTGTTTAGATTAAATAGGGGGTGAGAGGAGGGGAGCTAGGCTCCATGTAAATGCCATGAAGATATTTACTAAGAATTTTAATAAAAAAGAGTCTTATATGACTTCACTCACAGGCATATGTCACCCAAGATGATGCTATGTTGTCGACTTTAACGGCCGGAGAAGCTTTATATTACTCATGCCAGCTCCAACTTCCAGATTCCATGTCCATGGAAGAGAAGAAGGAGAGAGCAGACTCTACACTAAGAGAAATGGGTCTACAAGATGCCATCCATACAAGGATTGGGGGGTGGACTTCGAAAGGACTTAGCAGTGGACAAAAGAGAAGACTTAGCATTTGCATTGAGATTATAACACATCCCAAGCTTCTCTTCCTTGATGAACCAACCAGTGGTCTTGATAGTGCAGCTTCGTATTATGTTATGAGTAGAATTGCAAGACTCATTAAGTTAAGGGATGGCATTCAAAGGACTATTGTAGTAGCTATCCATCAGCCTAGTAGTGAAGTTTTTCAATTTTTCCACAACCTCTGTCTTTTGTCTTCTGGTGAAACAGTATATTTTGGCCCTGCTTTAGATACAAATGAGGTTAGAAAGTAGATATATCCATATTTACATTAATAATTATTTTCAAATAAAACAAAGAAAAACAAGTTTATAACTCATTTGCAGCTAACCATAAAAAGTCTCCTTTTATTGTGAGTAGTTTTTTGCTTCAAATGGTTTTCCTTGCCCAAGTTTGAACAATCCTTCTGATCATTTCTTGAGGATCATAAACAAAGATTTTGACCAGGTATAAGATAATAGGTTCTCTATCTTGCTATAATTTATAGTAAAACCTAGAATACTTCAGTATTGTCTAACCTTAAAAGTTTATTGTTTGCAGGATGCTGAAGAAGGCTTTGGTAAAGGTGTAACTACAGAAGAAGCTATTAATATCCTCATCAAGTCCTATATGTCATCCACAATTCAGAAACAAATTCAAAAAGAAATGGAAGAAGTAATTGATAGTGTAAGATCAATGTCACATATATATCTTTGAAAGTAATACAAGAAATACTAACTGCTGCATCAATTTTAGGATTCTAATGCAATAGAGAAGAAGAGAATCCATGCTGGATTCTTGACCCAATGCCTCATTCTTATAAGAAGATCTTCCCTTCATATGCTTCGTAATATAAGCAATTATTGGTTACGCCTAGCAGTATATACTGCACTTTCTTTAAGTCTGGGCACTATATTCTACAACATTGGCTTAAGTAATGGAGCTATTCAGGTATGAGGAGAAATAAAGCATGACAAATTATGTATGTCTTAACAAATTTGATTGATGGCATTAATATTATCTAGTGCAAATAATATTACAGGCTAGAGGGTCGTTGCTCACTTTCTTTATTTCAATCCTCTCTTTCATAACCCTCATTGGTGGATTACCTCCACTTTTGGAAGAAATGAAGGTAACGTTTCTCTCACCATGTCCTACTCTTCAAAGATTACTAGAGTTTTAACATTAATCCAACCTGAGGCTTGTTACTTACTCTAAAATAACTTAAGCTACATATTGGATGGACTCATCATGCACTTATATATTTGTGATTAGACCTTTAATTGATTAAAGTAGGACTTCACCTTACATCTAATTAATACAAGTTACATCAACAGAGATAATTGTCTCATTATATATTGTACTCAAATTATCATGCTGAAAGTTTCTTCTTTTTATCAAGCTAGGTATTTAAACGAGAGAGGTTGAATGGGCATTATGGTGTTACTGCTTTCCTTATTGGCAACACATTATCTACTATACCCTATATGCTACTGATGTCTTTAATACCTGCTCTTATAATATACTATCTCTCTAACCTGCACAAAGGACTTGGACGCTTTGTGTATTTAGTTTCTGTGCTATTTGCCATTGTAATGTCTATTGAGAGCTGTATGCTTGTTATTGGGAGTATCTTCCCTAATTTCATAATGGGGATGATCATTGTTGGTGGGATTCAAGGAATCATGATCCTGATTGGTGGATTCTATAGATTGCCCCATGATCTTCCTAAGCTTGTTTGGAGATACCCTTTACATTATGTTTCATTCCACAAATATGCCTTCCAAGGATTGTTCAAGAATGAATTTGACGGTTTAACGTTTGTGGTTGATGATCAAGATAGAAGTAGAAGCATGATTGTGAGTGGTAGAGAAATCTTAAGAAATACTTGGCAGGTTGAAATGGGTCATTCTAAGTGGCTTGATCTTGCTATCATGTTTGGAATGATTGTTCTGTATCATATTTTATTCCTGATCATTAATAAGAGCAAAGAGAAGGCTCATAGACAAGTGGCTAGTTGAGGGTGGTTAGATGCTTAAGAATAAGTCATTTAAATCTATATTTTAATTTCATGGTAGGGAATGTGTTTCATCTTAAATTAATATGTATTTTGTAGTGTTTAAGAAAGAATTATGAATGTAATTGAAAATTTTCAAGTTCTAATTAGTGATACTTGTTATGTATGTGTTTATCTTTTAATTTTGGGAGTGTCATATTATCCATATGATTGACTAGCCCGATCAAATTACATAAATAGCTCTACATGTAAAGGTGTTCAAAACCTAACTAAACTACATATAACTAAATCAATTGAAGGCACATAGATAAGTTGTTAGGTAAGGGTAATTTTAATGTGAATTTACATTTTCATGGAGGAAGAAAGTATTTCATTTTAAATTATTGTGTAAGCTATCATCTAATGAAAAAAATTGAACATTTCAAATATCAGAAAATTATGTATAGGTCTTATGGAACAAATTTATTTATAAATAAGTCCCACTAAATTGAGAAATCTCAATCAAGCCCTTTGAAACTTGAGTATAATTTAAAATTAGGGTACAAAAATAATAATACCTCTATTAAAAATATATTACATCAATCAAATAAAACTATTTCATTAGTAATTTATAACTATCACTTCAACTTTTATAACTATAACTTTACATATCTAATAATTAAACTAATTATGCATTATAAGTTTAATATTAAATGTGTAAAACTACCTCATTAGTAATATACAATTATTACTTTAATATTTGATAATTATAACTTTACATATCTAATAGTTAAACTGATCATGTGTTATTAATGAAGTTTAACACTAATTGTTCACAACTGTCTCAGTAGTAATTTATAACTATCACTTTAATATTTTACAATTGTAGCTTTACATATCTAATAGTCAAACAGATCATGTGTTATTAATAAAATTTAACACTAATTATTTATAACTACTTTATCATTGATTTATAAATGTTATTTTAATTTTTTACAATTGTAACTTTATATATTCAATAGTAAAATTGATCATGTATTACAAATTAATCCTAATTTGTATACAATTATCACATAAATAATTTACAACTATTACTTTAATATTTTACAGCTATAACTTCATATATCTAATAGTTAACTAATCATGCATTACTAACAAGTTCAACATGAAATGTTTACAACTACCTGACCATTAGTTTAAAACGTTCAGGAACAAAAATGACCTAAAATCGAGTTTAGGGTATTCACAAACCTTAAGGGAAAATTTTAAGGGAAAAATGACCTTAACCCTTGTAAAAAAAATCTTTAAAAAAATGCAAATGATGGGACCTACAACAGTAATTAAGCGTGTCAACATTGAAGACAAAAAATGACCCATATAACATTTGTTCAGAGACAAAAAATGACCTACTATCAAATTTAAGGTACCCACAAACTGCAACATTTTCAAATTTTAGAACTTGAAATTTAAAGTTTTAATAGGGGTAAATTGGTAAATTAGAGATTTATCAAGCTAATGTTATCTTTTGACTATTAATGAGTTTATTAGATCTTTAGATAGTCTTAAAAGTAGACTACGATGGTGTTTGGGCCACCAGGCCTAAGAGAGGACCTAAAAACTTGAGGCTTAGTTTTTATGTCATGGTAGACGAACCTAATTTTCATTAAATCAGGCACACGAGAGATGTAAAAGAGAGAAAGGAAGAAAGGAAAATTGGAGGGAGCTCTCCTTGTGTCTGTTAGGGCTTGACGTTAACGCCATTTAGGGATTTTTTTTAGCTTGATTCAAGTTAGGTAAGTCTCTCTTACATCTCATCTACCTTCTCCTTATGTTTTCAATGTTGAGTGGTGTTATAAGAGGTTAATTTATGTTATAGGGATGTTATGGTCAAGCCTATTGGCTTACATGGAATTATTGGGAATTAATTTAAGCTTTTCTTACTAAGTTTAGTGATTTTATAATGATTTGAAGCTTTGGGCTAGGATTTGGACAAACCTTAAGCTTGAATTAGAGGTTTGAGAGTAATGTGGGTTGTAATTTAGTGCTATATAAGTTTATGGATGTTAAATAAAGTTGATGAAATGTTGGTATGGGTAACCTAACTTAATGTTTAAAGGATGTTTATTAGAGTTGTAAATTGACTATTAGTGTTTAATATTGTAGATTAATTATTGTTTGAATCCTTTTGAGCAAGTGGAGGCTAAGGGAGTAGATAATTGCCATGATAACTATTTATTGTTGTGAAATTTGGTTTCAAGTTGGAAATATTAGTGTTTGATGGTGAACTAGATATATTTTAATGACTATGCATTGATGTGATATATGTCTGAGCATAATCATTATGAGAGAGTGGGAGTTCACCCTAAGCGAGTAGATTTGTATGAAATCCATATGGTACTTACGCCTTGGTAATCTCAGTTCTTAGTCTTTCTTTTTAGAAGTCCTTGTATTATCAATGTGATAGATTGAGTATACAATACCTCAAACATTCAAAAATAGGGGAATCTATGATCCGAGAATGGGTAAAGGCACTTTTGGCCAAGATGCCTCCCATAATTGGTGAGATGAGGCTAGTCTAGTAATATGGACTTAGTTCTATTGAATTATTAGCCCATAGTTTTAGTCAAAGGAAATAAGGAAAATATAAAGTGGAGTGTTTGATCACACATTATTTTTAGATGAAAAAACACACACATATTGTTATAATTCTTGACTATTTGTTTTAGTTGCCAATTTACATGCTCATATACTTTCTTACATACTTGTAGATAGATTAAATTATTTAGTTACTAAGACATTATTCTCACCCTTCTTGGTTATAATTTTACAAGTAAAGGCTCTACTAAAGGCAAAGGAAAGAAAGATGGATGACACCAAGAAATAAGAGTGCTATTAGTAGTATAGCTTTTCCTATTTGGTTGTACTTGATGAATGCCAACTTAGCACATGCGTTTTTTGGCTGCATTTGTAAAAATTTTATGTTGTTATTTTGGCATATGTCGACCAAGATTGTTATAAATGATATGAAAATTTTTGTGAGAGGCCAAAATATTAGTACAAGGGTGTATATTGATGTGATTATGTATTGGTTGTTGGCCATAGAGATGTTAAGTTAAATTATGTATTTACCTCCTTGGTTAATGTTAATTCAAGGTTTTGATGGCCATATTGTGTTTGATATATATATATATATGTATGTATATGTGTATGGATTTATCTATTCTATTAGGTACATTATGGTCCATATGAGTTTTTTTAAGTGGTCCTTAGGCTATTAGCACTTGGTTTGTGGTTTTGGACACTTTTGTGCATGTTTTGCAAGGAAAATGTCACTTTTTGTACTCAAGTGTCCAATTTGTAAATGATAATATATTTTATTGTCAAACTGGTGCCAATAGTTAGTTGGCTTGATTAGCTAAATATGGATATTTAAATTGCTCAAATCGAACATCATATGGTGAAATGAGATACTTCAAAAGTTGGTTTCAAAGAGCTATCATGACAACAAGGGTGTGTTATGGCTTAATATGTGTGCACCATAGCAAATGATACAACGTGAGGGTTCTTACCCGTATGCCATCTATTGTAGAAAGTTAAATTTGTGCCACGATAGATGGAGCAAATTGTGTAGAATGCCTGATTTGCCCTTGATTGATACATTCTTGTTGTTTTCCTTTTATCATGCTTTCGTGACTTCTTTAATTATGCTTGAGCTCAAGCACATTTTCAAAAGGATTTCCTTAGATCCTAACTTTTTAACTATTTTGAATTAACCCATTTCTATTGTGATAACCTAATATAAGAATTTACTTGATATTGGTTACCATGATTGTGTTGTGTAAAGTGTTTCGATAGTATTAAGGCATACATTATAATTTGGTATTAGTTTCATGAGTTTCAAGATTGGTATTCCTTGAATGATGTTTAGATTTTATTGCTTGCATCCATATCTAGAAGTTGGCAATATATATATATATATATTCATTACACCTTGTCTTCCCTTTGCATGATTTGTTTAATTAGTACACTTACTTTCTCTGTGGTTACTTCCATCCTTAGGAGGGAAGAATAATGGTGAGAAGATAATATGCTATTATTGCTAATGGTGGCAATTCATTTAACACTAATATTGTACCTGAGAACACAAGGGTGCCATTAAAGAACCACATTCTTACCAAGCAAGATAACATGTAATAGCCTAAGAATGAGCTTTAAGGTAATGAGGCCTTACTAATTGAGATGAGAGAACCAATGAGGAAAATTTACAACACTATAAGAGAGCAAGGTGCATCGAGAAATGATAGAGTCTGGAGGATAGTAAGACCATTTAGAATGAGGAGGAGATGTATAAGGAAGAAGAAGGATATAAAGAGAGAACACTTAAGCAATCTAGGGTTTTGGGTAGTATAGATCTGAAACTTCTATTGACTAAGCTTGGAAGAGTTTATCCCAATTCAATCCACCTACCTTTGATGGAAGCATAAAAGAACGTGAAGTATAACATTAGATTGAACACCTTGAGACTATTTTTGAGGTGGTACCTTATTTAGTTGAGCAGAAGGTTATCTTGACTTTTGTGTAGTTTGTGAAGGAAGGCAAGCATTAGTAAAAATCAATAAGGTTGACAGGTGGATCCTATTGGTCCTGAGAACGGTTTAAATTGCAATTCATTGATTTTTTTTACTTTTTTATTGCCTTTAGAGCTAAAAAGGAGGCAGAATTTTATGAGCTGAAGGAAGGGAACATTGATAAAGATAACTTCATCACAAGATTCAACCAATTTTCAAAATAATCTACCTACCTTTAAGAGAAGGACCACTCTAGGTGGAAGATAGAAAGACTATTAGAGAAGATGAGACTAGAGTACAAGTAACAGCTTGCCTTGTTGGGGATCATGTCTTTTGATGAGATGTGCAATAAGTTGAGAATTGCTACAAGAAGAGGTAGATAGCTAGAGGTTGAAAGGCGAAGGAAAAGCTAAAGGAGATTTTCTCAATCACTTGGCCTTATGGGTAGAATTAGTAAGAAGTTTGTTTTTAGCTCTAGTAACTTTAGGAGCCTTAGGAAGAAGAAGACGGTTCAAAAGGGGTCTCAATCCTAAGGTTCTTTTTAAAAAAGTAATGGATCGAAGAATAGTGTTGGGAGTTCACAGCTATCTTATTAGGCTTTAATTGTACTTTTAGCATTGTCAGGAACCTGTTATACACAAGTATGGTCGATATCATGTAGGCAAGTATTGTACATGCTTCAAGTATTGCAAGATAGGCCACATTGCTAAACATTATGAGGAGAACAAGTTGGGTACATCAGAGTAGAGATCTATTATTTTTAGGAGGGTGTTTTCGTTGATATAGGAGGAGGTCAACATTTCTTTAAAATTGGTTTGAGATAAAAAATTTTCTCTATAGACATGATATTGATGCCTTGTTTGACTTGAGTGCATATCAAATGACTGCGTGATGAGATTGAAATTGGTTGCTCATAAATTACCTTATATGATAAATGTGTCTACACCAATAAGAGCTTTTGTTAAGATTGACCATGCATGATTGAGTGTTGAGCTCAAATTTGAAAATAAAGTTACTATTATAAATCTAATTTGCTTACCCATGAGTGGGATAGATGTAGTAGTAGGCATCCACTAGTTATCAACCAATAATGTGACCTTAGATTGTGCTAGGAAGATGATTTCTTTACTTATGTATATAACATCTTCAATGAGTTCTAGTCAGTCAAGATTCTTGTTTGTAATGTAAGTATATAAATGCATTCAGCAGGGTTGTTAGGCCTATATGGTATTCTTCTCTATACATGATGTGTATGATGGAGGTATTGATAAAGTAGGGGTAATGAATGAATTTCTCAAGGTTTTCTCTAAGGAAGTGTCTAGCTTACCACCTGAGCGAGAAGTGGAGTTCTTGATTGATTTAGTGCTTATAACTGAGCCAATTTTAAAGGCTCTTTAATAGATGTTTCCATTTGAATTGGTAGAACTTAAAAAGTAACTTGAAGAATTGATGGATAAGGGTTTCATCTAACCAATGTGTCTCTATGAGGATCGCCTGTATTGTTTATCAAAAAGAAGGATGACAGTATGCGACTCTACATTAATTATAAGCAACTATATAAGGTGACTGTGAAGAACAAGTATCCATTGCTCAGAATTCATAATTTGCTGGATTTGTTAGTTGGGGCTTTAATATTCTCCAAGATTAATTTAGGATCGGTCAATCATCACTTAAAGGTTAGAGTGGAGGATGTGCTAAAAACAACTTTTCATACTAAATATGGCCATTATGAATTTCTTGTAATGCCATTTATTTGACGAATGCTCCAGTAGTATTTATAGAATACATAAACTAGATCTTCTATCCCTACTTTTATAAGTTTGTGGTAGTATTCATAAACAATATCTTGACATACTTTAGGGATGAGGAAGAACATGCTAAGTATCTTCGTATAGTCCTACAAAATTTAAAGGATAATAGGTTGTATGTCAAACTCAATAAATGTGAGTTTTGGTTGAGGGAAGTGAGATTCCTTAGGCACATTGTGTCATCTAATAGGATTGTAATAGATCCACATAAAGTGGATGCCATTTTAAAGTGGGAACAACCTACCTTGATCACAAATTCAGGGTTTTCTAGGGTTAGCAGAATACTACCAATAGTTCACATAGGGATTTTCTCAAATTGCATCTGTACTAACTAAGTTAACTAAAAAAGATCAACTGTATGCCTGGATGGATAAGAGTAAAGTGGCATTTCAAGATTTGAAGAAAAGGTTGATTTTAGCATTGGTATTTGTCATTCTTGACATGTATATGCCATATGTTGTCTATATAGATGCCTCAATGAAGGACTTAGGAAGTGTTTTAATGTAAGATGAGTGGGTTGTATCATATGCCTCAAGACAGTTGCGATCGTATGAGGAGAACTATTCTATGCATGATTTGGTATTAATAGTGGTAGTTTTGCCTTAAAGATGTGAAAACATTATTTGTATGGTTTTGTGTTTGAAGCATTTAGTGATCACAAGAGTTAAAATTATATGGTAGATTAGAAGGAGCTAAATATGAGGCAATGCAGATCGATTGAGTTTCTCAAGGATTACAACTTTGAGATATAGTATCATCTAGGTAAGGCTAATGTAGCAGTCAATGCTTTAAGCTAAAATATCATCTATATCACTTACATGATAATACAACAGCACCATTTGCTTGAGACATTTTTTGATACCTAAAGGAAAGCACCACAAATGACATTATGTAATGTACACTCTATAGTGATAATGAATGAATTCTAGAGAGAATTGTGAGCAACTTAGTTGGAGGATAAATTTTGTAACATCCTTGATTTTAAATCAGATTAATTAAGCTCAAATACACTAATTAAGTGTATTAGTGAGATGTATGGCCAGGGAGGCCTAGTAATCATGTTTGGCCTCAATTTCAGCTCGAAATGAGAGTCTAAAGAAGAATCGGGTCACCTAAGAATGGAAGAGGAAGAATTTTTTAAGAAAGTGATTCTATACCATGCGTCACAGCTTGTGGATGAGCTGCCGCATTACATGTGTGACAACACACCTGGGAGAAGCTCTTTGTGCCATGCACCGTGGTGTATTGTGCATCCATCGCGATGCATGGTCAAATTTTTGCTATATTAAGTCATGAGACTGAAGCAAAAGAGAAGAGAGAAATAAAGGAAACCGAGAGAGAGAGATGAAAGAGCTGAGCTAGGACTTGAAAAAACCAACTTGTAAGAGTAATTTAAAGCTCATAAACATCAAAGGTAAGCTTCCTTACTTAAATCTTTTTCTCTTCTTCCATTTTCTTGATGGTAGAAGTTAGGGTTGATTGATAATGGTGATTTCGATCAATAGAGACTAAGGATCTGAACCCATTAACTTAAACAGAGTTAATAGGAGTAGATTGAGCTAAATAAATTTAGTGTTTATGATTTTATGATGATTGGTAGTTGGAGGACGTTAAATGTCTGAAATTCTCCTAAATATGGTGGTTGGGAATAATGTAGTTTTATTAATGATCATTTAAGAGCTCAATGTTATTAATGAGGGTTAAAGAAAACTAAAAAGCCTTATGGGTACTTTTACATGAGTCAAGAATAAATCTTAAATATTAACAAATGTTGAAGTTTTAGTGAAAAATAGCTTCAATATGGATATTGATATTTTGCATGATAAATGCTTTTAGAGTAACTACCATTGACACCATTCAAGCTTCTTAAAAGCTTGAGGAGTGGATAATTGAGGGGGTGAAACTTTTGATCTCTCATAACCGGAGAAATTCTGTCTTATGCTTTTATGTGTTTATTAGTTTATGGATTTATAATTGATCATTGAAATGTGTAAATTAAAATGAAATGCAAGTATGGCTTGACTTATTAAAAAATTCACTAGACTGATTTTGTGAGTTTTATGCCTTGTGATGTGAAATTCTTTGAGAATAAAATCGATTGATTTTTGTATTATATTTATTAAGAGTTTAATGACTTTGTGATTTGAGAAGTAACATGAATCTTTGTTTATGAGAAGTTTAATGATATTTAAAATAGTGAAATTCAATGATTTTAAAAGTGTGAGGTACAACGATTGTGAAATTGGAATTCAATGACTTATTTGGTTTGAAGTTCCATAAAAATATGTTTAAGAAGTCCAATAATTTGTGTAATGATAAAGTTCAATGAAATTGATTATGTGAAGTTTTATGAATTGTATAAAGTGTGAATTATTGCATGAATATGCATTGCATGATTTTGAGAGGCAGGAGTTCACTTAGGAAGAGGAGTAGATGATAAAATCCACATAATAAGGCCCCATCTATGTGATAGTTTGCCCAGATTGATTATATCTATATTATCTTACTTGTTCAACAAGGGACTATCCTACTAGTTCAATGAGGGACTCGAACCTAACTAGCTATCCACTAGTTTAATGAGGAAGCTAGTCTAGGATGTATGACACCCCATAGTATAAGAAATAGGGGAAACCATGTTTTATAAGTGAGTTGGATATGTCTTGGCCAGGTAATCCCCTCACAAATATTTATGCTAGGGAAGTCATAAAATGTAAACTATTCTATTGTATTATAACCCACGATTTCATGTTAGAGGAATAAGGAGGATATAAGGGAGGGGTGATCATGCATGTAGTGAGTAAGGGCACATGGCTATCTATATTGTGACCCTGATAATGATAATCATGAGTTGAGTCTTAATTACTTCCAATTACCTGTCAATGACTTGTGTGACCAACTCACTTGATATGAAAATTGCTATAAGCATTATTTTCCTAATTTGCTATTATGCTTGAAAATGTGGATGTATATTCTTAAATGTTTTACCTGGTTTGAAGAATTATTTATATGCCACTTGTGTTTTAAATTAATTGACATGCATTAGTATGGGTTAGTTAGACCTTGGTTACTAAGTATTTGTACTTACCCCATTATCTTCAATATTGTAGGGAATAGCTTAAGAGATGTAGACAGAGAAAAACACCCAGAGGCTTAGGATCGTGATCTTATTATAGTAGGCCCCTTTATTTTGAGTATTTATATGATTACAATTTCAATTATCAATTAGAAATTCTCATTTGATCCTTACTTTTATTATGTGAATTGTAAATTGTTAGTGTATTTTAGGCCCTAGGGAGTGAGTTGATGATATATGTTATTTGTGATAAGACTAAAATACTAATGCAAGTAAAAGTAGAACATATTATGAAATGATTATGGAGTACTTGATAAAAATTATGGTAAACTCTCCCTTTATATGTTTTTAAGATTAAGGGGTTAGGTAGTGAAAATTTAATCTGTGAGTATTTCATGTGATATGGTGCATTACAAGAGTTAGTCATGATGTTTTGCATGTGGTCTAATTGGTGTAGTGGCTATTGGCATTTTGGTAAATGGTTTGGACACTTTGTTTTGTGAAAATTGTTGAAAAAGTGTAAGTTTTGAAAAGTGTGTTCAATTTTTGATTTAGAAAGAATTTGAGTCTAAAACTGATGCAATTGGTTAGAGCTTGGAAAGAGCTTTCTGTAGACATCTAGTTTGCGTCAATTGAATGGTGACCTAGAATGAAGAAGGATGTGATAGAGTATGTAATTCAATGTTTGACATGCTAAAAGATCAAGATTCGGCATCAAAAGCTTGGAGGTATGTTACAACTATTAGAGATTGTAAAATGGAAGTAGGATAACATTTCTATAGACTTTATCACTAGTCTGCCTAGAATGCAAGTAGGACATTATCTCTAATCATGATCTATGATTCATATCAAACTTTTAGAGAGCAGTGCAAAGATCACCTAAAACTAAGTTGAAATTTAGCACTGCCTATCACCCTCAAACAGACAGATAAACTGAGAGGACAATTTAGATATTAGAAGATATGTTGAGAGCCTACACTTTAGAGTTAAGGGGTAGTTATAACATCCTAGATTGTTATAAATGATATGGAAACTATTGTGAGAGGCTGAAATACTAGTGCAAGTGTGTATATTAATATGATTATGTATTTGTTATTAGCCATAGAAATATTAAGTTGGATTATGCATTTAGCCCCCTTAACTATTAAGGTTTTAATGGCCATATTGTGTTTAAGATGTATGTATATGGATTTATCTATTATATCATGTACATTATGGTTTGTATGAGTTGTTTTAAATGGTCATTAGGCTATTGGCATTTGGTTTTTGGTTTTGGACACCTTTGTGCATGTTTTGAAGGAAAATGTGACTTTTTACACATGGATGTCCAATTTGTAAATGATAATGTATTTTGTTGTGAAACCAATACAAATAGTTAGGTGGCTTGATTATCTACACATAAACACTTGAATTAGTCGAATAGGATGTCAAATAACAAAACAACGTACTCCAAAAGTGCAATGTACGTGTGCCACAGCATATGATACAATGTGGGGTTTTCTCCCTATGCCATTTGTCATGGTAGGTGACACCTATGCCGTGGTGGAAGGAGAAAATTAGGGAGAATGCCCAATAGCCCTTAATTGACACCTTTTTCTTGTTTTCCTTTTGCCATGCTTCCATGACTTCTTTAATGATGTTTTAAACTTATGTTCACACATTTTTAAAAGTGTTTCCTTGGATCCTAACTTTTTAACTACTTTGAATTTAATCCTTTTCTATTGTGGTAACTTAATATAAGGATTTGCTTAATCTTGGTTACCATGATAGTATTGTGTGAAGTGTTTTAATAATGTCAAGGCGGACATTACATATACCTTAAGGGTAAAGTTCAGGGGCAAAAATGACTCTTAACCCTTTAAGAAATTATTTTGTTGGCTTAGATGGAAGGGGGATAAATACTAACCATCAACTCTTAGGTTTAACTCCTAGGGCGATAGAAATTAAAATGATGTATTTGGAAGATCTATCCCATATTTAGGGCCTGATCTAGCTTGAATTTGAACTAGTTAGAGCTATCAACTCTGAATACTGTGTTAGGTTAAAGAATTGAAAAAATAATTTATAAAATTAAGAAGCTAATCTAAAATCTTATATAAGGTTAGAGAACAAAAATGCTTCTTTTCTTTGCATAATATTAATTAAGGTTAAGGTATAAATTTACCCTTGAAGTTTCCATGCAACTGCACCTCATATCCTCAAGTTTTTTATGATGTAATTTTGCCTTAATTTTTTTCAATTTGGGGCAATTTTGCCCTGCCATCAGTTTTTGACTATGTTGATTATTAATTTGACTTTAACTCGTTTGGTTGGCAGCCATCTCACATATTTTGAAAATTGAAAATTTTAAAAAAAAGACATATCCAAATCAATCTTTCCTCTCCCCTTATACATCAGGTTTGAAAGCAATTCCCTTTCCCATCTTCATCTCCTTCATTTGGTCTTCTCCCCTTCTGACTGAACTATTCCCCTCCCTGGTTTTCTTCCTCTACCCACAAACCCACAATGTGGGAGGCCATGGATGACATTGAGGGAGACAAAAAAAGATGATGGGTAAGGTTTAAAGAGGAAGAAGATTGAGACGAGTGGGTGGGATATGATTTCAACACCATGGTGGGGTTTTAAGATGATCACGATCTAGGTTGTTAATTAAAAGTGGGCTTGTTCTTAGATTTAGTTTTCCCTACATCTTCCCATTGTTTTTATTCATTAGATCTAGGTTTGAATCTCTACCCTTTCATATCTTTTAGATCCAAAGAAGAATTTTTTTTTCTGCCCATAATCTTAAGAAGAATTTCAAAGAAGCTTATTTCTGTTAAGTTTTTAAAATTTTTTTTTTGTTTATTTTGAGAGAACCTAGACGTGTGTTTGCAAACATCACTCTGATTCTTGTTTAAGTTTGAATGTTTAATGATCTATTTTCATTTTTGATGTCTTGATTCTCGTTTTTTATATTAGCAATTAGATATAAAGCATCATTCTTACTCTTGTTCAAATTTGATCAACTTTGATGTCCCAATCTTTATTTTTTTGAAAAAAATTTTGTTTGAAGTTGTTCAAATTTGATGATCTTGAGACCAAAGTCCACAAGATTCTTCCCCTCTTCTCCCTTAACCTTCGGTTGTTCTAGGTTTAGATCTCTTTGTTAGGTTTAGTCTTGCTGGGTTTCATTCTAGATTTAAATCACTGTGTTATTAACTCTCTGGGTTTTTCAGTATGCTTGAAGAGAGTGTTTGTAGGAAGTATGCTTGATTTTTGTTTGATTTTTGCACATGAGTGTTTGATGATATGGATTTGTTTTCTCTTTTTTTGTTTTTCATTTTTTAAATTATGCCATATGGCTGTTAGCTAGGTAAATAATGGTCAACACGGTCAAACCTTAATGACAAGGCAAAATTGTATTAAGTTGAAAAACATTAGGATGAAATTATACCAAAAAAACTTAAGAATATGATGTATGCCTGCTTGGAAATTTATAGAGTAAATTTGTACTCTAACCCTCTTAATTATCATATTATCCCCTACTCTCTTCATTGAATTTTGGTAGGTAAATATCATATTATGTTTCTTATGTATGATCTTGTTAGAATGTACATTGTGCAATATAAGTCAAATATCAAATCAAGTAACTTCCTACAATATCCTTTCAAAAGCAATATTAAAAATTTCTACAAAATTTAATGATATCTAAAAATCCTAGCAAACAAATTCTTATAAGAAGGATTATCTTAAAGTTGTTATTTACCAATGGACCTGTAAACACCTAATCGACTAATCAAACATAATATATAGCATCAAATACAAGATTTGGCCATCTAATGCCCTAATTTCACATAATAAGGCCTATCACCACGCTATCATACATAACCATGCCTTGGCCAAATCACCACAACACATCACAACATACATACAAAGTATTTGTATTTGTACTAATATTTTAGCCTATCACCACCAAATCACTACGTAATACCAATTTTAAGCTAAACTACAAAGTACACAATTTCATACAAGTGCGCTCAAAAAATTATATGCACTATTTGGAAACTTAAAATATTTTATAATTATAATTATGTACACAAACTTAAAATTGAACTTGGGCATTATACTGTAACCGTATGGCTAAGCATCTATTCCTTGCTTGACTGTTTCCCTTATCCTTTATCTAACTCAGAACCTATATAAATAGTAACTACAAGGTAAGATAATTATCTTAGTAATATATATTATCGATTAATGTGATATCTCTAAATTTTAACTCAATTTTCCTAGTTACATCAAAATTTTAATAAATTAAACTTTTTTTTCAAACGGGATCTCAAGTTTTTACCATTAATGAATAATCATTATTTAAAATAAGAATAAATTAGAATTATAGAGTGCATGAAAACATAGGATACCAATTTTTTAAAAAACAATTTGAAAGAAGAGGGCAAAAAGTAATTTTTTATAAAATTTGGGTCATTTTTTAGGCTAACAATTCATTCACCATAGTGGACCATGCAGAGGCCATCTGCCACAACCAACAATCATGCACCGCAGCAAGCCTCTTATATGCAGTTTTCCATGGTGAGCTGTATAGATATGATAGCAAACAATAAATCTGAGGGCTAGCTATCAACGTACCCAGATCTTGGTCAGATGTTCAATTAAGGTAATTTAGGTATTTACAAAAAGCACATACAAAGAGCTAACTAATGACATTAGTTACATTTCCAAATTCTCTTATACAAAGGAGTTGGACACCTAATCATACTTTAATCACTTTTTTAACTTTTCATAATAAAAAGGAGTGTCCAAACCCTAAACAAAGTGCCATAAGCTCACACAATTACCTAGATCATACTTACAATACCTAAGATGTCTTATGCAACACACCTTAACACTCCAATACAGACCAAATCTTAATTTTATCCCTTAACCCTAATTTCATAAAAAAAGCCAGGGGGAGTACATCATTCAAATCATCAAAATAATCATTTACAATCTTACATCTACCATAGCCATACTTGTAATAGTATTTTAGCCTTGACCAAGACTCATCAACACATGCATTTTAACTTAGGGTACAAAATACAAACTAACAAGTAACTTAATTCCTAAAACAATGCAAGTACTAAAAAAACATCCTAATTCAAATAATTTATATAAATTACACATAAGCAAAATGAATATGAGGCATTATTGTGGGAATTAGCAAATCTCTAAGCCTCGAGAGCCTTTCCCCTATCTTAACCAAACCTAGTACCTAAAACTATTGAATAATAGGGTGACTACAACTATTCAATAGCCAAAGCCATCTGTAACAAGCTCATGCAAGTCAAATAATCACAGGCATGCAAAGTAGGAAGTTACCAAAACAATTAACATTATCATCTTATAGTAAAATGTAATGTATGATCATCCACATCTTTAAATCTCCATCACTACTGACTAAATCCATGGGCTGCACGACAATTAAAAGGTAAATTTATGTGACTAGATAGTCTAAGCTCTCTAATCATGAGAGATAACCTAGCCAAGGCTCCACGCTCATTCTTGGACTATGGATTCTCCTATCTCAAGCACAGGGGTGTTGTAAGACGTTATTACTAACTTTACTAGTTAGGGTTTAAGGGTGAGCCCTATTACTACCTTCGCTAGGTGGGGTTTAAGGGTAAAAGTAGTAGACCAAACACTGAGACATCATGGTGTTGCTGTGATCCATATAGATAAAAAACACTACTTAACTAAGTCAAACTCCCGCTAATCAATATGATCATGCAAACAACCTTATGCTAAACAATATAGCATATCTAATATTATCATCATCATGCTCATATTTATCAAATTTTAAAAACTCAAAGAGTTTAAAATATCATTCCCATGTTTCACAATTACAATAATTTATAAAAACCCTACTTGCATAATTTAAATACTAAAAATATCATCTATACAATTAGATATATAAGAACATAATCTCAATTTCGCAAACATCAATAACTACTTACTAAGTAATAACATGTAATAGAATCCCTTGGTGCTCAAAAGTTATCTCCCAAGAATTCACTTGCTTCTAACCTAAATTCAAGCTCCTTGGTGTTTTGCAAAAAGTTAGTCTACAATTAATAATAGAGTCGATAATTCAGGCAGCCTGGGCTTACTCGGGTCAAACTCAATTTAGACTGAGCTTAAATTATCCTACCTCTTTTAAAAAACCCATATAGCTAAGTCCAGCCCTAATATCTTCGGGCTTCAGGCTTATTCGAGTTAGCCCAAATACCTAAAACTTTTTAAAAATATTTTTATTTATTTTTTAAACCAATTTTAATTTAAAAAAATTCTATTAAGAATAAAATATTATTTTAAATTTAAAAGAATAAAATATAAAATAAATTATTAACTTTGTACTTAAGTAGCTCTATTATTGTTTTGTTATGTTATATGTAATTTATTTATGAATGTTTCCTTGTAAATTAATGTCTTAATTTTTTAAATATTTCTCTTATCATAATCATATATAAAATTTTATATATTTTAATTAAATTATATTATTTTAATTATGATAAGGTTGATCTCAATTCAGTTATGATTAGACTATTAAATTAAAATTATTGTCTCAATTAGTTCAAAATTTTTAATAACTTTTAGGTAAATTATACTTTTTATTTTTATGAATATAAGAAAAATAGCCACCATTATATTATATAAATAAAAATTATTTAATTATGTGTAAAATATTATTTTTAGAATTATTTTTCTTTAACTTTTTATATTACTTAACCCTTACATATAAGGAATTTTTACTCTAGTTTATATTTAACTTTTAACTGAATCTAGTATGGACAATAACTAAGTAATTATTTAAGAATATTATTTTATTTATTATATTTATTTAGTAGTAGAGTTGGAAATTTATACATGCCTGAATTTTATTTTTAAAATTATTTTTAATTTTATTTTTACTTTAAAATAAATTATCTTATTTTATAAAAATATATAATCAATTTTTTATAGACAAATGATGTATAGAACTCAAATTTTTTTTAAAAAAATTGGGTCTTAAAATATAAAAATATATTTTAAATATTATTTTGACATATTTTATTGATTAAAAATAATAAAAATATAACTATTTTTATTTTTTTTAAAAAAATAACTACAATAATACAGTCACATATATATATATAGTATTTTGGTATAAAATAATATAAAAATTTAAAAATTAATTAATATTTATCATATTTTATATATTTTTTAAAAATTTATTTTTTAATTTGGGTATTCGAGCCAAGCCCAAACCCAATCTGGCTTGGTCCAAATTTTTTTGATCCTATTCGGGCTACACGATTAAGCCCAAACATTAATAAAATTAATATATTTTAGGTTTGGCCCTAAATTTTTCGGGCGGGATTAGGTCAGCTCATTGGGCTTAGCCCAAATTACCAGCTCTAATTAATAACAATCAATATCACTAAGTATCAACTAGACTTTCCACTTACACTCCTAAAACTCACACTTAACAATCCATAATTCTAACCATAAGCTTAAAATTATGAACAATAAGTTTATTAACTCCTATTAACCTTATTTAACTCCCATTAGCTTAAATATCAACGATCACAAAAACCAAAAATTCTAATTTCTCCTTTAAGTGGCTAGAGTTCATCCAAAATTGTAGCCCCAAATTCATAACCTTATAAAATCTTCAAAACTAAGTTTAGATAAGTAAAATAACTCCTATTAGTCCTATTAGAATTAATGGGTTCATACCTATGCCAAGAGATCCAAAAATAACATGCCCTAACCATGAAACTCAGTTCTGAAATGTGTAGAGGGAAGAACGAAGAAAGAGGAAGATATACCTAAGTGGAATCGAGCTTAAAACACCTTCCAAATGCTCACCCTAGTAGAACTCTCACCCTTTCCTGTTGCTCTCTTTTCTCATTCTTTCTCTATTCTTCAACTCGTGTGACTTAAAATTTTATCTATTTACTACGACAAACTATGCCTTTTGCCATGGTGAATGGCATAAAATGGCCATCTAAAATTTTAGTCCTTATTTTGGGCCCAAGTGGCTTAAAATACCACTATATTTGATGTATAAGTTAAAAATAAATCCAATAGGTTCATTAGCCATTACAGACCATCCTTAAAACTAATTAAGATTAAATTCTACTTATTTACTTAATCCACCTAAACCATGGATTAAAAATCTAGGATGTTACAATTAACAAGAAAAATCATAAAAAAGTCATAAAAGTAAGTATTTGAAACATGCTAGTAAAGTAAATAAAAAATAACTACAATATCATGCATGACTCTATCTATTTGAACTTGTAATACTCCTGACTAAACTTGTAGATTACTTCATAGGACCAAACCACATGTTTGGTCTGAGCTTACTTATTGTAACATCTCAAAAGTCTTAACCTCAAATTAATTAAGTCAAATAAGTTTAAGTTAGTAATCAAAGGTGATTAAGTAAATTAGTGTGGTGTGTAGTTTATAGGCATATTGGGTTGTAATTACAACCTTAGGATTGGGTCTAGAATGATAATGGATCACTTAGGCCCTAAAAAGGTAAGAAAATATAAAGAAGGAGGTCTCCATGCCATGCACCATGGTGTGCGCGCTATATATCAAGGCATAGAGGCCATAATTAATGAAGGAAGCCCTTTGTGCCATATGCCATGGCACAAGGAGCGTGTGTTGCAGCGTATGGCTTAAGTTCACGTGAGGTAGGATTTTCTATGCCCCACACCATAGCATAACCAACGTGAGCCGTCGCACATAGTCAAAAATCTTAACTTACTAGCTGTGAGTCAATTTGAAAAATAGAAAGGAAATAAAGAGAGTTGATAGAAAAGGGTGAAAAGCTTGAGGATTGCTCTGCTGTGGCTTATAGTTTTGAAACATTAGGAGTATTTTGAAGCTTTTAAACACTAGTGATAAGTTTCTCAAGCATTAATCTTCTTTTCTCTTCCTCTTTTGAAAATTTACGAGTTAAGATTTGAAGAGGAGAGTTAATCTTTGGACTTTAAAGGCTATAAATTTGAACTTATTGATTTAAATAGAGTTAATGTGAGTTTTTTTTAAATAATTTAAATCTAGAATGAGTAATAAATGCATCTTTAGTAGTTGAGGGCCATTAATATCCAAAAATCCACAATAAATATAGTAGTTAGAGAAGTGTGATGCCATTACTAGTTATTTGGATGTTCAATAAAGTTATTGTGAGTTAATAAACCTAATGGTTATGCTTAAAAGTAAAGAGATTATGATTTTAGAAGTTCTAAAGTGTTAAGTTGAAGAGTAAGAATTGTTAAATCATAGTTTTGATGATTGTAGTATAATAATTTGTAGATTAAATTTCATACCAGCACCATGCAAGCTTTGTGAAGCTTTAGAAGTGAGTTATTAAGGGATAAACCTTTGACCTATTAAAAATTTGAGATAATCCAAAAAAATCCTTTTTTGTACTATTATATGTTAATTAGTTATATAGTTTATGAACTATTTTGAAAGGCGTGAAATGGGTGAATGATTGTGTTACAAAAAATAACTTATTGCCATGTTAAATTGGCAATTTATGAAATGATACACACACACAGATATATATCAATGTCTACATGTTATGAGTAATGAGATAAATATTAAATTGAGGAGTTCTATGATGATATGAAAATGTATGAATATATCACAATTATGATTTGGAATTTAATGATTTCTTGTGATGTGAAAATGTGATGACTGTAAAATGAAATAAGTATGATGATGTTGCTAAGTATGCCTATATAGTGGATACTTATGAACACTATGAAATATTACATTTGTACATTGCATGATCATGTCAGGTAGGAGTTTGCTTATGAAGAGAAGTGGTTAGTTAAAATCCATGTGATATGATCGCCATTCAGAGCTCAATGGCTTGCTTGGATATATTTTCATCTATTATCCCACTCGTTCTTCAAGGTATTGTCCCATAGTTTATCGAAGGACTTAAACTTAACCTAGTTTTTATTTATTCAATAAGGAAGCTAGTTTAGAGAGAATGACACCCCATAGTGTGAAATTTGAGAAAAATTGTGACCAACAAATGAGTTTAGTAACCTTGGCTAGGTAACTTCTCATGTGTGAAAGGCTAAGGTAGTCTCATAACATACACTAGTACAAAATATGAAATTCAAGGGGCACTTTCTACATCAATTAAAAGGCAAACGATGTAGAAAGTTAAGGCAGTGGCTTTTTTGTAATTTTGGCAACGCGTATTATAGTTTTTACACTGGGTGAAAAGGTAACCGCTATTAAAAATAATTTCTACAGCGAGTGCTTGGACACTCGCTGTAGAAAATAGAGTTTTCTACAGCAGGTGCTTGCACCAGCTGTAAAACTGATTTTCTACAACAGGTGGAAGCCACCTGCTGTAGAAAATCATCTTTTTATAGTGGGTGCAAGCCACCCGCTATAGAAAGTGCACCCACTGTAGAAAACCACTTTCTACAGTGAGTGCATAGTGACCCGCTGTAGAAAGTGGTTCAGAATACTCATTCATGCTTCCCTCCCTCGTCCCCTATCCCTCATTCATCCTTCGTCTTCCCTCCATCCCCTTCCCCAAGCCCCCCGTCCCCACCCCCTTGGCTCGTGGCCCCCATCCCCCTCCTCCTAGCCTTTCGTCCCCACCCCCCTCAGTCCTCACCCCTGCCCCACCCCCCACAGTCCTCACCCCCTGCCCCACCCTATCCCCTTTCCCCCTCCCCCTAGCCCCTATTCCCTACCCATGTCCCCCTGCCCCCCCTCCCCACGTCCCCCTAGCCCCCACCCACCCCTGTCCTTCCCCTTCCCCATCGACCCCACCCCCCATCCCCACCCCCTTCCCCTGGGGTTGCCCCTCCCCCTTCTGTTACCATTCCCTCCCCCTGCCTCTACCCACCTGCCCCTGTC
The DNA here is from genome assembly GCF_029017545.1 of Prosopis cineraria. NCBI lineage: Eukaryota > Viridiplantae > Streptophyta > Magnoliopsida > Fabales > Fabaceae > Prosopis > Prosopis cineraria. The sequence goes on along the minus strand of NW_026555334.1, from coordinate 9,207,952 downwards.
CCCCCTCCCCCTAGCCCCTATCCCCCCCATGTCCCCCTGCCCCCCGTCCCCGTCCCCTAGCCCCCACCCCCTGTCCTTCCCCTTCCCCATCGACCCCCATCCCCCATCCCCACACCCCTTCCCCTGGGGCTGCCCCTCCCCCCTTCTGTTGCCATTCCCCCCCCTGCCTCTACCGCATCTTCCTCCTCCTCCTCTTCTTCTTGCTTGCTCCTCCTCTTGTTACTGCCGTCGTCACTCTTGATTGATTAGGTATGGCTCTTAATTTTTGTAAAGATAATTTTTATTTGATTTTTTGTTAATTTATTAGGCTGTGATATGTGTGTATATATATATATATATATGATGATAATGATATTGATTATTGTTGGGAGTGCTGTTAGTGGATTCATAAAGCCTTAAGTTGTTGCATGTGACCATTAATTTGGTTTAAAATTATCAATTTTCTCTATTAAAATTTTTTAAAAGTCTTAGGAGGTCCAATTTTTAGGGGAGAATCTGTTAAAATTTTTTAAAATTCATTATTTTCCCTTGAATTACTTAAATTTAGTTTTCAAGAAGGCCTCATCAAGTTGTTTGCATGTGGTCATTTTTAAGAAGGTCCAACTTTTAACATTAGTATATTCTTTAGGAGTTGACATATGGATCGTAGTTAGATGAATGCTAGACGAACAAGTGATGAGTATGATAATGGCGTGAAGGAATTTTTAGAATTTGCTAAGAAAAATGATGTTGACAATAGTGTAAGGTTTTATTATCCTTGTGTTAATTGTTTGAATGAGAGGAGATTAGGTGCTGCCGAAATAAGAGAGCACTTGATTTGTGATGGGATTTACAAGAATTATGCAGTATGGATTTGGCATGGTGAATGATTGGAAAATTATAATAACACATCTTAATACATGGAAATTGATAATTTGGATGATGAAATAGATATGAATGAAGATCAGTTAGAGGACATGATCCGTAATGTGGGGGAAGAAGCTTTTGAATGAGCACATGTGTATGATAGCATTGACACGGAGAAGCCTCTATACCTCGGGTACACTAATTTAGTTTGTTATCGGGGGTGTTAAAACTGGTTACCTAAAGGCAAGAGCTGGGTGAAGTGACCAAGTTTCACTTGGTTGCTAAAGTTACTTCAAATAATGTTGCCGAAAGGCAATGTACTACCAAACCGTTATTGTGATCCCAAGAAGATCTTATGTCCAATGGATATGAAGTATAAAAAAATACATGCATGCCCTAATAATTGTGTGTTGTACAGAAAAGAGCTTGAAGGGGAAGAAAAGTGTCCGAAATGTGAGGCACCCATGGTACAAGAGAAGGGGGCTCCTGTAAAGGTCTTATGGTATCTTCCAATATACCAAGGTTCAAACGCTTGTTTGCAAATACTAATAATGTGAAGAACTTGATGTGGCATGCAAATGAGAGGATATCTGATGGAAAACTTTGACATCCAGCCGATTCTCCTCAGTGGAAGAAAATTGATCAATTGTTTCCTGAATTTGGTAATGAGCCAAGAAACTTGAGGCTTAGACTTTCTACTGATGGAATGAATCCTTATAGTAGTCTCAGTAGTATACATAGTTCATAGCCTGTTCTTTTGGTGATTTACAACCTATCACCTCAGCTGTGCATGAAACGGAAGTATATGATACTATCCATGTTGATTTCAGGACCAAAACACAACCTGGAAATGATATTGATATTTACCTAAGACCTCAAATTGAAGATTTGAAAATGTTGTGGGAGGTAGGTGTGGAAGTGTTCGATGCAAATCAGAAGGAAAATTTAAGTTAATGCTCTATGATCTGTTATACTATAAATGATTTCCTACATATGGGAATTTGTCTGGCTATAGTGTAAAAGGTCATAAAGCTTGTCCAATTTGTGAAGAAAATAAATTTTTGTGAGTGTTTACATGGAACTAAAGTTCCTCAAGGTATTCTTCAAATATTGGGAAGCTTGTGTCTGTTGTGAAAGAGTTGAAACTGGTAGGCTTAAAGTCTCATGATTGCCATGTCTTGATGCAACAACTATTACCTTTGGCTATTCGAGGTATATTGAAAGAAGATTTAAGATTACAATAACTAGACTCTATTTCTTTTTCAATGCTTTATGTAGTAAAGTTATAAATCCCTGTAAACTAGAAGAGTTAGAACAAGAAGCTTGTATGATTTTATGCTAACTTGAGATGCACTTTCTTCCTACTTTTTTTAACATTATGGTTCACCTAATAGTGCATCTAGTGAGGGAGGTAAAATTGTGTGGCCCTGTTATTTACGATAGATGTACCCAGTTGAGAGATAGATACATGAAAATACTAAAAAGGTATGTCAAGAATCCATATCAACCTGAAGCATCGATAGTTGAAAAATATATTGCCGAAGAAGCCATGAAATTTTATTCTAATTACTTGTCAAGTACAAAATCAATTGGACTTCCTAAATCTTGTCGTGAGAAGAGGCAATTAGGTCAACACACACGTGGAGTATCAATAAAGAGCATGAGTCATGATGAATTACAAGAAGTACATTTATATATCTTGAATAATATTGATGAAGTTAAAGAATACATTTCTTCTCACAAATAACTTCTAAAGGCAGAAAATTATCGAATGAGAATGACTAAATTAGCATTTTTGATAGATTTGTTCAAGCAGAAAGTTTTGAATAAAAGTAGCATTTTTGATACAATTACATGGTTGGCAGGAGGTCCTAACTTTGATGTTATATGTTAGAGTGTATGATATTAATGGGTATTCTTTCTACACAAAGTCCTTGGATGAAAAGAGTACAATGCAAAATAGTAGGGTTATGATAGTAGCTGAAGCGTTCACTTCTCTAGCAAAAGACAAGAAACCTAAACTAGCAGCAAGGACTTATTTTGGGGTTATTAAACAGATTTGGGAGGTTGATTATACAAAATTTAGAGTTCCTGTTTTCAAATGTAAATGGGTTGACATCAACAGTGTTTATGATGATAAGTTAGGATTACAATGGTTGATCTTAAAAAAAACTAACTTATAGGGATGAGCCATTTATCATGGCAAACCAAGCTAAATAAGTTTTTTATGTGACAGATTCAGAAAATAAACATTGGTCAATAGCACTGAAAGGAAAAAATGGTGATTAATAGTGATGATAATCAAGAATCAAGCTTCGATATTTCTGAAACCCCTACTTTCTCATCAGGGCTACCAATTTTAAATGTAGTAGATGAAGTAGATGACGAACATGCTACAAGAAATGATCACCATGAAGGGATATGGGAGAATATCCCTATATGAATTTAGTTTTTGAATTAAAGTATGTTTCCTAAGTTCAATTAAATTTATATTATGTTTTCTAACTATCTTTATTTTTTTATTTTCTAATTAATTTAATCTATATGAATTAATAGGAACATAGAGTATCAGAGTGAACATGGTGATGACACTCAGAGCCAGCCCACTATTGGCCCAGCCACCTGGTGATGACTCAAGTCAGGGTACCCCTAGTGAGAGCCAATCTGTGAGGAGAGGTAGACGTGGCACACGATTGAGAGATTTAACATTAAGTAGGAGTGCTGGGCACAGGTTACCAATCCAATTTGATCGGAGATGGAATCCGATAGGGGAACATAAGGCCAAGTTTGTTAGTTTTCTTAGCCTCCTATCTCGTACCAAGCCCCCTATTGTATTGAGGACTTGTCTGATATGCCAGAATGTGTGAAGGACTAGATATGGGAAAGTATTTAGGTACGTAATTAATTTATGCATGTAGTTATATATCATTGTTTAAATTACTAATTATCATCTTGTGTTTTAATTGCATCTCATGTACGATGTTCCTTCTAATCAAGATTGCCGGTACAGGTTGATTTCCTACTGTAGAAAGTACTGGAGAAATTTCAAGACTGATCTTGCTAAGAGATATATCCATATTAAGGTGCCAAAAGGTCAGGCTCCTCCTAATCCTCTCGACACATACCAGTTCCTGATGAAGATACTTGGCAAGAATTTATCAAGATTTGAAACTTTTGAAAAAGCTTTTGTCTGTTAATTTCTAATTAATTTAAGTTTTTTTTTTTTTACTTCAACTATAAAATTTAAAATTAGTTTTTTTTAACAGGAAAAATGAGCTAAAGGGCATGAAATTACTCAACAGAATCAATGCCCCCTCACGCTGTCTCGTGGGGGTTATACTAAGGCTGATAATATATTGATAGTGAGAAACAGAGAAGAGAGAAGAAGAAAAAGCTAAGTCCGATCCTTCCATACTCCTTTCTCCACATCCCCCGTCTCCCGAGAGGAGAAATGGGATATGGACACCAATACAAAAAAGGAGGCAAAAAAGGCTATACAAGCGAGATAGCACACGAGATTGCTGAGTGGATTGTAAGTAATATTATTATTTCTTGTCCCTTTAAATTTCTATACAATTATATAAATATTAATTAAGATTGTTATTTTTATGTTACAGGATGCTCTTAAGGAGCAACAAGCCCAAGGAAGTTTCATTCCAAAGGGTAGAAATGATATCTTGACGGTTGCAACAGGAAAACTAGAGCATCCGGGTCGTGTGAGGGGCATTAGACATGGTATGGGCATAAGAGACTACTTTAGAGCACCTTTACGCCCCATCTTAGGAGGTGTAGTGACTAGAGAAGAACTTGAAACAGTGATATCCACTGTGAGATAGCAACTAAAGAAGAGTTTAAAGCTTCATTCGAGGCCCGGCTTTTACAAATGAAGGAGCAAATGAAGGAGGAGATATGATCATGATGAGCTCACACCAGAAGATGCCTACTGAGCTAAAAAGGACTGTGGATGAAAGAATAAACAATTAAGAATAAGAGCATCCGTCTAGTGAAAGAACGACTTTGGAAGGGCATGATCCCATGTGATGAGACTTGGGAGATTGAGGACAAGATGAAACCATTGTATCTACACTTGTTCTCATAGGTATGTAATCATATTAGATTTCTAATTTTAGGACAAAATTCTTAAAAGAGGGGATAATTGTAACACCCTCAAATTTCAAAACTAAGAATTTAAAGTGTTAAGAAGGGTAAATTGATAAAAAATTAAAAAATAGAGTTAATGGTATTTTTGGACTATTAATAACGTTATTGGACCCTTTAAACATCTTTAAATGTGGGCCAAGATAGAGTTCACATTAATCAGATCCAAGTAAAGGCCTAAATGGCATGGTGATGGTTATGCCACACGCCGTAGTATATGGGCCAATTTTTGAGTTAAATCAAGCATGAATAGTGTCTAATTATTTAAAGGAAAAAGAAACAAATGAGAGAGGCGACAAGGGACAACACTTGGGCTGTTAAGGTTTCACTTTTTAACCCATTCGAAGGCAATCTATACTAGTTTAACAGTTAGAGCTTCATTCCTATCCATATCCCTTCCTCTCTATGCAAAATTTTAGGAGATTTAGATATAGTTGGGTGTAGATTTATCCTCCCTTATGTTATAATTAAACCCATTATGTTCTTTAGGTCTATGGAGAGTTTAAATTAAGCTTTTAAACCTAAGTTTGGTGATTTTATAGTGATTTGAAATTTTAAGATAGAGTTCGGAAGAACCCTAAGTGAAAATTTGAGTTTTGTGAGCAATGTGGGTAAAGATTTAGTGTTACCTAAGTTTATATATGTTAAATAGGATTAATAGAATATATTGGGATTGTTGTTTATGATAAAGAGAAAATTTGGTAATATGGGTACCCAAATTTAGGTTAAAAGAGTTATTACTAGAGTTGTAAATTAATAATGTGTTTAATCTTGTAGATTAAATTATTAATCAAAATTTTTTAAGATAACACAAAGTCTAAAGGAGTTGCTTATTGCCACGGTAACCCTTTTTGTAACAAAAAGTTAAGGTAATCGAATAATCTAATCCTTGTACTTGTATGTTTGGATGGTTTTGAGATTTATGAAAATATAAAACTATTGTTTTAATTTAGTATTACAACAATATAAATATATTTTTGATTTGGAATCCTATGTGGAGTGGAATATATGTAAAATATATATATATATTATTTGAAAGATTTTTTTTATGCCAAAGTCATATGTGTAAATATACTTGCAAAGTTATGTGTGAATCGTTATGCTAAAGAAGGAATTAGAGTTAATCAATATGTAAATGTGGTAAGTTGAATTGAGCTGTATGTGCATGATTATTGTGATAAGGTAGGAGTTCACCATAGGCTATGGTGTTGTTTAAAAAATTTATATGGTATACACTAGAACTTAGAGGCCTCGATGTTAAGTTTTTCTTGTTTAAAAGTCCTAGTATTATCTGTGGGATAGATTGGGCATATGACACCTTTAATATTTGAGAAGGGGAATATGTGGTCCGAAAATGGATGAAA